>NC_037677.1:56067669-56678408 GCF_003255815.1 Theropithecus gelada
TTGGGGTCGGAAATACCAAAAACCCGCGCCAAATTGTGTAAACCCTTTTTTATAAAAAAAAAAAAAAAAAAAAAAAAAAAAAAAAAATGTAGCCAGGTGTGGTCATACACACCTGTAATCCCAGCTACTCAGGAGGCTGAGGCAGGAGAATCACTTGAGCCTGGGAGGCAGAGGTTGCAGTGAGCCCACTGCACTCCAGCCTGGGTGACAGAGCAAGACCCTGTCTCCAATAAATAAATAAAATAAATAAATAGGCTGGGTACAGTGGCTCATGCCTGTAATCCCAGTACTTTGGGAGGCCAAGGTGGGTGGATCACCTGAGGTCAGGAGTTCGAGACCAGCTTGGCCAACATGGCGAAACCCCGTCTCTACTAAAAATACAAAAATTAGCTGGGCATAGTGGCGTGCACCTGTAGTTCCAGCTACTCGGGAGGCTGAGGCAGGAGAATCGCTTGAACCCGGGAGGTGGCGGTTGCAGTGAGCTGAAATCACGTCACTGCACTCCAGCCTGGGTGACAAAGTGAGACTCTGTCTCCAGAAAAACAAATAAAATAAATTTTAAAAAAAGCAAACAAATGCAAGAATTAAAAAAAAAATTAAAAAAAAAAGAAGCTGATTGTAAAGCACCAACCAAGCAGTAAGCAGTCTATGAGATGTGGAGGTCCCAATGTCAAGCAATGATTGTTTCTGCAGGAGACGTGAGAGGAAAGGGAGGACCCTTGAGAATGAGGAGACTCAAACCTGTTTTTGACAAATGAGAAGGGGCCCAAACCAAAGCAGAAGCCGACTGTATGTGAGCGCATGTGTCGGGCGGAGGAGAGGGATACACAGATTATATCCAGAGCATGGAAGGGCTCTCCTCAAAGACGAGCAGCTCTCTTTTTCTAAGACTGGAAGAAAGTAGGAAAGGTGGGTAAATGTACAGAGATGTCCTTAGGCAGCAGCAGAGTGAAGTGATAGGGTGATTTGTAAAATAAAGACCCCAGTCTTTGTCCTTCTCACCTCCCCACTGTGATGATTCGAGTTTGAGTTTCTTAGGACTGCCATAACCAATGACCACAAACTGGGTGGCTTAAAACAAGAACCACTGACTCCACTGCAGTTGTTTTATTGGCTCACACTTCTGAAGGTCAGAAGTCTGAAATCCAGGTGTTGCAGGGTTGGTTTCTTCTGGAGGCTCTCGGGGAGAATCTGTGCCGGCATCTCCCCTAGCTTCTGGTGGTGGCCACCCATTCTTCACATTCCTCAGCTTGTGGCCGCATCATTTCAGTCTCTGATCCATCTTCACGTGGCATATTCTCTGTGTCTCTGCATCCAAATTTCCCTATTCTAATAAGAACACCAGTCACCGGATGAGGACCTGCCCTAATCCAGTATGACCTCATGTGAACTTGATTACATCTGCAAAGACCCTATTCTAAATAAGTCACATTCACAGGTACTGGGAGTTAGACTTGAACATATCTTTTGGGGGAACACAATTCAAGCCACTACAAGGGTGTGCCCCAGAAGGTATAAAATGCTGCAGAAGTACAAGGTCACACGAAGGTCACTGGCTAAAGGAATCCTAAAATTGGTCCAGGTGGTGACTAACATCTGTAATCCCAGAACTTTGGGGGACCAAGGTGGGAGGATAACTTGAGCCCAGGAGTTCAAGACCAGCCTGGACAATGTGGCAAGACCCTGTGTCTACAAAATATTAGAAAAATTAGCCAGGTGTGGTGTCAAGCACCTGTGGTCCCAGCTACTTGGGAGGCTGAGGCAGGATAGTTGCCCGAGCCCAAGAAATTGAGGCTGCAGTGAGCTGTGTTTGCCTCATTGCAATCCAGCCTGGGTGAAAGAGAGAGACTCTGTCTTAAAAAATACGTTTTTTTGTTTGTTTGTTTGTTTGTTTTTTGAGACGGAGTCTTGCTCTGTCACCCAGGCTGGAGTGCAGTGGTGCAGTCTCAGCTCACTGCAACCTCCACCTCCCGAGTTCAAGCAATTCTCATGCCTCAGCCTCCCGAATAGCTGGGATTACAGGCATGCACCATCATGCCTGGCTAAATTTTTATATTTTTGGTAGAGACGGGGTTTTACCATGTTGGCCAGGCTGGTCTCCAACTCCTGAGCGCAGGCAATCCGCCTACCTCAGCCTCCCAAAGTGCTGGGATTACAGGTGTGAGCCAGTTCACCTGGCTAAAAAATATGCTTCTAATCATAAGCCAAATTAGTCCCCAACTTTTCCTCTTTTCCCCTTCCTCTACTTTCGCCTTCCTTCCTTCACCTAGCTTTCTAGTTCATCCAGCTAAGAATACAAGTGCCAGGTGAAAGGTGCCTGAAAGGTGACTGCCTTGCAGATGATTTAAGCTCTGGAGTTGCCCAAAGGGAACTGGCAGCCAGAAAGAAGAACTGTATCTCAGGAGCAGGAGTGGGAGGGAAGAGTCAGGGAGCCTGTCTGGAACCCTGATACTGTGCAATGGCCAGCCTTCCACTCCCTTAAACCCTTGCTTAGCCATAGAGGGTCAGACTACCGGAGCAGGAAGGTATCTTTAAATAGTTCAGTTCTGCCATATTGGGGTCCATCTGGAGGCCTTAAAGAACTTGATAACTCTATGGACCTCTTGCCAGTAAAATACATAAATGTTCACAAAAAAGTTGAGATCATGTCAAAAGCTTCATTGACATCCTTAAGCTTATTCATGAAGCCAAGGCTAAGAACCCCTCATCTAATACATTCTCCCTGCACCATTTCTCCTGAGGACAAAACACATCGGCAAGGGTTATTGCTTTGTTCCACCTTGTGCAGCTGCTCAGAGGGGAGTCCAAATCCAAAGTGCAAATTCTGATACTCTTGTTCTTTCTACCATATAATGAGTTCGTTTCCATAAATAAAAACGACTTCTCCCCTTGAAGAAGCAGACTAAGAAGACGCTGCTTTTTGAGGGAAGAGGGGAGGCATGTGGCTGGGACTGGCAGTGTGGGTAGACAAAGTGGCCCCCACCCCCAGCGAGATCCACTCATTCCATCGCAGATGTTTTAAATGGACAGAGGAGCACTGCGGGGTCACTGAGCGCAGTCAGGGTTCTAGCTTTGAAGGACCTTGTCCTGCAGTCAGGGAGGTAAGCAGTATGTGTCCACAAACGGCTGGGCTGTCGTGGAAGAGGAGACATTCTTGGGCTTTAAGGGGGACTGCAGACCCTTTCCAGGTCATCAAAGGAAGCAAGGTAGTCCGCTGATTTGTCTCCCTCTGAGACATTTAGGGGGAGAGCGCCCCACTTGCCAGAATGACCAAGGACTGCACCGCAGATGCCCACCTTTCTCTTCCTCATCCAGCGACACACCCTCCTGCCAACATCCCAACTCCTTTAGACTCTGGCAGCAGCTCTTCTCAAATGCTGGCGCGGGGAACGGCCTATTTACCGCAGTTGAGGCGATTTTATTGGGAAATTCTCCACTTAGGTGCTCCTTGGAGAGGAAAAGCCTCATGGATTCGGCGGAGGTGGTAATCTGGAGATGTCCAAATTTAGGGGAAATCTTCCCCACCATTTGTCTCCAGGCTTTAATTTGGAGTTCTCAGTTTAGGACCCACTGGATTGGGGGCAAGATTTGTATGAGGGGGTCTCCAGCAGCTTGTGGGCTGGCCGCGTGCCCGGCCTGACTCCGCGTCCCCCACCTCCGGCTGCGCCTGGGCCTCGGGGGACCGGGAACCAGCCGGCGCCGCGTCCCCGCCTAGCGGGCGGGCCGGGGGCGGGGACCCCTCCCCTCTGCCCGTCCCCCCCTCCGCCCGTCCCCTTCTCCGCTGCTGCCACCTCCCGGAGGGACGGCCTGGGGAGGGGAGAGAGGAGGGACCGGCCGGCGGCGGCGGGGCTGGGGCTATGGCGGAGCGGACGGCGGCTGCGGGGCCCCGGTGAGCCGGACCGGGGTGCACGGGGGCCGAGGCAGCCTCCGAGCCGGGTCGGAGCCGTCGGGGGCCCGGGGAACACTGCCCAGGCGACTTTCTCCCGGGAGTTGTAGTCTCGCTCGGGGGGCGGCACGCGGCCCGGCTTTCGGGGCGAGTTTTCTCGCGGGGCGGGCGGCGCGCGCGGAGGCTGAGGGGGAGGGGGAGCATGCCCGGCTGGAGCCCGGCCTCGGGGCGCGCCCCGGCCGCCGTCCCCACCTCCGCCTCCTCCTTCTCCTCCTGCGTCTCCTCCTCCTCCTCTTCCAGTCCCGCCGCCGCGGCAGCCAACATGGCTGCGCTCCGGAGCCCGGGAGGCGGCCGCTGCTGAGCGCCGCCCGCCGCCCCGGGCCCCCAGCCCGCCCAGGCCCCGGCCCCAGCCCATGGCTCCCGCCGCCTCGCGGCTCCCGGCGCGCTAGGGCTGCTGCCGAGGCGCTCGCCCGCCCGCCCGCCGGCCTCGGGGGGCCCGGGAGGCGTCCGGCGGGGCGGGGCGGCGCAGCCCGCCACCATGGAGCCCCAGCGCCGGGAGCTGCTAGCCCAGTGTCAGCAGAGCCTGGCCCAGGCCATGACGGAGGTGGAAGCCGTGCTCGGGCTGCTCGAGGCCGCGGGAGCTCTCAGTCCCGGCGAGCGGCGGCAGCTGGACGAGGAGGCGGGAGGCGCCAAGGCGGAGCTGCTGCTCAAGCTGCTCCTGGCCAAGGAGCGGGACCACTTCCAGGACCTGCGGGCGGCGCTGGAGAAGACGCAGCCTCACCTGCTGCCCATTCTCTACCTGAACGGCGTCGTCGGGCCGCCGCAGCCCGCGGAAGGAGCGGGTGAGTGGCAGACCCTCGGCCCCCGCCTCTGGGACGCGCCCTCCGCTTCTCCCTCCTGCTGGCGGTGGGGGACCTCGCCGGGGCCGCCACTCCACCTGGCGATGGCCTTGGTGGACTCGTTCCTCTAGCCCAGCTGGGGGGGCGGCGGTGCGCGGACCCCAAAGTCCCGCCGCCTCCCCAAGTCCCGCCGTTCGCTGTGAACAATGCCCCCAGCTGAAGGCCTTCACCCTCAGGTGCCTGGGCGGCAGGGTCCCCGGGGGCCACCAGGTCCAGTAGCGGGTAGGGGGTACCTCGAAGGATGTTCATCAGTCCCTTTTCTGAGGCTCCTAACCACCCGCTAGTCTTTTGGGACCCTGTGCTAGCCTTTAACCAAGGATAACGTCTAAAAGAATGGGACCTGGGCCAGGACCCATACTCTTAAATTTTGGTGCCTGCCATCCTGTGCCGGGGCCACCGCTGCCTTTTCATTTTCTGGCTGTCCCAGCTCCCTTTCCTCTGCTCAGAGCCCAGTCTCGCCCGGACTTGTGGCTGATTGTGCACAATGCCTGCCTAGGTTTCTTTGGAAACTGTGGGCCCTGAAAAGTTGGGGAAGTTGCATTGCACCATGGGAAAATCCTAGTAGTGGCTGTTGGGGCTAAGTTCCCTTCCTGAGAGCACCGAGCTGCTTAAGGAGGAAGGCTGGTGACTGGTTCCCTTGGGGGTGCCTTTTGGAACCCCTGTGTCCTTGGTCTTGGGGATGACTGATTTGTAAGTGTGTGTTTCGGGGCAAGAACGGATACTGGCGGGAGTTTCTGACAAGTGGTAGGCTTGTCCTGGTCTGGTCGCGGAGTGTGGAAGCCAGCCTTTCAGACAAGGCAGGTGGAGGAAGAAGACATGGCACTGAGGGAGGAAGAGAACAAGCATTTATTGAGCATCTATTATTGTGGCAGGCACTCTGCCTTGTCACGTTCAGTTGTCGTTGCCACTATGTGAGCTTTCTATTATTCTTTGCCAGAGAGAAAACTCTGACTTGGAGTGGTTAAAATGCCCAGAAAGTATTGGGGACCAGGAATTTTGAATTATAACCTATTGTTTGAACTTGTTCAGAGCCAGGAAACAAAGTGCCATCTTTCTAGGTCTTGTCCTTGTTTTAACAGTGAATCGATAGGTACAGTAAAAATAAATAAAGATATATGTATAAAAGAAAAACAAGTGAACCGAGAGGGCTGAGAAATTGCCCTTAGCAACTTGAAGGTCAAAGGCTGATGGGACCCGTTTATTTGGCTGTTAAAAGCTCCACTTATTAAGGGAATGATTTTATAAGCCGTTCCTGGTAACAGCTCTCTTATATTGGCCATCTTAACCTCACTTTTTATAGCTGCAGGAAACTGGCAAAGAGACTAAACTGCTGGCCACACAGCAGGTCATTTCATTGGTGGTCCTCCTGTCTCCACTTTGAGCTTCTGACTTGCATCTCTGTCCGTCAAACCTGCATTCTTTCCCCCCAGTTGTGGTCATGTCAGAGTTGCTGGGCAAACCTAATCCTTTCCTGGGATAGTGTTTTGGGAGATGCTAGGAAGGGACTGTCAGATGTGGCCATGAGGACAAGGACAGAGGGGATCCCAACAAAGTAATTTTTTCTTTTTAATTGTATCTGTGTATCTAATCTATCTCTGAAGGAAGAAGTTAAGATCTGTTTCTGGAAGTCTTTCCTAGGAAGCACAGAAGTTAAGAGTACAGGCTAGAAGTCTGCGTTTGGAAGCATGTGAATCAATGCTCACCTTAATCTCTGAGAATAGATTGATTGATGGATCAATTGCCATTAATTAGGTCTCATCCTTTCCGTGCCTGGTGGAGAATGTGGGGCCTCATGGGGCTGAAGTTCTAGGAGCTAGTCGTGACCTCTAAGGAAGGCAGAGATTAGGGTTTGGATTTTATCCCCTCAGGCATTGATTTCAGACCCCAGTTTTACCACAATGCAGAGTTCTGTGACTTTGGAGAGGGTCATGAAATCCTTAGAAAAATAATTTTCAAGGAGAAGTTAAGTTCATTTTATTTAATACATTAAAAAAAAGTTGGCTGGATGTGGTGGCTCATGCCTGTAATCCCAGCACTTTGGGAGGCTGAGGCAGGCAGATCACTTAAGGCCAGGAGTTCGAGACCAGCCTGGCCAACATGGTGAAACCCCGTTTGTACTAAAAATACAAAAATTAGCTGGGCGTGGTGGCGGGCGCCTGTAGTCCCAGCTACTTGGGAGGCTGAAGCAGGAGAATCACTTGACTCTGGGAAGTGGAGGTTGCAGTGAGCCGACATGGTGCCACTGCATTCCAGCCTGGGTGACAGAGCAAGACTCCGTCTCAAGAAAAAGAAAGAAAAAAGTTAGGACAGCATTTGGTATGGCAAGATGCCACCTGAAGCCCCTGGGGGAGAGGGTGACATGGTGTGTCAGCAAACAGTGGCGTGTTGGGGGCTTTTTTTTTTTTTTTTGAGACAGGGTCTCACTGTGTCACCCAGGCTGGAGTGCAGTGGCACAGTCTCGGCTCACTGCAGCCTCTGCCTCCCAGTCTCAAGCCATCCTCCTGCCTCAGCCCCCCCAAGTAGCTGGGACCACAGGAACATGCCACCACACCAGCTAATTTTTGTATATTTTGCAGAGATGGGGTTTCTCCATGTTGTCCAGGATGGTCTCGAACTCCTGAGTTCAAGCGACCTGCTTGCCTCTGCCTCCCAAAAGTGTTGGGACTACAGGAGTGAGCCACTGCCCCTGGGGTGGGGGGGGGGGGGCTCCTTTGTGAACGGTGAATTGCTGTGTTACAGGTCTCCAGTTTTTCGCTTTTTTTTCTTTTAGCTAGGAAGTGTTTCTTATGGTCAAAGCTCAGTGCATGAGAGTGGCTCTGGCTGAAGGAATGGAAGTCTTCTTCCTTGAGGAGTCATAGTCAGGAAAATCTAGCACTTGGTCCTGCCTCCTTCCACTCCTGAGTGATTTCCACTCTGTGCTCTGGGCGGCAGCTCTGGGTGTGAATTGGCCTCAGTTCGAGGCCATTGCGGAGCCTGAGAGAGGAACCAGCTGGCTCCCTAGGATCCTTAGCATCAATGGGTGCTGCTTTGGCACCGTCTCTCTGGAGCTTCCTTGATGGACACCTTGTGTGGGCTCCTGGTCCAGAGTACCCATCCCCCACTGGCACTTGGGTGCTGAGGGAGTCTGCATTGGCAGCAGCCTACCACGTGGGGCCTAGAACTGGAAGGAAACTGGGGAGGACACATGCCTGGGTGCTGGTGGGCAGGTGAGCAAACCCAACCCATCGGGGCAACTCTTGCTGAGTTAGATCCCCAAACATTCATAACCCACCATGCTCAGGCCTGGGGGTGTGGAGCGACTAGGAGACACACAGTGTTGTGGTCAGGATCTTGTGTCCTATCTTCATATCTCATTGACTCCGTGGCAGCCCCAGGGAGATGAGTGGTGTCTTATGATCTTCATGTCATTTAGTTCCAGGGCCCTGTCTGTAAGGAAGAAGTCACAGTGCAGAAAAGTGCCGGAGTCAAGGCCAAGCCCAGTGCTCCTGATTCCTTGTCTAGGGGTGGTTTTTCCTGTTCCCTGGTTAGGCCTTCCCACTACAACTTCAGGACATTTCCAGTCACTGGGGGACTCTGAAATTACGTAGCTTTCTCTTGTCCTGGATTTGATATGTAGATCTGTAGGGAACAAGTGAATACCTTTGCCCCAGCTGGTGGTAGGGGGAGGACAGAATTGTTTACTTCTGAGTGGCTCAGTTGGGTCTCTTGTTTTTCCCAGTAACCGAGTCTAGCGTGGTCACTTGGAGCCCCATGCAGTCCTTTGTTTTTTCTCTTTGATTCAGGGAAACACCTGGGTTTTTTCCCTTGAGGATTCTCAACTCCATGCCCCTGGAGTGAGCCTCAGTATCTTCATCTGTAAGATGGGCTAATGGTGCTACACTGCCTGCCTCTGTCACCAGGTGGGGCTGGGGTATAGATAGGGGCCGGGGTACACAGGATATAATTCTAGCCCGTAGCTTGCCACCTTGTTGGGGGAATGGGACACTCATGAGAGTGACATTATGAGACAGATCAACTGATACAGATGCACAAATAGGCTTTTTCTTGTATTAAAAACTCGATATGCTACATACTTTCCCCAGATACTCTCATTCACCTCTAGTGGCTTTCATTACCATCTAAATGTGGGACTCCTCAAGTCATTCCCACCAGGCCTCTCTTGGGAGGCAGAAATGGCAGAACTCGGTGAGTGCCCGCTGGACCTCTCCCGTGCTCAGTGCCTAATGTTTCCTTCTCGTTCCCACTCCCCACACCTCCTGTGCCTCCTCTTTACTTTCTTAGTGAACTGACTCACTTGCTTCATCAAACAAGAGAGTGGAGCCCGCAGCATCTGCTGGAGAAGCTGAGGAGAGCTTCGCGAATGTGCTGGGACTTGGTGTTGAAGCGAAGCTCTGAATGCCTGGAGGGATGGAGGGAGGACGTGTGGGCAGCAGAGGCTGAGCTGTAGAGAGGAGCCGTGTGTTTACCCAGCCTGAGCAGAGCAGGGCATTGGCCTTGGCTCTGGGTGGAACGGAGATGGGGATGCAGAGGTAATCTGGAGGACCTTGATGGCTAGGCTGAGGGGGGGTTTGAATTTAGGCATTGTACACTGTCAGAAGTTAGAGCTGGAAGTTTTTTTTTTTTTTTTTTCTCCCAAGGAAATAACCCTGCCAGGCTTTTCCAGTGGGACTAGTGCAGTTGGGTGCTGATTGTCAGGTGTAGGTTATTTATTATTCAGTAGAGGTTGCCTGGGCCTTTTGTTCTCTCTCTACTTCCTTCAGGTACCAGCCACCTTTTCTTCATCCCCTCTACCCTGGAGGGTCAGCAGGGCAAGGGATATAAGTAAAAGCTCCAGCTGTTGTAGTTTTTCTTTTGGTTCTTTTGTTTGTTTATTTACTTATTTTTTTAGACACAGTGGAGTGCAGTGGTGCAATCATAGCTCACTGCAGCCTCAAACTCCTGAGCTCAAGCCATCCTCCTGCCTCAGCCTCCTTAGCAGCTGAGATTACAGGTACACCCTGCATGGCTAATTTAGGTTGTTTTGTGTTACTTGAGAGGAAGTGGCAGAGGCATTTGAAATTAATGGGTGAGAAGAGATTTCTAAGTGAAGGGCAGATTTTATCTGTATCATTTCAGGGAACCTTTATTGCAAAATGATAGAAACTTAGCTCAGACCATCTTAGGTAGAAAAAGAGAAATATATTGACTTAGAATATTCCACAACCTTTGCATGGATGGTGGAAACTGGCCTTTGGGACATTTGACCTCTTGGATCGATGCTATGGGCTTTTCCCACGGGTCTGAACATGACTTCAGGCCCCTCTGTTCGTGTTCACAGCCCCTGACCAGGGAAGAAAGGGAGCTCTATCCAGTCAGCCCAGGGAAACCTCATGGGAGGATTCTGATTGGTCTGGCCAGCGTTATGTGTCTGTGTGAGTCCCGGAGACTGTGGCCAGGGCTAGAGGACTAAGACTGGCTCAGCTTTGGCCCTGTGCCCAGCAGTGGAACCACAGGGTAAGATGATGGGCTACTATGATTGGCAGCCCATTCCAATACTATGTGGGTTTTTTAGTGAGGCAGAGCAGTTGTGTAAAGGAAGACAAGCAGGAGCGATGTTGCGCAGGTAAAAGAGCAGATGAATGTCCACTCCAAGCATTGCCACCTTTGTGCGATAATACAGTTAGCACACGCCGTCATTGCTGGAGTGGGACGGTGGGTCTAGGTAGTGATGATCAGACTTTACAAGGTTTTAGACCTTGAGCAAGGTTTTTAATCCTTGTGAGCTTATCTCCTCTACAAAGTAATGAAAACACTAACTACTTCATTGTGCTGTTTGACAATCTATGGTAAGAAAAGTGGAAGAGCATTTTGTTACCCTGAGCAATATAGCACAACAGTGACAGTAGTAGACAGCAACTAACCTTAGAGCCAGAAAACTGGGAATCTCCTGGTGTTTCTGAGGTTCTGTGGGAGCTCCTTGTATACTATGCCAAGCAGGTGTCAGAGCTGTCCTCCCTGAACCAAATTTGCTATTATAGTCCTCATTCCCAGAATAGAGCCTGGTACAAGATGGGTGTGCAATAACTTTTTGTTGAACGAATGAATAGTCAGCTGTGTGTAAAGTGAATGATGTATCCTTGTCCAGATCCTCTTCAAATATACATGCAGATTCCTAAGTGGTGACCTCATGGTGGCAGAGGCTGTGGGAGAGGAGGAAGGCTTGAACAAGCCCCAGATGTACACATGGATATCACCGCCCACGGTATGTCTGTGATGGAAGCAGGTGGTGTGACATTGATGTCTGAAGTCCCCAAGGTTGCCCATCAGGTACTGGCGGTGTGGGGCTGGCTGCCAGGAGCCATGTGGAGCACCCACACTGGCTGTTGTAAGAGTAGAGAGTCATTCCCTTTCTACACATAGAATTTGAATGTCAACTTGATGTCCTCAAAAGAATACTGAGGAACTTTTCTTTAAAAAAAAAAAAAAAAAAAAAAAAAGCCCTGAACCGGAGATCTGCTCGTAACTGCAAAATCTTGACCTTGGCAGAGCCTTTTAGCTTCCTGGTGCTTGTTTTTTTTTTTTTTTTCCCCCAGTTCAACAGTCAAAACAGAAGAGGTTGAGCATTGACGGGGGACTTGCTCATTCCTGTGGGGTTTTGAGCACTTCCCAGGTGCCATTTGGTCCAAGGAGGTTGGGTGATTGAGTTGGACTCGATTTTGGGGGCCCTTCCAGCTCTACATCAGGATTGCTGTTAATCTGATTTAATGTTAGTGTTGAGTAGTTTTTGATACTCTGGCTTTCCATTTCCTGGAAAAGTAAGCAGAGTAGGATAAATATTTTGTCTCAGTTTTTTTTTTTTTTTTTTTTTTGAGATGGAGCCTTAGTCTGTCACCCAGGCTGGAGTGCAGTGATGCAATCTCAGCTCACTGAAACCTCTGCCTCCCAGGTTCAAGTGATTCTCTTGTCTCAGCTTCCTGAGTAGCTGGGATTACAGGTGCGCACCACCACCCCCAGCTAATTTTTGTATTTTTAGTAGAGGCGGGGTTTTGCCATCTTGGCCAGGCTGGTCCGGAACTCCTGACCTCAGGTGATCCGCCTGCCTCAGCCTCCCAGAATGCTGAGATTATAGGCATGAGCCACCGCTGCTGGCCATTGTCTCAGTTTTTTTTGTCCCACCTCATTTCAACCACCTGTATGTTCTGCCTTGTGTGAGGGGGCTCTACAGTCATTTCCTGAAACCCTGGGAAGGTGTGAGCCACAGAAGTAGCAGACGTAGAGAAAGAGGGCTGAGCTGCGTGTTGGCCTGGCTAGTAGGGATGCTATGTGTGTTCAGCAGGGAAGAATCTTAAATGGGATTGTGCTGGGGGAAATTGGATTTTTTTTCGCCTTTTACCTGGGATAGATTGCATACCTCTGAACTGTATATCTCTATTGATCTTTTTGAGACTGCATTCCACAAAAGAGCTACAGAAGCATTTTAAACCAAACAGAGATGGTTGGAGTGTCCCATGTTGGCAGTCTATCCCTCTAAACCCTTGGTGGATAATTCCTAGTTGACTGTTGACCTTGACGTTCATTTCACACTTCAAAAAGGCTCATAACCCATTTACTTTGAGGATTTAAACAAAATTGTGATAATAATTTACATAACATGAAATTTACCATTTAAACCTTTTTTTTTTTTTTTTTTTGATACGGAGTCTCACTCTGGCGCCCAGGCTGGAGTACAGTAGCGTGATCTCGGCTCACTGCAAGCTCTGCCTCCCCAGTTTCAGAAATTCTCCTGCCTCAGCCTCCCGAGTGGCTGGGACTACGGGCATGTGCCACCACGCCTGGCTAATTTTTTTGTATTTTTAGTAGAGACAAGGTTTCCCCATGTTGGCCGGGCTGATCTTGAACTCCTCTCTTCAAATGATCTGCCCGCCTTGGCCTCCCAAAGTGCTGGGATTACAGGCGTGAGCCACTGCACCCGGCCAGCATTAAGTATTTTTACACTGTTGTGCAAACATCAACACCATCCATCCCTAGAAGTTTTTCATCTTGCAAAATCGAAACTCTACCTTTTGAATAATAACTCTACATGGCCTCCTAGGCCTTGACAGTCACCATTATATGAATACTTTCTGTCTGTTCGTTTCTTTCTTTCTTTCTTTCTTTCTTTCTTTCTTTCTTTCTTTCTTTCTTTCTTTCTTTCTTTCTTTCTTTCTTTCCTTCCTTCTTTCTTTCTTTCTTTCTTTCTTTCTTTCCTTTCTTTCTTTCTTTCTCTCTCTCTCTCTCTTCTTTTTTTTTTTTTGGAGATGGGGTCTCACTCTGTTGCTCAGGCTGGAGTGCATGGATTGCAGTGGTACAGTCATGGTTCACTGCAGCCTCGACCTCCCATGCTCAATCAATCTTCCCACCTCAGCCTCCTGAGTAGCAGGGACTACAGGCACATGCCACCACACCCAGCTCCTTTTTGTATTTATTTTTTATTTTTTGAGATGGAGTCTCGTTCTGTGGTCCAGGCTGCAGTGCAGTGGAGCGATCTCCGCTCACTGCAAGCTCCGCCTCCCAGGTTCACGCCATTCTCCAGTCTCAGCCTCCCGAGTAGCTGGGACTACAGGCGCCCGCCACCATGCCCGGCTAATTTTTTGTTTTTGTATTTTGCATTTTTTTTTTTCAGAGATGGGGCTTTGCCATGTTGCCCAGGCTAGTCTTGAACTCCTGGGTTCAAGCGATCTGGCCGCCTTGGCCTCACAAGTTGTCTGTTTCTAAGAATTTGACTACTTTAGATATCTTTTATGAGTGAAGTCAATACAGATTTGTCTTTTTGTGACTGGCTTACTTCTCTAAGCATAAAGTCCTCAAGGTTCATCCATGTTGTAGTATGTGTCAAAATTCCTTTTTTAGGCCAAATAATATTCCTATATATATATATTCTATATTTTATTTCTTTCTTTACCTGTTGATGGATATACTTGAGTTGTCTTCACCTTTTGGCCATTGTGAATAATGCTGCTATGACACCATGGGTGTACAAATATCTCTTTGAGTTCCTGCTTTCTCTTTTGGGTTTATACCCAGAAGTGAACTTGCTGGGTCATATGGTAATTCTATGTTCAATTTTTTGAGAAGGTACCATACTGCTTACTTTGAGTTTTAATTAAGAAAATCCACTGTTCACAGCACCTGACATGGGGGTGGATAGCATTTTCTTTCCTTTTTTTCTTCTGAAAATTGTTTTTGACCAGGCGCGGTGGCTCATGCCTGTAATCCCAGCACTTTGGGAGGCCGAGGCGGGTGGATCACCTGAGGCCAGGAGTTTGAGACCAGCCTGGCCAACATGACGAAACCCCATCTCTACTAAAAATACAAAAAACAGCTGGGTGTGGTGGTGTGTGCCTGTAATCCCAGCTACTTGGGAGGCTGAGGCAGGAGAATTGCTTGAATCCATGAGGCAGAGGCTGCAGTTAGCTGAGATTGCGCCATTGCACTCTAGCCTGGGCAGCAAGAGCGAAACTCTCTCACAAAAAAAAAAAATTTTTTTTTCTTCCTTCAGATATGGTTTGGAAAGTCTTAGGACAGTTCAGTAGTTATCTGTGACTCTCTTAATTTTTGAGACAGGGTCTTGCTTTGTTGTTTGGGCTGAGTGCAGTGGTGTGATCATGGCTTACTGCAGCCTCAACCTCCTGGGCTCAAGCAATCCTCCTACCTCAGCCTCCTGAGTAGTTGGTACTACAGGCATGTGCCACCATGCCCAGCTAATTTCTTTTTATTTTTAGTAGAGACAAGGTCTCACTATATTGCCCAGGCTGGTCTCGAACTCCTGGCCTCAAACAATCCATTATTGACATGAGCTACCGCACCCGTCCTACATGTGACTCTTTGAAGGCCAGACGTTAACCAAACAATCCTAGTGGTATTCATATCTGGCAGCCAAGGAATGTTCACACATTTTCTTTGTGTTTTCAGTACTTACATCTTCATCCCTAAAGGCCTTGAAGTATGTTCGTTATTTCTGCTCTGTGGATACTTCCTCCTTATCCCGTTCAGAATTGGTTTGGTTTTTCAGTCTCAAATCTGGGATAACAAGGCTATCGAGACTTTCTTTCAAAAGGCCTAGATCAGCATTTCCCAAAGAAACATCTTCTAACTGCTAGTTTGCTGGGATGTTGGTGCTGCTAAGCCCTAAAAGGGTTCTGTGGTCAAATGCATCCAGGCAATGCTAGGTTCTTTTCTGCAGGCCCCTTGAGAGGGCTAAGCCAGTGTGCTTTGGGGCTCTACTAGAGTGGCTTTATTAGGCAGTGTTTCCCAAACTGATTTAACCACAGAGTCCTTTATCATGGAGCATCTTGTGACATCAGTGTTCTGAGGAATACATTTTTGGGAAATTAAAACATTAATGTATGAAACTGGAACATCAACATATACCATCATTTTTTTACGTTTCCCCTAGCCCTCTCCTTCAGAGCACCAAAACCCTAAACTTTCCTTTTTTTTTTTTTGAGACGGCATCTCACTCTGTTGCTCAGGCTGGAGTGCAGTGGTGTAATCTCAGTTCAGTGCAACCTTCGTTCCCCGGGTTCAAGCAATTCTTCTGCCTCAGCCTCCTGAGTAACTGGGATTACAGGTGCCTGCCACTGCACCTGGCTAATTTTTGTATTTTTAGGAGAGATGGGGTTTCACTATCTTGGCCAGGCTGGTCTTGAACTCCTGACCTCGTGATCCACCTGCTTCAGCCTCCCAAAGTGCTGCGTTTACAGGTGTGAGTCACTGTGCTCAGCCCCTAGCCTTTTGAATTCTGATACCAGCTGAAATAGTCACATGTGATTCTGGGGCCAGTAGTCATTGTTTTATAGATGTGTGTCTTCTCTGGTCCCGTTTCCCCTATGGGGTTTGCCAATAGTGAAGTCTGGTTTTGTGATTATTGTTCTTTTAGTTGCTCTAGAGACTAGAAATGAGTGAAGAGAACTGGGCTTTGGGCCACAGTTCGGGTTTCTGGGAGAGCCTTGGAAGGATGTGTGGAGAGCCATCCTGGTGGTTTGGCGGCTGCAGGTCTGGGACTGGTTAAGTTTTGGGCAAGTCTTTGCTGAGCCCCTGAAAGGTGCTGGGCTGGGAGGCGGGGAAGGTGACCTCTGCTTTCAGAGTGTTACGTTACTCCTGGGAGGAGAAGGACATGGATGAGTGACCCAGGGGGCATTCTTGGTGGGTTTGGAGCCAGGGAGCAAGGCTGCAGGACTAGAGACATCTGAATGTCATGAGTCTATTCTTGGGGACCCCCACAGACTGGGATTTAAATCTTTGCTCTTTACTCCTAAGCTCTGTGACTTTAAGTTGCTTAACCTCCTGGGCCTGATTTCTCTTCCCCATCTGTGGAAGAGTGGCTAATAGTATTCTACCAGGGCTTTGGTGAGGATGGAGATGATTTAGGTGAGACAGGAGCAAGCTGCTGCTGCCGCCTCTGGAGCAATTGGGGGTAGCTTGTCCCTGAGTAGAGAACAAACTCACAGCCTGTGCATGGAATCAGGAGGCATCCCAGGGCATAGGCCATACTTGGAGTTCAAGTGAGAGATGCCCAAGGCAGAGGCCTGCAGTGGACGAGGAGGCCCATGCTTCTCTGAGCTGCTCAAAACACACCTTCACAATCCATTTGTCCTGGAGCCCACATTTTTAAGGAGGGCATTGCTGTGACCTGTGAGGAGTTCAGTTCCAAAAGGACCTTGAAGAGTTGTTTGTTTTTTGTTTGTTTTTTTTTGAGACGGAGTCTCACTCTGTCGCCCAGGCTGGAGTGCAGTGGCACCATCTCGGCTCACTGCAAGCCCCGCCTCCCGGGTTCACACCATTCTCCTGCCTCAGCCTCCGAGTAGCTGGGACTACAGGCACGCACCACCACGCCCGGCTAATTTTTTGTATTTTTAGTAGAGACGGGGTTTCACCGTGTTAGCCAGGATGGTCTCGATCTCCTGACCTCGTGATCTGCCCGCCTCGGCCTCCCAAAGTGCTGGGATTACAGGCGTGAGCCACCACGCCCAGCGGAAGAGTTTGTTTTTGAGGAAAGGAGACTTAGAGGGACTTAGGTGCTGCCCGTTTTCAGATGGTGCAGGGCATGTGATAAGACCTGATTGTTTTTGATCCCAGAAAGCTGAACATGGGCTGATTGCCAGAAGTTACTTGGAGGTGGAATTGAGTTCATTTTAAGGAAGAACCATTCTGCCTCCCTGTCTTTCTTCCTTTTAAAATTCTATTAAAGACTTTCAAGAGCTAGGCATGGTGGCTTATACCTGTAATCCCAGCTCTTTAGGAGGTCGAGGCAGGAGGATCCCTTGAGCCCAGGAGTTCGAGACCAGCCTGGGCAACACGGCAAAACCACGTGTCTACAAAAATTAAAAAAAAAATTAGCTGGGCAAAGGGACACTACCTGTAGCCCCAGCTATTCGGGAGGCTGAGGCGGGAGGATTGGTTGAGCCCAAGAGTTTGAGGTTGCAGTGAGCTATGAATGTACCACTGTGCTCCAGCCTGGGAGACAGAACCAGACCCAGCTCTAAAAAAGTGAAAAATGAAAAAGGCTTTCACACATGTGGAAGAACAGAGAGGATAATGCAATGATCACCCATCTCTCCCAACAAAATCCCAGGCAGCATGTCATTTTTCTTATAAATACTTAAAAATGTGTCTCTAAGAGATGAGGCATTAATAATAATTTCTTAATGTTATCAAGTTGCCCGGGTGATGCTCAGTTTTGCTTGTCTCAAAGATTCATTTTATTGGTGGCGTGTTAAAATCAGGGTTTTAGCAAGGGCCTCCCACTGCATATAGTTGATGTTGTCTTTGAAGTCTGTTTTAAAATCCCTGGCTGCTCCCCTTGCCCAGGCCGGTTGTTTCAGGAAGAACTTTGAAAAATGATTGGTGCTATCCAGCTCTGGAATGGACTGTTCTAGGTGGCCACTTGCAATCCTAAAACTGTTTAGCCATGGTTTCCTCACAGGGCTGTGGCAAACAATTAAATGAAATAGCACGTACAAAGTGTAAATGTCCTTTATGACCTAAGTTTTTTATTTTATTTTTTTTAGCCATGAGATCTTTTTTGTTAATTGGACTCTTAGGTGAAAGCCAGATCTGTAAAATAGATGAGAGAGGCACGGATGGGGAGGGAGTATAGGCTTGGAGCTTGTCCCTTGAGCTTGTGGCCTTCTTGAGGCTCCTCCACAGGGTTCCCTCGGGTTCCTCACAGTTCCAAGAACACAGTTTGAAAACCACTGGTCTGCTTGCTTTTGATTTAAGATACTCCCCACGTGGGAGAGGGAAGCACCACCTGAAAGCCTCACTTTGCTTTGTGTGAGCTGAGCTGAGGTGGTGAGCCACCGCTGGAGCCAGAGGCTGCCAATGGTGTTTTCACTGGGTACTCTTGTCTTCACCTGCTTCCTTTGTAAGTTTCCTCTTGGGATGAACTGTGCTTTTAAAAAAGACAAATAGCCACTTTGTGGCGAGCAAAAACCACTCTCTGTTACTCTGGACAGTGACGTGGGGAGGAGCAGAATGAAAATCCCATCAGAAAGTCAATTGCAGTGAGAAGTGGTTACTTTTTTTTTGGAAAAATTATTCTTGTGGGCGTGCTGGCATGTTCCTGTAGTCCTAGCTACTTGGGAGGCTGAGGCGGGAGGATCGCTTGAGCCCAGGAGTTCTGGGCTGTAGTGCGCTATGCTGCTATGCTAATCAGGTGGCCGGTTCGGCATCAGTATGGTGACCTCCTGGGAGCAGGGGACCACCAGGTTGCCTAAGGAAGTCAGAAATGGAGCAGGTCAGAAATGGAGCATGTCAAAACTCTCATGCTGATCAGTGGTGGGATCATGCCTTTGAATAGCTACTGTACTCTAGCCTGGGCAACGTAGTGAGACCCCACCCCATCTCTATAAATAAATTGATAGATTGATAGATATAAATAGATAGAAAAAGTATCTTTTTTTTTTTTTTTTTAAAGAGACAGGGTCTTACTCTGTTGCCCATGCTGTCATGATCGATGGCATGATCCTAGCTCATTGTAATCTCGAACTCCTGGGCTCAGGTGATCCTCCTGCCTCAGCCTCTCTGAGTAGCTAGGACAACAGGTACCCACCATCATGATTAGCTAATTAAAAAAATTTTTTCATGGAGATGGGGTCTTGCTGTGTTGCCCAGGCTGGTCTTGAACTCCTGGCCTTAAGTGATCCTCCCTCCTCAGCCTCCTAAAGTGTTGGGATCACAGACGTAAGCTGCCACACCCAACCTGTTTATTTATTTATTTTTTTAAAGAAAATGTTATCACTAGTTTGCCTTACCCCTCTATTGCATAAGAGAACTATTAGTTTTTATGCGTAAACAAGCTCCTGCTAACATGCAGCCTACCGTGGGGGCTGCAAGGCTGCCCAGGTGGAAAGCGGTGCCATTAGAGATGGCCCCCTCTGACTCAGAGCTGCTGCCCTGGTGGCTGCCTCAAGCCAGGGTGTGTTTTCCCCGCCCACAGGATTTTTATAGATGTGGCATGCCTCTCAGACAGTTCCCAGACCTCTTCCTCAGAGTCCACGCCAGTTTGCTTGTCTGAATGGTCCCTCCCGGGCTCTAAGATGGCCCCTGAGTCCCCAGATTAAATCCGCACATCATTTGACCATTGCCAATCTGCTATGTAGTAAAGATCTTTCCAGCCAATACTGAGGAAGGTGATAGCAAAACAAAGGAAACAAAATCTAATTCTATTTACATATTTTAACGTAAGAAGTAATATTTAATTCTGGCTGGGCATGGTAGATCACACCTATAATCCCAGCACTTTGGGAGGCAGGCAAATTGCTTGAGCCCAGGAGTTCGAGACCTGCCTGAGCCACATAGGGAGACCCCATCTCTACAAAAAATTCAAAAATTAGCTGGGCGTAGTGGTGCATGCCTGTGGTCCCAGTTACTTGGGAGGCTGAGGTGGGAGGATCCCTTGAACCTGGGAGGTATAGCTTGCATGAGCTGAGATCAGGCCACTGCCCTCCAACCTGGGTGGACAGTAAGACCCTGTCTCAATCAATCGATCACTCAATAAAATCAATTCTTAAAAAAATATATATATAGTGGCCTTTTCAGTATTCATGGTAACCTCTATTCTCACTCCAACTAACCTTTCTTCTCATCTGGCCAGAACTTCTTTTCCTGTTTATGTTTTGTTTTTTTTTTTTCCTTCAGACAGAATCTCGCTCTGTCACCCAGGCTGCACTCCAGGCTGGAGTGCAGCGGCGCAGTCTCAGCTCACTTCAACCTCTGCCTTCCGGGTTCAAGAGATTCTTGTGTCTCAGCCTCCTCAGGAGCTGGGATTACAGGTGTGCGCCATCACACTCAGGTCATTTTTGGTATTTTTAGTAGAGACGGGGTTTCATCATGTTGGTCAGGCTGATCTCAAACTCCTGACTTCAGGTGATCCACCCACCTTGGCCCCCCAAAGTGCTGGGATTACAGGCCTGAGCCACCACACCCGGCCTACATTTCTTAAGCAGCCTATGATTGTTGGGTGCCATGGCTGGAAGGGATCTGAGAAACCACTTTGCCCAAACTCTTTTTACGAATGAGAAACAGCAGTCTTGAGACACAGTGACTTGACCTTGATTTCATGGCATGCCACTGGCAGAGCTGGATCCAGGATCCAGGTCTCTTCCCAGGCTGGGGTTCCTTCTAAGACTTCTTTGCCAGGAGCAGGCTGGGTGGGAAGTCTCAGATCCGTGGCTGGTTTTTCCTGACCTTTTCCTGGCTTTGTGGGCACCAGCCTTTACAGTGAGGGTGAGCAAGTGACACAGCATCCCAGTTTCTGGACTTGGGCTACAGCCTTTCATTCCTAACAATGAAAAAAATCTTTTTCAGCCTCTGCAATTGATATTTATCTTTTACAGATGGGCACACTTGGCCAGTAGAGTTTGGCAGCCTGCTCAGGGCCATCCGCTGCTGAGAGGCCAGGCAAGCCCTGGAGTCCATGTCAGGTTCTTGATAATGACTGCATTTACTCAGTACTGCAGGCCACCCTCTGATCATTTCTGTGGTCTGAGCCTTGCCTACCTCTCCTCTCATCATCACAGCATTCGTCCATTCATTCAGCAGATGTATTCTGAGCATCCGTCACACTGGGGGCTTTCTGGATGCAGACGTAGGACGTGATATCTAAATTGAGTGCTGAGTCAGGGAATGGGTCTGATGCTGGCAGGAGACCCACGTCTCCTTTTTATGACACAGTGGAAACTCTGGGTGCTGACTGCTGTGGCTTCTTCTTGCTTAGTCACAGGGCAGAGTTCAGGCAGGAAAATGAGGCCACCGGGCCTCTTGTCCCAGGGAGAAAAGCCTTTTATAGAGATAAGACAATAAAGCCCCATGGACACTGAGTTGGGACCCACCCTGATAGCCAACCTCAGTAGGAGCTGGATCCAGGAAAAAACAGGAAAGTAAACAAAACCAAAATGTGCTTGTTTTGAGTCCTTCTCCTGAATAAAACAGAGCTAAACCCGTGGCAATTTAGAGTTTAGGGGCTGTGGGTGTGAGTATATATATGCCTATGTATTCTCCCCCTCATTTTCGCTAGAAAATGGCAAACCACCTTTCTGTGTCTTGTCGTATTCCCCCCGATTTTGTGAGCCCAGGGAGAGAGAACAAAACAGTGACCAGCTGTCCTTGTTTCTGTGGGAAGTTGTGAAATTTCATGTAATCTTGATCTTTTGTCCTCAGCCTCCCTCATTTTTTTTTTAATACTTTAAGTTCTGGGGTACATGTGCAGAACATGCAGGCTTGTTACATAGGTATACACGTGCCATGGTGGTTTGCTGCATCCATCAACCCGTCATCTACATTAGGTATTTTTCCTATTGCTATTCCTCTCCTAGGCCCCCACCCCTGACCAGCCCTGGTGTGCGATGTTCCCCTCCCTGTGTCCATGTGCTCTCATTGTTCAACTCCCACTTAGGAGTGAGAACATGCGGTATTTGGTTTTCTGTGACCTCCCTCATCTTAAGTCTTCTCATGAGAACTCAGTGGAACTGGTCACAGTGTCTTCTCCTTGCATGAGATAACACAAGCTTTAGGGTGGAGCCCAGATTCCGACAAGAGTTTATCTGTTCATCTCTCCAGCAAGTACCCGGTCACTGCTCTTTACCAGGCTTGGCTAAGTGCCGAGCATGCAAAGATGAAAAGATATCTACCATGAACAATATCCCAACCTGGATTTGTTCTTTTAGCTGGAACATATATATCCTGCTGTTGTGTTTCAGAAGTTTTCCTTTTCAATTGCTCTATCGTGGAGCTTTTAGAAAATATCAGTCTAGCTTACTGACTTCCTCCTTCTCACCTTCCATTTTGTGCTTTACAGCACATGGCTAGTGTTTTTGTGTCTAAAAATCAGTCAGATTCTCAGAAGGGCAACAAAGAAGATGCCTTCTGCCCTTCTTACCCCCAGGAGTTTATTGTCTCTTTGGAAAACTTGTGTCTAGTGGTACAGATTGTGCCGGACAGATGAGGCTGCTTGAAGTTTCGGTGCCTAAGGAAGGAGGGTGTACGGTGAGCTGGGCATAGGCAGGCGGCTGGAAGGAGGGAGGCAGGCCTTGCAAGGGGAGAGCACAGAGCAGGACTTGGGAGAGAATCCATTCTATAACTGGCGGGTCTGTCGGTAATTCGGGGCTTCTGATTGGAGCCTTCGCTCAGCAGGTGCTGGAACAATGAGGCCAGGCCAACCAGCCTCTGCTGTCCTTCCAGTCATTCTCTCTGGGCTGGTTCTCTTGTGAGGCTGCTGGGGCTGGAGACAGGAATGGGTTGGGTTGGCATGGGGCGGGAGGCTGATGGGTGGTCTGTGATGTGTGAAGGAGGACCTGGTGGCCGCAGGTGGATAGGTGAGGATGTAGACCAGCTGGCCTTCCCAGGATCCCCTGAGGTGTCTGACTGGCTTTCTATGAGTTGCTAGGAGGATTGGAAAGCCAACGTTCTTCCCAGTTTCAAGTCTGAGCGTTACAGTGGGGATGTTTGGAAATCGAGTTCATGTGTCCTCTGGGGAGTGTGGGACATGCTCCTGTGTTGTGGCTGTCTCTTTGGGGAGGAGAAGAGTATGGCTAAAGAGAGAGGGGGCTGAGGGTACCGCTGCTTTCCAGGCCTCATGTCCTCACCTCTCCGATGGGATCCGTGACTGCCCCGCCCTCACGTGGCTGGTGTGAAAGGTAGGTGGCTGCAGCAGGTTCATGGCCACACATGGGTGGTTGTATGCTGTGTAGGTGGTAGGCGTTGTGTTGCATAGGATCCTTTATTATTTTTGTATTTATTTTCTCATTTGATCTCACCAGCAACCCTTTAGGGGTCCTTACTTGACCTTACAAGTGAAGAAGCAGGTGGGGAAGCCTGGGTTACTCGGGAGTCAGTTTAGGAGAGTAATTAAGAATCTGTACCTGAGCCAAGATACTGGGTTTGAATCCTGAATCTGCCATTTACTATGACCCTGGCCAAATTGCTTTCTCTCTCTGTGCCTTAGTTTCCTCATCTATGGAATGGGGATAATAATAGGACCTTGTATTGTGAGGATTAAAGAAGTTACTAAGTGTTGAGAGCAGTGCGTGGCACATGGTAAGTACTGTGTAAGCATAAGCTCCTATATTTGTGTGTGTATTTGAGACAGGGTATCACTCTGTTGCCCAGGCTGGAGTGCAGTGGCATGATCTCAGCTCATTGCCACCTCCACCTCACAGGCTCAATTGATTAGCCTACCTTAGCCTCCTGAGCAGCTGCAACTATAGGTGCATGCCACTATGCCTGGCTACTTTTTATATTTTTTATAGAGACTAGGTTTCACCATGTTGCCCAGGCTGGTGTTGAACTTCTGGGCTCAAGTGATCTGCCTGCCTTGGCCTCCCAAAGTGCTGAGATTACAGGCATGAGTCACCACACCGGCCCGGTTATTTTTATTCTTATGATTGTCCCAGTCCCATGGCTGTTTAAGTGGCATGGGAGGCAGGAGCCCAGCCATGACATCCAGGGCGGGTTGGTTGGTTCATTTCTCCCTACTCTACCCCCAACTCAGGGTGTGGTCTGCAGACCAGTGCTGGTTTGCAGTCTCCTGGTTCCTGGTCTGTGATGAAGTAAGCACAGAGATTGAGTGTTTAGCAACCTTTAGAGCAGCTTGACCTTGTTGGTACTCATTGAACAGGTATAGACTGCTTCAGTGTTGTCAGATCACTTGGTGAGTGGTGTGTAGTGTGAGCTGCAGGTAAGTCATCAATAGAAGGATGATGTGATTGCAAATAAAAAAGTGGAGCTCTGGGTCAGGTGCGGTGGCTCATGCCTATAATCCCAGCACTCTAGGAGCCCGAGTCGGGTGGATCACCTGAGGTCAGGAGTTCAAGGCCAACCAGGCCAGCGTAGTGAAACCCCATGTCTACTAAAAAATGTAAAAATTAGCTGGGCGTGGTGGTACGTGCCTGTACTCCCAGCTACTCGGGAGGCTGAGACAGGAGACTCACTTGAACTGGGGCGGTGGATGTTGGAGTGAGCCAAGATTACGCCACTACACTCCAGCCTAGGCAACCGAGGGAGACTCCATCTCAGACAAAAAAAACAAAACAAAACAAAGTGGAGTGCAGCACTGTTGCTGCTCACCCCGAACAGTTGACTTCCTTGGGAGGAACCTCAGCCAGTGGAAGAAGGTGGGATTGATGGCATTTTGCAGGCCAGTGCATGACATTTGTGTTCCAGCAGTCCCTGACGATTCAAGAAAGTGAGGTCTCACAGTGGAGACTTATCAATGAGCGGTTGTTTCCATTTCACACCAGTGATGCTTACTGTGCAAATGCTTTTCCTACGATTCCCTTAGCAGGTATGGTTCAGCCAGGTTTGGTAAGAATCCATACTGGAACACGACCTTGAGCTTATCCTGTTTCACCTCTTAGACTGGTGAGAACTAGAAAACTGGATGCTGTCTATCAGCAGTGGGTGTGGGGATGCAGGAACTCTTGCCTTTGCAGGTGCAGCTGTCCTGGAGCCTCTGGCAGGGTACCAGCAAAGCCCCGACCCAGAAGCCCCTCTTGTGGGTGTCAGTTCCCCAGGTTCTCATGCAGGTCCTAAGGGGAAGGTCCAGGGTGTTCACTGCAGTGTTGCTTGTGGTGGTGAGGTAGAGCTGGATGTCCATTCCTGCAGAGTTAATGGGTATAATGGGTGGGTGTGAGTCCATAGTCCCTTGCAGCAATTCCCAGTGACTGGTGAGAAGCACATGTGGCAGGCAGTGTGATGGATTTAAATGCACAGTGCTCAGTGAAAACGTAAGAAATAGAGCATGGATGGTGCAGTGCTATTATGTAGATGCTGATCCGTCTTGCAAGAACACGAAAAGATAAACACACGAGAATGGTTGACTGTGGGTGAGGGAAGGGAAATGGGAATTAAAGGAAATAAATAAGACGAGAGAGGGAAGAGGAAAGAAATGCATCTCTTTCCCATCCTAGAGCTGTCTTTGAGGGGAGGGCCTCGGCTGTGCTCCATCACTCAGTTCTGTGGCACCTTGGTGGCCGAGGTGGGAGGATTGATTGAGCCCAGGAGTTTGAGACCAGCCTGGGCAACACAGTGAGAACTCATCTCTATGAAAATATTTTAAAAAATGACAAGGAGCCAGCAGATTTTTTTTTTTTTTTGAGACGGAGTCTCGCGCTGTGTCACCCAGGCTGGAGTGCAGTGGCGCGATCTCGGCTCACTGCAAGCTCCGCCTCCCAGGTTCAGGCCATTCTCCTGCCTCAGCCTCCGAGTAGCTGGGACTACAGGCACCCGCCACCTCGCCCGGCTAGTTTTTTGTATTTTTAGTAGAGACGGGGTTTCACCATGTTAGCCAGGATGGTCTCGATCTCCTGACCTCGTGATCCGCCCGCCTCGGCCTCCCAAAGTGCTGGGATTACAGGCTTGAGCCACCGCACCCGGCCTTTTTTTTTTTTGAGACAAAGTCTTGGCTCTTGTTGCCCAGGCTGCTGGAGTGCAATGGTGCGATCTCGGCTCACTGCAACCTGTGTCTCCCGGGTTCGAGTGATTCTCCTTCCTCAGCCTCCTGAGTAACTGGGATTACAGGCATCTGCCACCACACGCAGCTAATTTTCGTACTTTTAGTAGAGATGGGGTTTCACCATGTTGGTCAGGCTGGTCTCGAACTCTGACCTCAGGCAATCTACCCACCTCAGCCTCCCAAAGTGCTGGGATTACAGGCGTGAGCCACCGCGCCCGGCCGCAGCCAGGAGATTTTTACCTTCAGGAAAGTAAAACTGCTGAGGATCAGGAGCAACATGTTCTTTTTCTTTTTGTTGAGATGGGGGTTTTGCCATATTGCCCAGGCTGAAGGGCAGTGGTCATTCATAGGCGTGATCATTGTGCACTACAGCCTCAAACTCCTGAACTCAAGGTATCCTCCCACCGCAGCCTCCTGAGTAGCTGGGATATGGGTGCACACCACCACACTTGACTTGGGGCAACCTTTTAATTGCCAGAAACCACTGTTAAGGAATTGCAAGAGCTCTTGTTTTCTGGAAATATTCAGGTAGAACCTCAGCCACGTCAGGGGAGGAGTTCTGTCATCTTCATGGTTGAGGTAGATGCCATCTGCGGTCCTTCCTGCACTAATTGAAGTGGGCTCCAAGTTTTAGGTCTGAGGCTATAACAGGCAGGATATCCCTTATCCAAAATACTTAGGACCAGAAATATTTCAGATTTTGGATTTTGGAATATTCCCATATACATAATGAGATACCTTGGGGATGGGACCGAAGTCTAAACATGAAATTCATTTATGTTTCATATATACCTTTTACACATAGTTTAAAAGTGATTTTTTTTTTTTTTTTTGAGATGGAGTTTCAAAACAGAGTCTCACTCTGTTGCCCAGGCTAAAGTGCAGTGCCGTGATGTTATCTCACTGCAACCTCTGCCTCCCAGGTTCAAGCAGTTCTCCTGCCTCAGCTTCCTGAGTAGCTGGGATTGCAGGTGCCCAGCACCATGCCCAGCTAATATTTGTATTTTTGATTTTATTATTTATTTATTTATTTATTTATTTTTTTGAGACAGAGTCTCACTCTATCACCCAGGCTGGAGTACAGTGGCACAATCTCAGTTCACTACAACCTCCGCCTCCTGGGTTTAAGCAGTCCTCCTGCCTCAGCCTTCCAAGTAGCAGGGACTACAGGCGCATGCCACAACGCCTGGCTAATTTTTGTATTTTTAGTGGAGACGGGGTTTCTCCATGTTGGCCAGCCTGGCCTCAAACTCCTGACCTCAGGTGATCCGCCTGCCTCGGCCTCAAGAACTGTGTGTATGAAACAAAGTGTATGTACATTGAGCCATCAGAATGCAAAGGTATTACTATCCCATGTTGATGCTGTAAAAGTTTTGGATTCTGGAGCGTTTTGGATTTTTGAATGAGGGATGCTCAATGGCTCATTTTTAATGGGAGCACAGTCTTGCCCTGTGGGATTTATGTCACCAGTTCCCCTTGATTGGAGATGCAGAGATTTCCCGTTTTTTTCTGTACTCGCAATGCTGCGGTGCATCTCCGCATGCCGTAGATCTTTGTGTGCTTCTTTATTTTCTCAGGATGAATTCCTGGAAGTGGTGCTGTTGGGTCAAAGGGTGTGGACTTCGAATGGCTATCGATACAAAGTGCTAGGCTGAAACAGCAGTCCTGGGTTCACGCTTGGGGTTCCCCAGGTGCAGTCTTTGGATTGGCTTTTTCAGAGTCACTGGGGAAATTTCTGAAAGATTAAACCTCTCGGCCTCACCCTAGGTCTGTGAATCAGAACCTGGGTGTGGGCTGGTCCCCAGGGGGTCCTTTTACTCAGTGGTGTTTGGGAAATAGGCATGGCATCTCCTCAGTGTCCAAGCCTGCCCTGGAAGGGAGACAGAGAGACCACACCTGTCTGTTCCCTCTAAGGGAGAGCTGTGGTGTGAGTGCAGCTCGGCGGCAGCGAGTGAGAGGAGCTCAGTTTAGGGACTTGGCTCTGGGTGCCACTTTGCTCCTCTGTAGAGTGAGAGTGGCCTTGGGGAGTCTAATGTGCTAATACCAGCATACGAGTGAGGATTTATCTTACTAATGTCATAAGAGGAGAAGGATCTCATGGTTGGCTTTCTGGCTGGGCCAGGCCAGATCTGGGAAGAGTGTGCAGGGAGAAGTGGGTCAGGACAGAGAGCTCGTCTTTCCAGCCCTTCCCCGGGGGGACCTTGGGTTGCTCCACCTTTGGAGCGGGGTGCTGTTGGCTCAGGCCCACGGTGGGCCCTGGTGTCCTTATGTCCAGGTCAGCAAAGAGGAGCTGCTTCTGCCCTAGGTTGCTGCATCCTGTGCCTAGAAGTGAGAGTGCCAGGAAGCTGGGGTGTGGGCTTCCCAGCCAATGTCCGCAGTGCGGAGAGGAGGCCCCAAGGTGCCTCCCCACCCATAAGCGTGGGCCACAGAAGTCGCGCATGCTGCCTTTCTGATGCAATGCAGCAGTCTTTCCTCGGAGGGCCACAGCTGCACTGTGTGGATGTGCTACTTCCTGACGCCGGAGTTAGTCCGGATGGGTTTGCTCAGGTGCACCCAGCCAACGGGTAACTCTTTGCCAGGTGTAACCTCCAGGATGCTACTGTAAATGGGCTGTTTACTAGTTGTCCCTGTGAAGGTCAAGTCTGCTCTGATGGCCCTGCTTCTTGGTCTGTAAGTCAGAAGGAACATCATTCATTCACTTCTTCAAGTAAACGTACTGTGCTGTGGTGGAGTCAGGATGAATGATCCACATTAGGGAGCAGACAGCAGCACAGCTGACTTGGGGACTGGTAAGTTGTGCCCTGCTATGGGCGCTTTGGAAACACATCCAAGGAAGGGGATTGTTTTTCTTTTCCTTTTTTTTTTTTTTGAGATGGAGTCTTGCTCTGTCACCCAGGCTGGAGTGCAATAACCTCTGCCTCCCAGGTTCAAGCCATTCTCCTGCCTCAGACTCCCAAGCAGCTGGGATTACAGGCATGTACCACCACGCCCAGCTTGCTTATTTATTTATTTGAGATGAAGTTTCACTCTGTCACCCAGGCTGGAGTGTAGTGGCACGATCTTGGCTCACTGCAACCTCTGCCTCCCGGGTTCAAGCGATCCTCCTATCTCAGCCTCCTAAGTAGCTGGGATTACAGGCACGTGCCACCACGCCTGGCTAATTTTCGTATTTTTAGTAGAGATGGGGTTTCACCATGTTGGTCAGGCTGGTCTCAAACTCCTGACCTCGTGATCTGCCCGCCTTGGCGTCCCAAAGTGCTGGGATTACAGGTGTGAGCCACTGCGCCTGGGCTTTATTCTTGTATTTTTAGTAGAGACGGGGTTTCACCATGTTGGCCAGGCTGGTCTTGAACTCCTGACCTCAAGTCATCTGCCCGCCTTGGCCTCCCAAACTGTTAGGATTACAGGCGTGAGCCACCATGCCCAGCAAAGGGGATTGTTTTTCTCTTGTGGAAGGGGGCCCTGGGGTGAAGGTCTGTCTCCTGAAGGAGATAACTTGAGAACGGAGCTTTCTGGGCTTAGTAGAAGTCCATTAGGTGACGGGTAGGTGCATTCCAGGCAGGAGGAGCAGAAGCGTGAGGATATGCAGTAATGTAGGACACAGCCAGGTGTGCCAGGTGACCATGGGCACCGTGGTAACTGGAAGTGGCTGGATCAGAGAGGAGTTGCAGGAGATGAGCTGGAGAGGAGGTGGAGGCTGTGCCGAGGACCCAGCCTTGTGGCCTCCCGGATCTGGCCTCCAAATCTGCTTCTGCTTTTGAGCTGTGAGGCTTAGATAAGTTGCCTAGTCTCTTGGAGCCTCAGCTTCCTCACTTGTAAGATGCAAGTAATAAGATGAACTTAAGAGGGAGTTATTAAATGATATAATACATATACAGTGTAGAGCAGAGAACTCGACACATAGATGTTCACAAAGTGTTTATCTCCTCCCTTTAAAGGCTGGGGTAAGGCTTTTTGACTTTAGGCCAGAGGGAGCCAGAGAAGGTTGTGGAGCACGAAATTGATAAGATTATATCTATTTGCTGTTATGCTTGGGTGCTGGTGTTGTGTGGAGGATACTAGGCCAAGATGAGGATGAGTGAGGAGTGAGAAGAGCCTTCCTCTTTCATGGTCTCTTGCTGGATTTCTCCTCAGCCATCTCTGGTGGGCTGCCGGGATGGCTTGCCAGGGCTCTGAGCTGAAGTTTTGGAGGAAGAGGCCAGGGTTTAAAATGTGTCCCTGGTGAGCCAGCTACCCCTGAGCGAACCTATGGGATTGGACGCTTGCTGAGCACAAGTCTGGTCATGAGAAAGTGGGATGAGTGTTAGTAGAGGGGCAGAAAGCTGAGCCTGAGCCTGTGGAACTGTGTGTTGTAGTGTAGCCATAGAAAGCATTTGTTGACCACTTGTGTGTGCCTGGGAGGTTGCAAGGATCATCTCATCCCACCCTCATCCCAGCAACCCTAAGATGAAATCCACTACTCTCCCCATTTTACTGACAAGGGAAATGAGGCACAGAGAGAGTAAGTCACTTGCCCAGAGTCCCAAGCCAGTGAGTCGGGATTTTGCCCTTGGCTGTTGGAATCCTGAGAGCACGCCCACTGTGCTGGGGTGGGGAATTGGAGCAGGCTTTGGGGAGTTTTCTGCTACCAGTTCCTGCTGGCAGATTTCCATTGCCCACAAGGAAGAACGCTACAGCAAGGAGTGTTGGTCTGTGGTGAGGTGGCTGCCTCTGGAGGTGCTGAGCTCCCCAGTCTGGGAGGGCCTGGATGGCTGCCTGGCCTGGGTGCTGCCATAGCAGAGTCAGTGCCATCCTTGCTAGGGAGACAGGTTACATGCTATCCTAACCCTTGCCAACCTCAAGGCTGATGGGACCTCAGAAACCAAGCCCTGCGGAGGGCACAGATCTGGGAGAATTCAGAGGAAAGCTATCTTCAGACTGGGCTATGAGTTGTCCAAGCACGTGGAGAGTGGCAGGTCTGGGGTGCTACCTGCTGTTTTCCAGCACTGGCTAGTTGATGACAGCTGTCCTGGGCTGCAAGCCTCTTTGCCACATCTGGTTAGGAGGAAAATCCTGGGATTGCTGCCCCATCCCGGCGTGGCTGACTTCGGGTGAGTGCCCTCCCTTTCTGGTCTTTGCATCTAGCATTTGATGACCTTGCACAGCACGGAGCTTCCTCCACTTCCTCACCGCCCGCCTGCCCCTCTCAGGCATGCACAGGCCTGTCAGGAGCCAGGCCGTGGAGGGGGCAGGGGCCCACTTCCTCAGGAGCACTCAGGGCAAGCCCTGACCTGAAGGGATAGACGCGGGGCCCAGCCGCGTGACTCGTGTGCCCTCAGGAGCTGCTCCTGCACTGGTGCCAGGTGGTGTCATCCGGGGTTCGGATTAAAAGATAACTCTATTGGCAGGAGGAGGCAGGCCTTTTCTGGCTTTAATAGCCAAGCCCACAGCCTGCACCAGGCAGCATCTCCCAGCCCCTGCTCCCATGTGCCTCTGCCTCTCCTTTTGCTCCCTGCGTGCCCGGAAGGCTGGCAGGGGACCCATCCTCAGCTTGTGCTGCCACCGCTGTCTCCCCTACCTTGTCCCCAGCTCCCGTCTGTGGAGAGGTTTTTAAATCCTAACGAGCAATTCAGGATTTGCTTCCCTTTTTCTCTCTTCTTCTCCAAGAAAAGCGAAGTCCCAGGGAACTGCAGAGTCCATGTGTGGTAGAGGGTGGAGATGTGGAAACAGGATCTAGGTCTTTGGGGAGGCCAGGTTGATGGGGGACATGCAGGACTGCTTTGGCCTAAGCATGGTGGCCGGGTGAGCCGTGTGCCACTTGGTCACCTGTGCTGATGGAGAAGGCTCTTCTGGCTCCTGGGAGGAAGGTGCTTGTGGTAGCAGGAGCTACCCTGAGGCCAAAGCTTCCTTGAAGCCATGTTGGTCTTGAGTAGTCTTTGGTGGTCCTACACTCCTGAATGGGCAATCACAGGACTTTGGAGGGTCTCTGGGGAGCCTCAGGGGCTGTACTGTCTATGGGAAAGGAGATAGACCCTGCCTGGAAATTCCACCACTCTCCAGTGACACAGAGGCAAAGGGACCAGAATATTTGGATAGAATATTTTTAAACTTCTTCACCATGTCTCCTATGTTTGCATAGGCCCTCATTTGGGAATCACGTCCTTTTTTTTTTTTTTTTTCTTCTACCACTAAGAAATGATACAGTAGATTTTTTTTTCTTTTTCCTCTCTTTCTTTTGTCTCTTTTCTCTCTCCCCCTCTCCCCTTCTCCGCCTTTCCCCCTCTCCCCATCTCCCTGTCTTTCTCTCTTTGTAGAAACAGGATCTCACTATGTTGCCCAGGCTGGTCTCGAACTCCTGGGCTTAGGTGATCGACCCACCTCAGGCTCCCAAAGTGCTGGGATTACAGGCATGAGCCAATCAGATTTTTTCTTGAAGTACTGTTTTTATCGGTTTGCCTAAATATTAGTTTATTAAGAGAAAAGATTCTCTTAGGATATTTTCCCCTTTGGGGTATATAAAACATGGCAGCAGTAGCACAACATTACTCACTTGTTTTTAAATCAATTGTTAAATTGCAAAAATGTTTTAATTTTTTTTTTTTTGGAGATGGGGTCTCTCTCTGTTGCCCAGGCTGGAGTGCAGCGGCACAATCTCCACTCACTGCGACCTTCGCCTCCCAGGTTCAAGCTATTCTTCTGCCTCAGCCTCCCAAGTAGCTGGGATTACAGGCATGCACCACCGCGTTCAGCTAATTTTTGTATTTTTAGTAGAGATGGGGTTTCGCCATGTTGGCCAGGCTTGTCTTGAACTCCTGACCTCAGGTGATCTACCTGCCTTGGCCTCCCAAAGTGTTGGGTTTACAGGTGTAAGCCACCTTGCCTGGCTTTTTAAGTTTTCGATGCCTATTTTTTTTTTTTTCCCTGCAGTAAGCAACAAATATTTTATGGAATTAATTGGGCAGTGGGATTATTTTTCTTCAAATTTTGTTTTGAACATTTTAATGATACTCTCTTTTCTTCTCTGACATTTTGTTTTGAAAATGTTCAGATCCACCAAAGAATGGAAGGGAAAGTACAATAAACACTTGTTTAGTGTTCACCTAGACTCACCAGTGGTTAACAGCTTACCATATTTGCTTTTTTTTGTTTTGTTTTTTTTGGAGAGGGAATTTCGCTCTTGTTGCCCAAACCAGAGTGCAATGGTGTGATCTGGGCTTACTGCAACCTCTGCCTCCCGGGTTCAAGCAATTCTCCTGCCTCAGCCTCCCGAGTAGCTGGGATTACAGGCGTGCGCCACCATGCCCGGCTAATTTTTTTGTATTTTTAGTAGAAATGGGGTTTCACCATATTAGCCAGGCTGGTCTCTAACTCCTGACCTCGGTGATCCACCTGCCTTGGCCTCCCAAAGTGCTGGGATTACAGGCGTGAGCTACCGTGCCCTCCCATATTTCCTTTTTTACTTTCTCACTCTGCAGATGTATCCACATAAAACTTGTTTTCTGGATCCATTTGGAAAAAAGTTGTGGACATCAGGACAGTTTACCCCTAAACCTTGAAGCATGCACAAACCAGGACATATTCATACATGACATATCACCATTATTAGAACCAAGAACCTCAACACTGATGCAATTATATCCTCTAGTCTATATTTCTTCATAAATCTCTCTAATTGTCCTATTCCTGCCTTTTATAGATTTTTTAAAAATCTAGGCTCTGAAGAAACATGTTGCAGCTGGTTGTTAGGCTAACGTTATACTAGCCAAATATAATCTGGATTATCCATGGTTGACAGATCTTTGTTAGAACACATTGTTATGATATAGACATTTACACTCACTACCTTTTTTTTTTTTTTTTTTTTTTGAGACAGAGTCTCCTTCGCCCAGGCTAGAGTGCTGTGGTGGGATCTTGGCTCACTGCAAATTTCGCCTCTCGGGTTCGAGCGATTCTTGTGCCTCAGCCTCCTGAGTAGCTGGGATTACAGGTGTGCATCACCACGCCTGGCTAATTTTTGAATTTTTAGTAGAGACGGGGTTTCACTGTGTTGGCCAGGCTGGTCTTGAACTCCTGACCTCAGGTGATCCTCCTGCCACGGCCTCCCAAAGTGTTGGGATTACAGGTGTGAGCCACTGCGCCCGGCCTACACTGATTACTGATATCCCCAGGATAGCCTTAGAATTCTTGAAACTTGAGAGGGGACTGGGAGATCTGGGGAGATCTGCTATCCTCTTTTTACAGAATCCGTGGTCTGAACAGCTGAGGGACTTTTCTAGTGTCCCTGAATTGAGGTTTGCTTCTGTGTTCTGAATTTCTTCACTTACGAAATCTGACACCTTCAAGTCTGGACATTTTAAACTGTCCTGCCAAATTCTTTTCTATACCCAGGGCTCAAATGTACCATTGCCAGGAGTGTTACAGGTTATTTGACATAAAACAGAGAAAACCCAGTAGCATCTTTTACAAAGCTCAAAAACTTTTTCTCTCCTTTCCCCTTTTGGTGTGGGGTCACTGGCCTCCTTAGCTCTGGACACCTTCAGAACATCAGCCAGGGCCACTGCAGACCAAAGCACAGCCAGGGGAGAAGGGAAATCCTGGGGAGGAAGGAAAAGGCACGAGTAGTGAAACGGTGTTGGTGGGGACAGGGTGGAAGAAGAGATGGTTGACGGGCCAGGGCAGTGCTGCCCTGCAGGTGAGGGTCTGCCAGCTGAGTGCCTGCTGTGGACCTCCCATGGGAAGCAGCCTGGGGCTGCAGAGTGAGCACTGATGGACTTGGTCAGACTGGGGTTAAGTCCAGTGGTGTGACCTGCTCATCACTTTTCTTCCTTGAACCCATGTCCAGCTCTCAAAGGTTGTATCGAAGTTCCAAGAAGAAAAGCAGAGCAAGTGCTTTGAAAGGACATAGGAAGGAAGGTGGCCCTGCCCTTAAGACCGCTGTGCTGGGGTCTTGGCAAACCCCTTGCCCCTGTAACAGTCAGAGACTGGTGCAAGACCTCTGGAGTGGATAGTGCCAGCTAGGGGAGGGCAGGGTGAGGAAAGGCCTTGTTCCCCAGGAGGAAGAGAGGTGCTGAGCTAGCAGCGAGGGCTTCTTGGAGGAGGTGAGATTTGAGTTTTTCTGGATGGGCAGAGGTGGAGAAGGGGTACATTGGCAATCAGGGAGTAGAAAAGGTTGGGCTGCTTTGGGCAGTAGAACTCCTTCCGCATCCAGAAGATCCTAAAATAGACCAGCAGAAAGAGGGCTGCTTCCGTCCTCTGTGTTTAAAGGAAAGGGTTACTTGGGATTCCGAGCTGTTCTTCCTACCCCATTAAAAAAAAAAAAAAAAGCTTTATTCTTTGCTGACAATAAAGCATGCACATTCATGTAGAAAATTTAATTAAGAAGAAAAAGAAAAGCACACAAAATCCCAGAGGCAACCCTGTTAACATTGTGCTGGGGAACAATAGAACTTCTCTTGTCTGGCAAGTGTGCTAGGTGTTATCTCATTTTAGCCTCACAAAAATCCTGGGAGGTGGGTACCTTGCTTATCCCTGTTTTAGGGGCAAGGAGAGTGAGGCGCAGACAGAGGCACAGAGTGGTTAAGGAACTTGCCCTGAGTCATACAGCTAGTCAGTGGGTGAGCTGGGATCCCCAGGCAGGCAGTTGGGCTCCAGAGCTCACACAGGTAGCCCCTCTGCAATCCTGACCCCCCTTGTAGATTCCTTGCTGTTTTTGTATGTGCACACGCAGCCTTTCACACACACAGGCTAGGATTCAGATTCTGAGTAGGCGATAGAGATCCAAAACCACCGGGCAGTAGACACGCACCATCTTCTGCCCACAGCTTCCTACATGAGGCCTTCCATTGGTGGCTTAGAGTTTGGGAACGGAGGTTTTGTCCACTGGCTCTGGTTGCCTGAGGGACAGAAAGATCAGCCCATCGGTGGGACGGCCCCACACGGGCTGCACGCAGGGCAGGGAGACAGTAGGGAGTGGAGAAGAGGACTCAGCTCTGGGAAGGGTTCAGGTACAGGGAGTAGGGGGTCAAAAACTGCTGTCCCTTCCCCCATCCCCCATTGATGCAGTTTCCTCCAGGGAGAATGAGAAAACCAGGTAATGGTGTCTGCAATGACTTCTAGTCCGCAGGCTGTGGCTGTGTTTTGGTTACTTTTTGCTGGTCCATTTGAACTACTTTGGGCTTCTGTCATTCTGCCCCCAAGCACGGGACAGTCCACAGCAGATGCTTCCCTGTGGCATTCAGGGACTGACTGCGGACTTGGCAAGTCACAGCCCAGCACTGCTGCCCATTGAGACACAAGATTGGCGAGTCTATCTGTGGGGGGCAGGGACTCCTGGAGCCCTTTGCCATGCCCCCAGCCCCTTGGCCTGGCAGGGCCACTGGAGGACAGACACTGCCAATGGCCTCCTTCGACCTTGTTTTCTCTTCAGGAAAGTGGGACTGAGATGTCTGTTCTCATTAACTAACAGGGTTATGGAGGAATAAATGGGCTAGTGGATAAGGAAAATGCAGCGGCATTACTTCGGGTTCCCCAGTGAATACCTTTGTCCCCTGACAGTCCCGCTTAAGTATGCATTGTGTGTTAGGTCTTCAGTGCACTTTCACCTCTTCCTCTCTCTCCTTCCTTGCTGAGACACTGGCGGGTAGGCAAGGTGAGGTTTATTTATCCTGCAATCAAGAATGGAGGAAACTGAGTTTCAGAGGGGGGGGCTGCTCTGGTGGTCACATGGTTAGCACACCAACGCCAGTGCCAGAGGCAGGGCTGGGAGCAGGCTTGGCCCCCAGCCTGGGGGTGCCCTGTCCCTGCGCACACAGCATGCTGGCCTTGCCATTCTCCCAGTGACTCAGTACCTACTGCATTTAGTCTAAGAGGACAGCAGGAAGCCGGTGTTCCAGATTCAGTTTTGTTTGTCCTTGGCTGCGTGGCCGCCTCTCTGGTTGTTCATTTATTTAGCAATCCTTTATTTTCATTTTAAAAACTTGATTATCCTTTAAAATGGACAAATACTGTATATATTTATCACGTGCATGTATTGTTTTGAAATTCAGCAATCCTTTATTGGGTGCCTCCTGGCTGCCTGGCCCTGTGAGACAGGCTAGGTCAGCAGAGATGAAGGTACCACCGTGGCCTCCAGGAACTCACCGTCTGGTGTGTGAGGTGGCTTGTAAACAGTCAGTGGCAATGTGTGTACAGGTGCAGTGTCCAAGGGGAGCAGGCTGGGGCTCTGGGAACACAGAGGCCTCAGTTTCCCCATCTGTCAAATGGGGCACTGGACTACTTTATCTTTGGGGTCCCTTCTGTTGACATTCTGTGACTCTGCCTGATAACAGGGCTCTCTTACAAGTAAGAACACATCTAGTGTCAGCCAAAATTTTATGATGAAAGTGCTCCCAAGTCAGATGCAGAGGGAGGAGGCTGTTGCATTCTATACATTTCCCTTTTCACAAACAAGTCCTCACTTTCCGATGGGCCACCTACATTTGTTTTGCACGGCCAGGCAGTGTTTTTCTCACAGGTTGCTTGGCTAATGGCCGTGTGCCCATGCCAGCGGGCTGCTTATGGCTCACGAGGTAGGGAGGGATTGAGGGCACGTGTCAGATGTGCTACTGCAATCAGAGCCAGGACTGGCTGCGATTCCATTAGCTGGGGTATCCCAGGAAGCTGTGCCATCCCTGGTTCCTAATGCCTTGTTTGGCCTGTAGGTGTGTCCGTCCTCCCGAGTCTGGGACTTGTGGGGACCATAAATGCAGATGATGAGGGCAGGTGTCTCCGAGCCAACCTGCAGAAAGAGGCAGGGTTGAGTCTGAGAGAGGGGCAGGGCTGGGGACAGCCAGATCCCTTAGGGTTCCCCCTTTCTGGGCCTCATGCTAGGGGACTCATTCAAGGTTATACAGCCAGCAAGCGCAGAGCTGGATGGCTCCAGAGTCAGTGTTCTCACGTGCAGAACGTGAGCTTTTCAGCACACCAGCCCTCAGCCACCTGCCCTGGGAGAAAGTGTTTGAGATGAAGTGCTGAGGGGCTGCATTTTCAGTAGGATCCAGGGACCTTTTTTGTGATGTCCTGTGGGAATGATGTGTAGCGGGGTGGGAGGGAATGTGGCTTTTGGGAATGAGCTGAGCTGAATTGTTGCTTTCTTCACGTGCGTGTGTGTGTGTGTGTGTGTGTGTGTGTGTGTGTGTGTTGGGGGACAGAGGTGAGCTCACCAGCCTATGAATAAGGAGCCTGTGTGAGGTGACAGCTGCTCACAGAACAAAGAGACGTGGAGACTCACCACCTTCCCTCCTTTGTTAAGTCCTTACTGTGCCCCAATCACTGCTGCAGGCTGTGAGATGCAGAGATAAACCAAAGCCTCATCCTTGAGAAGTCCCCAGCAGGACTGCATCTGCAGTTTGCAGGCCCAGTACAAAATGAAAATCGGGAGCTCCTTTCTCCACATAAATCATTGAGGATTTCACCATGGCAGCAGCAGAGTGTGAAGCCAATTGTGGACCTTGTGAGACTGCACAAGGTCACACATCCATGAAACCACCCTGGTCCCAGCCTCATAGGTGTAGCCAGGACTAGTAGACATCAGCTAGGGAGGCATGCATAGGGAGATAGGGGAGCAGGTCATTCCTGAGTAGGGGGATCTGGGAAACTCCTCGGAGAGGTCTCATTTGAGCTGGGCTTGAAGGGTCGGCTGGGATGTTGGTAGAGGCAGTAGTGATGGTGGAATCAGAAAACCGAATGGGAACACCAGGGAATGGGCTGGGTGTGGTGAGCACATGGCACTATAGTCTGGCCAGAGGTATGGGTGGTAGAAGGGGGAGCCCTGGGAGGGTATGGACAGGTTAGGCTGGGCCCATGGAGACCCTCCAGTGCCAGCTTCTGGGCAGGTTTTATTCTGAGGCTACAGAGAAGAGCTGGGGACTCCTGGAAGCTCAGAGATTGTGCAGGACGGGCTCTGGGAAGCTCTCTTTGGAGGTGGCACTTGCTGATATTCCAGTAGCTCAGAATAACTACTCCAGAGCTACCTTGAGACGCCCAAGTGTAAAGCATAATTATTTACAGGTATGTGCCACTATGCCTGGCTAATTTTGTCTTTTTAGTAGAGACGGGGGTGTCTCCATGTTGGTCAGGCTGGTCTCGAACTCCCGACCTCAGGTGGTCCACATGCCTCGTCCTCCCAAAGTATTGGGATTACAGGCGTGAACTACCGCGCCTGGCCGTAAAGTGTAATTATTGACCTCATCCTCTGTGTGCCATTATAGAGGAGGAAGCAGAGGTGCAGAGAGGTATTATGTACCTTGCCCGTGGTGCTAAACGGCAAAGCTGGGACCCTAGAAACCCAAGGTGAATCGTGGGGTGGATGAGATAGTTGAGCTGTGAGAGATGTGGCCACATCATGGCAGTGGAGAGGAAGTGACCAGCACAAGAGGCTTGGCGGTAGGACTGGTAAACCTTGGCTGCTGATGGGCTCAAGAGCTCCCTCCAGCTGAAGACTCCTGCTGCAGCTCAGCATCAGTGCTGGCAGGGGCATCCCTCTTTGAGAAGCTGCTTGCCGTTCTCATTGGTAAATCCTGCTAGCTGTTGTCTATAGGTTTTTGCCCCAATCTGCCTCTAAGTTCTCCCTTTTCCTCATCACCACCCTTTGGGCATGTTGTATTTTTTTTCTTCTTGCAACTCTGGGTATCCAGCCCTCACCCATGCTGACAGCTCACTCTGTCCATCAGCTTACCACAAAGGCCACTTGTGGCAACAGACTCCATTGGTTCTGCTTGGCACAGGCCTGGGAGGTTACCTGTGGGCTTCACGGCCAGGTGTTCATCTTATCCACTGAAATGCAAACACCTAAGGGGAATGGAGATATTTGGAGATTTAAATGTTTCAGTTTGGGCAGTTCTTCTTCAGTTATCTTGATGGGGGTGTCCTCCCTGCCTTCCACATTTGTAGTGGCTTTGTGCTGAGTACAGTGGTTCAGGTATGGTCAGAGCAGCTGGGATAGATGGAACTGACTTCAGTATATCTCAGTGGATGCTCTTGGCTTTGGGATCTTCTGCACTTTGGGGATGCTCACCATCTCTGGCTCCCACCCATAGTGCCCCTGCCTGTCATTGTGTCCACCGCACCGTGTCTCCACACATTTCCAAAAATTCCCTAGGATGGTTGTCAACCATTGGCTGAATTCTCAGGTTACTCCTGGGACAGGTTCTAGCCTCCTCCTTGTAACTCCTTTTCTTTTCTTGTCCTCCATTGTCAGAGGGTGCAGTGCTTAGCATAAAGATACAGAGGCAGATGAAGTAGCCTGTGACCCCTGCTTAACCCCTTCTTGGGTCTAGAACCCGCATTCTGTCCATTCTCCCAGCCTAGCAGGTGACCTGCTGGAACTCAGTAACTCGACACCGCCTTGGTAATTGTCTGCTGAGGTCACAGTGAGCTCTTGTCACCGCCCATCCAGCAGGACCACAGTCCCCGACTGGGCTGACTGGTTCAGCCACTGTTCTGGACACTCATGGGAAACAAATGGCCTTTGTGGTGAGCTGGTGGACAGAGTGCGCTGTCAGCATGGGTGAGAGCTGGATACCCAGAGTTTCTGGGGTAGGCTGCACCCAGGCCAGCCAGCTCAGAGCTGGGAGGCCCAGAACAGACCTCATTTTCTCTGATAATGGGGAGCACAGAGTTGCAGAGACTTTTTTTTTTAGTGACTTGTGGCAACAGACTCCACTGGTTCTGCTTGGCACAGGCCTGGGAGGTTACCTGTGGGCTTCACGGCCAGGTGTTCATCTTATCCACTGAAATGCAAACACCTAAGGGGAATGGAGATATTTGGAGATTTGAATGTTTCAGTTTGGGCAGTTCTTCTTCAGTTATCTTGGTGGGGATGTCTTCGTCACTCCCCCTCAAACACACACACACCCCACATATAAAAGACCACACATCTTAAAAGAGCTTGGAAAATATTAGTTGACTTGGTTTAATGAGGTTTAACGTATAAAGCTTGAGAGGAACATGTACTTATTAACAGGGGCTGGGATGGTCCTTACGGGTGTCCTTGCCTGAGAATTCCATTTGCTTGGCACACGGTGTTAGTGCACAGGTGGATTTGGGCGCGTTCCTATCTGTCTTTTGAGACTATCTTCAGAGGCTCCAGTGAATGGACTTAGAATGAAAAAGCGAGTGGCCCTTTAAAATGATGCCAGAAGAGTCAGTACCATTACCTAAAACTATGTCGCAAAGCTCTGACTGATGAATACTAATACATTTAACCCCTTCTTACCTAATCCTATTCATATGGGAATTCTGCTGTCCTCTGTCGTCATGGTTTTTTGCACATTCTTTGCTACCATTTTCCTCCCCAGGACCTTGCAGGTCACCCAAGGGAAGAGGTGCTGACACAGACTGGGCTGTCCACGCGGGGGCTGCAGGAGAGGTGCGGAGTGGAGCCTGCCAAAGTCTTTCTTCTGAGGTTGCTGCCCAAGGAGGAGGCGAGGCACATAGGTTCCTGCCGTACTTTGCCTCCTAGTAATTCATTCTGCTCTCCCTGCACTTTGCATTTGCTCTGTTCTCTGGTGCTCCCTGACAGCCCTCCCCGCCCGCCTCGCTCATCTTTGATGTAGTCACCATGGACAAAAAGCTCTCAAAATGAAAGAACAAGTTGTAGGCTCAGAATGTTTGCCCCTGAGGAAAACGCATGTTTGCACAAAATCCTGTCTGACAGTTTCCATTTAAACTAAGAAGTTGGGAGCCCAGCAGGCCCTAGGAAATACGAAAATTGCCGCTTTGTTGGGCTGCGTGATGATGGCAGCTTGGGGTGGAACTCTGTCTGCCATGAGGGATCTGAGTTTTTCAGGTGAAAATCACCGGCTGGCTGTAGGCATGGCTGCTGCTGCCATGAGCACACTCAACGGCGTGTGGCTCTGGAGCCTGTTTGTCTGTCCCTCAAGGTCTCCTCTTTGTTTTTCTGAAATGTGATGAAATGGAACATGACTTTAAAAATAGATATTTTCTGGAGATGGCCTGGCTGGGATCTCTGGCCTCAGCAGCCTTACTTCTGCCCCATGAGTCTCTTATCTCATCTCAGCTGATGGGACATTGGCAAGGGCAGCTTGTATTTTTTTTCCTTTTTATTCTTAGTAGTGTTTCCAAATATATTCCTTTTGATCACTTCTTTATTTCCACACAGGCTACAGATTCAATAGAATCTCTTAACCATGTTAGTTTTTTTCTCCTTAATATTAATTTTATTTTCTGACTACCCAAGCAATAGTGCTTATTTAAAAAATAAAAGAAAGAAAAAGTTTCAAAAACTACAGATGATAGCAAGCCAGTGTTCCCCTGAAGTGTCTGCTGGGGGCTTGAGGCTGGGAAAGAAGGCACAGTGGGCTCAGACAGTGTTCATCCAGGTGGGGTAGGCCTGCAGCTGCTGAGTGGACCCAGGACAGATGGCAGAGAGGACTGAGGACTCAGGCAGCTCAGGAGCAGTTACAGGCACAGGGCTGGGAGGTGGGTGCATCTGGTCATTTACTTTCTAGCTGAATGATCTTAGGTTAGTTCCTTGATCTTGGAGAGCCTCAGGGTTCTCGTCTGTAAAATGGGGCTAACAGCAATACGTTTGTCCGGGGTGCTGACGTTTTAAGTGAGATAGTGTATGTGGGTGATGTCTGTTTTGGAAGGGGCTGCAGAGAGCATGGGTAAATGGTTGCAGCTGTCTTAGTTTGCTAAGGCTGCCATACAGAGTATCACAGACCAGGAGGCTTAAACAACAGACATGGATTGTCTCACAGTTCTAGAGGCTGGAAGTCCAAGGTCAAGGCGTCAGATGGGCAGGTTTCTTCTGAAGCTTCTTAACCTTAGCTTGCAGATGGCCATGTTCTCCATGCAGTTCTTCATGCAGTTCTCCTTCTGTGCATGTGTGTCCTGATCTCTTGTTATAAGGATGCCAATCATTTTGGATTAGCCCCCCCTCATGGCCTCATTTTAACTTCATTACATCTTTAAAGTCTTTATCTTCCAATACAGTCATATGTTGAGGAACTGCAGAAGGGGTTAGGGCTTCAACATATGGATTTTGGGGGAATACACTTCAGCCCATAAGAGCAACATTACTGGCAGGGTGCGGTGGCTCATGCCTGTAATCCCAGCACTTTGGGAGGCCGAAGCAAGCAGATCATTTGAAGTCACTTAAGGGAGTTCAAGACCAGACTGACCAACATAGTGAAACCCCGTCTCTACTAAAATTACAAAAAGTTATCCAGGCCTGGTGGCGTGTGCCTGTAATCCCAGCTACTCGGGAGGTTGAGGCGAGCCTGGGAGGTGGAGGTTGCAGTGAGCTGAGATCTAGCCTGGGTGACAGAGCGAGACTCTGTCTCAAAAAAAAAAAAAAAAGGCAACATTACTACTCTTACACTGTTCTCTAGTGACGACGGTGCCCATTTCTGGCTGAGGGTCAGTGGCAGGGTTCAGGAAGCTCAGAGGTCAGGATGCCCAGGGTGCGTGTGCAGACCCTGGTGGTATTCCCCAACTGAGCCACTCATCAGAGACTCTGAGCAGCGTCTTAAAAGCCTGGAATGCGGGAGGTGCTGATTCTTGGGGGTAGGAAGGGGTCCTGAGACATTTTTAGTTTTTATTTTTTCCAGCATTTTTAAAGAGCAGCTTGGATGATTCTGATGAACAGCCAGACTGGGAGCCATTGGCCAGAAGCCCTGTTGACCAACTGCCCCTCCCTGTGGCTCTCACAGCCTGCACAGGGTGTCCAGGTGCTTGTTTTGGGGGGACCTTTCTTTACCTGGGGATTCCAGCGCTCTTGCCTTCGCTGAAGGGCACTTCCTTCATCTGCTTCCTCCTCTCATCGTGCTCATCAGAGTTGTCGGCTTGTTTCACTCCTGGCACTGGCATCAGCTTGCTGTGTGACCTGGCTCAGTCAGGCCCCCTCTGAACACCTGTAGGATGTCAGGGCTGGACAGTAGAGGGGATGCCTCTTAAACTATGAGAGGGCTGAAGTCTGACTAGAAAATGCAGATTCAACTCTTACTCTTCAGACTTTCACTAAGCATTTGCCTTGCTCAGTGGGTAGGGAGAGCAGAGCAGGCATAGTGGTGTAGGCTGGAGGGTCCCAGTCCATTGAGATGAGACTGCCTGCAGAGCTCCCTGCAAATGGCCAGAGGGTCAGGAGCTGCAGGAGGCTGAAATCTTTGGGGGCTGGCATACTTTGATTCCATTTGCTATACTCCGGAATCATGGATGTGGATTTTGGTTTTTTCTCTTTGCACAAGATAGTGAATGAAATATTTTCCCTTGTTACTCAAGATCAACTTTTCTGAGGGTTACCCATGTGTGAAAGATAATCTACATCCTTTTGTGCATTTGAAATGCTTCTGTGATCTCCTCTTCCATTTTCTGTGGTTGACTTGGGGCAATTTGAAGGCGTTGTGTGTCCAGATTTTGCTTGGAGTGTTTTAGGGGGAGCTCTAGTTTCTGCATTTAAACAAAGAGTAGCATGGGCCTGCTTTCTGAGCACAGGTAGCTAAGAATGGGCTCGTGCTCAAGCTGAAGGCCCATGTGAGCACTTGAATGTACTGAGATGACAGGTGTGGAATGGGTCATGATGAAAGCTTTGCTGTGGGGTTTTAGGGTGAAGAATGCTTGTGCTGTTTTATCTTTATTTGCGGGGGGATAGGAGGTGACAGCCTGAGTGTATTAGTACCCAAAGTCTTATTTAAAAGCTCCTCATTCCTGCTCTGGGTGTGACAAAGGTGAACCTTGGATACCTCAGTGGATGTCTGCAGGTGAGTGTGTGCAGCGTCCTTTCTGTAAAACATTGTAAAGAGTCCTAGCAGTTTCAGGAATGGACTTCTGAAGGCCACTGTTTCCAAAATCCACACCAAGTACTGTGAAAATGAGGGTGGACCCTCCTGGACGGTGTTTCTTTATCGGAGAGGAAGCATGTTTGGAACATCTGAGGGCCCATCTTGGATTGGAGGATCATCTGCTTCAGGCAGGGCCTCCCAGAGAGCCTCTGATAGCCAAACTCTAAGACTTTGTTTCTCGGGGCCTCAAAAGAAGTCAATGGAAAAAAGATAATTGCCCTTTTATTTTTCCCTGAGCACTCTTTGAATCACAGTCATTTAAAGGATGTCAGAGACACAGATTAGATTGCAGAGTTTAATTCCAATCAGTAATTAATTACAGGAAGCCTGCTAAGCGCCGACCACTGTGAACCATGTCTCTGGAGGTGGACCGGCCTGTAGAAACCATGCGCTCCAGGGATGAGGTACTCTTGCCTGACTTGCCCAAGGCAGAAGTTGCTAATCCATTGTGGGTCCTTTCCCAATGAGCTGAGGTATGGCTTTAGGCACAGTACTCAGGCAGGGGGTGCGATGCATGGCTGCTCTTTCAAGATGCACCTTATGCCTTTTCTGGTCTTATCCAAGTCCTTCAATTCTCAGATGGAGAAACAGGGCCAATCAGTTGCCTACTTAGTTGACTCCATGCATAGCATCTTTGACCTCCAAATGACCAGATCAGATGTTTCTTTGCTTCCGAGTCCTCCCTGGCATTTGGTGTGGCAGACCAGCCCCTCCAGGCTCCCTCCACCCCATTGCCTTCTAGGATGCATCATTCTCTTGCTCCTCCTACCCCTGCTCTGAGTGATCTTTCTGTGTCTCTTCCAGAAACTCATTTTTTTTCTCCTGTCTTCACAGGAAGTATTTCCCCAGATTCTGAACCGTATACACTTAGAACAATGTTACTTCAGGCCGGGTGTGGTGGCTTGTGCCTGTAATCCCTGAACTTTGGGAGGCTGAGGTGGGTGGATCCCCTGAGGTCAGGAGTTTGAGACCAGCCTGGCCTACATGGCAAAACACTGTCTTTCCTAAAAATACAAAAAATTAGCTGCTCCTGGTGGCAGGCACCTGTAATCTCAGTTACTTGAGAGGCTGAGTCAGGAGAATCGCTTGAACCCAGAAGGCGGAGGTTGCAGTGAGCTGAGATTGCACCACTACACTCAAGCCTGGGCAACAGAGGGAGACTTCTTCTCAAAGAAAAAAAAAAAGAACAGTGTTACTTCATAGTCACTGTTTAGGAGGTCCATAGATCCAGGCCTCTCCTCTGTTTTTTCTTTTTCTTTCCCAGTGACATTGTTCGAATTGAGTCTTATGTTTTTTCTAACCCAAGGGCTTCCCATTACCAATTAGTGACTCTGGGCTTGTCACTCACATCCTGCAGGCTCAATGGTGTGACTCTGGAGTGGACTGTGTTAGCCTGAAACTTTCTCCGTGGTGCCACATTCCAGTTTCTGAGTGTCAGCAGGCTGTCTTCACAAGGATTTTCTTTCATGCATTCCATCTGATGGATTTCAACGATCTCATTCCTCTTTCTTCAGTCCACTGCCTCTGTTAACTGTGTTACCTTCTAGGATGCCCCAACCACAAACCTCAGCACCATCCTCCATTCTTCCCTACCTGTGATCTTGGGCCCTCTCCCCACCCATACCCCATGACCAGTAGTTAAGGACAGCTCTTGTGGGAACATCCTAACTGTTCTCTCTACTTCCAGGCTCTCCCTGCTTCCATCCTTCCAGTTCCCAGTTGCTGGAGACAGGTTCCCGAAGCTCATACCTGCTTGCTGATTCCTGTGTTCAAAAACCCTGGGCATTCTTGAACTCCAAGGCGCAGAAGCTGGAGCTTTCACCCATAGTAATGAAAGTCAGAGTAGAAATTGTGTGAAACTAGGTGAGATGTGGTCCACCCTGAGGGCCCAGAGATTTTGGACACCTCTAATGGAGAGAAATGGAGGTGAAGCTCTTGGGTGTTTTTTTTTTTTTTTTGACACATTGTTTCACTGGAATGCACCCAGGCTGGAGTCTAGTGGCGTGATCTCCTGATCTTGGCTCACTGCAATCTCTGCATCCCAGATTCTCGTGCCTCACCCTCCCGAGTAGCTGGGATTACAGGTGTGTACCACCACACCTGGCTGATTTTTTTTTTTTTTTTTAAATAGGAGGTTTCACCATGTTGGCCAGGCTGGTCTCCAACTCCAGGCCTCAAGTGATCCACCTGCCTCAGCCTCCCAGAATGCTGGGATTACAGGCGTGAGCCACTGCACCTGGCCTTCTTGCTTTTTAATTCCTTTTCCTTTTGTATGTATGTTTGTTGTTTTTGTTGTTTGTGTTTTGAATAAGAGTAGAAGGAAGAAGGAGTTTCTGGAAGAGAAGAGGTTGACAGTAGAGACTAGAGAGAAGCATGAAGGAAGACTGGGAAAGATTTGCAGTGGAGTTGGGGATGGAGATAGACCTGAGCCTCCTGAGGAGGCGAAAAATGGATCATTTATTAGCATTTCCTTTATAGTTACGAAGCACTTTCGGCATCCAGTACTTCATTTGCTCTGCAAAACAGCCTGTGAAATACTGACTATATAAAGACTTTTAGCCTCAGTGTACAAATGACACCAAGGCTCAGAAAAAGTATTTGCTCCTGGTCACTGATTAGGAGGTGGCCAAAGCAGAGGGAGCCCATGTCCATCCAGCTCCTGATCCTGTGTCCTTTCCACAGTATGGGGTCGCTTTGTGCCTCCCACCCTATGCCAGGGGTCTTGACGAGTTCAAACTCAGCAGGAACATTGTGGTGGGCAAGGGGTTCTCCATGACCTCAGAGCCCTAGTTGCTGCTACTACAGACCCAGGCTGAGTTGCCTTGGTGGTCAGTGATTCTCAAGGCAGCCCACAAAGTAGATGAGGAGGGAAGTGTAGATGGCATTGAAGAAAGAGGGGGCAGAAACAGCACCCGTTTGCTGATGTCTTAGATAAGACCTTTCCTTTGTAGTTGCCCTCTTTGGCCTCTGTGGACAGAGTGTCCCTGACCTGTGAAGCCTGGGATGCCATGTCCTTGCCTAATACCCAGTTCATGCCATGAGACTTGGGCAGTTCCCAGAGTCATCATCTGGCTGATGACTCAGCTTACCTTGAACTGAGATTAATGGAACATGCCATTGTGGGATGGTGTGTCACTGAGGGACAGTAGGGGAGGGACACCTTTACAGTTCTTTTGCGTTTAGTCTAAGCATCAGAATCATAAACAGCTTCCTGAAACTCCATTGGCCCACTCCATTTCCTGCTGCCTTCTAAAGACCCAGGATGGAGATACTTATCTAGCTTGTTTCAGAGGCAGTACTGGTCTCTTCTGAGGGGATCAGAGAAGTCCATAGCCAGAGGAGTGACAAGACCAGAGAGGTTGAAGCCAGGACCAGAGGACAAGGCTGGCAGCTGAGCTGTGACAGAGGTGACTGGAACCCTTCTTTCTCATGCTTCCCTTTTTTCCTTCTGTTGGAAAGATGGCCTTGGCCACAGTGCTGAATGCTGGCCACGAGATAGCACGCCTGCTTGGAGAAGAGCTACTGACCTGCCAGTAGTGATTACTAGGTACCTCCTGTTCCCTGAGTGTTGACACTGGGCGAGGGGTGCCTGCTTGCATCTTTTTCTATCCAGTGGGACAAGGAACTAGTGAGTATCACTTTTTCTGATCTTGTCAGAAAGGAGGAGGTCTGGTCAGGAGTTCAAGACTAGCCTGACCAACATGGTGAAATCCCATCTCTACTAAAATACAAAAATTAGCCAGGCGCAGAGGCACATGCCTATAACCCCAGCTACTCAGGAGGCTGAGGCAGAAGAATCACTTGAACCCAGGAGATGAAGGTTGCAGTGAGCCGAAATCATGCACTCCAGCCTGGGTGACAGAGCAAGACCCTGTCTCAAAAAACAAAAAACAACAACAAAAAAGGAGGTCTAGGGTTAGTGGATGAGAGTCCTGCTTGAGTTGGAACCTTCTGCTTACTAGCTTTGTGGTCTTGGGCAAGTTACTTGGCTTCTCTGAGCCTACATTTCATCTAGAAGGTGAGTTGATAGTGGCCCATCTTGTAGGATTGCTGGGAGAATTAAATGAAATAATCCATACAAATCGTGCCTTTCCTGCAACAAGTGCTCAATAAACGTTACCTGATGTGAGTAGAGTGTACTGGTACATTCAACAAAAACATGAGCTATGACATGTAGGATGCCTAGTAGACATTGAAGGCTCTCCCTAATGCTCTGCCTCATTTCCGTCAGCCTCCTTGATAACTGGGGGAGTTCAGGGGGTAGGTGGAGTGCAGATTCAGCTTGATCAGGAGTCGGGAGGGTTGTGTCTCTCTCTTACCTTCACCATTAAGCAACATGGACATATCTAAGCACCTCTCTGAGCCCTGACCACATGCAGTTGTGTTCAGTTTGTTTGTTTATTTATTTTTATTTATTTTTTGAGATGGAGTCTCGTTCTGTTGCCCACATGGGAGTGCAGTGGTGCAATCTCGGCTCACTGCAACCTCCACCTCCTGGGTTCAAGCAGTTCTCCTACCCCAGCCTCCCAAGTAGCTGGGATTACAGGCATGTACCACCATGCCCGGCTAATTTTTGTATTTTTAGTAGAGGTGGAGTTTTACCATGTTGACCAGGCTGGTCCTGAAACCCTGACCTCAGGTGATCCGCCCGCCTTGGCCTCCCAGAGTGCTAGGATTACAGGCGTGAGCCACTGCACCCGGCTGTGTTCAGTTTCTTTACTTGTGTGGTCGACTCTCCCACCTCACTACTACCCACTTCTCCTCTGTCTTCTTGGTTGATTTCTCTTCTCATCCCTTAGCCCCTGGATGCTCAGGTTCATTCCTTGGACCTCTCCACTGCCCTTCCTGTCCGTACTTCTTCCTTGGGTGATTTTATCAAGGCCCATCACTTGAAATACTAAGCATATGCTAACAATTCTCAGATTATATCTCTAGTCATGACCTTGTCACTGATTGAGGCCTGTACATCCATCTGGCTTCCTGACGCCTCCCTTGTGTGTCTGTAGGCACCTCACGTGTAACCAGGCCCGGCGGGAACTCGTGATTCCCCAACTCCCTCCCCATCCGTTCCTCTTGCAGGCTTCCCCCTTTCAGCAAGGACCAACTTCATCCTTCCAGTTTCCAGGCCAAGAATCCTGGAGTCATCCTTGACTTTTCTTTCTTTCCGATTCCACATTGGGCCTGTGAGCAGATCCTTTCAGCTCTGCTCCAAGCCAAATGTGGAGTAGGAAAGTAAGAAAAGCTCCACAATATCCCTCAAATCCAGCTACTTGTCACCAACACCATTCTTGTCACCCTGGTCCAAGCCCCCAGCATTGCTCCCCTGGACTTGTGAGTTTGCTGTCGGAGTTGTTTCTGTGCTTCCCTGCTTATGGACCACATTCAACAAAGCATCTCATGAGCCTAGGTAGATGTAAGTCAGATCATGGCTTTCCTCTACTCAGAATCTTCCAGAGGTTTCCCATCTCACTCTGAGTAAAGCCCTGCTTCCTCTCTGTGGCCCATAAGGTCCTGCCTGGAGCTGTCCCGTTGCCCCTCTGACCTCATCTGCATCTTCCTGCAGGTCCCTCCACCCACAGCAGACAGGTCTCCCCGCATGGGGTGGCCCCAGGGCCTTTGCACTTGCTATTCCTTCCTCTAGCACTCCACGCTTCCTCTAGGTCTCTGGGGAAAGATGACCTGCCCAGAGAGACCCCTGCCACCACTGTACAGTAGCCACATCTCCTCTCCACCCCCACCACCTACCATTTAACTCTGCCACATTTTTCTTCATAGCACTTACTACCCAATGCAGTTTATGTTTATTTATTTCTCCCCCACCCCTGTCACCCTGTTCATGTGAGCTCCATGAGGGCAGGGATTTGTCCATCTTGCTTCCTGCTGCATCCCAGTACTTCACCCAGCATTCACCCAGCATTCACCCAGCGTTTGGTGAATGAATGGGCCTTGTGTTTCCGGGGACAGACATGCCCACCAATGAGTAGCATCTTTTACAGGGCACTGACTGATGTCTGTGTGTGGGTGGTGGGAGCCAGGACTGGATGAGTGGAGGTGCAAGCCTGGTGTGATTCCAGGCACACTGTGAGCATTCTGGTTTGTTCTTTGTGAACCACAGAAACGGAAATCACAAGGCATACTGGGGATGGCTTGAAATTGCCATGGCCATGTGGAATGGTGGGAGGGGAGAGGAAGCCTTCTTATCCACAGGCATAGATAGGGCTGTATTCAGGTATTGAGAGGCGACACTCATGGCTGGCGTGAGGGGGAGGCATTAGCTCTTGAGGGAGATGGTTATGGGAGGTACACAGAGTACTCAGTGCAGAGCTTCTATGAGCAAAACATTCCAGAAGTCAAGGGAAGGCTGGGTGACTGTCCTCCAGGTCCCGTCCATAGCATCTGCCGTCTGTGTACACTGCAGAGGCCACCCTATGCCCTGCCTTCCTTAGGAGCCTGCAAGAGGATAACAGTAACGAGAGCTGGTGTTTGTGGATTGCTTGCTGTGTGCCTGGCTCTGTTCTAAGGGCTTTCCCTCTCTTTGCTCATTCTGTTCTCATCACCTATTATTCTTCCTATGTTTATAAACGAGGAGATACACAGAAAGTAGAAGCAACTTATTTGAGGTCTCACAACTGGCGAGTGGCAGGCCTGAGCCAGCCGGTCTGATGCAGAGCCTGCCTTGGTACAGTTGCCCTGAGAGGGTGGAGGGTAGTGTACTCTGCAAGGTATGCGCTCCATCCAGTGTGGGAGGGAGGCAGCCTCTTCTCCATTTACTGACTGGTGGAAACTGAGTGCCGGGCCAGAGCAGGAGGGAGCGGGGGTGCCTGGTGCATTTCAGAGAGCTGCTTCCTGCCTGTCTGACTTCTGGGGCTTATTGGAAGTTTATTCCAGGGCAGACATGGCCCCCGGGGGATGTCCGGCTGGAGCATAATGGAGGCTTGGCTGCCCCTTGGGTGCCGTGTCTGGGTTTGGTCTGGCATGTGCTGTCAGGGTGGTGGGGCAGAGGTGCTGCGACCGGCCCTGCTCCGCTCCTTCAGCTGTGCTCCTCGCCTTGCGGGTGCTGTCAGGCTTGGCTATGTTCATTGTCCCCCCTCCACCCACACCTTCCAGGGCATAGCACGATGGCCCCGTCGTCCTCCTGCCGAGTTCATCAGACCCTCTTTGGGCCTCCTCTTGTGCCTTTTTGGTGCAGAACTGTCTCAGCCTGGCCAGGAATGACAGCAGGGAGCAGGGCTTGGTTTTGGTGATGGAAAGCAAGAACTGAGAGGTGTTCCCACCTGGTGTCAGGTTTGATGGTCTTAGGTCTCCCCACTGCTTTCCCTCCCTACCTGCTCCCATCCCCAGCCTGCAGCCAGGCAGCTCTGAAGGGAGGCAGAACAAAGAGGGTGGCTTTCATCAGACACAGGCTTTGTGCTCATCCCAAAGCCTCCAGGAGCCTTTGCTTTGCTGATGAGGACAAGCAGGCTATCCGGCTGTGGACTCTTTTCATCCCTCGAAATTTAACAAACTTCCATCTTTCCTTCATGTGCCAGTTTTTTTTTTTTTTTTTTTTAAATCCCTGTCACTTGTCACTTAAAAGAGGAAAAAAAAAAAGTACAGAAAAAGACCAAAACCAGTCCAGTAGTTAGCGAGTGAGGGGTCTTGCATGGTTCTGAATGATTAATTCTGGGTGCACATGTTTTGTTTTCCCTCTTTTCTTATTTTTGCCTTGGGGCATTTTGGGTGGGGAAGGGAGGGGAGTCACAGATGGCAAAATTGATGTGAGAGTTTTCTCAGGTTCAGGCAATTTAGTTCATTATTTTATAAATGGCCTCAAAAGTCCAGTGGGAAGAGGTTAGGGAATGTGTTAAGGAATAGACACAAAAGCCAGGTGCAGTGGCGCAAACCTTAATCCCAGCACTTTGGGAGGCTGAGGCGAGCAGATTGCTTGAGCCCAGAAGTTCAAGACCAGCCTGGGCAACAAAGAGAGACCCTGTCTCTATTTATTTTAAAATATAGAATTGAAGAAAAAAAAAAAAAAGAATGGACAGAGAGCTCAGCAAGCATCATCTTCCTTCCTGCCACTCCACACAGATCTCACTGCATACCTGAGGTTAAATCTCCAATTGTCTGGGCAATGCCCCCTCCCCTTTACCTTTTTTTTTCTCTATTTTCCTTCCTTCCTTCCCTCCCTCCCTCTTTCTGAAAAAAAATATGGGGTCAGCTGCTGTGGTGGCTCATGCCTATAATTCCAACATTTTGGGGTGGATCAGTTGAGGTAAGGAGTTCGAGACCAGCCTGGCCAACATGGTGAAACCCCGTCTCTACTAAAAAATACAAAATAGCCAGGCATGGTGGTGCGTGCCTGTAGTCCCAGCTACTCAGGAGGCTGAGGCTCGAGAATAGCTTGAACCTGGGAGGTAGAGGTTACAGTGAGCTGAGATTGCGCCACTCCACTCCAGCCTGGGCGACAGAGCGAGACTCTGTTTAAAAAAAAAAAAAAAAAAAAAGATGAGTTCTTGCTGTATTGCCCAGGGTGGTCTTGAACTCCTGACCTAAGTGATCCTTCTGCTTCAGCCTCCCACAGTGCTGGGATTACAGGCAGAGAGCCACCTCACCTGGCCACCTTTACCTTTTAAAGATGGATGAGCAGTTCTTACAATGACCAGAAACGGGGAATCCACATCATTACTCTAATTTTTTTTTTTTGTAGCACAGTGATGCTGCTTGTTCTAAAACTTAGTGGAGAATACTGTAGCATTATCTCAGTTGAGGAAAACAAATATTAAATCTTAACTTACAAACCGAGAGTGGGGTTTTCCCACCCTTGGGTGGCGTATAAGACACATGAGCAGGACTTCCTTGATGACATGCCAGTGTCTGTGGCTGCTCCATTCCAGGGCCATGGTCACCCTATACCTCCCTGAAATACTGGGCCTTGTCTGCTTCCAAGTTTGGGTTTCAGTGTCTGCAGCCTTGGGCCATGCTTTTAAAGGGTAGGAGGCTGGGCCCCTAGGGAGGGCTAGGGCTGCCCTGAATGTAGTTTTTGTTTTTTGTTTTTTGTTTTTCTGCCACCTTTCTTCCCACCTGAGAACTGAGCATGGTTCTGTAAGCGGGCTTCCTAGTAGCCCACTAGTAGGATCTGAGCCCTCTGTTCCCCCAGCATCCCAGGAAGTCTTTAAAACAGAGAAGGTGGGCTCTGCCAAAGGTGATAGCACTCCGCAACTTTCACGCTGTCACCTCCTTCCTCATCTCTGCAGTTCACAGAATTGAGTGGCTCTCAAGTGCAGGCTTGCCCACACCCTGCAACTTCCCTCTGCAGCCAGCACAGGCATGGGTATGGAATGGGGTCTATGAAGCCACAGCTCCTTCTTCTCTTTCTTCCCACTTGGGTGGAAGTGGCTCAGCTCAGGATGCCTGTTGAGTGCTGTCTCGGTGTGGGGAGGTAGGCAGGGAGGAGATGAGCCCATTCCCAGGGAATAGAGGCTGGGAAGCCTTGGCCCAAGCCAGCCCTGCTCTGAGACTTCTTACCCTTCCAGAGAAATGGGTTCTGCCTCTTGTCTCCTGCAAGCCAATCTGGCTTCTCATGTGCTTATCCAAGGCCACCACCTTCCAGGGCCAGTTCCAGGCCCCTGCCTCCATGAAGTCCTCTCTGACTGCTCTTCCCTGTGGAGCCAGGCAGCAGTATTGTGTGTAGGATTTGAGAGCACAGGCGCTGGGGTAGACTGCCTGCGTTTGTATCCTGTTTGCACTCTTAGTAGCCCTAGCACGACCTTAAGCAAATTAATTTTTCTAACTCTTAGTTTCTTCCTCTGTGAAATGGGACTAATGACAACCTCTGGGTTGTTATGGAAATTAATGGAGGCAATACATGCAAAGTACTTAGCACAGTCACAGCACTTAGTAGTGCTTAGTACCTATTAGCTGCTATTATTTTTCTTGAGAGTGCCATATACAGTGCAGCGGTTTGCTTGTGGATTGTGTGACTTGTCACTCTAGTACAGCTTTCTATGTAGGTAATTGAGGAATTGAACAGCAGAATTGGAAGGGCCCTCTGCAGGTCTGGACTGACCATAATAACAGCAGCTAACACTTAAGAGTACCAGCTATTTGAGGTGCTGTTTCAATCACTTTTCACAAACAGGCAGAATATCCCTTATCTGAAATCCTTGGAACCAGAAGTGTTTTTGGGTCTTGGATTTCTCCAGATTTTGGAATATTTTCATATACATAATGAGATATCTTGGGAGTGGGACCCAAGTCTAGATGGGAAATGTATTCGCGTTTCATATACACCTTATATACACATAGCGTGAAGATAATTTTGTTTTTCCTTTGAGGAAGCAGAATAAACTGTATCGTGTGCCTGCATTTTGACTGGCCCATCACATGAGGTCAGGTGTGGAATTTTCTGCAGTGGTGTCATGTTAGTACTCAAAAAGTTTCAGATTTTGGAGATTTTTGGATTTCAGATTTTTGGATTAGGGATACTCAGCCTGCATTAAATCAGTTTATCCTCAAACAGCTCTAAGAGATAAGCACTTCTATCATCCCATTTTACTGATAAGTATGTGGAAGCACAGAGAGGCAGAGTGACTTCCCTAATGGCACACAGCTAATAAGGGGCTGGGCTGGGAGCTGACTCCAGGCAGGTTGGCCCCAGCTGTGTTGCAGTCATTACTGTTTGGCTCAGAGAGAAGGGCCTTCTTCTGAAGGTTACTCACAGCAGATGAGTAGCCTCCAGGCTCTTGAGCCCCTGGCTTGCCAGTCTTTCTCCCGAACCTGGCTCCGTGCCATGCTAGGCTGGGGGCACGTGTTAGAAACCTGGCTGATACGTGCGAGTCCGGGAGCGATTGGGCACCTTTGGTCATTCTGCTGTAGGCTGTGGTTCCTCAGTGTGAACTGGAGGAGGGTGGCAGGATGTGGCAGGTGCCCTGAAAGTGACTGTCCTCCTGGGGCCCAGGCAGCACTTCCTGCTCTGTCTTCAGGGACCCCAGAGTCCAGAGAGTAGCAGCTTGCTTTCTCCCTCCCCTTTCCCTGGGGATTGAGGTAGGGGGTGCTGGCCTCCCCGTGACCATGAGCTGTCAGCTCTCTGCCTTTCTGCCTGGGCCCTTCTGGAGGACAGGGAGAACTCTGTGTGCTGGTTCAAGGCTGGAACAAGTTCCTTCAGCCACTGTGGGCTTCACGAAGAGGAAGCGTGAGTCACCAGGGCCTTTACAAGCTCCAGGTGAATGGAAGGGGTGTGTTGGGGGTGCGCTTCCATCTCTCTTGGGCCCCATGGGCTGTGGGAGGGGGCCTGGGAGGGCTGGCGCATTCCATTATTGTTCGGGTGATTTTTACTGGAAGTTCTTTTGAAGTGGTCTTTGTGACCCAATGGCGCTGAGTCACAGGGTAAACAGAATTAGCAGGGGCCGGGCTCTTGGAAAGGACACAGACAGTGCCTGTGGGCCAATCCCAGAGGGTCACCAGGCTGGCTTCCTCCCAGTGGCTTTCTTCCACCTCTCCCAGGGTTTTGGCTGCAGCTTCCATGTGCATCCCACCTGTGGACTCCAGCTCTGGGCCAGTGTGTAGAGCATGTGCCCTAGGGGCTTGTGAGAAATGCGTTCTGAAACCCCACCCTTGTCTGCTGAAGAAGCGCTTACGTTGCCCAGATAGTTCCTTTGATAGTAAAGAATCTCCTTATATCATGCTCTGGTCCACATGTCCACATCTAAACTTGGCCTCAAGCTCCGCTTTTCTGGAAATGTTTCCACATCATCCAACTCTCCCTGGGTCTCATCAGCACCTCTGCACGGTACTTGGTAGCTTGCATGAGTTTGTGGTGGGTGCCTTCCTCTCGTGTGTGTGTGTGTGTGTGCGCGCGCACGTGCGCACGTGCGTGTGTACACACACACACACAACAGGAGGCTGATCCTACAGTTCCCCTTAGCCCTGGGCACTCTGCGAGGTAGAAAATGTCCCTCCACACTGTTTCTCCTTCCACAGCAGCCCATCCTAGGTTTCAGAGCAGGTTGGGTGGAGGTGCCTTCAGGAGAACCTGGGGAAATTGTCTCCTCCTGGATTGGGCTGTGGCAGAAGATGAGGAGCACCAAAGTGTGCTTGGCCTAGATGGGACTCCTGTTGACTCCAAATTTGATGGCGAAACCCCACAGGTAGATGACGCCGACACCTGCCCCTCAGCCCCATGGAAGCAACTGGCCTTGAAAGGACACTGTGTGACTTTGGGGGATAGTGGCTTCTTTTGCCTTTTCCTGACAGTTCTGACCACACAGGCCTTTAGGACAACAATAACCGCAGAGACAAAGCATGACTGAGACAATGTCGTCTTTGGGCCTTTTTTCCCCCTTAATGACGTCCAAGGCTCTGGGAACATTGTAAAAACTGGGTCCTGTCCAATTTTAACCACTCCCCCCACCAGCTCCTAGGAGCCCTGCCAGCTCCCTGGGATGGGGGCGGGAGTGATGCCCAGGGATGCACATAAAGATGTCACGCTGCCCTGGTTAGGCCCCAGAGGCCAGTCAGGGCTGCAGGGACAGGGAAGAGGAACAGAACATATCGCTTGGCCCGCGGACTCCCCCAGCCAGGGAGGTAGGTGGGCGGAGAGAGGGAAGGGTGTCTGCCAAGCTTAATTAACAGTGGAAACTCGCCACGGGGGAGGAGAGAGACGATTTGAAGAGGAGGGGCAGTTTACTGGAAGATGGGGCGCTGCCGATGCCAACAGTAAGAAAGAGGGGAGCATTCCAGCAGCGGCATCCGGAGTGCAGGCTGCCAGTGTCGTAAGCCGGGATGGGTTGAGCATAGAGATTTCTGGAGGTGAGAGTGGGGGAGTTTATTTATGCCTGCTTTCCTGAGTAGACGTCTTCCAGAAACAATCTACCAACCTGCCAGTGGTTAGCCTTCCTTGCCCCCATAAAGAAAAATTACTATTTAAAAAATGGCAGTTGAGTTTAGAAAATAGACATTGTGTTGGGTTCTTTTTCTTTGAAGATATCAATGCATTGCCCAAATTGCATTTGACTTTATTTCACAGATAATGAAGCAATGTGTAAAGTGTGTGATACAGAAAGAGAGATGGGTTAAACAAACGTGTGATGCAGACCAGATGTGGTGGCTCATGCCTGTAACTCCTAGCACTTTGGGAGGCTGAGGCCTGGTGGATCCCGAGATCAGGAGTTCGAGACCAGTCTGGCCAACATAGCAAAACCCCATCTCTACTAAAAATAGAAGAAATTAGGCGGGCGTGGTGGTGGGCACCTGTAATCCCAGCTACTCAGGAGGCTGGGGCAGGAGAATTGCTTGAACCCAGGAGGTGGAGGTTGCAGTGAGCCGAGATCACGCCATCATTGTACTCCAACCCGGGCGACAATGCAAGACTCCGTCTCGAAAAAAAAAAAAAAAGGGTGTGATGCTTATTGTTTTGTTGAGACAAAAATGCAGAGATATTGATTGTACAGCAAAACTAGTAGTGTGGGTTGGACTTCAAATATGGGAGATGGAGCATGGGTTATTCATTTTTTAGCAGGATTGTAGAATTTCAAGACTGAACTGGGTTTTCTGGTTTCATCTCCCTTCAGATGTGCAGACTTCCCCATGACATCCATGCCACTTGAGTGCTGGGCCTCCCTCACTCCCTCACCCCCTCACCCCCAGGCTTTTCATACCTGGCAGTGCTGACTGTGGCCATCCAGACCTGTGTGGAGGTGCAGCTTTCTCCAGCATCCACCTGCTGCTCCTGGTTTGGCTGCAGGAGGCCATCAAGAACAAATTTAATCCCTTCTGACAGTCGTATTGAGGGACAAGACATCTACCCACTCCCCAGTCATCCTTTTCAGCCCATGCTCAACGCCTTCAGATTCTTCAGAGAGTCTCTGAAAATGTGATAATGAGGCTACTGGTCATTGCCAGTCACGCCTGTCCTAGTGCTTGCCATTACCAAAGTTGCTTTTTGCTTGCTTGTCTCTTTTTTCTCTCCCACTTCATCTCTTTTTCTGATGGACACACCTGCTAGCTCACCTGCCTGCAGTCTGTCTCTCTGCCCTCCTGCATGGTCCTCACCTCCCCAGCAAAGTCTCCCTGCTTTCCCCTCAAGGTCTCTCCTGTCCCCAGGGGCCTCCCACCTACCCTGCATCTCCCTCCTCCTGCTCCCGTTTACCCCCATTTCTTCATTTCTCCTCTTTTCCGTTCAAAGATGTGTGTAGGGTGGCTTGTCAAGAATTGCAGTGGAAGAGTGGTTTTTTTTTTTTTTTTTGAGATGGGATCTCACTTCGTTGCCCAGGCTGAAGTGAGTGGCATGATCATGGCCCACTGCAGCCTTGACCTCCCCGGGCTCAGGTGATCCTCCCACCTCAGACTCCCGGGTAGCTGGGACTAGAGGTGAGTGCCACCACGCCCAGCTAATTTTTTGTATTTTTTGTAGAGATGGAGTTTCACCATGTTGCCCAGGCTGGTCTCAAACTCCTGAGCTGAAGCAATCTGCCCATCTCTGCCTCCCAAAACACTGGGATTATAGATGTGAGCCACTGCGCCCGACTGGGAGCTCCTTAAATTTGGTCCCCACATTTCTGGTTGTGGAGCCCAGGATCTCATTAGTTCTTGGCAGCTTTCTGACACTAGAGCCCTAAGGCTTGTTCAAAGCCCTTATTGCAAAAATTCCGTCTCCAACTCACCCACTTGGCCTGGTACATACTGCTCTTCATTGTATAGTTATTTTGGCTCCAAGAACAAAACACTGGATTCGTCCTTGTTTTATTTGACCTGCCATCTCTGTGTGTTATGCTTTGTCCACTCCCAATTTAGTCTCTGAGTCAGTTTGCCCTCCCTTTTAATTTTATGTCATCCATAGTCTTGAGCAAAGCATACCTTCTGTTTCTGTTAATCATGGAAACGTAATTGCTGAAACGGGATGGGAGAGGGACCTTATAAGCCATCTGGTTGAACTCCTTCATTTTGCCGACCAGGAAACAGAGTTCCAGAAAACAAAAGCTACTTGCTCAGCACGACCCAGCTATGGGCACCTACATAGAGCTAGGTTCAGAAACTGGGCTTCCTGGTGCTGGGAGGGTAACATCTGGTTTTGAAAATATTTGAATTCAAACCAAACCACAGTGGTTGTGTGTCCACAACCAGGAATTAACATTAAGTGTGGACGAAAAAAAAAGTGCTACCCTCTGACTTTGCTGATGGTATAATTGCTTATCATTTTAGGAGTAACTTTTAATAAAGGGGCAGATGCTAACTAAATTGTTAAGAACTGAGCTTGAATACAGTTAGAACCTAAGAGCAGAGCAGTCAGAGAAAGAACAGATAGTTCAGTTGTTTAATTTCTGTTCTGTTACCCCCTGCATGGAAGCCAGAATCATATTGATAGAGATCTTTAGGAAACCCTCACACCCCATGTTTACCTGGGGCATGTCACTGCCTTGCTAAACCTTTCCCCAGATATCCCAACAAGAAGCCAGCTGACTGACTCCAAGTTCCCCTCTGCCTGCCTGCCCAGAGGGGCGTATAAAGTGAGGTGGGAGGCCTGGCAGAAACACCGAAGTCCAGATCTGCTGAGCGTGCCTCCTCTGCTTGGCCCCTGGATGTGTATTTCTAGTGCCTGGTGCATGTGACTCTCATGGCCTGGCATTGACTGATGATCAACTGGTCTGACAGTGGCTTGGGGTGAAGACGAGTGACCCCTTGGGATTAGTAACACGGTCTCCTCTCTTTCCCCAGGTTCTACCTACAGCGTCCTGTCCACCATGCCTTCAGACTCAGAAAGCAGCAGCTCCCTCAGCAGTGTGGGTGAGTACTGCCTTCTAGGGAGGACACTGGGTAGGCCAGGGGTCTGGGTGGAAGCTGAGACAGCCGGGGTTCATGGGAGAGGAAGCTGGTTCTCCCTTGTCAGATTACTCACAGGATCATCTTCTGTTGATTTCATTTACATTTTCTCCATCAGCAAAAACCCATTTCTGATGTTAGAAGGGAGGTGGGGAGGTGAGTGCTGGGAGGCACATGTTTTGCCATTGTTCACTTTGTCCGGGCACAGAGCTTCTAGGGGAGCCTGTTGTCCCACTATCCCCACCTCCACTCTACAGGCCTCGTAGTAACTCAGTGGCCACTGCCCAGGAGACTCACCCCTTTTGGAGTTTCCTTGGGGATAGGCATTGCCAGTCCACGCTGAATTGGATATGTTTCTCTGAACATGGGTTTCAGAAAACCCATAAAATGAGGCCAGCCCTTCTCTGAGTTCACTGAAGTCCAGCAGGAAGGCCGCAGTAGTCTCAGCCTTCCCACACCTCTGTGACCCATTCCCTCTGTTTTAGCACCTCTAGTGGGGTTTCTCATTGCCTGATCTGACCGTGATGGATGCAGACACCTTCAGTGGTGAGTTCCAGCGTATTTGAGCCTGAAGGACTCACAGAAGTCATCTACTCCGACTATTTTCTTTTCCCTCTGCAGAGAGATGGGGAAACTGATATTCTGGGAGGGGAAGTCACATGCCTGAGATTCTAGGACTAGTCAGGACGGCTCTTTCATATGTCAGTTCACATCCTGAACACCTCCAGTGTGCCAGAGGTGGGCTTGGGCTGTAGTGGCGAATTAGGCAGATGTGGGCCCCACACTCCTGGATGTTAGGGTCTTTTGGTGGAAAACAGTTAAATAAGGGCAGGCAGTGTGAAGAGAGGGAAGACAGTGACCAGCGGGGGAGTTCCATCTTAGTTTTCTAGGACTGCTATAATAAAGTGCCACAGACCAGGTGGCTTACACAGCAGAAATTGATTGTCTCGCAGTTTTGGAGTTCAGAAGCCCAAGATCAAAGTGTTAGTGAGGCCACGGGGGCTGAAGGTGCTAGGGAGGGATCTGTCCTGGGCCTCTCTCCTCGCTTCTGGTGGCTTGCTGGTAATCCTTGGTGCTCCTTGGTTTGCCAACATTACACTGATCTCTGCCTTTGTGTTCACATGATACTCTCCCTCCGTGTGTGTCTGTCTCCAAATTTCCCCTTTTAATAAGGATACTGGTCACATTGGCCTAGGAGCCTGCCTTACCGGCAGCAAGACCTCATCTTAAATTGATAATCTGTAAAGATTGTTTCACCATCAGCAATAACTGCCGTGGGCTGAGCAGCGCGCCTCTCGGGACTCCCCTTTTAGAATGCAGATGTACCTCGGAAAGGTAATGCTTTGACCTTTCCAAATAAGGTTCACATTCACATTTACTGGATTGGGACTTTAGCATCTTTTAGGGGGCCACAATTCCACCCATAAAAACACAGTTCCCCCTATAACCCTCATCCTGTTTAGGACTCAGGGCGGGCCCTTCTGGGACTGCAATTCAAAGCTCCTAACGGTATCCTATTACTTTGTTCTGCCTGCTTTTGGTGCCTGGAGACACATCAATGGAATGATGGGATTGTTGGAATTTGGAAGGTAGGACTCACCCTTCAGGAAGTGCATGGAGTGGGACAGTCAGGATCAGTAGATGGGGAAGGTGAGGCTTTTTAAGGTGGACTGGGTAAGCCCTGAGCATACTCCTCTGACCTGTCTAGTTTTTCACCTTTCACCAGTATCTGTCTGACAGATCGCGATCAGCAAACTCATTCCCATCGGCATTTCAAGGGTTAAATCGTTACCTTTCCTAGGCACATGTGCATTCTAAAAGGGAATTCTAGAGATGGATATTGCCTAACCCATAGCAATTACTGCTGATGGCGGAATTCCTAGCCTGAGTAGGAAGATATTTCTTGGGCAGCTGGACCCCAGCGTACTCTGGAAGAAGCGTCATGGCCGTGACCCACCAGTTGGTTCTGCACTCACCTGAAGCTGGCTCAGTCCTTGCGATGGAGCCGTCAACAGTATCCCCATGCTCTTCCTGGGCATCACAGGCAGGCAGAGGGCAGGGCTCTGATGTGTTTCTTGGAGCAGGCTGGGTCTGTACTGTCTGTGTCTGGATATTTAATGCTGAAATAAGTGGTTGCATCCCTTCTGGGCAGAGCCTCTTGAGTTCACAGGGAACCGATTTTTGCTTCTCTTGCTTTTCTTCTTGAGGTTGCCATTGTCCTTTGGGTGCAGGCATCAGGGAACACCCACTCATACCAGCTTAACCAATCAGGAAATGTATGAGCTCCCGTATGAGGCTGTGCTGAGGACAGCCAGTACAGGGGGATGCAACTCTGTCCTCCTCTGTGCGTTGTCTTCCCACAGTCTCATGGCGGGGTGTCTGTAGCAGCAGCTCCAGCCATCACATCCAGACCTGACAGTGTCCGGGTCTGCAGTGTCCAGTATGGGCGCCACTAACCACAAGTGGCTACTTAAATTTAAATGAATTAAAATGAAATTTAAATGTCTAGTTTCTCAGGCAAATCCACCACATTCCAAGTGCTCTGTAGCCATCTGCGGTGAGTGGCAGAAGAAGGTGGGTTTTTATGAGCAAAGGAACCTGTTCCAGAGTCCCTCAGTATGGCCTCCTCTCAGTGACCACAGTTGGCTGCTTGTTGGTGCCGAAACCAGTGGCTCACAAAGCCTGGTCCCTGGACCACGGGGACACTCATTAGAGATGCAGGTTTGAGCTTCCTCCCATCCCTGCTGCATCAGAAACTCTGAGGGTTTCTACAGCTTACTAGCCCTCCAGTTTGAGATGGGCTGGCCCAACCTCATCTCTGGGAAGAGAACCGGAATGTCTGTACCAGGCTTGCACCAGTCCCTCGGGGTGGGATGCCTGGTGGGGCTGGCCCTGGGAGCACTCCAGCACCTGCCAGGGAGTTCCTGCTGGCTCAGCCACACCTGATGAGACGCAGAAGTCTGCAAGCACACACTGCCCTGGCAGGAGGGGCCACTGGTAAGGTCACATGGTGATCTTAGGAACCTGAGGAAAGGCAAGAGCAAGATCCTTCTAAAAAAAAAATCACCTCCACTTTCCCATTTACATCTCCCTAAATGGAAATGGCTGGGAAAAGAATGGCAGGTTGTATTCGGCATGAGAGGAAATCGGAGGCTGAAGCCTTGGGCGTGTAGACAGCATTCTCTCAGGCGGTCTGTCCGGTCTCAGATCTCCAGCCTGGCCCTATTCACAACTCACCTTTGCCAACAGCCTTAAGGGCGGCAGGTCTTTGTGCCAAGGCCTCCTCGGGCAGTTTTCATGGGTTTTCATCAGCTAAGCACACACAGCTTCCCTGAGGCCCTCCTCCCCCGCCTCCTGCGCCTGTTGTTGTGACCTGCCCCCGACCCTACCCTGTGGATCTGCCCGGGACTGCGCACTAGTTTCAGGCAATCAATACTTTTTTCCTCCCCATTCATCCTGACCTAATTTCTCAGTAGCCTTTTATTTCTCATCTTGGAAAACTGGGGAGGTTTTAAGGAGGAGAAGAGACATTCTTGGGCATCTCTTGTAAAGCGAGCCTTAAATTCCATGAAGATTGAAATAGCAGGAGATTTCTTATTAAATGGAGAGGTCTCCAGGCTTATTGGCAGGAGAAAGAGCTGGAGGGCTTCCCTCGTATCCCAGGGAAGATTCCTTGAAAGTGCTTCTGCTGGTTGACAGAGGAAGGTGGGGTGAGCCATCAGGGAAGTGGGGGCTGCCCACTGACGCCCTGTGACCTCTGATCCTTCATTCCTGGCCCAGACTTTTGGATCAGGGATAACCGTTTGCAAAGCCAATTTATCAGAGATGGGAATGCCTCCTCCTCGTGGGGCAGGTGTTTGGTACTCATAGGGATCGCAGTGAGCATGGCCCCTAATGTTATCACACTGCCAGGGAGACACAGGTACTGTCTGGCACGACTGGCTATTCTGCTCTGTGTAGAGCAGAAAGAAAGAAGTAACTCGGGAAGAAGCAGTTAGTTCTGATGAGGTGAATCAGAGAAGGTTTCCTGGAGGAAGTGGCCCTTGAATTGGGCCTTCTAGGAAAGGTGCTCTGGACTCAGACGCAGCTGGGAAGTAGTTGGCCATGGCTGCTTATGGTGGTTTGGGTTCTGAAAAGCAGACCCTGAGTCAAGGGTTCGAAAGCGAGTCTTTGATCTGGCTGGAGATCTGGGGCCTGGACTTGCAGCATTGGAATCTAACCTCCTTTCACTCCAAGCTGGGGAAACACTGATCTGGAGTCACATACTCATTGACTAAGGAGGGGTATCCCCCTTTGGCCTTCATTGTTGATGACATCAATGGGGGATTCCTTTAAAGGCAGTGGCTGCTGGATAGCCAGTAAAACAAGGGAGAAATAAGTCCATTCTGGCCAGCAAATGCAACTTTGGTCGGGAACAGAGGTTCTCAAACTGTACCAGGCATCAGAATCACCCGGAGGGCTTTTACAACACGGAGTGCTGCAGGGACTTACTGCCAGGGTTTCTGATTCAGTGGGTCCAGGTGGGACCTGAAATTTTGCCTAGCAGGTTCTCTAGTGAAACTTAGGTGCTTTAAGAAGCACTCGTTCACCCCAGGCAAGGCCTGGGTCTTTCCTGGACGGCTGTGGGTGTCCTGAGTTGTAGGTGAGGATGACTTGGTGCTCTGATGACTGTGCTCTGCCACTGCTTTGCCTCTCCCTGGTAGCCAGGGCCTGGAAGTGGCTAGGAAGTTTACCTGGACATCTCTCTGGCTCCTGGAAGCACAGGCCTACAGGGCCTAGAAGCAAAGATGAGACCTGCCCAGCTGTAAGACCAAGGAGGCACCTCAGTGGGAGCATGACAGTGAGGGAGCCCAGGACAAAGGGTGGTGGCTGAGAAATCCACCTAGCTGCCAGTCCATTTGCTGAGCCTCGGTGGTAGTGACAGTAGCAGCTAGGGCAACTGACACAAGGAGCTGAGGATTCCTGTGATGGGGACACTCCCTTCTGTCCTCCTTCTTACACCCAGATCAAAAGGAGGCTGGCTGCCCCGAGGTCTTCATGGCTGGAGACTGTGATGGGTTGTGTTGGCATGGCTCTGAGCCCCTTCCTTCTGTCCTGTTTCCTTCTCTCCTTTCTCCAGCTTCCTCCTAAGCCAGGCTGCGTCTTGCTGTTGCCTCCTTTATAAAATGGGGGTGAAAAGAGCAGCCACCGGCTGCTCTTTGTCCACCATCCAGAGCCTGTTCCTGGTCTGGTGTCTTCCTCTTTTGGGCCATTTTAGTCCAAACCAAATCCTTTACCTCTGAAATCTGATCCTGAACACAAAAGGAAAAGGAAAATCTGCCTCCTTCTCCAGGGGTTGCCAGACTTGGGTAAGGAAAGCCTGAGGTCACGGGAGAGTTGACAGCTTTGCTTTTGAGTCCAGAAGAACAACTGCACAAGGTTAGAACTGCATTGGAAGCTTTTGTTGACAGCTACTTTGGAGGCTTTTGTTGACAACCCAGCTTGATGTTAGTTTTTGTTTTGCCTGTTTTGAAAAAGTTTACTGTAAATAACCACAGTGACAGCAGAGGAGGTTAGTCCTCATCTCTTTCCCTGTCAACATCACTCGTAGGATGATGGCTTCATTCAGGGCATCACAGTTTGGTTTTCTTAAAAAAAAAGTGTTGTGAGGCTAGGTGTGGCTGCTCACACCTATAATCCCAGCACTTCAGGAGGCCAAGGTAGGAGGATGGCTTGAGCCCAGGAGTTTGGGACCAGCCTGGGCAACATAGTGGGGCCCTGTTGCTACAAAAAGTAGAAAAAATAATAATAATTAGCCAGGCATGGTAGCACACCCCTGTAGTCCCAGCTGCTTGGGAGTCTGAGGTGGGAGGATTGCTTGATCCCAGGAGGTCGAGGTTGCAGTGAGTCATGATTGTGCCACTGCACTCCAACCTGGGTGACAGAGCAAGACCCTGTCTCAAAAAAATTTTTTTTGTTAAGGTTATGTTCATTGAGATATAATTTACATACACTAAAGTGTATTTTTTTGAAGTATACAGTTCAAGTTTTGACAAATAGTCATGCAACCATTGCTACTTTTAAGATGCAGAACACTTCCTTCTGTGTCTTAAAAATTCCCTCTGCACTTTGCAGTCTGCCCTTTTCCCCACCCTCAGTCCCTGGCAGCCACTCATCTCCTTTCTGTTCCTGTAGTGTTGCCCTTCCCAGAATGTCATATCAGTGGTCGTGTAGTCTGTACCTTTTAGAGTTGGGCTTCTTTCGCTTAACGCAGGGCACTCCAGCTTCCCCCACACCCTGCGTGCATCCCCAGTTGTATCATTCATCCCTTTTCATTGCTGAGTAATACTCCATCATAAGGACATAACACCGTTGTTTATTCATTCCCTAGCTGCTCTGAACAGCTGTGTGCTGGTTTTTGTATGCACATAAATTCTCATTTCCCCTGGGTAAAATACCTAAGCATGGGATTGCTGGGTGGTATGGCAATTGCATGTTTAGCTTTATAAGAAACTGTCAAACTGTTTTCTGAAGTGGCTGCATGACTTTGTATTCCCATCAGCAGTGTTTGAGACTTCCAGTTTTGAGAATCCAGCTGTATCCTTGCCAGCATTTGGTGGCATTGCTTTTTATTTTAGCCATTCTGATGGGCATATGGTGGTAAAGGAACTTCATGGTTGTCTTCAAATGCTTACAGGTCTATTGCATACAAGAAATCCAGCTGTTCCTTGTGGGCTTTAGGGGTTAGATCAAGGGTCAGTGGAGGGAATATCCAGAGACAGATTAGTTCAGTAGAGGGCATCATTTTAGGGGGAGAGATAAGATGGGTGCTGCTGGGAAGTAGTGAGCTCCTTCACTGTGGAGTTTGGTCTTAGTGGCCATTTGAGGGATCCTGACAACCATTTGTATGGTAGGGCTGCATCATTTTCAGAATATCTGTCAACCTCTAGATGCAAGTAAAAAGACAAAAACTTCAGTTGAATGGGGATCGAGAGGATTTTCTGCAACCCTTGCTGTTCTTTTGGAACTTCTGGGTGTAGCACATCTTGAGATTGGTCATAAGGTCCCCTGTGGCCCTCCTTGGCCCTCCTCAGCCCCCAACTACAAAAGGCCAGAGGCATGGGCTGCACTTTCTGCTGGGTCAGAGAGCCTGCTGTGTGATGGATCTCGGGTCTGGTTGACCTTACTTTCTGTATATGTCCTGTATGCTCAAGCCTTTGGGCCAGGAGAAATGGAACAGGAATCCTTCCCTATTAGGAGGCAGTATTGTGGGGGTGGTTGAGGTGCTGGCTCTGATGTCAGATCTGAGACTGCATGGGAATCCCATTTTCCTAGCCATGTAGTCTTTCTGGACGTGATTCTCGAGGAGCGATCCTAGCACAGCACCAGTAGGGAGCTGCGGAGATTAATGAGTTGAAGGTGGAGTGTCTTTAGCACAGAACCCAGTGCTTGGGCAGTGCTTGGCACATGTCATTGCTACTTTATCTGTGTGGCCAGCCACCCCCAGGTCCTCATGGCTGTAGACTGAGACGTCTGGAGACAGAGATGGGAAGCGTTGGGATGGTTCTGAGCCCTTCCTTCTGTCCTGCCGCCTCCTCTCCTCTCTCCAGCTTCCTCGAAAGTCAGGGCTGCATCTTTCTGTTGCCTCATTTACAAAATGGGGATGAAATTCAAAATTTCTTATCTTCCCAAAGGCAGGTTACTGGGCCTGATGATGCTTTTCTGTTGTGAAACTGAACATTTGATGTTTCTCTACCATTTCTTGAACTTGATTATAGCATATAATAGCCATTCTGAAAGTGTGGCCTAATGTCCCTGAGGTCCTTTCAGAGGGCTCGTGAGGTGAGACTGTTTTCATAATGATACTAGGATGCCACTGGTCTTTTATGTTCTCATCCTCACATGGGTGTAGAGTCCAGTTTTCTAAAGGTTCCATCCTGGGTGTGTGACATTACACAGAGATGAGACTCTGGCTGTCTCTGTGAAGCTGGATGTTAAACAGCCTGTGTAACAAAATGCAAAGCAATGACACTCTTCCTGCCGCATTGTTTTGTTTTGTAATGGAAAGGGTGGTTAATGTCCCATAAAAAATCTTATGTGAATATACAGTGGAGTTTTGACTTTTTAAAAAATAAGTAAATATTTAAAAATTCTTCTTGGTTTTGATTTCTAATCTTGTAAATTTTATTGGACATAACGTCTATGAACAAAAGCTCTTTAGAGTGTCAGATAAATATAGCGGTCCTAAGATCCAAAAATGTGCAAGCTTTGAGGTTAATACCTTGGTTTCTAGGATCATTTAGAGGTCCATATTCCATACCTCTGTGACCTGGACACACTATTTAACCTTGGTAAGCTTGTGTTTCCCGATGTGCAAAATGAGGATAACAGTGATATCTACCTTATGAGGATTGAACAGGATAATGTATGAAAAGCATTTCAAAAACTGCCAGGCATGGCCGGGTGTGGTGCCTCACTGTAATCCCAGCACTTTGGAAGGCTGAGGTGGGCGGATCACCTGAGGTCAGGAGTTTGAGACCAGCCTGGCCAACATGGTGAAACTCCATCTCTACTAAATACAAAAAATCAGCCGGGCATGGTGGCACATGCCTGTAATCCCAGCTACTCTGGAGGCTGAGGCAGGAGAATCGCTTGAACCCAGGAGGTAGAGGTTGCAGTGAGCTGAGATTGCACCACTGCACTCCAGCCTGGGCAACAAGAGTGAAACTCTGTCTCAAAAAAACAAAAACAGAACAACAACAAAAAACAAAACCTGCCAGGCTTGAAGTGCATGTTACTGATGGTTGTTATTTGGGAGGCAGCAAGGCATGAGGGTGATGCACATGTGCTTCAAATCCAGACTGTCTGGGCACTTGAGTCAACGACCTAACCTTGCTGGGCCTCAGTTTCTCACCTGTGAAATGGGGATGATGTTATCAGTACACACCTGTGAGGTTGTTGCGACGGTGAAATCAATGCTTGGAACATAACCTCCCCCTGGGCTTGGTTAGAGGTTGAGTAGCAGGCACATTCAAAGGAAGCTCCACTTGTTGGAGAGTCAGATAGGTTATAGTCAGTCAGATGACTCAGCACCATCACCCACCTGACCCGCAAAACTGCTGGGGGCAGCAGTGAAGCTGAGGGTCTCTTGGCGGAAAGGTGTGGGAAGGCTTCTGAAGCTGTAGAGGAGACCCCTTTGGGGAGGGGAGATGCTGACCCCTGGCCTCACCTCCAAAGAATATTTTGACCACAAAGGTGTGGCCTGGAGCACAGAAATCCTGGTTGTCATGGTACTGGTGGCTTTTAAACACAATCTGTGTTGCTTAATGACAGGGACACATTCTGAGAAATGCGTTGTCATTTGGTAATTTAGTCATTGTGTAAACATGAGTGTGCTTACACAAACTTAGATGGTATCTACCCCATACCTAGGTTACATGGTATGGCCTGTTGTTCCTAGGCTGCAAACCTGTGCAGCATAGTACTGTACTGGCTACGGTAGGCAGTTGTAACACAATGGTAAGTATTTGTGTGTCTATATATAGAAAACAAAAGGTGCAGCAAAAGTACAGAATAAAAGATAAAAAATGGTCCAGCTGTACAGGGCACTTACATGAATGGAGCTTGCAGGACCTGAAGTTGTTCTGGGTGAGTCAGTGAGTGAGTGAGGAGAGAATGTGAAGGCATAGGACATGACTGTACACTGCTGTAAGCTTTGTAAACACTGTACACTTAGGCTGTATTCAACTTATAGAAAATATTTTTCCTTCTTCAATAGTAAACTATAGCTTACTGTAACTTTTTTACTTTATAAACTTTATATATATATTTTTAACTTTTTGACTGTTTTGTAATAGCACTTAGCTTAAAACACAAACACATTGGGCCAGGTGTGGTGGCTCATGCCTGTAATCCGAGCACTTTGGAAACCCAAGGCAGGTGGATCCCTTGAGCTCAGAAGTTTGAGACTAGCCTGGGCGACATGGCAAAACCCTGTCTGTACAAAAAAATTAGCTGGGCGTGGTGGCACATGACTGTAGTCCCGGCTACTTGGGAGGCTGAGGTGGGAGGATCGCTTGAGCCCAGGAGGCAGAGGTTGCAGTGAGCCGAGATTGTGCCATTGTATTCCAGCCTGGGTGACAACAAGACCCTGTCTCAAAAAAAAAAAAAGAATACACACAAACACATTGTACAGCTGAATATTTTCTTTCTTTATATCCTTATTTTATAGGCTTTTTCTATTTTAAAAATTTTAAATTATTTTTGTACTTTTAAAACTTTTTTTGTTAAAAACTAAGACACAAATACATTAATATATTAGCCTAGGGCTACAGAGGGTCAGAATCAGCAAGACGTCATTAGGTGACAGGAATTTTTCACCTCTATCGTAATCTTTTAATTTATTTTTTTAGAGACAAGTTCTTGCTCTGTCACCCAGGCTGGAATGCAGTAGAGTGATCTCGGCTCACTGCAGCCTTGACCTCCTGGGCTCAGCCTCCCAAGTAGCTGTGACTCTAGGCACGTGCCACCGCACCCAGCTAATTTTTTTGTATTTTTTGTTAGAGACGGGGTTTCGCCATGTTGGCCAGGCTGGTCTCAAACTCCTGAGCTCAAGGGATCTGCCTGCCTTGGCCTCCCAAAGTGCTTGGATTACAGGCATGAGCCACCACTCTTGGCTAAGATTTTTGTATTTTTTTTGTAGAAATGTGGTTTAATCTTTTTTTTTTTTTTTAAAAAACTTATTTCTTTTGTTTCTAACTGTATTATAATCTTATGGGACCACTGTCCTACATGTGGTCCATCATTGACTGAAACGTCATTTGGCACATAACTGTCCTGCATTTCAGGGGATGCTGGAGTCAGGTGGTTGGGGTTCCACAACCGAAAAACACTGAAAAGTGCAGCGCTGGGAGTTGAGGCTCCCCCTCCCACAGTGGTCTGGCTTGTCATGCCTGGCGCTGAGCTCCCTATCCTCCCTGGCCCTTCTGGAGGGCCCCAAGCCACAGCTTTTGTCTTGAGGGACTCTTGGTTTGCATGAACATTTGGCCAACAAGGATCAGTGGGACATGGGTGGTCAGGACGGCACAGAGAGTCAGAAGACCTGTCATGTCCTATGCCCTTTGTGCGTTGTGGGTCCACTGCAGAACAAACACTGTGTCCTCTGATACGAGTCAGCCTGCCAGATCCCATCCACAAATTGGATGTTTGCTGTGAGCTCCTCTGACCTCACCAAGGGTCTCTAGGGTTGGTTGAGGTATCAGGTAGACATATTGACAGGGTTCAATATAAAAGCACCATGGATTAGTCTCTTCTCCTGGGATGAGGTGCTTTCTTCCTAGAAATGGATTTGGATCTTGCCAGAGGTGGTGGGGGCAGCGGTGGCTGTTGCCTGCTAGGAGCATAAAATGTGGGGCTCCCTGCAGGACACTCAGTCCTAGGGTGGGTGATGAGGGCTAGTGAGGGTTAAGTAGCCTGGAGACATCAGGACCAACTTGAATGGCGTCACACTGACCTAAGCTGGGAGCCAGCAGCCCGCCTTTTAGCCTGCACGCCTGGGCTGGTTGGGCAGGTCTGTCAGGTGGGTGGATGGCTTGCAAAAAGGGAGCCGTGCAGTGTCCAGCCCTGGTTGAGGAGGGCGGGGACATGGCCCTTGGGCCCCAGCTGCCCTGGTCCTTAATAGCGTCACTGGATTTCAGGTGTGCCTTCCTCCTCGAGCCGTGCCTTCCACTCTCCTCAGGGCACAGTTTGGTCTGTCCTGCTCCATGTGCCTTGCTGGGGTGGTTACTGGGGTTGTTGAGTGCTTGGATGCTGGAGCCAGATGCCCTGCACTCACTTTCAGTTCTACCTGCTACCCTCTCTGGCTCAGTGTTCTCATCTATGAAAGGGGAATGGTAAGAGGACCCACTTGTTGGGGTGTCACGAACAGCTAACACAAGACAACAGCTCCGAACAGCACCGGACGCCTCGTGAATGCCAGATGAATGCAAGTTCACTTTATTATTCCCCTTCCACAGGCACTACCGGGAAGGCACCGTCCCCACCACCCCTCCTCACTGACCGGCAGGTGAACGAGAAGGTGGAGAACCTCTCCATCCAGCTGCGGCTGATGACCAGGGAGAGGAACGAGCTCCGCAAGCGCCTGGCCTTTGCCACGCATGGCACGGCCTTCGACAAGAGGTAGTAATCACGCCGTCTCCCCTGCCCAGGCCCCATGGTTGGGGTTACTACCCCGATGCTGGTGCTGTCACCCCCAGACACCCCTAGCTCCTGGGGGTCCAGGCTGCACTGCCTGAGTGTCCCCTTTTCCCCACTTCACGTCCAGAAATGCTTCCCAGGGGCAGGACCCGCAGGCTTCTGGGGCAGGTCCCCATCCCACATGTGGCGAGGCCCCTTAGTAGTGGTGTGCTTGTGTGCAAAGTCGGCTCGTGTGTGTGTGTGAGAGTGTGTGAGTGTGTGTTCCTACCAATGTCTCCTAGACCTAAGTTGAGTGAAGCTTTATGTGCTTGGTAAACATATTAATTGTTCCCTGCCACATACGTGTTTTATTTGTTTTTTGAGATGGGGTCTTGCTTTGTTGCCTGGGCTAGAATGCAGTGGCACAATCATGGTTCAATGCTGTTTTGACCTCCCCAGCTCAAGTGAACCTCCCACCTTAGCCTTCCGAGTAGCTGGGACTATAGGTGTGTGCCACCACGCCCAACTATTTTTTTTTTTATTTAATTTTTTTTGCTGCAGCAGGGTGTTTTGTTGTTGCCCAGGCTGGTTTTGAGCTTCTAGGCTCCAGTGATCCTCCTGCCTTGGCCTCCCAGAGTGCTGGAATTACAGGCGTGAACCACAGCGTCTGGCCCCACATGATGTGTTTTAAACACACCACATTCTACCTGGTGTCTTTGTTGCTTTGAAGAAAATTTTTGCTTCTTTTGTTGTGAGTTAGAGGTAGATACCAGGGAAGCGTGGCCCGTAGGGTGGGGCAGAGAGAGAGTCTTTATCTACCTGCATGATCTAAGAGGACGTTCTGGGAAGGACGAGGGCCACAGAGTGGTTTCTCCTTTAGCTCCCATGCTGGTAGAGGTCTGGAGGGAAGAGGGCTTGGTGTAAACACTTCAGTTTCACCTCTTTCCTTCAGGAGCAAGGGTCTATGCCTCTGCACTCTGTGCCTCTGGGATTATGCCAGGGCTGCAGAGCCTGATCCTTGAGCTTATATTCGTGAGGATCTGCCCCTCAGTCATTTGGCCCAAAGGCAGGACGAGTGAAGACGTGAATGTGCTAGCACATGAGAGTTGGCACACTGTGGCCCACGGGCCCACTGCCTGTTTTATAAATGAAGTTTTATTGGAACACAGCCATGCTCATTGGTTACAAAGTGTCTATGACTGCTTTCCTGCTATAAAGGCAGAGTTGAGTGGTTGCAACAGAAACCATGTAGTGTGCAAAGACTTAAGTATTTACTATGTGGCCTTTCGCAAAAAAAGTCTGCTGACCTCTGCTCTAGAAAAAGGGTCCTCAAACTCGAGCATGCACCAGAATCACCCACAGAGCTTGTTAATGCACAGACCATTGCCTCTCTTTCCCTTCCTTCAGAACACCTGACTCAGGAGGACTGGGGCTGGGGCTAAGGCCTGAGAATGTCTATTTGTGACAAGTTCCCTGATGATACTGTGTTGCAAGTCTGGGAACCCTACTCTGAGATCACTGCTCATGGCCAGTGTTCTTAACCTTGGTTGCACACTGGAATCCCTGGGGAGTTTTTAAAAATTCTCATGTTTGGGTCTTATCCTTAGAGATGCTAATGTAATTGATCTGGGCATTGGTATTTTAATGTGTACCCAAGATTGACAGTCACTGTTCTAAAGAGAGGAGAGATTTCTTTTATTTAATATTTTATTTTATTTTATGTTATGTTATGTTATGTTATGTTATGTTATGTTATTTATTATTTTTGAGACAGGATCCTCTCTGTTGCCCAGGCTGGAATGCAGTGGTGTGATCTTGACTCACTGCATCCTCAACCTTCTGGGCTCAAGTGTTCCTCCCACCTTAGCCTCCTGAGTAGCTGGGACTACCGGCGCATGCCACCACACCAGGCTAATTTTTAAATTTTTTTTGTAGAGGCGGGGTTTCACCATGTTGCTCAGGCTGGTCTCCAACCCCTGGCTTCAAGTGATCCACCCGCCTCGGCCTCCCAAAGTGCTGGGATTACAGGCGTGAGCCACCACGCCCAGCCTACAGAGAAGAGACATTTCATCACAGGTTTATGGTGGACTCAGAGCTGTTGTAGAGACTCCTGGGAGCTCCTACAGAACAAGTTGGCACCATCTCAGCTCTCCATGCCCATGCAGGGAGCTCAGGCAACCATGGCTCCCTCCATCCTGGGGATTCTGATTCTGTGGATCTGAGTGAGGCCAGGATACCTGAGTTTAACAAACACTTAGGTGTGTGTGGTTCATAGGGGACCAGTATTTGGGAACCACTGGGCTGGCCTAATCCAGGACCTGGCTCCCCTCTCCGTGTGAATCCTGGGGCCTGTGTTCATGGGGCCGTTTGCTCTCTGGGCCAGGCCCTACCACAGGCTGAATCCTGACTACGAGAGGCTGAAGATCCAGTGCGTGCGAGCCATGTCGGACCTGCAGAGCCTGCAGAACCAGCACACCAACGCCTTGAAGAGGTGTGAGGAGGTGGCCAAGGAGACTGACTTCTACCAGTGAGTGAGGCCTGCTTGGCCAGGGCCCCCAACACCCACAGACAGCTGCTTTTGCCCTTCTTTTCTCTGGACTTGGTAGCCAGGGGTTCTGGTTCTAGTCCTGTCCCTGTGCAAGCAGCAAGCAGTCTGCCTACAGCAGTTGTATTTGTGCCTTTGGGCCCCAGTTTTCCTAAGTGTAAAACAAGGCTGTTAATCCCTCACATCTTATTGCCAGCTTCAGAGACCTGGCGGGCAGGAAAGTGATTCAGAACATGCAGCAGGAGTCAGGCAGGTCTCTGGGTCTCTGTCCAGGGGCCGTACTGCAGCTTCTTCCTGGAGGATAGGCCCAAGGAGAGTGATTCCCTTTGGTCTCCCAGTACCCCTCTGAGGGTCTTTGCCTGCCCACCTGCTGATACCTGCCCAGGCCCCAGTGTTTGGAGGCACTAGGTCTGTACCAGAGGGGCCTGTCTCCCTTCCCTGGAGACACATGTGCCCTTTTTGGTGTCAGGTTTGTAAGTGGTGATTTGGATATTTCTGGAATTGGGCTGTTAGCAGGTTTTGGCTTGCCTCTGAGTGCTACAGACCTAGCTGCCGTTGGCTCCTGTCCGCTGTGTCTACGGGAAGTGTTGGGACCTGAGGCTGGTGATGGCCTGGGGTGGGGCAGGGTGTGAGGGGCTGGCTGGGGCTCACTGAGCATGTACCGGGTGTTTCAGCACACTCCACAGCCGGCTCCTGAGTGACCAGACTCGGCTGAAGGATGACGTGGACATGCTGAGGCGGGAGAATGGGCAGCTGCTGCGGGAGCGAAACCTGCTGCAGCAGTCGTGGGAGGACATGAAGCGGCTCCACGAGGAAGACCAGAAGGAGATCGGTGACCTCCGTGCCCAGCAGCAGCAGGTAGGCCCAGCTCCTGCAGACTGGCCATTTCTCCCAAGTAGTCCTCATTCCTTTTAATGGAGAATAATATTGAGAAGTAAATGCCAGGTCAGGCACGTTGGCCCACATCTGTGATCCCAGCGCTTTGGGAGACCAAAGTGAGAGATTGCTTGAGATGAGCCTGGGCAACATGGCAAGACCCCATCTCTAAAAAAAAAAGAAAAATTAGCTGCACATGGTGGTGCACCTGTAGTCCTAGCTACTCAGGAGGTTGAGGCAGGAGGATCGTTGGAGCCTAGCAGTCTGAGGTTATAGTGAGCTATGATCATGCCACTGTACCCCAGTCTGGGCGATGGAGTGAGACCCTGTCTCTAAAAAAAAACACAGCCAACCAAGTGCTGGATGTGCTTGTAGCTTGGGTTAGCACTGTTTCCCGGCCCTCTCAGTGGAAAGAAGTAGGAAGTAGCTAAGTGTACATGTACACAAGGCCATACACATACATACATACACATATGTATATCTGTATTTCTGTATCAGACATGTAGATTGAAAGCCATGAGTTCACATTGACACTTTCAATTCTAATCCAAGACCACAGGTTCATTGTGGTTTCCACCCTTTTTGTTTGTGTAACTTCCTTTAAAAACATCAGTGACAAGGCCGGGTGCAGTGGCTCACACCTGTAATCCCAGCACTTTGGGAGGCCGAAGTGGGCGGATCATGAGGTCAGGAGATCGAGACCATCCTGACTAACACGGTGAAACCCCTTCTCTACTAAAAACACAAAAAATTAGCCGGGCATGGTGGCGGGCGCCTGTAGTCCCCAGCTACTCGGGAGGCTGAGGCAGGAGAATGGCGTGAACCCGGGAAGCAGAGCATGCAGTGAGCCAGGATTGCACCACTGCATTCCGGTCTGGGTGACAAACCGAGCCCCTACCCAAAACAAAAAAAAAAAAAAAAAAAATCCAATCAAACAAACAACAAACAAACAGTGACAAACGTAATTCCTGTGTTTTTGTTTTTGTTTTTTTGTTTTTGAGATGGAGTCTTGCTCTGTCGCCCAGGCTGGAGTGCAGTGGTATGATTTTGGCTCACTGCAACCTCTGCCTCCTGGGTTCAAGCGATTCTTCTGCCTCAGTCTCCTGAGTAGCTGGGACTACAGGCGCCCGCCACCACACCCAGCTAATTTTTGTGTTTTTAGTAGAGACGGGGTTCACCACGTTGGCCAGGATGGTCTTGATCTCCTGACCTCATGATCCACCCACGTTGGCCTCCCAAAGTGCTGGGATTGCAGGCATGAGCCACCGTGCCCTGCCGATTCCTGTTATTCTTAATTTGTTTACTTGGTCAATCCCCCATGTGTAGCTGCCTCCCATGCCCTCTGCAGTCCCCCATCCCGTTCCCATCCCCTCCTGACCCTTTGTGGGCTCTCCCACCCCATGCCTTCTCTCTGCTAGGCCTGGTCTCCTCATGTGATGCCAGGACCCCCTCCTCATTCCATGCCAGCTGTGATATCCCCTCTGGGGCGACGTGCCCCAGTGTAGGTCCCTGTCTTGCTCTACTTTGCCTAATGGCTTTAAGGTTTAATTGTTTAGAAAAAAGGAATATTCCATATTCCAATGAAACTGTATTCCATTGAAAAACTTGCTTCTCTTGAAAAACTTGCTGTTTATTTTCTTTTCTCCGGTATTGATTGAGGTTTTATGTGGAGTAACCAGGGCAGGCTCAGCAAGGGACCCTAAGATGGATATACTTGGAGCTATTAGAGTATTTTTTGTGTGCCCTCTGATTAGGGGAATTGGTTGTGTGAGGTGGCTGGGGCAGAGGTTGGTGTTTAGCCCATAGGTCTTGACTGAGCCTTGGTAATGGAAAGCCGGCAACAGGAAGATTGTCCTTCTCGCACCTGCTGCATGGCTCAGAGAAGCTGCGACGGCACCCTTTCCACCCTTTATAGGTTCAGGAGGTGGGGGTGGTGCTCTTGGAGCATTTCTCTAAGGATGAAATGAGAGTAGAAGGTGCCCTGCTAGCTCTGGTTAGTACTGCCCACAACCCGTTCCCCCTGCAGGGACCCTTCCTTGTGCATGTCAGTGGAGCTTCCTAGAGCAAACAGATTTAAAGACTGTAGGTTTTCAGTTTCTAAAAAGGCAAAAATATTTTTAACCTCAAAAGAAATCCTTTGGAGAAATCTTGCGTGTGAAGCAGGTAAGGATGGCGGTGCTGTGTCGAAACAAAGCTCCCGGGAAGCTGCCCGAGGGGATGGGCCTCTAAGGGTTCGAGCCCCTTCTCTGCCCTGGGGTGTGTGGTAACTTCCCCCACCTGTGGGCAGGCGGCCCCTCCCAGCCTTCCCCTGCACCCTGCTGTGTGCTTTGTTTTCTTGCTCTTTTGCCAGCAGTTTGCTTTTCTTGGTCTACACTTGACTCAGGTAACCTTTTGCCTTGGGGTTTAGTTTGGATTCTATTCTTCCTTGAGAGAGTCATCATTTCAAAAGTGTATATGACTCCACCTCGGTCCATAGGAAGCCCCACAGCCTTGCTAGAAAGTGTGAGGTTGGAGCATCTCAGTGTAGCAGAATTGTCTTATATGACTGTCACGAAGACACTGCGTGGAAGGTGCTGGCGCCGTGTGCCCGTGTGTATGAGGCGCTCAGTCAGTGTTGTGGTCATTAATGATATTGTTCTAATCCTGTCAAGTCTAGGTTTAAATCTGTCTCATCCAGGATGTGTAGAAATTAGAACCTGCATACATTGTGGGTGGGAAGAAATGATATAGCCACTGTGAAAGGCAGCCTAGTGATTCCTCAAAAAACTAAACAGAGCTAACAGCTGACCTCCCAGCGACACGCCTAGGTGTGCACCCAGGAGAACTGAAAATACATGTCCACACAGAAACTTGAGGTGTGAATATTCATAGCAGCCCAAAACCGGTAACAACCCAAAGGTCCACTGACTGATGAATGGATAAATAAAATGTGATCTATCCATACAATGGAATATTATTCAGCATAACAAGGAATGCAATACTGATCCATGCTATAATGTGGATGAACTTCAAAAACGTGACAGCCAATGAAAGAAACCAGCCACAAAAGACCACAAACTATGATTCCAGGTACATGAAATGTCCACAACAGGGAAATCTATGTGGACACAAAGCAGATTTGTGGTTGTCTTGGGCTTGGGGTTTGGGAAGTGACTGCTGATGGGTACTGGTTTATTTTGGGGGTGATAAAAATGTTCTGGAATTAGATAGTGATAGTGGCTTCACAACTTTGTGGATTCATAACCTCGTGAATATATTAAACTGAATTGTACACTTTGTGTGGTATGTAAATTATAACTCAGAGAGGAAAAAAAAAAGACTCAGAAGTTCACCTTGTCATAAGTAGAGAAATCCAGGCTGGGTACAGTGGCTCACGCCTGTAATCCCAGCACTTTGGAAAGAGCAGGAGGATCCCTTGGGTCGAGGAGTCCAAGATCAGCCTGGAGACTCTATCTGTACAAAACATTGTTTAATTAAAAAAATTATTTTTTAGGAAGAGCGCTCTGCCCTCAAGAACCGTAAAGTTTCCTTGTCTCCTGTTCTCTGACTTTCTTGAGCACCTGCTCAGCTTTACAGACATTCAGACTGAGACGTCCCTCCCACCCCCATCCCCTCTCCCTTTCCTGTCTGCCTAACAGGGGAGGGTCTTCCTCTCCAACCCCGCAGCCCATTCCCTGCTCTCCTTTTCCTACCGCTGTGGTCCTTGGCAGCAGGGGTGGGGGTGGGAATGCATCCTGGTCATTGGGGTCCCCCAGGTCAGTTCAGCTGGACCAGTGCCTCCCAGCAAACACCACCTCCAGACCCCACCAGGAGAAGAGGCCTGGCTGCCACAGGGAGCAGGGCTGGGAGCATCTCAGAGCTGCTGGGCGGCCAGCCCCCTATCCCGGCATCCCGGGCCCTCTTGCCTTCGTCAGGCGTGGGGTGGATGCCCAGGTGGCAGTAGGCCAGCAGCAGAGGAAGCGAGGACACGAGGATGGCCACAGGCTTGCTCCCCGCTGGGCCCGAGGGCAAAGGTCGACCTTGCTGGACAAGGGCAGTTTTGTTGCCGGGTTCCTCCCACGCCTTGTAAACTTGAAGAGGCCCTTGCAGGGTAAATGGTGCTGTTTGACTTGCGTGTTTGCTTGAGGGATTTGTGGGGCTTCCCGGCCCTCTGCATGATTTATCTCAGAGGAAATGAGGCACCCTGGGGGAGGGGGCGCCGTGGTTGAGAGCAGCAAACAGGTGTTTTGTCCGTATGTGTGTTTTGCTGGGGAGGGCCTCTGCCTGGCATCCCTGTCTCTGGGTTTGGGCATTCTTCTAGGCTGTGTCAAGAAAGCCCAGGAGACCCTGACAAGGCTTGGTTGGGGAATCTAAGTAGAGGGTGTTTTTGCATCTTTTTTCTTTACTAAAATAGTGCGTATTCTCTGGTTAAAATAGAAAAAAGTCTTCAACCAATGTGGAAGGCAGCCACCCACCTCCTCAGACTCAGCCTAGCTTTGTGGAAATGACCATCCTCTGGGTAGACCATTGGGATGGATGTGGATCCTTGTAGATTTTTTTTTAAAATGTCACATTTAATACTCATATAGTTTTGTTTTTTGTTCCCTGAAACCTGCTTTCAAAACAAATATCCTACAATATATCATGGGTTTCCTTACATTTTCTGTGAATTTGCACATCCAAAAAGGTCCTTGCTTGTTTTGTTGTCTGTCAGGTGTTAATCAAATTCTGTGTGGAGCGTCTTGGTGGTCAACATCTTCCCATGTTACACACCGTGTTTCAGTGGACACACATGTCTTTGTGCTCTTTTGCACACACGTTTTGAAGTTTGAGCCTTACAGGTAGAATTCCTGAGACCAGGGCAGTGCACATGTTCTCCTAGGTCCTGCCAATCTATCTGGGAAACCTCTCAGGCCCCAAGAGTCTTCTGTCTCCTCCTCCTTGCCCTTTCCCCTGTCTTTAAAATATACTTTCTTGGCCGGGCGCAGTGGCTCACGCCTGTAATCCCAGCACTTTGGGAGGCCGAGGCAGGCAGATCACAAGGTCAGGAGATTGAGACCATCCTGCATAACATGGTGAAACCCTGTCTGTACTAGAAATACAAAAAATTAGTCGGGCGTAGTAGCAGGCGCCTGTAGTCCCAGCTACTCGGGAGGCTGAGGCAGGAGAATGGCATGAACCCGGGAGGCGGAGCTTGCAGTGAGCCAAGATCTCACCACTGCACTCCAGCCTGGGCGACAGAGCGAGACTCCGTCTCAAAAATAAAATAAAATAAAATATACTTTCTCTTGTAATTCATGAAAGCTGATTTTCTTGTCCCAGGTATCCTGAATGAATGCCCTTTGATGGGCCTGAAAGAAGGGAGGAGAGGGGTTTCCTGGTTGCTGAAGGGCATCCCTTACAGAGAAGCCCACAGAGGAGTGTTCTGACCAGTGTGGGGTACAGGTAGGAGGGTTGGTCTCTTCCTGGCCTCCCTGCAGGGAGCAGCCCAGACTATGGCTGTCTTTGTGCCTCCCCAGTGTAACTTCCACCCCCTTCTCCTTAAACTCACAGGCCAACTGTCCTGTGCTCAGGCCGGCAGGGCATCATCTCTAAAGACTGCTGCCTGCCTGAGGGGAGAAGTTGACTCTCAGGCCAGGCTCAGGGGCTCACACCTGTAATCTTAGCACTTTGGGAGGCCGAAGCCGGTGCATCACTTGAGTCTAGGAGCTCAAGACCAGCCTGGGCAACATGGTGAGACCCCGCCACCCCATCTCTATACAAAATAAAAAATTAGCCAGGTGTGGTGGGGCATGCCTGTGATCCCAGCTACTTGGGAGGCTGAGGCAGGAGGCTCACTTGAGCCTGGGAGGTTGAGGTTGCAGTGAACTGTGATCACTTTAATTTTAGAATTCTGGGCCAAATTTAAATGTTCTCTCTTTCATTAGCCTTTGCTGGGAAGCTAAACATTTGACTGTAGTTAGATGTGTGTGTGTGTGTGCGTGCGCGCGTGTGTGCACGTACATGTGGAAATACCTACCAAGAACATAATCCTCTAATGGTGACAGGGAAATGTTCTAGACCAATAGATTTAGTTTTTCGGATTCTCCGGAGTTAACCGTGACCTGGTTCCCCAGCTTTGTTCAGAGACTGTTGGTTACATAGCACAGGCCTGGCACTGAGTCCTGCTTGTAGAGAAAGGGTGAGAAGTATTTGGAGGCCTGCGAACCTCTTTGAGTATCTAGTTGCTGCCCTGTGGGAACAGGTTATTTTGTTTGACTCCAAGGCTAGAGTGAGAACCGGAGGTTAGGAGTTGCAGGGAGGCGGAGTAGCTCGTGGTGAGCAGGACCCTTTCCCAAGGAGCTTTCACCTGTGGAACGGGCCGAGGGTGGCGGTTATCGTGGTGGAAGCAGTATGGGGCCTGATCTCTCTCTCTCGGTCTTCTGACCCGAGTATCCCATCATGTTACGAAGGCTCGGGGGAGCAGCAGAAAGCACCTCGAGGTCTGCGCTGGGATTTCCCTGACCCACCCTGTCGCACTGGGAATTCGTGGCCCACTCTCATGGCCCTTTCTGGCAGCCTGATTCCCACGGCCCTGAATCATCCTTAGATTGTCACACAGGCCTGGATCCAGGCCCCTCAAGGTTAGCCGTTCAGGGGACTGCAAAGAGGCCGAACCATGGTATAGACTCCTGATTCTGCCATGCACTGGTGGAGGTGGGCTCTGCTGGGCTACTGCCCACAACCCAGCTTTGTATCATTTCAAGGCTGCCTTTAGAACGAGATTGTTTCTGAGCTGGGAAGGCGGGAAGCTGCTACAGGAGAGCATTGGCTCGTCTCCGCGCGGCTGCCACCTTGTGGGGAACTCAGGCAATGGCAGCCGCCTTTGTTCCCCAGCAAACCAGACTCATTTGGAGCCAATGGGGTTCTCACTTGGCTTAGGGGATATTTAGAGAGTAAAACATTTGAGGTAATTTTTTTTTTTTTTTTTTTTTTTTTTTGAGACAGAGTATTGCTCTGTCACCCAGGCTGGGGTACAGTGGCACAATCTTGGCTCACTGCAACCTACGCCTCCTGGGTTCAAGCAATTCTCCTGCCTCAGCCTCCTGAGTAGCAGGGATTCCAGGTGCCCACCACCACGCCTGGCTAATTTTTGTATTTTTCGTAGAGACAGGGTTTCACCATGTTAGCCAGGCTGGTCTCGAACTCCCAACCTTGTGATCTGCCCACCTCGGCCTCCCAAAGTGCTAGGATTACAGGCGTGAGCCACCGTGCCCGGCCTGAAGTAATTTTTAATTGGCATTTTTGAGGTATTGCTCACCAATCAGGATGCTGGACCTTTACAGACGTGGGTGGAAGGCATTGGTTGACCAGATTTCAGGAGTTTATTGACCAGATTATGGTCATGGGTAAGCCCATTCCTTTTTTTTTTTTTTTTTTTTTTTGAGATGAAGTCTCGCGCTTGTCACCCAGGCTGGAGTGCAGTGGTGCGATCTCGACTCACTGCAACCTCCGCCTCCTGGGTTCAAGCGATTCTCCTGCCTCAGCCTCCCGAGTAGCTAGGATTGCAGGTGCCTGCCACCATGTGCAGCTAATTTTTGTATGTTTAGTAGAGACAAGGTTTCACCATGTTGGTCAGGCTGGTCTGAATCTCCTGATCTCAGGTGATCCGCCCACCTCGGCCTCTCAAAGTTCTGGGATTACAGGCATGAGCCACTGTGCCTGGCCAGGCTTTTTTTTTTTTAAAGATTTTAGATGTAGAGCAGGCACTGTCAGTGAGGTTCTGGTTCTCAGTGTGCATTCCTGTTTTGCAACAGTGATGCCATTTTACAAAACAGTGAAGATTTTGACCACCTGAAACACCTGTGTACTACTTTTTCAAATAAATTCTATATTTTGGTAAGATTTCCCTTGAAAGAAAATGTTCCACTTTAAAAATAAATGAAGGAAAAAGAATGAACCTGAAACGAACCAATCCTCCCTCCCTCCCTCCCTCCCTCCCTTCCTTCCTTCCTTCCTTCCTTCCTCCTTCCTTCCCTCTGTTTCTCTCTTTCTCCTCCCCTTCCTTCCTTCCCCTCTTCCTTCCCTCCCTCCCTCCATCCTTCCGTTTCTCCCTCTTCCTTGACTTCCTCTTTAAGAGTCTACAGTCCTAGGATCTAATGCTTAGGCCTTAGAGGAAGGAGCTTACTTTCTTGTTGCTATGATTCTGACTTTTAAATTAAGCCCTCTTTTGCTTTTTGTGTTTTTCATGTTTATTGAGGGCTGACCCTAACTCCAAAGAGAATATTCCATCGTCCCAGGTTCTGGATCTCTAGGCTGCAAACATTTGATAACCCAGGCCCCCACTGAATGAGCCAGGGAATTCCTCGGCTGTTGGAGCTGGAAGGGCCAGACAAGCTTACCTGGTCTAGCCTTGGCATTTGAGGAATCCGGAAGCTGAAACCCAGAGAGGTGGAGTGACTCACCCCAGGGCTCAGATCCCATGAGGTGCTTAGACGAAGCCAGCAGCCCCCCTGGCAACCTCTTAACTCATCTTCTTGGTTTGGTTTTTTCTCTATAACAGCACCCCAAATGAACTTTAGTGCCTGTCATTCAGAGTAGAATGCTGTCTAGCTTAAAACCCTCCACAGCTTCCTGTCTCACTCAGGAGACCGTCTTCACTGTGAGCCCTGCAGCCATGGCCACCCCCATGCCCACACCCACTTCTCCAGGTCCCCTTTGAATCCACCTCCCGCTGTGCACTGGGCTCCTGCTACTCCGCCCTGCCCCTCCCCTCTCTTTATCTCTAGAACACGCCTGCAGGCCCTGCCTCTGGGCCTTTGCCCCTGCCCTCCCCTCTGCCCGGTGTGCTCTTCTTCATTTGCCTCTGAATTCTGAAGTCACCTTCTTCAAGAAGCCTCTTCAGCCTTAGTCTCCCTCACAGTCCTCCCCTCTGCTACTCAGATGGCTCTCTCCAGCCCATTATACTGTTTTATTTTTTATTTTCTTGATAGTTCTTACCTTGCTCTGAAGTTACTTTATTTGGCCTGTGTGTCCACACCCTCCAAATTAGGATAAAAGGCCCACAGGTCACAACCTCTTTCTTTCCCGTCTGGCATCACCAGCACCTAGAACAGTGCTAGACATATTAGGTATTTGCATGGGATGCGAGGGTACCCTACACCATGGAGGGTCACCCTAGGGCTTTTGAGAGTCTTTAGGTCCGATTTACAAAACCTGATTCTGGGCTATGTGACTTTCTGGGAGGACTCACAAGATTCAGTATGTAATTATACTCAATGGCTGACATTTATTACAACAAACGTACACAGAGCAACGTCGGCAAAGGGGAAAGACGCGTGAGGCAAAGTCCAGAGGAAACTGGGCCCGAGTTTCCAAGAGTCCTCTCCTGGTGGAGTTTCACCAGATGCACTGAATTCCTCCAGAATGGAATCCCAACAACACACGAGAAGTGCTGGCCTCCACGGAGGCCTGTTAGACACTCAGTGCCCAAGTGTCTTACTGAGGGCTGGTCATGTGGGTACCTCTGCCTAGCATGTACCCAGATTCTGTACTCCCAGAAGAAAGCAGGTGTTCAGCATAAGCCACTTTGTTTGTACGGGCTCAGTACCAGAGCTGCTTATATCACCGGAAGAAAGTTTTACATCAGCCTAGAGAACTGTTTACTGTTTGGGTTCCTAGACACCATTCAGTAGGGTCAACCTTGCAAGCAGGTCTTTCTAAGGATATAGAAATCTCAGGTCAGCTGTGTTAATTAAGTGTTCTGCACAATACTTAGTAAATACTTGTGACTGAGTGAATCTAAATGAATCAGCCCAGTGTGACTGCAAGGCCTGGAGAATTGGACCTCAAGACTCTCAAAAGCCCTAGGGTGACCCCCCACCTTGCCATCAGTCCCACCCTCAGACAGACAAAAGTGAGAGTGAGAGGTCTCCTCCACCACCTCCCCCAGACCCTTGGTAAGTGGGACTGTCTGGTCTCCAGGTGTTGAAGCACAACGGGTCATCCGAGATTCTCAACAAGCTGTATGACACGGCCATGGACAAGTTGGAGGTGGTCAAGAAGGACTATGACGCCCTGCGGAAGAGGTACAGTGAGAAAGTCGCCATCCACAATGCAGACCTGAGCCGCCTGGAGCAGCTTGGGGAGGAGAACCAGCGGCTGCTGAAGCAGACGGAGATGCTGACCCAGCAGAGGGACACGGCCATCCAGCTACAGCACCAGTGTGCCCTCTCCCTGAGGAGGTAGGGCTAGGGCCACGGGGGGCTGGGGGCAAATGGGTCCTGTAAGATTCCCAACCACCCCCAGGTGATGAGAAGAGCATGAGTTACGGTGCTTTTTCAATCAAAAAATGCTTCTGACCAGGAAACCTTTTTTTTTTTTTGACTAACGAATCTGTCTTGGGAATCCTGGCTCCCTCCTCCCATCTGAACATCCCTGTTTACCTTCAGGTCCACAGACACCATTCAGTGGTTAGCCTTGCAAGCGGGCCTGTCTGAGGATGTAGAAATTTCAGGTCTGCTGTATTAACTGCGCTACACAATGCTTAATAAATGCTGGTGTGTTCTGAGCATCCTGTTTCTTTGGTCCCTGCCATGTGCCTCTGCCCTCTGTGGCAGTCACCCACCTAGCAAATAGGAAAGTTAATTCTCTGGGGTGTGTGTCTTCTGTTATCTTTAGAGATGTGATATATGCCCTCAAACAGTGTTTTGTAGAGTATGTGCCTGTGAATCACCAGTTCTCTGGAGCATTTATCAGTTTCACATGAAAAGTGCTCTCTGGCGATAAATAGGTTTGAGCATTGCCAGGTTGAACCCAGACAGATGTCTGTGCTGCAGGACTTCTCAGAGCCTTCAGTGTGGTGGTGTGCAGTAGATAGACTCTCCAAGAGGCAGCCAAGATGCAGAGTTTCCCAAACGTAAATCATCAGATAAGATACTTTTTTTTGGGTCATGGAGCTCCATGCAGAACCGGCGTCTATGGACCATACTGAGAATTGCTGGTCTGGAGCCATGGGCTGTGATTTGCAGGCTGCCTGTGTGGAAGATGCCCCCCGGCCTGGAAGGACCGAGCTGTGCTCTTCGAGCGAACTTGATGACCTTGTCACAGGGCTGTACTGTTCGTATCTGTGAAATGAGGCGGTTTGACTAAATGATCGTTAAGGCCTCTTTATGCTGTTATCCTGGCATTGTTTTGTTTTTATTGTTTTTTAAAATTAATGTGGCTTGACTGTGGGAGAAATACGCTGTTGTTTCTAGTGGAGCGGAGAGCATAATGTCCTCAGTTCAACTCCTGGCATTTGTAAAGGGCTGAGAAAAATTCCAGGTCTGGGGGCACTGGTACTCCGTGACTTTTCTCTTGGGGGCGGAGAGAGTGACTTCACTTGAAATTTCACGCTTGACTGTCCAGCACCACAGAGCTGGCGGGAGGCAGCAGCGCAGCTGGCCACTGACCGGGCAGCGCCCCCGCCCCTCCCACGTCTCGCCACCTCTCTCCCCAGGTTTGAGGCGATCCACCATGAGCTGAACAAGGCCACAGCGCAGAACAAGGACCTGCAGTGGGAGATGGAGCTGCTGCAGTCAGAGCTGACCGAGCTGAGAACCACGCAGGTGAAGACAGCGAAGGAGTCGGAGAAATACAGGGAGGAGCGGGACGCTGTGTACAGCGAGTACAAGCTCATCATGAGTGAGCGCGACCAGGTCATCTCTGAGCTGGACAAGCTGCAGACCGAGGTGGAACTGGCCGAGTCCAAGCTCAAGAGCAGCACATCTGAGAAGAAGGCGGCCAGTGAGGAGATGGAGGCGCTGCGGCAGGTAGGTGGGTGGGCTGGTGGCTGGCTTTCAGCCTCTCCTACAGCGTCCCGGGAAGAGGGGCAGCAGAGTGCATGGTGTCTGGATTAGAAGCCTCCTTCCCATTGGAGTAAAGGGCTTCTGATAGGAGGCCTAAGTGCAAGCTGGGTTATCAGACACCACCGAGGTAACTCCTGAGCTCATGCTCGATGCCCAGCTCTAGTCTGGATTACAGGGGACAAGTGGGGAGGGAGGCCCAGACATAGTCGTGGATACCTGGAGCTTACACACCAGGAAGAGTCAGATGACGCGCACCGATACTCTCACACCCAAACCCATTGCTACGTAATTGCAGATCAGTCTCATGCTGAAAGTCAGTGATATCTCAAGGACTTGCTTATTATGAAGCAAGATACCAAGGCCAAGTTCCTAAAGCCATAGATATGTTAGGCCTCTTGCGTCTGGAAGAGTACCCTCAGGGGCCCTTCTCCACCAGCAGTGTGTATCTGATCGAGTCTGCTCTTGAAAAAGTGTTTCAGGTTCCTGCTGGGAAGATGTGCTACTAGGCTGAGCCTACTAGTTCTTCTCCTGAAGCCTTGCTGTCTGGGGGCCACACCTCCAGGGTTGGGGAGCTGGGATGTTTGATAGCATTGGATTGCGCCACCTAGCTCAACTCCTGGGTGGCCAATGTGGATTTTCTGCCTCCTTCCTACCTGTCAACTTCTCATCGTGGAGCTCCTTGCCCTAGGTCTAGCTGAGCCCTGCTGGGGCTTGGATGGGCCCATGGAGATTCCCTTCAGTCTGTGTTGTGTGTGGCTCTGATTAGAGCTTCTAGACTTGATCACAGCAGATTTTTTCCCCTATCACAATAGTTCTCGGATATTCATGTCCCTCTATTCTCCTGCCTTTCTGTGCAGGTCAGTTGGAATGCAGCTTTCAAAGGTGGTTTATGAGAAGCAAAAAGCAAGGCGTTAAAGGTCAGGCAGTTTGGCAGGGGTGGTATGCATTGGATCATTACTACCAGGTCCTGCCATACCAAATGTGAGGCAGGTGATGCCTGATGGGTGACCAGCATGTCTTTCAACTGATACAACTTCTCTTCACGCCCGGGCAGTGATAGGGGATGTGGGGAATGCATGAGACACAGGCCCCTTGCTGAGAGATGGCCCTCCTCAGTCATGTGGTCTCAAACCTCTCTAGGCCTCTGTTTCTTTTTTTTTTTTTATGAGACCAAGTCTTGTTCTGTTGCCCAAGCTGAAGTATAGTGGCACAATCTTGGCTCACTGCAACCTCTACCTCCCGGGTTCAAGCAATTCTCATGCCTCAGCTTCCCAAGTAGCTGGGGTTACAGGCGTGCGCCGCCACGCCTGGCTAATTTTTTGTATTTTTAGTAGAGATGTGGCTTTGCCATGTTGGCCAGGCTGGTCTCGAACTCCTGGACTCAAGCAATCCTTCCGCCTCAGCCTCCCAAAGTATCGGGATTACAAGCATAATTTCACCGCCTGGTGAGCCACTGTGCCTGGCCTCTGGGCCTCAGTTTCTATTTTTAATTTACTTTTTTGTTGAGACAGCCTGTCTGTTCCCCAGGCTGGAGTGCAGTGGCACAATCATAGCTCACTGTAATCTCGACCTCTTGGGCTCAAGTGATCCTCCCACCTCAGCCCCCCCAAGTAGCTGGGACTATATGCAAGCACCACCACACCCAGCTAATTCTGAATTTTTTTGTAGTGACGCGGTCTCACTATGTTGCCCAGGCTGGTCTCAAACTCCTGGGCTCAAGCGATCCTCCTGCCTCGGCCTCCCAAAGTGCTGGGATTACAGGCGTGAGCCCCTGCACCCAGCCAGCCTCAGTTTCTTCATCTGCACAATGGAATGGTGGTTGTGATGAACAAATGATTCAATATAGAAAATACATCATCGTGCCTGCACAAAGCAACAGTGAGTTGAGATGGGCATTCATTATTATGCCCATCTGAATCTTACTACTCTGTTAGGATTAGGGTGAACCTCATTAAACTGTTTCTTTGGGTAAAAATGGGCCAACCAAGTAATGGGAATTTCGTACAAGGAACCACCAAGACTTCTGGAGACCCTTGAGGCAAAAGCCAGTGTGAAGATGAATATTTACTGCAATGAAATTTTTGAAAGTCTATTAGAATAAATATTTAGTAAGTGAAGATAATGCATTAGAACTTGGTAATCATCCTAGAAAAACCATGAACTCATGTTCACATCCTGGGATCTGAGCACATAATTGTTGGGGGAAAATGTCAATATCAAATAAGGAAAACAAAATGATGAAGATGGAAACTTGGAAAATGACCAAGTCAGTAACTGCTGTGAAATGTCAGAATATCAGACACATGCCTGGGGAATGACAGCGAGCCCGTGCGGATGGAGTTTTGAGATTTTCTTTTTTCTTTCTTTCTTTCTTTCTTTTTTTTTTTGAAACGTACTTTCCCTCTTTTTCCCAGGCTGGAGTGAAGTGGCACGATCTCAACTCACTATAACCTCCACCCGTTGGGTTCCAGCGATCCTCCTGTCTCAGCCTCCTGAGTACCTGGGATTATAGACACCTGCCAGTACGCCCAGCTAATTTTTGTATTTTTAGTAGAGATGGGGTTTCGCCATGTTGGCCAGGCTGGTCTTGAACTCCTGACCTCAGGTGATCCACCCACCTTGGCCTCCCAACATGCTAGGATTACAGGCCTGAGCCACTGCGCCTGGCCAAATTTTGAGATCTTTGAAGTTAATGGTGAAGACTCTTTGTAGAAATGTAGAAAGCACAGAGATGTACAGAGAACACCTGAGTTCCCTGCGGTGCTGGCATCCAGCAATGAGACCTCCAGGCCTGACGTCCTTGGGGCAGCCGTCGCCTTCCCAGCACTCAGGCGAGCCCTTCAGCCTGGAGCCCGCCTCCAGCCTCCACAGGGGGTATTGGCTGGGCACCAAGTGCAGCTGTCAGCTGAGACAGGGATCTTTTCCAGGCCCCGTTCCGAGTCAGCAGGCAGGAGATAGCCCCCGCTGCTGCCCGTCAGCTCCTTCTCAAGTTGGTCTGGCTTCATGAATAAGAGCACTCTCCACTGGCAAGAGCAGGCCAGGAGGGGTGGGCAGTGAGGCACCCTGGGGATTGGCCCCGCCACCACACTGGCTGCTGCCTGTCAGGGGTCAGCTGTGGGGGGCCTTCTGGCAGGTCTAGCTCCCTCACCACAGAGCTGTCTTCATCCTGCTCAGCCCGAGGGCTGGGCTTCAGTTTCTGGTGTTGTGCTTGCATGCCCCTGTCTTCTATCTGCACCCCTTGCTCCATTTTCCCTTTTCCTTCTCCATGCCCTCTCTCCCTTCTGTGTTCTTCTGAGTGGGCTGAGGCGAAGAGCACCGGGAGGGCCTGTCAGGGTCTTTGACAGGTTGGCTGTGCCCTCACCTCCTTACCAGCTCCCAGAGGGGAGATATCCTCAGGAGCTCCCCCAAGGCCACCCTCCTGCCTCAGGCCAGGAGCTGACCTTGTCCAGCGAAGGCTCATTGCTCCCAGGAGGAGGGAGGAACTGCCTGGGGAGTTGAGGTTGGCACCACTGGAAGCCGTACGTCACTGCTGCCTATTGCAGAGATCTCCCAGGTTCCAACGCACTTTCCCAGACGGGCCCTGCTCACCGAACCCTGTCTGTAGAAGGGCAGCCCCCCAAGCTCCTGCCGTCTGCTGCCCTGAATGCAGTTTCATGTCCAGCTACAGGTCCTAGTTGAGGAGCTGAGCTCAGCTGTGGTGGACAGACTGGGCAGTGCCAGGGGACAAGGTGAGGCAGCACTGGCCTTTCCAGAACTTAGATGCAGAGGGCTGTTGTAGCAAGAGAAGCTGCCCAGGAAGCAGAGGGAGGTGCCCTCACCTGAGAGCCGTCTGCTCAGGGGCACCACTCCACACTTGGGCCCAATCCTCCCCTGGGACCCTCGAGTGGGCTCTGGCCCTCTGGGGCTGGGTTGCAGCCCATGGGCCTTTCTCACCGGCCTCATGGCTGGGTCTGGCAAGTGTCTTGTGAAGACCGGCCCATCTCTTCCCACGCCTTTGCTCACCCAGCACTGGAAGAAAGAGACTGCAGGTGGCGCTTTTAGAGCAGACTCAGACTGACATCTGATGCCTGGGGTAGAGTCTGCCTGGGGTAGAGGAGCCGGTACTGATCATGAGTCAGCTCTGCAGGATGGGGGAGCCCTGGTGAGTCACTTCTAGATCCTGCGGTTCCTCACCAGTGTGATCAGAATCAATCAGTCGGTCACTTGGGTCTGCTGGGCTTCCAAATTTTACCATTTTTTTAAAGGTACCTCTTTCCCCTCTTCCCCCTTCACTAAAACTAAGTGTAGTACTTCTTGTATTCCATATAAGGAAGCAGTATTTGGGGATGAATTCATTTTGGAGACCAGCAATGGTGTGGAGCCCAGGGGAAGGAAGGGAGCTGTGGGCTGGGGGAGCTGCCCACCTCCTACACTGCCTCTCCTCCTGTCTGCACCTGGGGCCTCCCTAGATGCTCATCCAGAGCACCATGGAGAAACCTTTCAGGGAATCCACGTGGTAACATGTGTCAGCTCTAAAACTATCCATAAATATATTGTAAAACAGTGAGTCTAATGTAAATTTTGAAAAGTATTGTTTATCATAAATTCTTGACTAAATTAATACACTTTTTTTTTTTTTTGAGACCGAGTCTCACTCTGTTGTCCAGGCTGGAGTGAGTTGGCGCCATCTGGGCTCACTGCGACCTCTGTCTCCCAAGTTCAAGTGATTCTCCTGCCTCAGTCTCCCGTGGAGCTGGGACCACAGGCACATGCCACCATGTCTGGCTAATTTTCGTAGTTTTAGTAGAAATGGGGTTTCACCATGTTGGCCAGGCTGGTCTCGAACTCCTGATCTCATGTGATCTGCCTGCCTTGGCCTCCCAAAGTGCTGGGATTACAGGTATGAGCCACTGTACCCTGCCCCCAAATAATAATTTTTAAAATGAAAATTTAAGGATTTTTTTTTTGAAAATAGCAAACTAAACAAACACGGCATACCATGTAAAGCTGAAAAAATAATCAAAACTGAAATGATTTGAATGACTCCCAGGAGTCCGAGCAAAGCCAGCCACTGCACTGGCACCCTCAAGCTTTGATGGTCCTTTTTGTGCAAATTGTTTTTCAGCTCCTCTGCCTCAGTTTTGAGAGGTGGGGGGATTTATCAACTGACTGTAGGTGTTTTCTTGTCAGCTTCATTCTCTTCTCTTGTTTTCTATGTCTGAGATCTTTCTGAACATGTTTTTGCAGAGGCTGCCATCTCCTGTTCTCCGGAGAATGATCGTTAGAGGGAACGGAAGCTTTCTTCCTGTGCGTGTGTGTCTTCCTGTGTCCTAGCACTTGAGGGTGGAGAGTCTCGGGGCGGGGACAGCAGTGTCATCACCGCCTCTGTTGTCATGCTTCTGTTTTGCGTGTTTGGAAAGCCTTTGAGCCAGGGGAGGAGTTATTCTTGCAGTAAACACTCACTTTGTCATCCATCATTTCTCCGTGTTTTCTAAGGATTATAGAGGTGTGGAGGGGGCTTTTCATGTGAGTGCTTCTAAGAGTTTGACTTGAAATTTTAGTGGAGCATATAACTCTCTAGGGTTGTGCCAAGATATAAATGCTTCGGATTTCAGCTTTTTAAACGAACTGAGATACACAGCACTTCACCAGCAGGAACACCGATGTATTTTTGTCTTTAAAAATAACTCAGCTTGCCAGATTATAAAAACCAGGATCACAGACACGTGGGGGCTGTGGGGGGGGGGGGCTGGTTAATAGGACAGTGGCTGTGGGGTGTAGTCACTGGGGGTATGGGTGGAGGGGGTGTGCTGCGATGGGCTCAGTGTTTCCATCCAGCTCCCTAGAGCCTCAGCCTTGACCCCTGCACTGGTGGGAGGCACTCCTGGTCCATGAGGCTCAGCAGCCTCTCCCTCTCCCTGCCCCTTACTCCCACCAGATCAAAGACACGGTGACAATGGATGCTGGGAGAGCCAACAAGGAGGTTGAAATCCTTCGAAAGCAGTGCAAGGCTCTGTGCCAGGAGCTGAAGGAAGCCCTTCAGGAGGCGGATGTGGCCAAGTGCCGGCGGGACTGGGCCTTCCAGGAGCGAGACAAGATCGTAGCAGAGCGTGACAGCATCCGGTATGGGGTGCCTTTGAGCTGGCGTGGGCTTGCATCTCCCCAGGATGCGGGGACCTGCTAGGGTCTGTTGGGAGGGTCCGAATCGTTTGCTGTGTGTCCAGCTAAGGTGGGAGGGACCTGGGCTCCTCCTTTCTCACCCCTAGTTGATGCCCCAGCCTTGCCTCTTAGTTTTAGAATTTTCCATTGTTTCTCCCTCCCATGTCACTCAGCCCTATATGTCCTGAGTATGTACTATGTCCACATGAGACGCCTGTGAAGGGGCATGAGGCCAACCTCTTTTATTTGAGGGCTTCTGATGAGAAGAGCACATCCGAAATGCGTCCTTTTAGCAGTATTCCCCAGGCGCCTACTGTGTGCCAGGGTCTCAAATCCCTGGAGCAAAGAGACCTCGGGAGAGGCTTGGGTGGGCAGGGCAGTGAGGGAGGAAGATGCGTGACTGAGCTCCAGGGCTGTGGGGGGCATGCAGGGCTCCCTGGGGTGTGGGGAGGTCTCCCCAGAGAGCATGACATTTGAGCTAGAACTGGAAGCACGAGTGGGGTTTTTCCAGGTGGAAAAGGGGGAAGGGCATTGCAGACGGAGGGGACCTGTGGCGTGTGCTCAGGGCAGGGACATGGGTGAGTCATGGAGAGGGCAGGCTGGCGAGATTCCCAGGGGCAGGTGTAGAGGCCTTGAAAGGGAAGCCAAACAGTGTGGACTTGATCCTGGCTGGGGAGGATCCAGGAGTGGCTGTGGTCGTGATGATGTTTGGGGTGGGGAGAGATAATGTCTTGGTATTTGGGAGGTTTCCAAAGATTCCTTGTGGTTGGTCAGGGGAGAGACCAATGTCTCTAGGGGCTGATCAGGAGATGAGGATGGCTAGGTGGTGAGGCCCTGCCAATGGAGAGCACAGCTAGGTGCCCAGTGCAAGGGGAGGGAGGCCCAGGGGCTGCTCCCTGTCTGCTTCTGCCCGGACCCCTTCCACGGGTGTCTCTAGGGGGCAGTCCTTAGCCAGGCTCTGACTGAGGTTGGGGGAGATTTGAGGCTGTGGAGAGGTAGGAACCAGTCCTCTGGGTATATCCATTTATGGAGGTGGCACAGAGCCCAGGCTCCTCCACAACCAGGTCATCTGTCTCCACCTCCTTAGGGTCCTCTTTCGTAGAGTCTCACCAAGCTTGTACTTTGCACCTGCACAGAGCTAAGAGAGACAGAGATACATGAGGACCGGCTGCTATCCGAAGGGGCTCCCATCCCAGTTGCAGGGTACAGGGATAGCTCTAGAAAGCTCTGCCTGTGGGTAGATATGAGACATGGGGTAGTGCTGGAGCACAGGCCTGCCAAGCAGGTGGGGGTGCTTCATATAGAGGAGAGCCACCCCTGGCCCCTCAAGTTGACCTTAGAACAGTGAGTGTGTGCAGAGGGTGGTCCTTAACCCCAGGCACATTGAGGGTGAAACGGGGCATTGGGAACCTGACACTTGTTGCGGGGTGACTGTGGGGGTATATCTTCTCTGCACAGGTCCTCCACGTTCCCTCTGTCATGCACTGGGGATGGCCTAGGTGGTCTTACCCCCAGATTCGCAAGCGCTCCTGTGCATCTGGGGATGGGGCACGTGCCGGCAGGTATTTGGAGTGAGGCAGCCAGGCCATCCGCTGCAGACCGGGAGCCCTCTTCCCCGTGCCCCTTCAGGTAACCTTGTCTGCTGCTCCTTCCACCAGGACACTGTGTGACAACCTGAGGCGGGAGCGGGACCGTGCGGTGAGTGAGCTGGCCGAGGCCCTGCGCAGCCTGGATGACACCCGCAAGCAGAAGAATGACGTCAGCCGTGAGCTGAAGGAGCTCAAGTAGGCTGGGACGGGCTCACATCTGGGAGCCCAGGGCCCCTGTCCCTTCTGGGCAAGGCAATGCTGAGTGCATTGGCCAGGGCCTCATCCTTCTGTGTCGACCTGGCTGTTTGTCCCTTCACTTCACTCTGTCTTGCTCTGTCAGTCTGTAGAATGGGTTTGAATGTTATCTCCATGCTGGGTTAATTAGAAATTCTTAGGCCAGAAATTCTTAGACACAGGGCAGGCACTGTGTGCCAAGGCACTAGGAAGGGAGGGCCTTGTTCCCAAGCAGTCCATTCGGGGCAGGCATGCACGTGTTACCCATTCATTCATTCCCCTACTCACTCACTCGCTGAGATTTTTCAAGTACCTGCTCTGTATGGGCCAGCCTCCATTAGAGGCACTGGAGAAATGGCACTGACAAGCATATCAAGCCCCTTTCCTCATGGGCTCACAGTGCACACAGACCAAGGTTGGGTCCATCTAAGAGACAAGTAAATCAATGAGTAAAATGATGACAGATTGTGATTTAGAGTTTTAAAGGCAATTGCAACCCCCATCCAGCAGTCTGTTCTGCCTGTGTTATTTGGATGCCCATTTGGAAGACTGTTTGGGGTGTCAGACATCCTCCCCTTGGTTACAGCAGCCTCCCAGGGTGTCATTTAAACACACTCAGTGGCCTTTAGTAGTGCATTGAAATACAAAGATCAGGGTTTAAGCATAGAAATTGGCAGAGCCCAATAGGCCATGGTCTAAAACCCAAATCTAGTTGGAAAGCAGTGGCTCTCCATCCATTATGTGACATTTCCCTAGCTGTTAGTGTGGTGAGGGGGCAGTGAGAAGCTCGTGTGTGCGTGCAAGTGTGCAAGCCTTGCACACTCAAGTGATGCCCTTCAGAAGGGAGTGACAGCTTCTCTTCTTTTCCATTCAGTAAAACTCCTAATGAGACAAAGAGCTCCGTTTATTCTGTAAAAATCCAGACTCTCTGGAGCTTGGAGCTTGGGTGCTCTCAGGAATATTTTAGGAGTTAAGAGGCAAGGCAGGACTCTTCACAGGGACCATCTTGGGTCTAGCAATGTGATGGAATCAAGGAGTTCTCTTTGAAGGGAAAGCCTAGAACCTCTGGGGCGTGAACATGGGATGTTTTGCCTCTTGTTTGGGCCAGAGTTGCCTGAAGCTTGTGCATTCAGCTTGTGTGTTCATTCAGCATGTTTGCGTTTGTGCCTCCTGTCTGCTAAGTTCTCTAACTGGCAGGATGCGGGTGAGGGGGTCTGTGTTGCTGCCTGGGAAGCCTCAGGCACTCCCTGGTAATTCTAGATGAGACAGGTATAGGGAGCATTGAATGCTGAGCTCGGCTGCATTGGCCTGGGGAGGGGTTGGGGCAGCTTGGAAGGCATTGGAGCTCTGCCCTGGAGGCTGAGTGGTATTCTAGAGCCGGCTGGTGAGAGCACAGCCTAGGCAGAGGTGCGGCCCTGGAGCTTGTCTGCTGGAGCAGGAAACACAAGTAGGTCAGGAGCCCAGTGGGCAGCTTTCATGAACTGGCAAGGCAGCCTGGACCCAGATTTCAGGGAGGGTGTCACAGGCCAGTCACCTGAGAATATAATGAGGCTTCTGAGTCTCTCTTTCACATCCTTGTTACTGGGTCTTTCTCAGAACTAGTATTTTTAATTTTGATGAAGTCAAACCTATCTTTTTTTTTTTTTAAGATGCAGTTTCACTCTATTGCCCAGGCTGGAGTGCAGTGGTATAGTCTTTGCTCACTGCAACCTCTGCTTCCTGGGTTCAAGTGATTCTTGTGCCTCAGTCTCCCAAGTAGCTGGGATTACAGGTGCATGTCACCACACCTGCCTAACTTCTGTGTTTTTAGTAGAGACGGGATTTCACCATGTTGGCCAGGCTGGTCTTGAACTCCTGGCCTCAAGTGATCCACCCACCTCGGCCTCCTGAAGTGTTGGGATTACAGGCATGAGCCACCACGCCTGGCCATCAGTGAACATTTTTTAAAAGTGTAACAATGGCATTAAAGGAAATGTTAAGAACTACGTCTTCATCCTAATATAACTATTTAAGTGGCATTTCTGTTGCTGCTTCTGTCAGTTTGCATTTCAATTTGTGATATATTGGTGTTAACTTTTATCCGAGGTTAAGGGATTTAGGTTGAGATTCATTTCTTTGGCCATGGATGTGTAGTCGCTCCAGCATCATTAATTGGAGGCTGTCCTTCCTCTGTTAACGTATGCACCTTTGGTAGCTTGGGGCATTCCTGGGTTCCTTATTCTGTTCTACAGACCTGTGTGTCTGTCTCCCTGACAGCAGCACCGTCTTGATTGCTGTAGCTGTATACTACATCTTAAATTGGATAGAGTTTCCTCCCACTTAGTCATTTTCAAAATTGTTTTAGCAATTCTGATGCCTTTATGTATACATTTTAGAATAGCCATCTGTATCTACAAAAAATCTTGTTGGCATTTTGATTTTATCTTTTAAATTAAATTTTATTTTTTTGAGATGGAGTCTCACTCTGTCGCCAGGTTGAAGTGCAGTGGTGTGACCTCTACTCCCTGCAACCTCTACCTCCCTGTTTCAAGTAATTCTCCTGCCTCTCAAGTAGCTGAGATTACAGGCACATGCCACCACGCCCAGCTAATTTTTGTATTTTTAGTGGAGACGAGGTTTCACCATGTCAGTCAGGCTGGTCTCGAACTCCTGACTTCAGGTGATCTGCCCGTCTCGGCCTCCCAAAGTGCTGGGATTACAGGTATGGACCACCGTGCCCAGCTGGCATTTTGATTTTAATTGTGTTAAACCTCTAGATAAATTTGGGGAGAATTTGTCTTTTTTAAAAAAACCACTGTGAAAACTCACAGATACCCCAGAAGCCTTGACCTGACTCTCCGAGTTACTGGGAAACAGTGGGGAAAGGAACCTGTTTTAGCTCTCACGAACTGCCTGCCTCATGAGGTTCAGAGCCGTTACGCGGTGGGATGTTTCACCTCCCAAGGGGCTTTCACCATGGCTCTCTCTCTTCACAGGGAACAGATGGAATCCCAGTTGGAAAAGGAGGCCCGGTTCCGGCAGCTGATGGCCCACAGCTCCCACGACTCGGCCATTGACACGGATTCCATGGAGTGGGAAACGGAAGTTGTAGAGTTTGAGAGGGAGACGGTAAGCTGCCTCTGATGGTTCTTCTCTCCTTCTCTGATGGATGAGGGAGGAGAAGGTGACCCTCTTGCGGTATCTCCCAGTTTCAACAAGTTTGGAGGTTCTCCTTTTCCTCCCAGGAGTGTGACAGCATCCTTTCCCGGCAGCTGTCCAGGCTAGGTTGCAGCCGGGGAAGGGCAGGGTCCTGGGGGGATGCTGACAGGGATGTCTGTCTGCAGTGGCCAGAAGGGGCAGGTTGCAGGTACTCATAGGTTTCCATCTTGGGGATGGAGTGTCTCATCAGATGAGGTGAAGGGACAGTCCCCCACATTGGAGTGAGCAGCTCAGGGGCTTAAGAGCCAAATGTTTCTGTCACTGCTTTGTGAAATGCGTTGCTGTTGCTGCTGTTTTTGCAGGAGGATATTGACTTGAAGGCACTGGGGTTTGATATGGCAGAAGGTGTGAATGAGCCTTGTTTCCCGGGGGACTGTGGCATATTTGTCACTAAAGTGGATAAAGGAAGCATTGCTGATGGGCGCTTAAGGTAAGAGTTGAGGCCCAGGCCCTGGAGGTAAGGTGGGGCCCTTCTCCCCAGTGCGGAGGACCCGAAGAGAGCCAGGTAGCACTTAGGTGAACATTTCCCAGCCTGAGATCTGTCCAAGGCCTGCAGTCTCAGCAGCTAATACTGCTCCAAAAAGAAACAGTGCTTCTCAGTTGCCTCTGAATCTGATTATTCTTTAGTTACCAGGTGCTGTCTTTTGCTCCTTTGGGTGGGAAAGTGCTCAGGGGGTATGTGTGAGAGCCCAGGACGTACATGGCATGCTCATTCAGGGAAATAGTCATGATGATAAAATAGCTAACACTATTACAGTGCTGGCTGACTGCTGAGTACTGGTTTAAATACTTTATAGAAATTAATTGATTAGTCTTTACAACCCTACAAGGTAGGCGTGATTATTGCCCCCATTTTACATATGAGGACATTGAGGCCTGGAGGGGCTGGATCATACAACTAGTAAGTGGTAGGGCCAGGATTTAAACCCAGGCTGTCTAACCTCAGCATCTGCAAATTTTACCAGTGTGCACTCCTGCAAGAGGAAATTTTCTGAACGTGTATGTGAGGCACCCACTCCTTGGCAGTCAGCCCCCTGAATGGTAGTGGTGGGCGGCTAACCGCTGGTCCCACAGCCTCTGTGGGTGCTGAACTGGCTGTGCCCCTTCTCAGGGTCAATGACTGGCTGCTGAGAATCAACGATGTGGACCTCATCAACAAGGACAAGAAGCAGGCCATCAAGGCACTCCTCAACGGGGAGGGGGCCATCAACATGGTCGTGCGGCGGAGGAAGTCCCTGGGTGGGAAGGTGGTTACGCCGCTGCACATCAACCTCAGTGGACAGAAAGGTAGTGGGCCTGTGGACATGGCAGAGTGCCTCAGGTGGCTGGGGCCCTTTTTTGTGGACAGGTGCCAGGGGTGCCCCTTAGAGTACCTCATTCACAGGGATGAGGGGCCGATGCCATTTAAATGTAGCCCATGTGCTTTCCTGGCAGGAGGTTGTCTGGGCCCTGAGTCTTGCTGTCTGAGTGTTTGATTTACCTGGGCAGATGTAAGGGCAGATGTAACTGAGCCCCCAATTGGTGGGACTGGGGCAGGGTGCAGGGGTAGAGAGGGTGCAGCCTGCTGACATCCTCTTTTGTGGGAAGATGGTAACAAAGATGAGGTAGGGTGACCGGGGCTGGGCAGCGAGGCCAGGGGCTACCCAGTGACCTCCTGTGGCTTGCAGACAGCGGCATCAGTCTGGAGAATGGAGTGTATGCTGCCGCCGTGCTGCCCGGAAGCCCTGCCGCCAAAGAAGGGTCCCTTGCTGTGGGAGACAGGATTGTTGCGGTAAGTCTCAAGGCAGGAGCCAGGGTAATCTGCTGTGCATAGACAGATTACATTTGGGAGGTTTGAGCAAGAAGTAATGAGCAAAGATTTTATATTTTCCTTGTTCTGGGCATTGTACTATGTGAACATTTAAACATAGGTTTCCTGATGGTATATTTCTATTTACTGTAGAAAATTAGGAAATAAAAGGTCTAGGAGGGAAATAAGAATCAATTGCGTTGCTACCATGTGTAGATAACCTTTCTCCATCTCTCTCTGTCGCTCAGGCTGGAGTACAGTGATGCAATCCCAGCTCACTGCAACCTCCAAAGGCCTAAGAGGGAAATAAGAACCACTTGCTTTCGTACCACCTGTAGATAACCTTTATTAACTTTTTTCTTTTCTTTTTTTTTTTTTTTTGATATGGAGTCTTGCTCTGTCGCCCAGGTTGGAGTGCAGTGGCGCAATCCTGGCTCACTGCAACCTCCGACTCTTGTGTTCAGGTGATTCTTCTGCCTCAGCCTCCTGAGTAGCTGGGATTACAGGCGTGTGCCACCATGCCTGGCTAATTTTTGTACTTTTATAGAGATGGGGTTTCACCATGATGGCCAGGCTGGTCTCGAATTCCTGACCTCAGGTGATCTGCCCGCCTTGGCTTCCCAAAGTGCTGGGATTACAGGTATGGGCCACAGCGCCCAGCTTTATTAACATTTTAAATGTAGTTCTCTACATTTAACGTTCTCATTAATGTTTATCAAGGACAGTTTAAAAAATTGACATCATTGTGTTGTGACTTAAACACGACCCTTTTTTAAAAAAACTAAATGTAATACCTATTTTTAAATTTTTTTGTTACCAAAGTAAGTCCTATTTGTTGTAAAATAGTCAAGCAATACAAAAATATGTAAAATGAAAAGTGGCAGTCCCTTCCCCCTTTAATCCTGCTCCTAGAGATTGTCCCTGCCCCCATTTGGAAGATAAGTACCCAGCCCACATAAGTGCCCCTACAAATCTATATATACCTAGATAGATTTCTTGGTTTTGTTTTGCTATTTATGTACAATAATGGGATCTGCAGTTTGCATCCTACCTTGGATATCTTTCCAAGTCTAGCCTGGCTAATGTTACCCACCTTATGGTATTTTGTTGTTTGATTATATGTAGTATAAATTATCCCCCCCGATGGACATAGAAGTTGTTTGCAGGGTCTGCAATTGCAAACAGTCCTGCATTTAACTTTACCTGTGTGCATAGACCCTCTGGAGACACCTAATGGTATCTCTGAGACTGAGCTACAAATGCCATGAGATTGCTGAGTCATAGGACATGCAAATTTAATACTTCTAACTAACCTTTTAAAACTGAAACTGCCAGCAGGGCGCGGTGGCTCACTCCTGTAATCCCAGCACTTTGGGAGGCTGAGGTGGATGGATCACCTAAGGTCAGGAGTTCGGGACCAGCCTGGGCAACATGGTGAAACCCTGTCTTTACTAAAAATACAAAAATTAGCCGGGCTTGGTGGTGGATGTCTATCAGCCCAGCTACTCGGGAGGCTGAGGCAGGAGAATCACTTGAACCTGGGAGGCAGAGGTTGCAGTGAGCTGAGATCACACCACTGCCCTCTAGCCTGGGTGACAGAGCAAGACTCCTGTCTCTAATAAATAAAAAATAAAAACTGAAAATGCCATACACTTTTTCATGGCATACATACAAAATTCCAATAGTACAAAAGGCAAATAGTGACAACTACTCTTCCTCTGGCTAGACCTCTTGTGTAATACTTCCCACCTCGATGGCAATCACTGTTAACAATTTATTATATTATGTCCCAGAAACTTTCAAAACATGTACATCTCACACATTTTTGGGGGGTTGGGGTAACCTGTATGGGATTATAATATACTCAATTGCTCATCTTGCTTTTTGTTTTATTTTTATTATTTTTATTATTTTTTAAGATGGAGTGTCACTGTGTTGCCCAGGCTGGAGTCCAATGGTGTGATCTTGGCTGACTGTAGCCTCCACCTCTCAGGTTCAAGTGATTATCCTGCTTCAGCTTCCCAAGTAGCTGGGATTACAGGCACATGCCACCACACCCAGCTAATTTTTGTATTTTTAGTAGAGACGGGGTTTCGCCATGTTGGCCAGGCTGGTCTCGAACTCCTGACCTCAAGTGATCCACCTGCCTTGGCCTTTCCAAGTGCTGGGATTACAGATGTGAGCCATCACACCCAGCCAGATTTTAGCAGCATGTCTTGGAGGTCCCTCCATATTCATATATTTTTATTTTTATTTTTGTTTGAGATAGTCTCACTCTATTGCCCAGACTGGAGTGCAGTGGCATGATCTTGGCTCACTGCAACCTCTGCCTCCCAGGTCCAAGTGATTCTCCTGCCTCAGCCACCTGAGCAGCTGGGATTACAGACCTGTGCCACCAAGCCCTGCTAGTTTTTTTGTATTTTTGGTAGAGATGGGGGTTTCACCATGTTGCCCAGGCTGGTCTTGAACTCCTGACCTCAAATGATCTGCCCTTAGCCTCCCAAAGTGCTGGGATTACAGGTGTGAACCACCATGCACAGCCCATATTCACGTCTTTAGATCTGTCTTGGTTATTTCCATAACTGCATGTCATTCCTTAGTGACAGCAGCCTAAGCTGTTGATCAGTCCCTCCCGAGGGATAGTCTGGGCATCTCTGCCTTTACTTACATCTGTGTCGTGCTGCATGGCCACTGGCGTGCCGCTTCATAGGGACCCAAGAGTGTGCCCTGGGGTACATTCCTGGGGTGAGGGTTTGCTGGGTCAGAGGGCATGAATGTTTAACATCCAGTGAGATCTTCCCCCTTTGCTCCAAAAAGGTCATGGCTTTTTCAGTCTTCCCTGCAGTGTGTGGGGAACTCATTGCCTCACATCTTTGCCAGTGTTTTTCAGATTTTTGGGGGAGCCAGAGTATCAAAGCTATATGGCCATTATGAAAAATTTTTAAATGTGGATATGTTATAAGGAAAAAAAACACAAATTAATTTACTACTTCAAGATAATCACTCTGCAGATATTTTAAAAAGAAAACTTGACTTTGGCCAGGCGTGGTGGTTCACGCCTGTAATCCTAGCACTTTGGGAGACCGAGGTGGGTGGATTGCCTGAGTTCAGGAGTTCAAGACCAGCCTGGGCAACACAGTGAAACCCTGTCTCTACTAAAATACAAAAAAATTAGCCGGGCATGGAGGCATGCGTCTGCAATCCCAGTTACTCGGGAGGCTGAGATAGGAGAATTGCTTGAACCTGGGAGGCGGAGGTTGCAGTGAGCCGAGATCATGCCTCTGTACTTCAGCCTGAGGGACAGAGCGAGACTCCATCTCAAAAAAAAAAGGAAAAAAAAAAGAAAATTTGACTTTGAAATGATTATAGATTCATAGGAAGCTGCAGAGATAGTACAGGGGTTTCCTATGTACTCTTCTCCCTGCTTCCCCTCATGGTTGCACATTGCATGAGTATAATATCAAAGCTAGCATATTGACATTGGTACTGTGTGTGTGTGTGTGTGGTTGTGTGTGGTTTAACACATGTTGTTCTGTGTAACCACCACTATAATGAAGATGCGTAGCTGTTCCATCAGCACTGAGGTCTCCCTCCCTCTGTCCATTTGTAGTAACACCCCCTGCTCCCTCCCATCCCTGCCCCCTGGCAGCTGATTTGTTCTCCATCTCTGTGATGTTGTCCTTTTGAGAATGTTACAGACATGGAATCATATAGTATGTGATCTTTGGAGCTGGGCTGTTTTCATTCCACACCATGCCGCCAAGATCCACCCAAGAGGCTGCGTGTGCCGGCCGCTCGTTCCTTATCATTGCTGAGCAGTGCTCTGCAATGTGGGTGTATCACAGTTTAGTCATTCACCTATTGCACCTACACTTCTTAAGAAGGTCTGCACGTAGCTGTGAGGGATGTGGGCAGAGATTCCGGGAGCAGGGTTGAGAAGTTCTTTGTGAACACTCACAGGGCCCCACTTCATGTGATACTTTCTCTACAAGGCCTTTCCTATCCATGGTCTTGTTTTTAGTCCCCCTGCTTTCCCGAGCCACATGCATGCATTTATCTTCCATTTCCTCTGTGGAGGCAAGAGGCTGGGAAGTTCTGAGCCGAGGTCCCGTGCCACGTGGCAGGGCACAGCCAGGCCAAGATGTTCCCTCCAGGTCCTCGGTGTTCTGATCCCAGAAGGACACGTTCCTCCCCCAGCCTGCTGTGAAGGCTTTTGTGTTCCTCTACCTCAGAAACCCCTTAGCTGGACTCCTTGAGCCTCATCAGGAGGACCTCTATCCTTTGCCAACTCCTGACTTTGGCACCTTGCATTTGGTGACTGTCTAGCACAGGAGGTTAGGTGGGCAGAGACCCCAACCTGGTAGGCCTGAGGCCGCTCTGCCTGTGGCCTGACGTGCTGTCTGTCCTGTTCTAGATCAATGGCATTGCACTGGACAACAAGTCTCTGAATGAATGTGAATCTCTGCTGCGGAGCTGCCAGGACTCCCTGACCCTGTCCCTCCTGAAGGTAAGGGCTGGACGTGGCTCCGCTCTCATAGTCAGGAGTATGGGCAAAGCCCTGACTCCACACAGCAACGCTACTCCTCAGGGTCACAGGATCCTTGAGAACAGGGTGGGGATTTACCGAGTGCAGTGGGGGCAGGAACCCTGACTGGACACTGGCCTGCAATAAAAAAACCGCAATCAAGGCCATGTTGGGCACAGTTGGGTACATTTGAATCTGGACCTGATAATTAAATGGCCTTAAGGAATTGTTGCCAATTTTCCTAGGTATGATGATGGCACTGGGGTTGTTATACAGGAGAATGGCCTTATTTGGGGGAGGTACAAACTAAAGTTGTTAGAAGTGATGTGTCATGGCCAGGCATGGTGGCTCATGTCTGTAATCCCAACACTTTGGGAGGCCAAGGCAGTCGAATCACTTGAGCCCAGCAACACAGCAAGACCTTGCCTCTACAGAAAATACAAAAAGCCCAGGAGGTCGAGGTGGCAGTGAGCCGTGATCGTGCCACTGCACTCCAGCCTGGGTGACAAAGTGAGACCCTGTCTCAAAAATGAAAGGAAGGGGCTGGGCACGATGGCTCATGCCTGTAATCCCAGCACTTTGGGAGGCAGGTGGATCACCTGAGGTCGGGAGTTCAAGACCAGCCTGACCAACATGGAGAAACCCCATCTCTACTAAAAATACAAAAATAGCCGGACGTGGTGGCTCATTCCTGTAATCTCAGCTACTCAGGAGCCTGAGGCAAGAGAATCGCTTGAACCCAGGAGGTAGAGGTTGCAGTGAGCTGAGATCATGCCTTTGCACTCCAGCCTGGGTAACAAGAGCGAAACTCCGTCTCAAAAAAAAAAAAAAGAGAAAAAGGAAGGGAAGTGACATGTCATGATCTTCGTAACTTACTTTCCAATGTTCTGTAGTATCATTATAGATACAGACAAAAAGACAGTTTAGTGAAATATTGTTGAATCTACATGGTACATTTATGGACATTTATTATACTTTTCTACATATTTGAAAAGTTTAATAATAGAAAGTTAGAAAAAATAGGCCCAATTTAGAAAACATCTCTTAATGAAATGGCTGGGCCTATTTTTTCTAACTTTCTATTAAGAGATATTTTCTAAATTAACTATTTTCAAATTAATTGACTTTTTTTTGGAAACAGTTTTATGTTTATGGAAAAGTTGGGCTGATACAGAATTCTTAGTACTCTCTCAACCACCCCACCACCACCATCCCCACTCCTGTCCCTAAGTTTCCCCAATTTTGGCATTTTGCATTAGTGTAGTTAGTACATGCGTTACAATTAGCGAGCCAATGTGGATGCATTAGTATTAACTATAATGCATAGTTTACATTAAGGTTCAGTCTTGGTGGTGTATTTTCTGTGAGTTTTGATGCAGGTAATGACATGTACCACCATTATAATATCATACACAGTAGTTTCACTGCTCTAAACATTCCCTATGCTCCCCATATTTATCCAAGCCCCTGGCAACAACTGATCCTTTTACTGCCTCCAGGCTTGTGTGTTTTCCAGAATGTCATAGAGTTGGAATCACAGAGTATATAGAGTGGCTTCTTCACTTGCTAATATACACTGAAGGTTCCTCCACGTCGTTTCAGTTCTTTTTAGTGCTAATTAATATTCCGTTGTCTGGGTGTACCACAAGAGATATATTTTTAACAATGAATTTTTACTTTTATGTTTAATATTTAAAAAAATACTCAAGACATTATGCAGGTGATTTCCTTTTTTTTTTTTGAGACAGAGCCTTGCTCTGTCACCCAGGCTAGAGTGCAGTGGTGTGATCTCACTTCACTGCAATCTCCATCTCCCGGGTTCAAGTGATTCTCCTGCCTCAGCCTCCCAAGTAGCTGGGACTACTGGTGCATGCCACCGTGCCTGGCTTATTTTTATAACTTTAGTAGAGACGGGGTTTCACCATATTGGTCAGGCTGGTCTTGAACTCCTGACCTCATGACCTGCCTGCCTCGGCCTCCCAAAGTGCTGGGATTACAGGCATGAATCACCGTGCCCGGCCCAGGTGATTTCAGAAAGTGTTCAAAGTTAATAAAACTTTGACTCTTCTTTGAGTTCAGAGTGACCAGGGCCATGAGAAAACTTCTCCATTAGGAAGAAGCACATGTGTTTGTGTGTATGTGCGTCTCTGTCTGTCTGTCTCTTTTTTAAGGGGCAGGTGGCCCATTCCTGACCATTGCTTTACCTGTGGGGATGGTTTTCAGTGGCAGCTCCAAGTCCTGCCATCTCACTTTCTCTCTCACTCCTCTGCAATCCCTGCCTAGGTGTTCCCTCAGAGCTCCTCGTGGAGTGGCCAGAACATTTTTGAAAATATCAAAGACTCTGATAAGATGCTGAGTTTTCGAGCCCATGGCCCGGAAGTCCAGGCTCATAACAAACGGAATTTGATACAGCACAATAACTCCACGCAGACAGACATCTTCTACACGGACAGGCTGGAAGACAGGAAGGAGCCAGGCCCCCCAGGAGGCAGCAGCTCCTTTCTGCACAAGCCATTCCCTGGGGGACCCTTGCAGGTCTGCCCCCAGGCCTGTCCCAGTGCCTCTGAGCGTAGCCTGAGCTCCTTCCGCTCAGATGCCTCTGGGGACCGTGGCTTTGGGCTGGTGGATGTGCGTAGCCGGCGGCCACTGCTGCCCTTTGAGACAGAGGTGGGCCCCTGTGGGGTTGGGGAGGCCCCCCTGGACAAGGTGGACTCTGAAGGCTCCAACAGTGGCGGGACCTGGCCCAAGGCCGTGCTCAGCTCCACGGCAGCGCCTGAGAAGCTCTCCGTTTATAAGAAGCCAAAGCAAAGAAAGTCCATCTTTGACCCTAACACTTTCAAACGCCCCCAGACACCCCCCAAAATAGATTACCTGCTGCCAGGTCCTGGGCCTGCTCACTCTCCCCAGCCCTCCAAGAGGGCAGGGCCTCTGACACCCCCAAAACCTCCCAGAAGGAGCGACTCCATTAAGTTCCAGCACAGGCTAGAGACTAGCTCCGAGTCAGAGGCCACTCTGGTGGGCAGCTCCCCATCCACTAGTCCCCCAAGTGCCCTGCCCCCCGATGTGGACCCCGGGGAACCCATGCACGCATCACCCCCTCGCAAGGCCAGGGTCCGCATCGCTTCCAGCTACTACCCTGAAGGAGATGGAGACTCCTCCTACCTGCCAGCCAAGAAATCCTGTGATGAGGACCTCACCTCCCAGAAGGTGGACGAGCTGGGGCAGAAGCGTCGCCGGCCAAAATCTGCTCCCAGTTTTCGGCCTAAGCTTGCTCCAGTAGTGATTCCTGCTCAGTTCCTGGAGGTAGTGCTGAGCCCCAGGGTGCAGGGAGGGGGAGGCCTCGGGGGGCAGTTGGCCAAAGGAGGGCTGCTGAGTGGCCCTGCACCAGTGTTCCAGGCTCCTGTTTAGCCTGGTACCTTTGCCTTTGCTGTTGGACTCAAGTGGGAAGTGGCCCAGCTAGGAGGTAGGTAAGTGGAGTGGAAATGCGTGGTAGTGGGAGTGTGACACAAGAGGGGAACACCTTGGACATAGCATTTGGTTTGCTTTTTTAATAAGAAGCTTTTGAACTTAATAAAACCTAGGGCATGGACTTGCCTTGAAGGGCTAGGGAGATGAGGTGGCACATGTGAGGCTGAGTGGGCAGCAGGACGGCCTTATTGTGTGTGCTGTCATAGTTTCCAGAAGAGTGAGATTGCTGGGGACTGTGGAAAGCATCTCAGGCACCAGTCCACACTGCTCACTGGGGACAGAGAGCTTCCCACAGGCCTGCACATCAGACAGAGTTGTATGTGCCTGATACACGTGTGCATTCTCACCTTTTACATGATCTCTATGTGAAAGATTCATTCTCTGTGGTTTTCTTCTGAAGTAAAGCTGCTCCCTTGCAGATGTGTAAGGCAACATGAATGGGCAACACTTCTCTCCAGCTGTCCCCTCCTGTGCCCCAGTGGGAGGAGCTGGTTCCTGGGACAGAAACTGGCTTGCAGAGCTGCCCAAGCGCTCTACTGTTTTCGTGTTTGTTTTTTTTTGTTTTCCCCAAAACGGAGTCTCGCTCTGTTACCCAGGCCTGAGTGCAGTGGTGCAGTCCTGGCTCACTGCAACTGCTGCCCCCCGAGTTCAAGCGATTCTCCTGCCTCAGCCTCCCAAGTAGCTGGGATTACAGGCACCCACTACCATGCCCAGGTAATTTTTGTATTTTTAGTAAAGATGGGGTTTCGCCATGTTGGCCAGGATGGTCTCAAACTCCTGACCTCAGGTGATCCGCCTGTCTCGGCCTCCCAAAGTGCTGGGATTACAGGTGTGAGCCACAGTGCCCAGCCACGCTCCACTCTTTCTAGCAGACACTCTTGCTCTTGAATCTGCAGGAACAGAAGTGTGTCCCAGCCAGTGGAGAACTCTCCCCGGAGCTCCAGGAGTGGGCACCTTACTCACCTGGGCATTCCAGCCGGCATAGCAACCCCCCGCTATACCCTAGCAGGCCGTCTGTGGGTGAGTCAGCCAGCCAGGGGCTGGGGCTGAGGGTCGGTGTAAACTCGGGATGCCTAGTCTCCAGGGAGAGGGGAGGCAGCATTTCAGAGAGCTGCCATGACTTTTCAGCCCTGAGGTCCAGGGAACTGGGAAATGCTGCCCTGTCTGGGATGGTTTGTCTTATAGCCATGACATGTCTAAGCTTGTCAAAATACTTTCTCCCCTGGGTAATAGGAAGCATGAAAGAGACTTCCCCACTTTTTACAGATGGAGACAGGCCAGGAGCCACAGCCACATTGTGAATTGATGGTTAAAACTCATCTCCCAAGTCCTTTTCCCAAAAGACTGGGGCTGCGTCCTGGGATACAGGGAAAAGGCTTGTTTAAGTCCAGGGCTGGCTGGGTCCTTTGGGGCGACTCTTCTCACCAAGCGCATTTCTAGGCACTGTTCCCCGGAGTTTGACCCCCAGCACCACCGTGAGCTCCATCCTGCGGAACCCCATCTACACTGTGCGTAGCCACAGGGTTGGCCCCTGCAGCTCTCCACCTGCGGCCCGAGATGCTGGCCCCCAGGGTTTGCATCCCAGGTATGTGAAGACACCTTACGCTTCTCTACCCCAGCTGCCCAAGCCCGCCAGGACATGGAACCACTGGTGCATAAAGAGGCTCACTGGTGGAGAAGCTTCCTTGCCTGACTGGGAGGGGCTGGCTAGAGCAGCACAGGGAAGGGAGCCTTAAGGCTGCTTTCTGAATTAATCAGCACAAGGTTTCAAAAGGTACTGAAGGACTTGATAGTGATAGCAACTGATATTTGAGTGCTTATGTCCCAGCCACTGTGCCCAGACCTTTATGAATATCATTTCACCGAATCAACAGCAACCTCATGGGCTAAGTCCTGTTACTGTCTCTGTCTTCAAGATGAGGAAACTGATACTTCATAAGAGGGTGGGCTGGCTCCAGGCCACTGTTACTCATTCATTTGACAGATTTTTTTTGAGCACCTACTGCATGCCTTGGTCTATCCTAATTATAAGAGAATACAATGCAGAACTAAACAGATTAGCTTCCAGCTCATGTGGTGTGGTTTTACAAATGTGGGAGGCAGACAGAAAAAAAATGAACGAAATAATATCAGATGGTGACGAGAGGCTATGAAGGTGGTCAAACAGGGTGACAGGCTGGGCTGTGACTTGGAAGAGGGTGGCAAGTTAGAGTGGGTGGTCAGAAAGGGCCCTGTGGCAGAGGGGATGCTGCTGTGACCAGAAGGAGGAAAGAGGCCAGCCGTACAAGACCTGGACTGGAGCCTCCAGGGAGAAGGGCCATCAGTGCCAAGGCCAGGGTACCCGGGCACAGTGGTGGGAGCTTGGCAAAGGGACAGCGAGTCAGGAAGAGGTTTGAGGTCACAGGGACCTGCAGCCGTGATAAAAAGTTTGGATTTTATTCTAAGGACAGTGGAGACCACTGGAGAGTTTAAGCAGAGAAGAGATGTCATCTCATTGCATAGCCAGAAAAAGACGCTGTTGAGGCCTGGCCTCAGGGCAGCCTGACGTGGGCGATCCCTGCTCTGCCGTCCAGTTTCCTAGGCACACTGTCCTGAGTGAGGCACATAGGTCCCCTCCCCAAAGTCCTCTGTGCCCATCTTGTCCCTCCTTACCCACTTCCTGGGAGAATAGGTTCCCCCTCCCCGGGCCCACCCAGGTTCCAGAGCCTCTGTTTTTTATCGCTTCCTCCTAGTGAGCCTAATCCTGACCCCATGGCTGAAGTGGGTATGACACTGGCCACCCCATGTGTGTGGCCTTTTCTACTGCTTGAAGGCTATCCTTGGCCGATCATCAGTGGCTCCTGGGCCTCCCTTCTGCCTGCTTGGGAAGCCTTGGCTGGTCTGTGTGTTTCTTCCCAGTGGCCACATCTGTTTCTGTTTCTCTTCCGGAACTCCTCACCTCTTGTTTTTACGCAGTGTCCAGCACCAGGGACGCCTGAGCCTGGACCTGAGCCACAGGGCCTGCAGCGACTACTCTGAGATGAGAGCCACCCACGGGTCCAACTCACTGCCCTCCAGCGCCCGCCTCGGTAACTGCACCATTTGGACTTTGTGCTGCTGCGGGTGCCAAGCTTTTCATCTCTGCCTGCATCCTAATGTCCAGATCTGTGGGTGGGCTCCCCACACGAGCTCCTGTCACCTCCTGGGACTGAGCTCATTTCCCTACTGGGAAGGGCTGCTTCCTTCACGGGCCAGCGATGCCCATGCTGCTGTCAGAGCCATTGTTTTTGCCTTCTGCTTTCTGTGGGGCCCTTATGGTCATTCAGGTGCTCACTCAGCTAGGAGCCTTGCTCCCTGTCCCTGAGGTTGTTGGCCTCATTCTGGACTGTTTTATATGGCTCTTCATACATTTTTGTATGGAAAGTGAACCCCAGAAGAGAGTCAGACAGAGGTAGCCCTTGGCGATCTTGGGGGAGCAGATGGAGCCGCCGCTGTGTCACTTAGGCTGCTGTTCCGTGGCTGGAAGTGAGACTTGTGTGCGTCTGTTCTGGAGCAGTCTGTGCCTGCACAGTTTATTGAGATAAATGTTAAACGTCTGCTTTTCCTGACTGTTCCACATCAAGGCTCCCTTGGGAGTAAACAGCAGGGCCCAGCTTTGCGTTTATCATCCTGACTGGTAGCCTGGTGGAGAGGGAGGACAGGGTGGTGTTTAACCACAAGGCCTGAAGTTTTGTTCCCATATGGAACAATAGGTTCTTCGAGTAACTTGCAATTCAAGGCGGAACGCATTAAAATCCCATCAACACCAAGATATCCGCGGTCTGTCGTGGGCTCTGACAGAGGTAAGGACTTCTGGACACTCCCATCTGTCCTGCTTTTCCTGCAGTCTGATTCCTCATGGTGGAGTCTCTGGGCTTAGCTGAGAACTTCATAGTCATCTCAGTCAGTCAGTAAAAATTCACTGAACCCAGCAGTAGGCCTGGTGATGTGGGAGGTAGGGGGCAATGCAGAGCCCAGCATCGAACTCCAGACTATGCAATGCAGTGGGGATAGGCTGCCTCTTGATCTTGGCTGTTGGGGAAGTGAGATGGGGGTTCACAACGGCATTACCTGCTCCTCTCTGCAGGTTCAGTGTCACATTCTGAATGCAGCACTCCTCCGCAGTCACCCCTGAACATCGACACCCTGTCCTCTTGTAGCCAGTCCCAGGCCTCAGCCTCCACATTGCCCAGAATCGCTGTCAACCCCACCTCCCTCGGGGAGCGGAGAAAGGACAGGTGAGTGTGGCCAGTCATCGGTGGCGTGGGTAAACCAGTGGACAGTGTGCACCCTGGCAGCGGGCCCGGGCTCTGCAGGGAAGGGGCTTAGTAGAAGCAGCAGGAGTAGCTTGGGTGTCCCAGCATTTGCCGGTATCACCAGTAAGTGCCATAGGGCACTGGATGCAGGGAGGTGGGGCACGTGTGGACGGCAAGGCAGGGAGCCCAGTGGGCTCACAGTAGATGATGCTGGAAACGACCTGACAGTGATTGTGCCATCATGGCACCGTTTACACCGTCCTGGGCCCTTGTTCAAGCACTTTACATGTGGCTAAGTCACGAGATTCTTCCAGGGACCTTGTCAGTGTCGTTATTATTGTTATCCCTGTTTCACAGTTGAGGAAACTGGATCCAGACGTTGGAGTGACAGACCTGTGGCCACGTGGTTAGCAGCTGGCACCGGGACTCATTCTTACCCTTTGCTTTTCCCTCTCACTCGAAGCTTTCTGTTATGAAATAAAATATACACAGGAAGAAAGTGTATAAAGCATAAATGTACAGCCTAGCTTTTTACTGGTTCATTTTAGAATGCAGGTCCATCTTAGGTTTCAGGTTGACTGTAGGCTTGCTGTCTGTCCAGAGGCACCTCCTCTGTGGAGTCCGTCCCCCCTGCGCACTATGCACACACATCCCTCTGTGTTGTTCCCCTAGACGAAACTTACTAGATTGTGTTTATATTTAATAGCTTCTGTCCAGATTGTAGATCTTAAAGAGCTCTGATTAAAATTAAACTTTATTTAATCACCAAAAGAAACACAGCTACTCTCGTTCATTTGAATCCAGAAAGCTGAGGCCTCTGTAGCTAGGAGCCTCAGCATGGGTGGGCCGTATATTAAGAAAATCTTTTTTTTGTTGTTGTTGAGACAGTTTTGCTCTTGTCCCCCAGGCTGGAGTGCAGTGGTGCAATCTTGGCTCACTGCAATCTCCGCCTCCCCAGTTCAAGTGATTCTCTTGCCTCAGCTTCCCGAGTGGCTGGGATTACAGGCGCCCACCGCCACGCCTGGCTAATTTGTGTATTTTTGGTGGAGACGGGGTTTCACCATGTTGGTCAAGCTGGTCTTGAACTCCTGACCTCAGGTGATCCGTGGGCCTTGGCCTCCCAAAATGTTGGGATTACAGACGTGAGCCACCGCACCCAGCCAGAGAAAATCTTATATTTGACTTGAAAATCTGAACTTAAAAGGCAACAAACCAGAGAACCTGTGGGGTAACGGAAGGACACCAAAACACAGCGGCCCGGCCCCAATAGGGGAATTGGGTGTAACTCATAGGAAGTGCTGACGGAGCTCTTACCATGTGGCACGTGCAGGAGCATGCTGGCCTGTTTTACTCAGCCCCGGCCCTGGCCACGGAGAGGACGGGACTTTCCCCAAGTGAAGTGGGTTCTTCAGTTGTGGAAAGGGCCTTGCCACCCACCGTCAGGCATTCCCTTAGCTCCTTGCAGGGCATGGAGAGCCAGGACCTGCTCCAGAAGGGAGAAAAATGTGAGTGACTCCTGCCCTCATGGTGGTTAGGATCCGATTGGAGATGAAATTTGACATGTGTGACCTGACTGAGCAACAGCTTTCTTTTTAAAAATAGCCCCGTTTCCCAGATTCTGAAGTATAGTATTTTATACTTGTTATGGAAAATCGGGGACATAGAAAAGTAGGAAGAAGGCCGAGTGCGGTGGTTCATGCCTGTAATCCCAGCACTTTGGGAGGCTGAGGCAGGTGGATCACCTGAGGTCAGGAATTCGAGACCAGCCTGGCCAACATGGTGAAACCCCATCTCTACTAAAAATACAAAAATTAGTCAGGCATGGTGGCGGGCGCCTGTAGTCCCTGCTACTCGGGAGGCTGAGGCAGGAGAATTGCTTGAACCCGGGAGGCGGAGGTTGTAGTGAGCTGAGATCGCGGCACTGCACTCCAGCCTGGATGACAGAGTAAGACTCCGTCTCAAAAAATAAAAAGCAGACAAGTAGAAGAAAAAAGTCACAGATAATCTCTTCAACAAGAGATTCAATTGCCTTTACCCTTTGGAAATATGTATGTATATATATTACATGCTTTATTATTTATGTACATAATTACATCTCCCTTAATGTTATGTTTTTAGCTATTTGTAATAGTTTAAGTATACTTTATAAACCTCTTTTGAGAAGCAGCTATTGTTTAGAGAAAACTTTGCATATTATAAACAATTCAAATAATTCAGAAGACTAAAAAGTAAAGATTATCTCTGGCTAGGCGAGATAGCTTATGCCTGTAATCCCAGCACTTTGGGTGGTTGAGATGGGCGGATCACCTGAGGTCAGGAGTTTGAGACCAGCCTGGCCAACATGGTGAAACCCTGTCTCTACTAAAAACAAAAATTAGCTGGGCCTGATGGTGCACACCTGTAATCCCAGCTACTTGGGAGGCTGAGGCAGGAGAATTGTTGGAATCTGGGAGGTGGAGGTTGCAGTGAGCTGAGATCATGCCACTGCACTCCAGCCTGGGTGACAGAGCGAGAATCCGTCTCCAAAAAAAAAAAAAAAAGAAAGAAAAAAAGATTATCTCGGAACCCCTCACCTGGAGACACCATTGTTAACACTTGGTAATGTCCTGCGTAAGAAGCCTCCTTGTGCATAAATCCACGCATACTTGTGTATGCAGATGCAGATAAATATAAGTGAAATGATGCTGATCGGGCCTCCCCACCCCGTGGTGCATCCATCCCTTACATCTTTGCATGTCGCTGGAACCTGAGAACCTGCTTCAGATCGTCATTCTGTCGTATGGCTATTGCTATGACTTAGTCGCTTGCTCCTTTATTGTGATAACACCTGTTGTATGGAGGTGGACCTCTTTCTGCTCTGGGTCTCTGTTTCATCATCTAAGGCTGGAGCAGGAGGGTGATCTGGGGGTGGCTGTGTGCTGAGGGCTCTGCAGCTGTCCACAGCACGGGGCTCTAATCTGTGTTGCATCGAAAGGGACTGTGGGTGTAGGCTGGGGTGGATCTGTCTAAGCTGGAGGGTCAAGGGAGGACTTCTAGAGTGGGCAAGTTTGGGAAGTGGGAACACTTTGGAGGGTGGGAGAGAGCAGGGACAACTCCAGAATAATTTTAATCACCTCTTCCCAAGAGGGCTGGGCCACAGTGCCGCAGGCTGAGAGTGCCAATCGGGAAGCTGCTCTGCCTCCAGGTGGCTGGGGTGGGGTGGTTTAGGTGCCTCCCTGCTGGAATCTATCCCGACCATGTGCTGTAGAGGGGACCTGGACTGGCCCCCTCAGCCTTTGGCTATATGGTTTTATCCTGTGAGGAAAAGCTCAGGTGTCCACACCCTGGAGGAATGAGGCCCTGGGCGGCGTGAAGTCCCGACGGGAGGCTCCGCATCACTCGACTGTCTTTTCCGTTATGTTCCAGGTGTCTCTGATTGTCTTTCTCCTCTGAGCGTCCCTTCTTTCTAACCTTTGTCACCTTCCAGATGTCTCTGCCACCACATCTCTTCTGAGGCTGCCCGTGGCCACCAGGCCCAGGCCTTCCACCATGCGGTTGGCTTGCCCAGAGGCTCCCCACCGAGCCCCTGCCCCAGTGCCCTTGGGTACACTGGACAGCCCCAGGGCAGCAAGTGCATGACTGCAGCCTTGCTCCTAGCTGCCTCCTCCCTTTACAAAGGCTTGGGTCTGCAGCGGCTTAATTTCCATGACCAGTTTGCATCACTCTGTGTAGCCAGTAAACATAAAAATGGATTATTTTCCGTTGCCCCCTCAGGATGGAATGTCATCCCAAGAGCCATCTCTTTTCCTCAGAGGGCATCTCGAGCCCCCCGGAGTTTGTAATTGCATATTGTGGGGCAGCTTCTCTCCTATAATGAAAATCTGCATGTATCAGTGTTGATAGTTCACACAGATCGTTCTCTGTGTCTTTGGCCTGGGTGGTTGCGTGTCTGGGTGTGCTGGCTCGTGTTGCGTGAGGCTGTGGGAATGTGGTCCTTTGTCACACAGGGGTAGGCCCACCGTGTCCCCATGTAGCTGTGTCACAATGGGAGCATCCAGGCTTGGGACCCTTTCTGCACTGCCTGATTGGAGAACTCAGGCTCTCCCCAACCCTTTTGTTTGACCCTGAGTCCCCGAAACTTTTGACTTTTCCTTAGGCCTTATGTGGAGGAGCCACGCCACGTGAAGGTGCAGAAGGGCTCAGAGCCACTGGGCATCTCCATCGTGAGTGGAGAGAAGGGTGGCATCTATGTCTCCAAGGTGACCGTGGGGAGCATCGCTCACCAGGCTGGCCTGGAGTACGGGGATCAGTTACTGGAGGTGAGAGGGAGCTGCCCTCCTGCATGGCGCCCATGGAAACCTGCCCTTCTTCCCCCCTCCTCCTCCTAGGGAACCGCAGTGCTCCCAAGTCCCTAGGGCCTCCTCCCTGTCCACAGCCCCGACTCCATCACTGAGCCCCTCCTGATGTTTCCCCAGTTCAATGGCATAAACCTGCGGAGCGCCACGGAGCAGCAGGCGCGGCTCATCATCGGGCAGCAGTGTGATACCATCACCATCCTGGCCCAGTACAACCCCCACGTGCACCAGCTCAGCAGCCACTCTCGGTCCAGGTGAGCGTGGGCCTCCCCGGGCCGTCTGGGCTGGGGGTGGAGAGGTGGGTATGGCAGCACTCCACTCATTGCAGGGAGACTTAGGGTGACAGCTGCAAGTTCTGAGGATCCTACTGCTGCTAAAGAGAGAATTGACCAGCCCTGGATTTTGGAAAAGGGGCATATAGAGAGTGGCTGTCTTCTCCTGAAATGGGGTGTGAAAACAGATGGCTGTGGTCCCCCTGAACAGCAGCGGCCTGTGGTAGCCAGGAGCTGTGGCCCTGGGGGTGGATTCTCACTCAAAGTGTTTGGCTCCCTGTCCAGGAGCAGACGCTGTACACCTGTCTGTATCTGCCCCTGAGTTGTGGGTGGAAGGGCAGAAAAGAAGGGGAGGCACGCCCGGCAGTGCTGCGCCACAAGCTCAGCAGGAGAGATGGGATGCACAGGCAGAGGAAAAGGGACAGGACGCGCACAGCTCCCCGAGGCCAGATGCCTTTGGAGGGGGCCCCTGAGCTGAGGACAGGTGGAGGGGAGAGGACAGGTGGATGCTTTGGGGTGGATGTCATGGGTCCAGGCTTCTAATGTGTCTGTTCTGCTCAGGGCACAGGGTGCAGGGCTGTGTGACCCGGTCCCCATTTATAGCTCAGACCTAGTTGCCACAGGAGTGGGGGTGGCTCTGGGTATCTTTATACTGCTCCTTATCCCTCCTGTCCTCCGTCTCCAGCTCACACCTGGACCCTGCCGGTACCCACTCCACTCTCCAGGGCAGCGGCACCACCACCCCGGAGCATCCCTCTGTCATTGACCCACTGATGGAGCAGGACGAGGGGCCTAGCACCCCCCCAGCCAAGCAGAGCAGCTCCAGGTCAGCAGATGTGTGCTGTGAGCCTTCCCTGTGTCCACTTCGGCTGGGTGGGGCTGAGCACATTCTCCAAGTGGCGTGGGCACTGGGCAGCTGGCCTCATATGCTGCAGGCCACACACCAGGTCTTCAGGAATTGGGCTGGGAGCACAGCATTCCTTTTTTCCCTCCCTGCTCTCTTTTCCTTTCTCTTTTTCTCCTGTTTTCTAATTGACTTGTTCTTTCCCCTGCATCTTCTCTTTCTCTTCTCCTTTTCTCATTCACTCGCTTTCTGAGTCTGTCTTTGGACACATTCCCACAGTCATCACCCCGCCAGGCCCTGGGCTCTGGCCACCCACAGCAGTGCTTCCCTCAACGAGGTGGCAGACCAGTGCCGGGCACAGTGTGCAGCACAGTCAAAACTGCTGGCCGCCGCGCAGGAAGATCACTGGAGTGTGGCAGGGGAGGTGGCAGCTGGATTAAAATGTTCAGGACAGGCAAGAGCCAGGGGTGGGCAAGTCCAGGCCAAGGGAGCAGCAGAGTTCAGGAGGAGGAAGAGCTGTGTCTCCAGCACTGAGAGGCCTTCACTAAGCCCTGGGCAGCATCTCACAGAATGAGGCCAGCTCTGCATTCTCTATACCAGAGTTTGTCACTGGGAACTTACCTGCTGCAAGGTTTTCCTCCCAGGCTGGCATCTCCCCTGAAGCCCTCTTTATCTGTTTCCATCGCTGTCCCATCTCTCTCCCTCCATGGGTTCAGCAGCTTACTTTCAGCTTCCCTCCCTTGATTGTAAGTGCCTTCATGGCAAGGGGTTCCTCTTCACGAGTTAGCAGTTCCTTGGTCTATAGAGGTTGCTTGGTAGACATTTGCTGATTGCATTGCTGTGCTCTGGACAGTGAGGCCAACTTTACCTTTCCTTAGGAAGAACTAAGGAAAATGGGTGTGATCCCCATGGGAGAGAGGCCATCCTGATCTCTAAGGCATGAGATTGATAGCCGGGCCTGGGAGCCTGGGTTTTGACTCCCCATTCAACTGACTTTGGACCTGGGGTCTTGCCTTCATCTCCAGTGCACCTCAGCATCCTGCCCTGAACGCCGAGCCAGTAGAACTGGCGGCCACCTCTCAGCTCCCTGTGGTTCTGAGAACCCAGGAAGCAGGCAGAAAGCGATTAAGACACTGGCCACTGCTTTGTCTTTTTGTGCCTCCTCCCTCCTTGTGCACAGTTGAGGAACTTTGTTTTGTTTCCTGAAAGGATTGCGGGAGATACCAACAAGAAGACCCTGGAGCCACGCGTTGTCTTCATCAAAAAGTCCCAGCTGGAGCTTGGGGTGCACTTGTGTGGTGGGAACCTGCATGGGGTGTTTGTGGCTGAGGTGGAGGATGACAGTCCTGCCAAGGGTCCTGACGGCCTCGTGCCAGGGGACCTCATCCTGGAGGTGAGTTCTGAGCTGCTGAGTAGGCCAGGCCTCCATCTACCTGCCCCAGGTGGCTTGCTGCCATCTCAGGTGGCACCAAAGACAGAGGAGTACAGCCTCTCATCTGGTGAGCCAGTCAGGACTGACTTCTGTTGTTGTTGAGGCAGAGTCTTGCTCTGTTGCTCAGACTGGATTGCACTGGCACAATCTCGGCTCACTGCAACCTTCACTTCCCAGGTTCAAGCGGTTCTTCTGCCTCAGCCTTCCGAGTAGCTGGGACTACAGGCGTGTGCCACAATACCAAGCTAATTTTTATATTTTTAGTAGAGACCAGATTTCACCATGTTGCCCAGGCTGGTCTCAAACTCCTGACCTCAAGTGATCTGCCCGCCTTGGCCTTCCAAAGTGCTATGATGACAGGCATGAGCTACCGTGCCCAGCCTCAGGGTTGATTTTTTTTTTTTGAGACGGAGTTTTGCTCTTGTTGCCCACACTGGAGTACAGTGGCACAATCTTGGTTCACTGCAACTTCTGCCTCCCAGGTTCAAGCGATTCTCCTGCCTCAGCCACCTGAGTAGCTGAGATTACAGGTGCGCGCCAACACGCCCAGCTAATTTTGTTTTGTATTTTTAGTAGAGACGGGATTTTATCACATTGGACAGGCTGGTCTCAAACTCCTGACCTCAGGTGATCCACCTGCCTCGGCCTCCCAAAGTATAGGGATTACAGGCGTGAGCCACTGTGCCTGGCCAGGGTTGATTTTTAATCCCTGTAAACCCAGAATTCTGCCAAGCCCCTTTGAGCAGGTCCCTGTGAAGCCAGGTAGGCCATCGAGGGAACCTGAGGGCAGAGCCTTGGCTCAGGCCCTGGGCACCAGGAGGTGCTTGCCCTCAGGTGGTGTAGCTGCAGGTCTGTTCTGATGAGAGAGGATGGTTTTTCTCTGTGGTCTCCTGCCTCCTGGGGGAGATGGTTTGTGAGAATATAAAGGCACAAGTTGGGCTGGGCTTGGTGGCTCACACCTGTAATCCCAGAACTTTAGGAGGCCAAGGTGGGAGAATTGCTTGAGCCCAGGAGTTCAAGACCAGCCTGGGCAACATAGTGAGACCCTATCTTTACAAAAAACAAAACAAAATTTAGCCAGGCGTGGTGGAGTGTGCCTGTAGTCCCAGCTACTCTGGAGGCTGAGGTGGGAGGATCACTTGAGCTTAGGAGGTCTGGGCTACAGTGAGCTGTGATTGCACTACTGCACTCGGTCTGTGTGACAGAGGGGAGACCCTGTTTCAAAAAATAAATAAATAAAAGCACAGGTAGCATCAGCAAGAGGAAGGGCCCTATTCTGAAAAGCCCAGACTTGCTGGTCACCAGAACAGGGTTTTTCCTGGATAAGCTGTCAAGGGCAGAGCAGCCACTTGGCAGAGGACCTGATGTCCAGGAAGCATGCACGGGAGCTGGAGTCTGGGGAGACCGTGAAGACTCAGCCCTTCCTGCAGAGGGGAGGCAGGCAGAGTCTCAGTTAAGGAGGGATGTGGAATTTCTGCCATATGGTCAGCACTGGCCCCTCTCGAATGCCCATGCTGTACCCTGGCTTCTGCCTTCTGACACATCCACCCCCATCCCTGGCAGTATGGCAGCCTGGACGTGCGGAATAAGACAGTGGAGGAGGTCTACGTGGAAATGCTGAAGCCCAGGGATGGCGTCCGCCTGAAGGTGCAGTACCGCCCCGAGGAGTTCACGAAGGCCAAGGGCCTGCCTGGTGACAGCTTCTACATCAGGTACCAGTGGCTGGGGAATCAGTGGGAGATTTGGGGACAGAGGACAGGCTTTCATTGGAGATTCTCTTCCTGGTAAATGGCTGGCTGTTTCTTGCCCCACAAGGCTGGGGCCATGATCATCATTCCTTGACACTCAAATCTGCACACTTATTTATGGTGAGATGATTGTGACTTAGAACAACCTTTAGGGCTTAAAGAAACAGGTGGGCTCCTTTAGGGCTTAAGGCCTGGAGAATTTGGAGGCAGTCAAGCCCCGTTTTCCTGTGTGCTGTGCTCCTTTTTTTCTGGTGTCCCCCAAGCCAGGTTTGCAGATCCCTCTGCAGTGTGTGTGGACTTCCAGGCATCTTCAGTGCCCTTACTACTGTATGAAATGCTGTGGGCATTTAGGGATGGCAGCAGGCTTTCTAGGAGGAGCTCAGAGCTTTCTTCCCATTTCCTAAGATCCGAGATCACAGAAAGCATGAGAACACTGATGCGGTACAACTCCCTGTCTCTAGGGTAGGAGATGACATGTTTCCATCCTAGGGAGATTCCAGTCTGTGGGAACCAGGGGCCTGGGCTTCGAGGAGGGAGGCAACTGGGAAAGGCCACCTGGAAAGGGAAGTTATGGCCTCAGATCTTGGCGAGTTCTTTCTGATGGGGATGTGCCCTCAGTGTTAGGGGAGCAAAGGCAGTCTTTGTCCCTTTATGTAAAACACAGGGCTCCCCACTTTGAGAATCACCACCTCGGCGGTTCCTGATCAAGTTTGGAGATAGCTCAAAGCAGAATATCAGCCTTAGGGGCCTGGCCACAAAAGGCACCTTGTTTGTCCTCGGTGACCAGAGCCGCCTGATCATGTTCCCTCTGTGCTGTGGTCCAGGGCCCTGTACGACCGGCTGGCAGATGTGGAGCATGAGCTGAGCTTTAAGAAGGATGACATTCTCTACGTGGATGACACCTTGCCCCAGGGCACGTTTGGGTCCTGGATGGCTTGGCAGCTGGATGAGAATGCCCAGAAGATCCAGCGTGGGCAGATTCCCAGCAAATATGTGTAAGTGTTCTCTGGGTCTGGGGCGGGGTGGGGCAGGGGTCGCTGAGGGCCACCAGCCATGGAGCTGTCCCATGGGAGGGGGCTGGGGCCAGGGCTGCCGGAGGAGGGATTCTGCTTCTCATCTTAGCTTCTGCTCTCTACGTTTTGACAAAAGTGCTGGTCTAAAAAGCTGCTCCTAATGTGAGTCAGTGCTGCATAGAGCACAGTGGTGGGTCAGGAGGCGTTACTTGTTTTAGAAAAATGGATTTATGGAGATACTTACGCCTTGCTGCTCCCTCACAGTGTACCATTCAGTGGTTTTCAGCATATTCATAGGTGTGTGCAGCCGCCACCACAGTTAATTTTAGAGCATTTCCATCACCTCAAACAAACCCCAGACCCATTAGCTGTCAGCCGCTTATCCTACTGTCCTCCCACCCAGCCCTCAGCCCTGGCAGCCACTACTTCACTTCTGATACCCACGGGTTTCCCTGTCTGGACTCCTGTGTGGATGGGATTGCATAGTGTGGCCTTTCGTCTGGCTTGTCACTGAGCATGTTTTCGAGGCAGCTTGCATCCCTGCATCATTTCCCTTCTATGGCAGGAAGTGTAACTCGTCGCCAAGTGAAGGCTGTCCTAGCAGTTCTTTTTGACACTGAGCTGAATATGCTGTAGTAGAAAAAATCACCTGCTCTGAGAGCTTGCCCTGGTGCTGGTGTTCGTGTCGCTCCACAGGATGTACCAAGGGGTCCCAGGGGCGTGGGAGGAGATGTAGCCTTGAGACCTGCCAAGGAGTGTAGGGGGAGCCTGGTGCCTGGCCCACCCTTGCTTTTCTCACCAGGAAGGTCCGGTAGGGTAAGGCAGCAGGGTCTCGATGGCCCTGCCCAGCATTGTCCCCTGTGCCACAGGATGGACCAAGAATTCTCCAGGAGGCTCAGCATGTCTGAAGTCAAAGATGATAATAGCGCCACAAAGACACTGTCGGCGGCTGCACGCCGGTCCTTTTTTCGGAGGAAACACAAGCACAAACGCAGCGGATCCAAGGATGGGAAAGACCTACTCTCCTTGGATGCCTTTTCCAATGACTCCATTCCACTCTTTGAAGGCAAGTGGCCGAGCTCATTTTCCAGTGGGCTCTCCAGATGGGGTTTGCTGTGGATCCAGGAGCTCCACAACTGGGACTTAAAGAAAAGAGAGGCTTACTTTGCATTGTGCACAAGTCTGAAGGTGTGTGTCCGGCTTGGTCGGGGGGTGCTGCCATCTTCAGAGCCAATCTATGGGGTGTGGCTTCTGTCCTCCCGGTCACTGCCTGTCAGTGCAACCAGCACATCCCTGTTTCAGGCAGCAGGAGGAAGGAAGGGGTAAGGCAGAAGTGTGCCTCAGCTGAGCGTGCCTCTTTCAGCAGCTATCTGGAAGCCCTAACCTGTGACTTCGACTTACATCTCATTGTCCACTCGCATGTGCAAGAGAGGTCAAAAAGGCATGTTTTGGCCAGGCACAGTAGCTCACACCTTTAATCCCAGCACTTCGGGAGGCCGAGGTGGGTGGATCACCTGAAGTCGGGAGTTCGAGACCAGCCTGGCCAACGTGGTGAAACCCTGTCTCTACTAAAAATACAAAAATTAGCCAGGTGTGGTGGCATGCGCCTGTAATCCCAGCTACTTGGGAGACTGAGGCAGGAAAATCGCCTGAACCCAGGAGGCGGAGGTTGCAGTGAGCCAAGATCGTTCCATTGTACTCCAGCCTGGGTGACAGAGCAAGATCCTGTCTCAAAAAATAATAATTAAAACAAGAAGAAAAGGCATGTTTCAGCTGGGTGCATTGCTGCCTCAGTACGAGGTTCAGTTACTAAGGAAGAATGGAGGGATGGCTATTGGGTAGGCAAAAAGCAATCTCTGCTGAGTGCCTTGCTTGCCATTTGTTTTTAGGTTATTACAGGCTGCTTGGTAGTGACCAAGAGCCATCGGTTTCTGCAGAACGTCTGCATTTCTGGCCTCAGTTCTCTGTTCATTAACAACTCTTATATGATACTTCTGGGGCAAGATGCTAATCCTGGGCTGGAGTTGAGTAATAGGAGATGTCAGACATCCCCTAGTAAACAGTCCTTGTGGAAAGGATGCATTTGTCCTTTAAAGCAAGAGGTCCTTAGGAACGTGGCACCCAGGGCCCTGGTGTGTGTCTACTGTCCTAGAACATACCCTCCCTGGCAATCAGGTATGGGGGTGGCAGTGAGCAGCAGAGTGTAGGGCAGCTGGCTGCCTCCCTCCCTCCCTTCCCTTTTCATAATGAAGACCTTAGGCCTAGGGAGTTGAGTGGATCACACTATAGTTCATGGCCCCCTGTCACTATCAGCTGGGACAAGGGTTGGCAAACTATCGGCCATGGACTGAGTCTGGACCACTGCCTATTTTTAGATGGTCTGTGAGCTAAACATGGGTTTTTACACTTTTTAAAATGTAAGATGTAAAAAATCTGTTAGCCCTTTGCTGATAACAGTTGCTTAATTTTGCCGTTTTGCCTTCAAAGCCTAAAGTATTTACTATCTTGCCCCTTATAGAAAAAGTTTAGGCCAGGCATGGTGGCACACACCTGTAATCCCAGCACTTTGGGAGGCTGAGGTGGGTGGATCACTTGAGGCAGGGAGTTCAAGACCAGCCTAGCCAACATGGTGAAACCCCATCTCTACTAAAAAAAATACAAAAATTAGCCTGGTGTGGTGGCTCATGCCTGTAGTTCCAGCTACTGAAGAGGCTGAGGCAGGAAGATTGCTTCAGCCTGGGGGGTCAAAGCTGCAGTGAGCTGTGATCATGCTACTGCACTCTAGCCCCGGCAACAGAGTGAGACCCTGTCTCAAAAAAATAAAATTAAATAAATAAATAAATAAATATTTATTTGGCAATAAAAATTGCCAACCTGTTATTCAAGGCAAGGTTTCTCTCTTATTTTGCTTTTTGGTTTTCCTTCACTCTCTTTGGTCTCCACTCTTGTGCCCTCTGCTCCTTTCTCTGCAGGTGCCATTTCCGGTATATTTGGCATTTGTCCAGTGGTGTTAGCGTCTTTGAAAAATAGCCCTTTGTCTATTCTTCCTTTTAGCTCTTCAGGTCTTTTTCAGTACATATCTTGAAGTTGTCGTGAGGTACATACACCTTTTGCATTGTTATACCTTCCTGGTAAATTGACCTTTTTATGATTATAAAATGCCCTTCTTGATCTCCAGGAATGTTTCTTGCTGAAAGTCTATTTTATGTGATATTTTTATTGACATTACCAGTTTTCTTTTGGTTATCTTTGGCACAGTTTATCTTTTTCTTTTACTTCAAACTTTTCTGTCACTTTATATTTAAATATCCCTTGTAAGCAGCATGTGGGACTTTTTAAATCCACTGTGGCAATGTGTCTTTTAAAAAATTTTATCCAAGTGTAACATACATACAGCAATGCGCACATTCATTTACAGAAAAGTGAGCAGCGTGAGGAATTTCCACAATCTGAACACCCTTGTGACAGTCTTGATTGTTTCATCAGGAGTATTTACCCTATTACATAAAGTAGACATTTGCCATCTTACTGTTTGTTTTCTATTCATTCTACCTCATCTATGTTTGTCCCTTCCTTCTTGCTTTTTAAAAATGAATCATGTGTTTGTTTTATTCTGCCCCTATACCATCTACTATTATCCTTTCACATCTACTAGTGTTGTTTCTATTTTATTCTTTTGGGGGTTAAACTAGATGTCACAGTGTGCACCTTTGACTTACTGCTAGGAGAAATCATTGCTTTGACTACTTCCCTGATAATTGTAAAACAGGAAACCACTAACTCCATTTGTCTCTTTTCTAGCTTTGATACTATTCTCATTTTATTTTACTATTATTTTAGTTTTTGAGGCAGAATCTCGCTCTGTCACCCAGGCTGGAGTGCAGTGGTGAGATCTCGGCTCACTGCAACCTCCGCCTCCCAGGCTCAAGCAATTTTCCTGCCTCAGCCTGCCAAGTGGCTGGGATTACAGGCACCTGTCACCACATGTGGTTAATTTTTGTATTTTTAGTAAAGATGGAGTTTCACCATGTTGGCCAGGCTGGTCTTGAAACTCCTGACCTCAGTGAGCCGCCCTCCTCAGCCTCCCAAAGTGCTGGGATTACAGGCACAAGGCACTGTGCCCAGCCATACTTTTCTCATTTTAATTCTACAGCTACTTTAACTCCGACTCAGTCTATCCATTTGCACATCAGTTATTCATCAGTTTTTGCCTTTTACATTTCCATTGCTCCTCGTTCCTTCCTGCAGTTTTGTGCTTCTTTCTTACTTTGTTTTCTTTCTGCTAAACAACTCGCAGAAATGTTTTTCTTATAATGCAGGTTTGTTGGTGACACATCCTGTCAGTGTTTGTGTCTGAAAATGTCCATTTTAATATCGTTTTTGGAGATTTTCACTGGATATAGAATTCTAGATTGGTGGATGTTTTACTTGGGTGCTTTAAAGATACCATTCCTGGTCCATGGCTCTCTTTGTGTAGTAGTTTCCCGTGGCTGCTGTACCCAATTACCACAGACTGTGTGTGGCTTCAAACACAAGGGTTTATCCTCCCAGTTCCGGAGGCCAGAAGTCCACACTCAGGACCACTGGGTCAGTCAAATTGTTGGCCAGCCTTCGCTCCCTCGGGGCTTGAGGAGAGAGCCTGTTCCTTGCCCCTGCCAGCTTCTGGTGGCTGCCACCAGGCCTTTGCTGCGGCCACATCACTGTCACCTTCAAATTTCATCCACTCCGTCTTCACGTCACCTCCTGTTCCACGTGGGTCTGTCTGTCAACTCCCTCTGCCTCTCAGAGGACCCATGGGGTTTTATTTAGGACCCACCTACCCAGATACTCCAGGAAAAGCCCCTCCTCCCAAGGCCTTTAACTGAATCATTGCTTCTTTTGTTGCATAAGGTAATGCTCATGGGATCTGGGGCTTAGGACATGAATCAGTCTTTGGGGGACACTTGTCAGCCTGCCATGCTCATTGCAGGTGAGAAGTCATCCTTGCAGGCTCAGTGCCGAAGGCAGTGCCACCACCCGTCCACCACCATGGGTGGGTAGGGTTTTCTCTGCCTTTCTTTCTCAGAAAGAAATTTCTTAATTTCTTACCATACCATGCTTCCACCGTGTGGTTTTCTTTGTGTTTATCCTGCTCAGAAGGTTCTTAGCGCTTTTTACATCTATAGCTTGGTGGTGTGGTCGGTTTTGGAGATTCCTGGCTGCAATTTCTTTCATACTGCTTCTGTGCTGACCTCGCCTCTCCTCGGGGTTTTCAGTCTTCGACCATACCATGTCTGTCTCCTATCTTCTGGGCTCTTTTTCTCCTGTATTTTCCACTTCTTTCTTTCTCTCCATGATTCAGCCAGCCTGGTTGTTTTCTAGTCACCTTTTTTCATGTTCATTATTCCATTATGTTCTTACTTTCAGAAATTGTATTTTATTTATCACTCTAGAGTTTCTACTTGGTTCTTTTTTACCAGGCTTTAATTCTCTGCTGAGACTTTCCCTCTTGTCGTCTGTCCTCTTAAATACTTTAGTCATATTTTTTTAAAGACCGCGTTTGGTAACTGTCATGTGTGGTCATCCCTGAGTCTCTTTCTGTGGTCTTTGTTTTTCTTGGTCCTGCCCCATGATATGCCTGGTTATTGTTTATTGAGATGTCAGAAGTTATGTTTAGGGGATTTTCGGGGCTCTGAGTGATGTTGCTGGCCTCCAGAGAGGGTCTGCCCTCTGCTCTGGAGATAGCCGCTGCTCGCAGATCACCCCGATCCAGCCACAGGCTCAGCTGACCTCAGGATGGGTTGCAGCTTTTGTGCAGCTGGTGGTTCACCCTGACCCTAGGGGGCGGCCCACCGGTGGTCCCAGCCTGGGGTATTCCTTAGTGCCGCTCCTCGCTAGGGAGCCTTGACTCCCAGTTTCTCACTCTTCAGCACTGGGAGGCCATGGAACACTCTACTCTGCTCCGTGTCTCAGTGACTTTCTTAGATGCTTAGCTTCTTGCTTTTCACAGCTTAAGAATTTGGCAAATAGTTTTAAGGGAAAACCTCTGATATCAGACTCAGTTCTTTGCCCTTCCCTTCCTCTGGAATCATGACCCATCAGGTCGTGGCAGCCCTGAACTCCGTTTCGATCTCACCTGCTTTGGAGATTTTCAGAAACTTTTTGTGGGTTCTCAGTCCTTAGCGGCCCTCTGCCCGGGTTCTCAGCCCTCAGCAGCGGCCCTCTGCCTGGGTTCTCAGCCCTCAGCAGCGGCCCTCTGCCCGGGTTCTCAGCCCCTCACTCTCACTTTAGAAGTCTCTAGTTGCTCTGAAGGGGGAAAGGCCTGCAGAATGTCAGCTTCTACTACTCCAATTTCCTTCTCTCCAGGATCTTGGCATCTCAAATCCTGTTTGTCTCTGCCACTCTACGATGCCTTCAAAAAGATATTTCTCATTTTTTACCCAGATTTTCTAGTTGTTCTCCAAGGGATGATGCAAGCTGTTCCATTATACCTGGGAATAGTAATACCTATGTAGTAGTTTAAAAGTTACCCCAGGTAATTCTAATGCACAGTGGGTTTTGAATTCCTGCTTTAGTTTATTGCTTCCAGCTGCCACATAGCATCCCTGGTACCCCCCACCCCGCTGATTGTGCACCCACCCACAATGGTCTCCTAAGTGGACTCAACTCTCCACCACCCAGAGGACACTGCATGTCTTTATGCTTGCCCCTTTAGGGGCTTGTGCGGGAGTGTCTCAGGAATATATGGAGGACTGGTTTTCCTTTTATCTTAGTCTGCTAGGGCTGCCATAACCAAATACCACAGGCCAGGCACGATGGCTCACACCTGTAATCCCAGCACTTTGGGAGGCTGAGGCAAGAGGATTGTTTGAGGCCAGGAGTTCGAGACCAGCCTGGGCAACATGGCAAGACTCCCATCTCTACAAAAACTTTAAAAAACTAATCAAGCGTGGTGGCGTGTGCCTGTAGTCCCAGCTGCTCAGGAGGCTGGGGCTGGAGGATGACCTAAGCCCAGGAGTTCAGTGCTGCAATGAGCTATGATTGTGCCACCCACTTCAGCCTGGCAACAAAGCAAGAGCGTATCTCAAAAACAACAACAAAAAAACCCAAAAAACCAATACCACAGACTAGGTGACTTAAATCACAAGAATTCATTTTCTCCCAGTTCTTGAGGTTGTAAATCCGAGACCTGGGTGCCAGTGTGGTTGGTTCTGGTGAGGGCTCTCATCCTGCCTTGTACGCGGCTGCCTCCTTGCTGTGTCCTCACATGTTGGAGACAGAGAGATTGATCTCTGGTGTCTCTTCCTCTTAAAAAGCCACAGTTCCATCAGATTAGGGCCCTACTCTTCTGACCTCATTTAACTTACCTCCTGAAGACTCCGCCTCCAAATGTAGTCACTTTGGGACTTAGGGCTTCAGCATATAAATGTTGAGGGGACACAGTTCAGTCCACAGCACCTTTTAAAGAAAGCCATTGCAGTACGGTCTAAGGTTGGAACCCCCAAGACCATGCCTTTGCTGTGCCCTGATCAGCTGTAACCTTGGATAGGCTGGTTTTCTTCTCCAGCTGGAGTCAGTGACTCATAAGATGCTGTCTAGTCTTACGATTCTGTAATTGTGAGGACCTCTGACAAACAAGATTGTCAGGGAGGAACAGGAATCTCCTAAATTGGTACCCCACAATGTGGAATGTTAATAGTAAGGGAGAATATGATTTTTTTAACCATTAACATTTTAATGTATTTCTTTCCGGTTTTTTACTTAATACAACAAAACTGGGATCACACTGCATTATACCATTTTCATCCAGATAATTCCACTGTCATATTGTTAGCATCTTCCCATATCAGTAATATTCTTCCAAACCATTCTTTTAAGCACTATATTGAATTCCACCCTACAGTGACTGTGCCATAATTTGAGAATATGATTCTTATACCAGTAAATGGAGGGAACGGTGACATAGTGTACATCAGCAAGGAAGTGGGTAAGTCGATGCAGAGGAAGTGTTCATGGCATGCCCAAAAGGAGTAGAGAGGCCCACCACGAATCACCAGGGATGCCTCCCAGAAACACAGCCTCAGACAAGGAGCGAGTTACAAAATAGCCACAGACACACTTAAACAATGTATATTTCAGGTTTCCTTTAGCATATAAAAGTCAGTTTATGAGAACTAGGGTACACTTCCAGCTCATAATGGTGGTTACCTTCAAGGGGGCCGGTGGGGACTGGGGTTGGGGAAGGGGTATCAGAGAGGAGTTGCTGGCCTTATCCATGAGGTTCGGATTTGTTACAGAAAGGATTTGTTTATGTAAACTCCTCTCGGAGGAAGTTCTTTGTCCCCTGACTCCTCCTCGGAACCTTCACTCAGAACCACATGGGGTTCCAAGGTGGTGAATGTGACCACCAAACCCTCCAGTTTTAAACAACAGAGCTGCTGGTCACCAGGTTAGGCAATGCTGTGTAAAAGACTGTATGGATGTATGTGGATAATGATCAGTTTTATTATTTATTTATTATTTATTTATTTATTTTTATTGAGCTCTAGTCTTGCTCTGTTGCCCAGGCTGGAGTACAGTGGTGCAGTCTCAGCTCACTGCAACCTCCGCCTCCTGGGTTCAAGTGATTGTTGTGCTTCAGCCTCCCAAGTGGCTGGGACTACAGGCGCACGCCACCATACCCAGCTAATTTTTGTATTTTTAGTAGAGATGGGGTCTTGCCATATTGGCCAGGCTGGTCTCAAACTCCTGACCTCAAGCGATCCACGTGCCTCAGCCTCCCAAAGTGCTGGGATTACCGACGTGAGCCACCACTCCCAGCAGAGATCACTTCTAAAAACACACGCGGGGACAGGGCAAGGGAAGAGGAGAGACTTGACTTATTCCCCCTGAGTTTGCCCACAGGTTGGTCTTCATGGAGCCTGCTGCTGCAGCTGGCACTGTGCTTGTGTTCTCCTGAGACCTCTGCCTCCTGGTCCCTGTGCCTACTCTGCAGTCACTCCTTGCTCTGCATATGCGTACAGATCCCTCCAGGCCGAGCCTCTCATGGACCGTTCCTCCCAAGCCTGCTGCCATCTTGTGCTCTGCCCTCCCTGTCACCTCCATACTTACCCTCTTGCCCTGCTCTTTCTGGAGACACCGCTCTCATCCCACTTGCCTCCTGGGCCTGCTCAAGTGGTCTCTTCACCCTGTCATCCAGCCACAGTGTCTACTGAAGCCTGTCGCTCCTGGAATTGCCAGGCAGCTCTTGCGTGCTGTCTTGCTGTTCGTGTGTTGCTCTGTTGTGACTCTAGTTAAAGCGTGCCCTTTTTAATGGCAGGAACTCTGTGTTCTATTCTTTATTATGTTTCTGACATGCCAGCACGGTGACTTATACCAGGGAGATGCCAGGAAGATGCTTGCTGTGTTTTAGACCGTGTTCTCCCTGCAAGGACTTTATTCATTTGGTGCAAGGGGAGGTTTACTGCATGTATCAACTAGGATATTGGTTTGACTGCTTTAACTGAAACCAAGTAACAGTGGCTTAAGCATGATGGGCAGTTTATTTCTCTGTCATTTATAAGCCTGAGCTGTGGGTGATGTGGGAGAGGCAGTTGTGTTCTGAGGATCATCCAGGACCCAGGTCCCATCTTGTGACTCTTCTGTTTCTTAAGGGTTATCCTCAACTGCATGGCCAGAGCTGGCTCACAGCACTCATGCGTTCTAGCCGTGCAGATGGGGGAGGCCTCACCTCTGTCACTGGGCAGGTCTGGGTTACACTGACCACAGCTTCCTGGGGAGTGGGAGCTCTCCTGCCAAACCCCAGAGGTTGCCTTGCCAGAGAGCAGAGGAGAATGGAGATGGAGCAGGGGAAGCAGGTGTGGACCCACGAGGAAAAATCAGAGCCGAAGGAAGCTCTGGGATGAGTGGTTGAGACCAGCTGCCTCTGGTGTTCACAGAGGGCGTGGGGGGTGCTCATGCTGGACTCCAGGGGTGACGATGCCCAGGTGTACCTGGGACATGAGATTTTCAGTGCTGAAGCTGGGGGAGTCCCAGGCAAACCAGAGTGGGCAAGGTCGGGGAGCGGGGTACCCCAGCCCCACTCAGGTCCTCCACTCCACGCTGGGTCTGTGACGCTGCTGCTCTCTCTCCCTCAGATTCGGTGAGCCTGGCCTATCAGCGGGTCCAGAAGGTGGACTGTGCCGCTCTGAGGCCTGTCCTGATTCTGGGGCCTTTGCTGGACGTGGTGAAAGAGATGCTGGTGAATGAGGCGCCTGGCAAGTTCTGCAGATGTCCCCTTGGTAAGGGACACGGGGCACCCTCTATGCCTACTGGGTTCTTTGTCTCTATGTCCCTGTGCGCCTGCCTGCCCAGCTGTGCACAGTGGGCGGCAGCACTGGGGGGCGGCTTTCGCAGTATTTCAGAGCCTCCTGACGTGGGTCAGATTCATGCACGGCAGGACTGGGTACTGACAGCTGCTGAGCAATATTCTTCCCCTGCTCCCTCTGCTGGGGCTCAGCAGGGCCTGGGGCTCCCTGATTCCTGTGTCTGTGCTTTGCAGAGGTGATGAAGGCCTCCCAGCAGGCCATTGAGCGGGGTGTCAAAGATTGCCTGTTTGTCGACTATAAGCGGAGAAGCGGCCATTTCGATGTGACCACTGTGGCGTCAATAAAGGAGATCACAGAAAAGGTACCCAGGGCTTCAGTCTGAGGGTTAGGCATCCAGTATTAGACCCCCTGTGCACAGGTCTGGGCCCCTGGTCCGTGATCCTCTGCCCCAGCGGCTCTCAGACCTTAAGCCCACCGTGTTGTGCTAGTCTGAGTTCATCTGCGCCTGGGCTTGCCCTCATGGCTGCTGTGTGTTTCTGCAAGCACATCCCTTGGCGGGGGTGGAGGAGCTGCAGGCACATCCCTTGGCGGGGGTGGAGGAGTTGCCCTGTGTGCATGCTGCCCGTCTCCCTCTCTGGCGGGTGGTGGGGAGTCTCATCTCTGATGAGAGTATTGAGCTCTGTAGAAAGGCCTCTTGCAGGGCATTCCAGAACGGGGTCCCCAAATGCATGTGCCGAACAATTTCACATGCACCTTCTGGGGACAGGAACGTACCTTCCCTCAGGGTCCCTGCCCCTAAAAGGGCTATGTCTCTTGGTGCCTTCGAACATCCTAGGCAACATGAGGGCGGGGACATCTGTGGGGAGTGCTGGCGGAGCAAACACTCAGAGTCGGAGGACATGGCCGCTCCTTGGGCTGCATTTCTCCAGGCTGCTCAGCTTGCTCGCTGGGCTTTTCTTTCCTTCTCTGTGAGATGAAGGTGTTGGCTTCTCACTGCTGAAAGTGGGCGAGCTCTAGTAGGGGGAATGCCCTGGAGGAGCATCTGGGGGTGGGGAGTGCACGGGCCTGCACTCCACCTGGAGGCCTGGGACGACAGACGTACTTCAGTCCCAGCCACATAAAGGCTCACCAGACTCTGGCTCTTCATTCGCTCAGTGTGGCAAAAATAATGCTTCAGAGGCCAGGGTGGGGCAGGGCTTTCAGAAAGTCCCTGTATCTGGGCAAAGGCGGGAAAGGAAGTTTGGAGTTGGGCTGGCCACCCCCCACCGGGCCCCACCAGCCCTGGCTGCCATCCTTGGCCTTCATCACAGCGAGTGGGGTTTGTTAGGAGTTTCCTGGGTACGGTTTCCCCACGGTGCACCATGTGGCTTTACTGCCTTGTTTGTGGGTAGAGCTCTGTGAGGTGAGGTGGGTCCTGCTGGTGGCAGGAGAGGGCGCTGGCTGCCCCTCCCTGCCCCCCAGGGCTCACTCTGCACCCCCTACCCCCAGAACCGACACTGCCTCCTGGACATCGCTCCCCATGCCATCGAGCGGCTGCACCACATGCACATCTACCCCATTGTCATCTTCATCCACTACAAGAGCGCCAAGCACGTCAAGTAGGTGACTGGCCCCCTGGGCTCCGCCGGGGCCTTGTCACAGCTATGGCTGGGAGCCCAAGTGGGGAGCAGGGTGTGTTGGGGTGGGGGGTTGAGGAATGAGAGATGGGCCGAGGGTCTTGAAATAGGTAGCACATGTAGAAAATGACCCTTACCTCTCGGCCCTGTCCCCCACTCAGAGGTGGTGTCAGCCAAGCGCAGCCCCTTCCCCACGCCCGTCTGCCATTTGGGTGCTGCCACTGTTCCTTGGGCATGGCCAGCTTGGTCTGCACAGCTCCCCTCCTGCCCCAGCCCCCTTTCCTCTCTACGTGCTGCTTAGGAGCAGGGGAGCCGGTGGCCTGGGCAGAGTCCCACTCAGCCCCGAGCTGGCTCATGACTCAGGAGCTGTTGCCTTCGCTGAGCTTTGGCTCCTGTGCTGGTTGGGCCAAGGGCTCACCAAGACCATGCTCCATTTTGGCTTTCTGTGCTGCTGAGCTTCTGGGACTTGTGCTGGGGCTGCTGGTGCATCTGCTCCAAGTGCATGCACTGGGGTGCCCTCCCTCCGCCCTCTCTGCCCAGAGCTCCCCCGCAGCCTGCAGACTGTTGCTGCGCTTTATGTGGGGAGCACGTGGGGCCTTCCCCCATAGCCTACCCCTGCCTCGATGGGGCCCCTGTTAGCCTGGACAGAGGAAGGAAAGAGGGCCTGGAGGAGGCTCAGTGCTCAGCCTGGTGTCGGGCTGTTCCCACAGGGAGCAGAGAGACCCCATCTACCTGAGGGACAAGGTGACTCAGAGGCATTCCAAAGAGCAGTTTGAGGCGGCGCAGAAGGTTGAGCAGGAGTACAGCAGGTACTTCACAGGTAGGTGTGCGTGGGCCTGGAGCGGGGAGCAGGTAGCAGGCAGCAGGGAAGGAAGCAGAGGCTTCCCAAGACAGTTTTCACAGCTGTGGAGAAGCCCGTGCTGCCTACATGCTCCCAAGTGCTGTCATGAGCACGTTGCTGACAAGTCAGGTGTTCAGATTGCAGCCCCTGGCCAGTGTCAGGATTCTCACGGGTTGAATGTTAAGCTCACTGATCTTGGCCTCAGGTCCTGCCTGGCTTGCCCACTCGTTTCCACATGTGCAGTGGTGGGTCTGTCTCGCAGCACAGGTGCCGTTTAGTGCAGCCACAGTGTCCTCAGGCATGGCAGGGACTGCAGCAGCCCCCAGTGTGCCAGCAGTGGCTAGGGGCCCATCTGTCCCTAGCACCCTCCAGGGCAGGCCAGTTTTGCAGTGGGATTTGGCAAAAAAAAAAAAAAAAAAAAAAATTGCTGCCCCCTTACCATCTCTGGTCTTCAAAGTGAAACAAACTCAATAAAGTGTGGTTCTATTTCACCTTCCGGCCTTCATTCAGCCTCTTGAGGAAAGTCTGTCATTTGCAGGGTATTAGCATTTGCAGTTACAGAGGATGGGACAGGGATTCTAATTGCATCGTGGAGAGTGTTATGATCTAGTCCGGGGACCTGGACTTGGTGCCCGTGTGTGTGTAGGTATGTGCATGTGCAGGTGTGCATGCCTGTGTGTGTGTGCGCATATGTGTACTTTCATTTCCAATTCCTCACAGACTGGTATTTAGCCAAATACACTGACAATTCCTAGAGAGATGAAAATTTTAAAACTCTAAAACTTGGAAAAGGTAAGCTCCATTTTTTTCTTGTTAGATTCAACAGACATAAAATTACGACGTCCCGTTTCCATAGCACTCCGTTAGAAACGTCCCATTTCTAAACACTCACTGTCAGTTTCTGAGCGTGGCTTGTTGCAGTGGGGGCTTGGTTTGTGTCCAGGTGCTGTTCTGTGGAGCACACTGGAGTTCCCCTGGCCTGCTGTCTATAGACCCCGGCGTCAAACTCCTATAGTACAGAGCTGGCCCGAGTTGGAGTCATCATCGTGCTGTGACTCTCCTCTTGGCCATGAGCTGTCTGGCTCCTTAAACTGGTCGTTTCCTGCAGAATCCTGCTAACGATTAGACCACCGCTACATGTCCTCCAAACTTCTTTCTGATGCCCTGGGATTCCCCCAACCATCGCAAACCCAACCCAGGGTATTACTGCAGTGGGGTGGGCAGTTTACATGTGAGTGATCAATTCACGAGGGGCAATTTTCTTTCCCAGTTTCTTGTTGGTGAAGGAGAGTCAGGTGGGGATGGAGCAGAGTGCCAAGTAGCTCAAAGCAGACAGCCACACAGTAGAAAGAGTGCAAACTGTACTGCCTTGCCTCAAACCTGGGGTCTTAACTCTGAGCTGAATGACATGTGTCTGGGGGTCTCTTTTGCAGGGGTCATCCAGGGAGGAGCCCTGTCAAGCATTTGCACTCAGATCTTGGCAATGGTCAATCAAGAACAAAATAAAGTCCTGTGGATTCCAGCCTGCCCGCTCTAGGAGAATGCTGTGCTGTGGATGACTGCAGCTGGCCGCCTGAGGGGACGCCAGGCTCAGCTCTTTTCTAGCGACTCAAAGTAGAAGTCTGTCCGTCTATGAACATGCAGGGGAAGGATCCGGAACCAGGACCCAGAAGCACCTCCTTTGTAGACAGAGGGCCACAGCTGCGTGCGATCCAGGCCCAGGCCCGCACCCGCTGCCCCTGTCACATGTGTTCTTTAACACAAAACAGATAACACTAAAGACGGGTTCAGCACCCACCTTTCTTTAGCCAGCTGATCAGAGATGCTGCAAAGAGAACCTTTTGGATCACTCGTTTACAAACCTTTTCTAAGTATTTGGTGGTTTATGTTTACTTGAACGGCTCCATGTTGCTGGTGCCCAGCCCCTGCCCCCTCTGTCAACCCCTGTCGCTTTGGTGTTGGTTTCGTTCCCGTCTTCAGCAAAACGACCTTGGAACCTCAATGGGGGCTGCTTTGCTTTGGGAGGTTCTTGTTGGTGGGACCAGAGCTTTGACAAAGCTCCTGCTCCTTGGTGGCACCTCTCCTGGAAGGACGTCACAACTGCAGGTGCTCAGACTGCCTGTGGCAGCAGAACCAGTGCCTTTGGCATTTTCCTCCCACACTGGGGAAGGTGACTTTGGTGTTCTTACAAACTCGTCTCTCGGCCTTTCTCTCCTGCCTTCCACAGCCTCTCGTTTCTCCTCCATCTGTGCTTATTACTTGAGCACTGTGTCTGCTCTGTGAGAGCTGCGTGGGCAGGGCCGCGGTGGGGTCCAGGTGGTGTCAGCTGTGCTGATGCCTGCCATTGGGTCCTCCTTAGGCTCTGTAAGTCGTGACAGCCTTCATCAGTGCAATGTTTGCAGGGTAATTCTTAAACCTTTTAGAGGGTGGCAGGTACATCAGTTCCTTTTAATATGAAAACATTCATGTTTCAGACATTGAATTGAGAGCTTTTAGGGGAAGCATAATGGTTATTGTTGTCACTATCAACAGTCTAAAAAGAAAAACTAAGGTCTTTTTATTCTTGGTTACAGCACTCACGGCATGCACCTTACTCAATGTGGGTGTCTTCGTTTGGGCTTCTTTTTTTTTTTTTTTTTTTTTGCACTTCTGAGGCTGGATATGTCTGGCTGAAGATTTGATGTGGTTCCTCCTTAAGCTGTGCGTCCTGTTAATAATAGGTACTGTACTGGGCTCTGTGTAAGTGTCATTGGGGTAGGACCTATATTTTAATACTGTTCCTAACATTTCATTTTACTAGCGAGAAATCTTTGATTTCATTTTATTCTTTGTAATTCTAGACACTAGATTGTAGTTTAGCCATAACTGATGTTTTTAAAAAAGGGATATATTTTCTTGCACAGTTGTTCAAAAAAGAGACAAGTTTCAGTCCTCAATGCTGTCCTTTGTTTTACAGGTACAAGTTTTCTAGCTCAGACAAACTATGAAAAACTGTAGACTATTCTCAAGGTATTAACTCGCAGACCCTCTGGGGGTAGGGGCTGTTTTCTAAGTTGCAGGCAGAGTGGGACTGAGATGGTACAGTGTGCACACACAGGTACTGAGCTGACAGACTGGGATTTTCTGTACTAAAATGTTACTTTGTATCAAAAGTTAAACAGGCTTTAGTACAACAAATAAAGGTCAATTTCTGTAAGGTTGTGTTTGAAGATGCGAGTTTTTAATCTCTTCCTAGTCGGTCAGCTTTCCTGTATTTCTAAACTTGAGACAGCTGCTCTTCTCTGCAGCACGTAGCTGGAGTTGGCTGCTGTGTAGTTTCTTTTTGGCTCACATGACAATTCACGTCCCTGCTACCTGCTGCGTCAGCCTCTCTCTCACTTCTTCCTCCCCTTCCCTGCCGCCCATCTGTCCAGTGTGGCATGAGCTGGTGACTGCAGCCAGGCTGCCCATCTGTGTGAGACCCAGAGCCTGCCCTCTGGCCCTCACATTCAATTCTGCAGGCTTGGGAAAAGCAAAAGGGAGTGAACTGAGTGCACTGGGCAGCATTCTCAGTCAGGGCCCTGTCTGGGGCCCCCGGCTGGGAATGGCCCCACCTGCATGGGGGCTGCTTTGTGGCACCTGACAGCATCACATTGGGAGATCACCCAGCATTGCCGGACTCCCAGAACAGGCCACGTGGGCCTGAACTCCGTGTTGCAGGCTGGGCCTTTAGCTGCAGGAAGCCAGGTCTGAGGCCTGGGGCAGAGCAGAGCCCTCCTTCTCTGATCCTTTTTCTTGGAGGGACTTGGGGGCAGAATGTTCTCCAGAAGCCTCACACTGCACTGGTGGCCAGGCTGGTGGAGGCAGACTGGTGTGGATGCCTCCCTCATCATTTCCTGCTGGGTAAAGTTCCACCATGGCCCTGCAGTCTTGATCTCACCTGTGGGTACGGGGTGTCACAGAGCTGTGCAGGACTCTGGTAGTTGGAGTGGGCCCTTGTGTCTGTAGGGACAAGGCCTGCCTGTGCCTCCTTGACAGCCCACACCCAGCGCCATCCTCAGAGTGGGCAGCAGCGCCATCGATCTTTTTTTTTTTTTTTTTTTTTGAGACAGTTTCGCTCTTATTGCCCAGGCTGGAGTGCAATGGCGTGCTCTTGGTTCACCGCAGCCTCTGCCTCCCGGGTTCAAGTGATTCTCCTGCCTCAGCCTCCCGAGTAGCTGGGATCACAGGCATGCGCCACCACGCCTGGCTAATTTTGTATTTTTAGTAGAGACAGGGTTTCTCCATGTTGGTCAGGCTGGTCTCGAACTCCTGACCTCAGGTGATCCGCCCATCTCGGCCTCCCAAAGTGCTGGGATTACAGGTGTGAGCCACTGCTCCCGGTCTAACACCATCGATTTTAAGTCACTGGCTGGGCAGATGGGGGTGTGGGGGTTGGGGCAGTGGCTAGTGGTTTTAGGAGTGGTTTCTAGCTCAGATGTGATGCCAAACCTTCACAGTTGCACTTCTGCCATTGTGATTTTATTTTCTTCTTTAGATTTTTCTGTAATTTCCAAATTTTCTACAGGCACCTTGGTTTTCTTTTATAATTAGAAGGGGGGAAAAATCCTATGTCTTTTTCAAATGGAAGGCAGTTAAGTCACTCTTAAGATTAACTCTTAACTCTTAAGCAACAGTTAAGATTGCTCTTTCTGGACACACGGGCCTTGCAGGGCAGCCCCAAGACGTGCTGTCAAGCAGCCCTGAGAGGATTTGTACCCTGGTGGGTTAGAGGCTTATTTACACCACGTGGAGACCATGCTGGGGGGCGGGATTGTGGGCACAGCCAAATGGGCCTCCTGGAGATGGTGTCTGTCTCACACTGGCTCATATCATTCTGGAAAAGCAGATTTTCAACTCCAGCCATGAGGCCAAGAAATTGAATACGAGATGACCTCTGCGGCCCCTTCCCATGCTAACAGCTATGATTCTGTGATACTCGTGGGCAACAGGACTCAAATGGAGCTTGACTTTGCTCCTGGCCTAGCAGAGGTTACGGGAAACCCCAGCTTCAAGGCAGGAGGAGACCTCATGCTTACGCGCGGACCCTGAGCGGCTCTGCAGGAGAAGCCCAGCACCAGCCAGAAGCCTCAGGCCTTTCTTTCCAGCAGAGACAAAGCTTTGAGGCTCAACAGCAGTGGACTAACCAGAGGCTTGCTCCAGGAAGCTGAGTTGCCGCCTCCTGTGGGGTTGATGAGACACAGGGCCACAAGAGTCATGATGTCAAGGATGAAGAGAAACGTGAAGTACAGGAAGGGATGCAGAGTGAACATAAACTGCAGACAAGGGCGCACGTGCTCGTGTGTGAATGGTGGACCTCAGCGGATGGGGGCTCTATGGCGGGCGGACCTTCTGTACTGCCCCTTCTGCTACTTTTCTGGCCTGTGGGTTCCCTCAGCCTTCTCTTGTCTGTCCATACTATTTCATTTGCTCTCCCTTTATAGAATATAGTCTCTGGAGTCCTGATGGTTCCCCTTTAGTTTTCCTTATTACTGTGTGTTTTTATCTATTTTTCCCCCCAACTGTGAAAGATGTCATACCTAGAGAAGAGCATATCCAATATAAATGTATAGTTTTGCTTTTAAGTAGAGATGGGATCTTGCTATGTTGCCCAGGCTGGTCTTGAACTCCTGGGCTCAAGCAATCCTCCCACCTTAGCCTCCCCAAGTGCTGGGATTACAGGCATGAGCCACTGTGCCTGGCCATAAATGTATAGTTTAAAGAGAAAAATGGATAGTGTTTCCATCTTTAAGGAGCAGAACACTACCACTACCTTAGAAGCACTCGTATGCCTTCACCAAGTTGAATGCCCCACGCTCTCCACCAAAGTAAGCGCTAGCCTGACCTGTAGTTAATAATTTCCTTGCTCTTCACATATTGTTCGGTTTTAAAAACATTGAGCATGAAGCACAGATTAGCTGTGTGGGGAAAGCACCATGTTCCCAAAGTTGAATGAAGTCTGCTGGAGAACGTAATGTGATCTCAAGGTCAGAGTGGACCTCAGCTTTCCCCAGAATTTACGAGGGGCCCTTCTGGGGAAGCCAGGGAGCAGCAAGGCTTGAATGAGTCCTGGGTGTAGCAGGGCTGCCACCATCAGGGCCGCCCTATCCATGGACGAGACCCTGATCATCTGGCAAGAATGTGGATGGAGGGTGCCGGCTGCTGAGTTCTGTTTTTGCAGCCCCCACAGCTGACCTTTCGATTTCAGGAGGAAGTCAAAGCCGAGCACAGCTGTGGGATGGATTGAGGAATGCAGCTGATCTGGAGGGCGGGAAGCTTTTCCATCATGTCCAGATAAGCCGAGTAGAAAGAATGTGGATGGGATCACCTGGGCAACCTGTCTTCAGCTGAGCTGCAGGAAGCCTGCAGAGATCTTGGTGCCAGTGGCTCCTGACGTGTCTGTCCTGAATCCTTGCTCCAGACCAGAATCACTGCCTTCGGGGTCTGGTGCCAGCTGTCATCTTGACACCTCTTCTCTATTTTTCTGAGAATCTCCTGGGAATGTTGACTTCTTTTGATTTTCCTGTCTTCCTCTCCTTCGATGAACCTGTTTCCTGTGAGGAAACACTTGAGGAGAAAAGCTTAGCCACGGATCTGAATTCTTTCTCCACAGGAGGGTCCCTGGGCTTATCTTCTCCTATGCATCTTCTTCTTGAACAGGGCTGGACAAAGTAAAAACTAGCGAAGTGTGGCTGGGTGCGGTGGCTCACGCCTGTAATCCCAGCACTTTGAGGGGCCAAGGCAGGCAGATCACGAGGTCAGGAGATCGAGACTGTCCTGGCTAACACGATGAAACCCCGTCTCTACTAAAAATACAAAAAATTAGCCGGGTGTGGTGGCAGGTGCCTGTAGTCCCAGCTACTTGGGAGGCTGACGCAGGAGAATGGAGTGAACCCAGGAGTCAGAGCTTGCAGTGAGCTGAGATCGTGCTACTGCACTCCAGCCTGGGTGACAGAGCAAGACTCCATCTCAAAAAAGCAAACAAACAAAAAACTAGCAAAGTCTGTTCATCCTGGTGTGTGGATTTTTATGTCTGGGTTGGAAGGCCGGAGGCTGGGGTGGCCATGCAGACCCTGAGAGCCAAAACAGCAAGGGCTGTGGGCATCTGCTGCAGACCGCTTCCCTCTTGTTTCTGGAGCTTCAGTTATTTATGTGCTGGGGATCCGGGACAGTTCCCTCGTTTTCTTTTCTTTTCTTTTTTTTTTTTTTAAGACAGGATCTTATTCTGTCACCCAGGCTGGAGTGCAGTGGTGCAATCATAGCTCACTGTAGCCTGCAACTCCTGGGCTCAAGCGAGTCTCCCACCTCAGCCTCCCAAGGAACTAGGACTACAGGTACACGCTACCACGCCCAGTCAGTTTTTAAATTTTTTGTAGAAACGGGTCTCACTATGTTGTCCAGGCTGGTCTCAAAGTCCTGGCCTCATGATTCTCCCACCTTGGCCTCCCAAAGTGTTAGGATTACAGGTGTGAGCCCCTGGGTCTAGCCAGCTCCCTCATTTTTTGGTTGCTCCAGTGTCGTTTTGTCATTTTACTCTTATTTTGTGGAGATGCAGTCAACTTTCATCCTTCAGTCCCTTCTATTGAGTTTTTCAGTTTTGCTAACATGTTTTTAATTTCCAAGAACTCTTTTATATCTTCCTGTACTTGTTTCATGAATACAATATCTTATCTGAGGATAGTATATTTTTTCTTCATCCCACGTAATTCCAATTCCTCTAAGTTTTTGTTTTGTTTTGTTTTGTTTTTTGCCTTGGTCTTGGTTTTGCACATGAGAGGCTTTAACCTCAGGTGTCAGGTAATCACTGGGTGTTGACTAATGATGAAGCCTGGGAAATGTAAAAGTCTAGATCAAATGGGTGAGAGTGCGGTCTTTTGAGTCTTTTGAGTTTCACTGTAGGATGGTCTAGCTGGGCTATTCACTGGGGAAGCGCAGCAGTGGTCTCTTTAGGTCTTCAGAGATTTGCCAGATTACCCAAGAGGCCCCTTCCTATGTGACGGGAAGGATTGGCCTGGCCGCATCTTTGAGCCCAGTAGGGGAAGAAGGCTGGGACTCCTCGCACTCAGCATTCAGCATGACAGCATGTGGTCACTTCCTTTTGTTTTCAGTGTGGCGCCCATTCTCTGGATCCGTGCTGGCATCCCCTAGTTCCAGACCTCTCTTACACTCTCTAGAGAATAAACCTCCTAGCTTCGGCCATGTCGAGGAAAAGGCTGTAGCTCTGTGGCTTGGAAACTAGGAATCGGTATCTCGCCCAGCTTTTACCCATTCCGCACTTAAGCGTCCCCTCCACCTCAACTTCTGTGGGGTAACAATGCCACAGTTCTGTGTATTTAAAGATTCTTAACATTTTCTTCTGCTGTTTTTGGATGTGGTATTATCAGGTCTGTTAAGGAATTTGCCACTGGTCTCTGCTTTTCAACTTCCAAAATGATTTTGTGGTTGTTGCCTCTCTGCTTTCTCTGTATTTCTTAAATTAGTGTCCTTTTAAAAGAAATTCTTTTACTATGTTTACTGTTTTATAATAGGATTTTAATAGGGGAGCAAAATTAAGTTTATGCAATTTGTGATTTCTTAACCCCAAAGTAAGTTTTGTCTTTGCTATTATTTTACTATCATTTATTGGAGTCTTGAAAGGCCTAAAATGTATACCTTATTCCTTCTAACAGCAGCATCCCCTTCTAATTTTGGGGTGTGTTGGCCAGGCTTTAATTAGAGAGGAGAACCAGTATTTTTCATATATATATACAAATTTGTTAAAGGAATTGGATTGTGGGTGCTGGCTAAGCAAGTCCAGAATCAGGAAGGTCATGGGCACAGACCACAGCTATTGTCTATGGGCAGTCAGGAGGGAAGAGAATGAGCAGAATGGAACTCCGCAGGCACAAGTACGGCAGACGCCACTGCCCATGGGTGGAATTTCTTTTCTTTTTCAGGGAAACTTCAGCTTTTAAGGCCTTTTTAGGCTTCTGCTTTTAAAACTTTTCAACTGATTATGTCAGGGTCAGCCAGATCTTTCAGGATACTCTTTTTTTTTTTTTTTTTGAGACCTAGTCTCGCTGTGTCCTCCAGGCTGGAGTGCAAAGGTGTGGTCTCGGCTCACTGCAAGCTCCGCCTCCTGGGTTCACGCCATTCTCCTGCCTCAGCCTCCCAAGTAGCTGGGACTACAGGTGCCCACCACCACGCCTGGCTAAATTTTTGTATTTTTCAGTAGAGACAGGGTTTTACCGTGTTAGCCAGGATAGCCTTGATCTCCTGACCTCATGATCCACCTGCCTCGGTCCCCCAAAGTGCTGGGATTACAGGCGTGAGCCACCCGACCTCGTAATCCACCCCCCTCGGTCCCCAAAAGTGCTGGAATTACAGGCGTGAGCCACCGCGCCCAGCCTAGGATACTCTCTTAATATCCATCACATCTGCAAAATACCTTCACAGCAGCACCTAGCTTAAATAACTAAGGACTGTCACTGAGCCAAGCTGACATGTACACACACACACACACACACACATCATCATCATCACAGTGGGTTTACCAGTAACTTTCTTCACCAGTTTCCCATAACTGAGCATTTGGATTATATTCTTGTTATTTGTGTTTACAGACTTATTTAACATTATACTTACAGAAGCTTCTGTGGGGAGTTTTTAGTTTATAGATAAGGACATCAGGACCATCAGTTACAGTAAACTGCCTAAGCTGTTCTCTTATGCTGTGTACTATTAAGAATAAAATAAAATTTGTTCTTTTTCTGAATTGCTGTCACAGATGCAACGTGCTCTGCGGAAGCTTAGGAACATCTAAGCTACTTTAATGTACTCTCACTTTTAAGTCATTTAAAGATGGATAGAGGTGCTGATAAATAAGTAAATATGACAATAAGAAGTGGGGATGATAGGGCCTTAGGTGCCCACCTGCAGACTAGAGTGCTGTGTGGGGCCAGGCTGTGCCCCGAGCACATCTAGGGTGTGTGGCTGGTGTCTGATACACATCTCAGAACACAGAGTGGAACAGAACAGAATCAGAAAACTGTTTCACTTTCAGCAACAATGCATGCTGGTGTTGCTTTTCCATAGAAATAGAAAGTGATAAATCTAAAATTACATGATATTTTGCTTTAAATAACAGCTCATTTTTATTAAGATTATCTGCTAATAATAGAATGAAGATAAAATACATTTAAATGCATTTTACAAGTTTAAGTTTTTCTTGATGTTTGGTAACCGGTTTTTACATTTTTGTGTTTGAGATATATTAAATATTTACTTTTGTTAATATATTGTATAATTTCTAAATAGTTCCTCTTGTTCTTAAAAACCAATGTACTTTTTCGAGTTGCATTTTTCATAGCACCCTAAATACTTATTACTTTGTAAAAATAGTATTTTTAAGGGCTACAAGATTTGGACTCAGCAGGTGATTCCAGGAGGCTGCTGCTTGAGGGACTCTTCATTTGTGATGAACACAATTGTTTGTTTAAAACCAAAAATCTCAGAGTTGAATCTGAAAGGTGTGTGTCCATGTACATATTATTGAAGATCAGAAGGCAGGTTCCTTATTTCACGTTAAAGCACAGATAATTGGCTCTTAGAAATGGAACCAATCAAAATGTCTACAAATGCAGAAGACCATGGCGGGGAATCCTACCAGGAGAACATCTTTGGGTCCCCTCAGGCTCCTCACTCCGGTTACCCCAACAATTGGAGAAGAAAGGCCCAGGTATTGGAGAACAATGCCAAAGCAATGCTTGATCCTGGCTGGAGTCAGTTCTTCTGTCCTGTACCGCTGGGCTTGATTTTCCTGTGTGGTGTAATAGATGGATTATATGGTACTGTCAATGTTGCTAGTATTAAGAGGTTAGAGTTACCACTTATAAACCAACTCCCTGGTCAGCAAAATCCAGTGCAATATCCACGCTGCCTGGGAAGGGAGCTCAGGATGACAAGCCGACTGCGGATGAAGTTGTGTCAATATCCAAATGTATTCCTGATGATACGTTCTTCTGTGCTGTTGTTGGATCTGCAGAAGGTCATTGCCAATGCTGATCAGGTTCAGAGAGGTTTAAAGCCTTCATGCTGTCTATTCACAAGTGGGAATTGACTGACTCAGTTTCTTAATCACAGCTCTGCCCCACCTGTTTATTGATTAGGTCAGTGTGCGGCCCTGGGCTGATCTGTCATAATGGGCATCATTATGACATCATTCTAGAACCCAGGGATGGAACTAGCTGAGCAGGCAAGATGGTGGCCGTACATGCCCAGGTGGCAAAAGCCAGCACAGACCCGTGTATGGATGGGACAGTCCCTGCAAGCAGCAGCAGAGAACCAGCCATTCCTGGCTGCAGTGAAAGAGGTTAAAAAGACTCTCAGAAAGTTTGACCTGTGCCCAGATGCCACCCTCATCCAAGAGGTTTCCTAGTCATTCCACAGCAGCCAGTTGGTGGAACAAGAAACACACAACATCATGTGCTGGGCTCAAAGCCCTGGAAAGGAGAGCAGGAACTATAATCACGATATTTCATGCTTGTCACTGCATCAGCCTGCATGGTCAAGCATGTGGGCTCTGACATGGGGACATCCCGCAGGGGACACAGTGCCCTCAAGCTTATTAGATAGCTAGATATGACAACCATTCTGTGGGGGGTGAATTCAGGGATGAAAAACAGGCCCACAGTGGGCATGGTACATGTCCCCACAGTGGGTAGCCAGTTCCTCTTCCAAAACTGCGGGCCTCAGATGACCCCCAGGACCAGGTGGAGGCCTGACTTCTTGATTGCATGAAGGATCTCGCAGGTCACACCTCCGAGCTGGGTTGACATAGGTGAATGAAGGACTGGATGATTTCAGTGGGTGGGACTGAAAACCGCCTTGGCTTGGAAGACCACTCTCTGGAAGGATTTGGTGATCAGACCTTCCTGGGGCATTTTTTTTTCCCAAAAATAGAAGGGATATAAAAAATATATACATGAGAGCCCCTGCCCCTGGCCCGCCTGGCCTGCCTGGCCTGTGGCGGCAGTGTGGCTGTGCAGGTGGCCACTCGGTTGTTTATGTCCATTGCGGGTCTCGCAGCAGCCTTGCAGACTGCCTGATCAGCAGCGGCACCGGCTACATGCCCGAGGACAGGCTCACCGCGCAGCAGCTCTTCACCAGCGCCAACGGCCTCACCTACAATGACTTCCTGATTCTCCTAGGATTCATAGACTTCATAGCTGATGAGGTGGACCTGACCTCAGCCCTGACCCGCAAGGGCTGAAGACGCTGCTGATCTCCTTCCCTGTGGACACTGACAGAGGCTGACATGGCAATCGGGATGGCTCTGATGGAAGATATTGGTATCATTCACCACAACTGCACCCCAGAGTTCCAGGCCAACGAGGTGCGGAAGGTCAAGAAGTTTGAACAGGGCTTCATCACAGACCCCGTGATGCTGAGCCCCTTGCACACCGTGGGTGATGTGCTGGAGACCAAGATGCAGCATGGCTTCTCTGGTATCCTCCTCACTGAGACGGGCACCATGGGCAGCAAGCTGCTGGGCATCGTCACCTCCTGAGATGTCAAGGGACATCTTGCTGAGAGGGACCACACCACCTTCCTCAGTGAGATAATGACGCCAAGGATGAAACTGGTGGTGGCTCCAGCAGGCATGACGTTGAAAGAGGCAAATGAGGTCCTGCAGTGTAGCAAGAAAGGGAAGCTGCCTATCGTCAGTGATTGTGATGAGCTGGTGGCCATCATTGCCCGCACCGACCTGAAGAAGAATCGAGACTACCCTCTGACCTCCAAGGATTGCCACAAGCTGCTGCTGTGGGGGGCAGCTGTGGGCACCCGTGAGGATGACAAATACTGCCTGGACCTGCTCACCCAGGCGGGCGTCAACGTCATAGCCTTGGACTTGTCCCAAGGGAACTCAGTGTATCAGATCACCATGGTGCATTACATCAAACAGAAGTACCCCCACTTCCAGGTGATTAGGGGGAACGTGGTGACAGCAGCCCAGGCCAAGAACCTGATTGATGCTGGTGTGGACGGGCTGTGCCTGGGCATGGGCTGCGGCTCCATCTGCATCACGCAGGAAGTGATGGCCTGCAGTTGGCCCCAGGGCACTGCTGTGTACAAGGTGGCCGAGTATGCCCAGTGCTTTGATGTGCCCATCATAGCTGATCTTGACCATGGGGCATGTGGTCAAAGCCCTGGCCCTTGGAGCCTCCACAGTGATGATGGGCTCCCTGCTGGCCACCACCGTGGAGGCACCTGGCGAGTACTTCTCAGACGGGGTGCAGCTCAAGAAGTACCAGGGCATGGGCTCACTGGATGCCATGGAGAAGAGCAGAAGCAGCCAGAAATCCCCCCTCAGCGAGGGGGATAAGGTAAAGATCGCACAGGGTGTCTTGGGCTCCATCAAGGACAAAGGGTCCATTCAGAAGTTCAAGCCTTGTCTCATAGTGGGCATCCAGCATGGCTGCCAGGATATCGGGACCCACAGCCTGCCTGTCCTTCGATCCATGATGTACTCAGGAGACCTCAAGTTTGAGAAGCGGACCATGTCGGTCCAGATTGAGGGTGGTGTCCATGGCCTGCACTCTTACGAGAAGCGGCTATACTGAGGACAGCAGTGGAAGCTGAGGTGGTGGAGGGGGTGCACCCCAGTGTCCACCTTCGGGCACAGTCTCCCTCCATCACTGAGTGATCCACAGATTTGCACTACAGGTTCCCCAGCTCCTTTCTAGGGAGAGAGGAGGGGAGGTCCTGAGGGGTCTGTGGCCTCTTGCTCGGCGTCCCCTGCAGAGTCAGGACTGCTCCCTGGGCCAGGCTGCCCTGGGAGCGCCGCCAGCCCGGCCAGCTGGACTCTCAGGCCCTGCACCTGCCCTAGGTCTTTCTTGCTCCTCCAGCCTGGCCCCCACCCCAGGGGCAGGCAGCCCCTCCTGGCTTCTCCTGTAGGATGCCTCCGTGCCCTCAGCCCCCCAGGAAATGGTGCTCTCCTGGCCCTGCCTCTGGCCCTTCCAGGGCCGCTGCCCCCTCAGCCATGTGGCACTTCTGAGCTCTTGACCTAGGCCAAGGGGAGGTCTCTGCACCCTTCCCCAGCCCTGGGCTACCCTTGGGTCCTGCTCCTCAGGCCACTCCCCTATCACTGGCCCTGGGGAGGAGGCTGCCCTGGTCATGGCCACCTGCCTGCCATTCCTGACTCACCACCGTCCCCAGGTGTACAATTCCTGCCCTCTCCTCAGCTGCAGTTGAAGGCTTTAACTTTGCACACTTTGGGATCACAGTTACATCAGTGTGTATTAAATAATCAGAATAAATCAAGTAGGTTTCAACACCTCCAAATATCTATATCTATGTGTAGATATATAGATACATATATATAGATATCAGTCTCATGCCACTCTTCATCCCAAAAAGTAACACTATTTTTATCCATTTCTTAATCCCTACTGCTGCTTTCTGCAGATACCAGCTGAATCAAATGTGAATTCCTGCTCCCTCCTTCACACCCAGAAGGTAGCATACATAAATGCTCAGTATCTTAATTTTTTTTCCACATAACACAGAAAACAGGTGTCGTGACCCTATTGCAGTTACTGCTGTGGTGGCAAATGGACTCATCAGAGGAGGGGAGTCTGAAAATGCAGAACTGCCAGGCAAGGAGCCTAGAGGTAAGAGAACGCAAGTCCATGTCAGTAGGGTAAGGTTCAAAGTGCATCCCGGAGAGCCTGCTTCCCTGGCAAAGGTACTACCAAAACACTAACAAGTCCTCAAGAAAGACAGAGAAGACTGGGGTGTGTGTGTGTATGAGGTGGGGGTGGGGGAGCCCTGGGGCTCTGTGGGCTCTTAGCAAAAGAGTTGCAGCCCCTGCCCTGGGAATCACATGTAGTGATTGCTGAGTGTAGAACAGCCATTGTATATCCTGGGGTCACAGGGAATAGAGATCTTCTCCCGAAATTGGACAAGGAAGAGTGCCTGTCTGGGCTCACCCCCTTGATGCTTATATAATATTTTGAGCTTGAAGTGTTGGATGAGACCTTGAGACCTGAAGGGAAGGGAGGAGCTTGGAGGGAGGGACACCAAGTACTTCAAACGTCCTGGGAAGTGAAGAAAGAAATGTATATTGGCCGCCACCAAGAAGAAGATGGCAGGGAGGTTTCCCCTGAGAACTAGGAGGAGTCGGTGGTCCTCTAGCACTGTGGGTGGAGATGCTGCCTTCGGGATTCACTATGGGTGATGACTGGATGGGACCAGAAAGATAAAAGGTCTGGACTTCTCTGGTCTTGTGCAGTGTGCACCACCATGGGAAAGGGCTCTAATATTTGCAAAACACCTACTACATGTCAGACATTATACTGGGTGACTTTCATATGCTTTTATATGTTTGCCCAGGGTTAAGGTCCTTTATTCTTTTTTTTTTTTTTAATGGTCAGTATTTCATTGTGGCATTCTTTTATTCAAATTAAAATTAAACTTATTTTTATGAGATCAATGTAATTAACTACATGTCTAATATAAAGAGCAACAAACCTTGTTATTTTAAAACTACAGAACATTATTTTGATATATTGAGCCAAATATGCAAAACTTGACTTAAAATTGCATATTTGACACCTTTGTTTAAGATAAATTCTAAATGAAAATCTAAATCATGCTTTTATTGTAAATATTAATATAGGCACATGGAAAACATCCAAGCAGTATAAGCAAGGCATGAAGTAAAAAGTCTGAAGTTCATCGACAGTATAAACGGTCTCTTACCACCTTAACTGTGATCACGCTTCACTTCTGTAATAATTGTAGACCACCCAAATGAGAATGAGCAACAGCTACTTGTTCTCAGCTTGGTACATCCCCAGAGAGTCAGCCATGGTCGTTTGCCACTGCAGACACTCAAAGGCAATCAGGGGAGTGAGAAAGCTTTATGGTGGGAAAAGGGGAGGCTTCGGGTGAGCCCTGATCGAAGGCTGTTGGCATCTGGAGGCTGTGGGTGAGCTAACTAGACGCAGGGTATCCTATGTGATTGGTTAGGGAAGCATATTTGGCCTTCTCTGGTTGGTCCTACTAAAGGATTTTCAAAGCAGAGGCAAGAATTAGGGAAGCTGGCAGGTATTGATCAAGTCCTGGCCATTTGGGACCAAAGGCTACAGGAGTTGTTTGGCTTCCTGGACTGGTTGCTGCAGACTGTGGGTCAGAGTTCTGTTTTTGTATATGATCTTCCCATTGTCTGTATATTCTAGTAGATCCCATAATGAAACCACCAGATATGAGTTACAGCATGAAGTAAGTAAGTACACAGTGTCAACTGGAATGTGTTCTTGCCAAAAATCCTCCACCTGGGCCTTATCAAGGCTTTAAATCCAACTACTGGTTTATAGGAAGCTTAGGGAATGAAGACACAATCAGGCAATTCTAAAATGAAGGATATTCTATAAGACAATGACCTGGTCTCTTCAGTGCTATGGGTTTAAAAAGGGCTGGGGAAGGAGGGCTGATGGGAGGACTGTTTTCGATTAAAAGAATGTTAAGAGACTTGAATAACCAAATAAAATAAACATTGAAACTGGCCGAATTTTCTCATAAAACTGAAGCTTGGGCTGGGAGCAGTGGCTCACGCCTGTAATTCTAGCACTTTAGGAGGCCAAGGTGGGTGGATCACCTGAGGTCAGGAGTTCGAGACCAGCCTGGCCCACATGGCAAAACCCCATCTCTACTAAAAATACAAAAATTAGCCAGGTGTGGTGGCATATGCCTGTAATCCCAGCTGCTTGGAAGGCTGAGACAGGAGAATCACTTGAACCTGGGAGGTGAAGTGTGCAGTGAGCCAAGATGGCGCCACTTCACCTCAGCCTGGGTTAAAGAGTGAAACTCTTGTCTAAAAAAAAAAAAAAAGAAAAGTGCTCACTTCAGCAGCACATATACTAAAATTGGAACGATACAGAGAAGATTAGCATGGCCCCTGTAAGGATGACATGCAAATTGGTGAAGGGTTCCATATTAAAAAAAACAAACAAACAAAAACCTTGAAGCTTGGAAGACTTACATTTGTCTTATCTGAGTTCCTTTCTTGGGAAACCAACCATCAGGCCTCCTGAATGATACCAGGAACTGATTTTCCAGATCACTGCCACTGGACAATGAGGTGCACCTGCTGCTTCTTGACCAACTTCTTATCCCTGCCTCATTCCTGTTTTCCCACATGTGGTTACAATGAGATGCTGGACCCCCTTATACTACTGCCTGCTGCCTTATTGACCAACTCCTCGTCCCTGCCCCTCTTGTTTTCCCTCCCTACTATATAAACCCTTAATTTTAGTTGGTGGGAAGGGACATATTTGAGGCTGGTCTCCCTTTTCTTCAGCTGACATCACTTAAATAAAATCTTCTTCCCTGGCAATACTTGTTGCCACAGTGATTGGCTTTCTATGTGGTGAGCAACAGGACCTAGACCAAGCCCCTGGTGATCAGCAACAACATTTGGGAAACAATTGAGATTTTTATATGGACTCAATTATATAGTATTGGGGAATCACTTACTGTGTTAGGGTGTTAATGGCATCTTGTAGGGGAATATGTTGAGGCAATGCAAACTCAACAGTTTAAAGATGCAGCATCTGAAGTAATTTCCTCTGAAATGGTTCAGTAAAAAAAAATTATAATGCAGTATGGCAAAATGTAGTTTTAGATGTAAGTGGTGAGTACATGGGTTTTCATGACAGAAAAACAGACTAGTCTATGTTTGTACTTTTTATAATCATGTTTAGAGAGGAGACTTTTGTGCTCTATTTTAAATTCTACTTATTAACTACTGTTGCAGTTTAATGTCTGTATGAGCAAAAAATAGTCTCGTATTCCCCTTTCATATTTTTTCCTAAACATAATTATAATCCACCTACTAGATTTTTTCCCTACCCAATGCCATGGAAATTTTCCTATATCAGACTGTGTGGATCTGCCACATTCTTTTTTATGGCAACACATATAATATTTATTTGGGAGAATGTACTCACTTATTGAGTATTGATAACTTCATTTTTTATAGTCTTTCTACTGTTAAAAGCATTATATTACTCTAGCCTCAAAGAAACAGTGAAGGAGGCATTCAAGGAAATAGGCTGGTTGCTTGCTGTAAGAGATAGAACCTAGGATGCTGACCAGGATGGTTGAGAAGGTGGTCAGCCCACCCCAGAGCTGGTAATGGGAGGGGACTAGTGTCTGGAGAAGCAGCCAGGTGTGCTCATCCCCCAAGGGACATAGCATGACCAAGGGAGGTGAAACAGTTTTATTAAACTGTTTCAGTATAATAAAGAAAATAGAGGGGAGACTGACCATGACTAAGAGCCTCTGCTTAAACTCAGCCAGTTTCAGTGAAGGTCATGGTTTCCTAAGGTTTAGCTGTGAGACATCTTCATTAGGTTTTTTCAAGGGAAGGCGAGGGTTAAAGAAAGAGAGGGAGTTGGCGGCTCTACAGCAATGCAGGTTCTACGTTCAGCACAAGACTTGCTGAGGTGGGGGACCCGCTTAATGCCAGTGCTCACCGCTGCTTACAGGCTGGGGCAATTATAGCCCTGGGTGGGAGGGATCTTGGGGGGCATGTTACCTGGGAAAATGTTGATAACATGTTCCCATGATGAGGTGGTTTGGCCCTTGTTCTGGCTGAATGTGATGTTCTTTATACTTTTTTACGGCAGAATGTAAGAAAGTCAGTTGGTTGGTCAGGCTGTTTCTCATGGCCCAACCCCCCATGGAATGTTTTACTTTAACCAAGATCTGTGAAATGCAGGGGTATGGTGGGTGCGTTTACAGAATGGTGCAGTTTGGACTAACAGTTCTCAGGGCAGGGGCAGCTGCCTTTCCAGCCACGTTATGTCTGCCTGGACATGTGGACCTTTGGGGTTGTGTCTGTGCTGACTGGCTAATGCCATGGCTAGAGGCCTGAGATAGCCAGCCTGGCCAATGCCACCTCCAGCAGGCTGGCAGGGTTGCAGCAGCCATTAGGGAAGGGCCAGACAGGGTGTGTGCATGAACCATACTGTGAATGCATGCATGAGTGACTATGGCCCAGTAAGTATCCTGCAGACAGAGAGGCATCTGTTCTGTTAGAACAATGACACAGATATTTCAAACATCATCTCACAAGGGGCCCTATCATCCCTTACCCTCATCCCCCAGGGCAGTCAGGAAGGGGAGATGATCCATTTCCAAAGTGGGTACTGTTGACTGTGAGAGAGGTAGACTTCTTTTTTTTTTTTTTTTTTTTGAGACGGAGTCTGGGTCTGTCACCCAGGCTGGAGTGCTGTGGCCGATCTCAGCTCACTGCAAGCTCCACCTCCCGGGTTCACGCCATTCTCCTGCCTCAGCCTCCCGAGTAGCTGGGACTACAGGCGCCCGACACCTCGCCCGGCTAGTTTTTTGTATTTTTTTTTTTAGTAGAGACGGGGTTTCACCGTGTTAGCCAGGATGGTCTCGATCTCCTGACCTCGTGATCCGCCCGTCTCGGCCTCCCAAAGTGCTGGGATTACAGGCTTGAGCCACCGCACCCGGCGAGAGGTAGACTTCTTAAACATCCTTTAAAGGGCTTATTTTCAAGAATTTTTTTTTTTTTTTTTTTTTTAAAGAATTCAACCAGAAGTGATTACTAGAAACAGGCAGGTGGCCTGGTGGCATGGGTGCATTTTTCAAATGTTTTGTCAACAAAGCTGCAGGGTCCTGCTACTTCTGTGTGTAGATCGGAGCCCAAACCAGGATCTTTGCTTGGAGGAGAACCTCCAGAGAAGCCCCTCATAGCTGTGTCCCTCTGCAAGATGAGTGGGCAGCCTTGCCCTGCGAGCTTGGACAAAATGAAAACTCCAAGCAGGATACAGGGTGGTTCCATGTGCATTCCTCCTGGGAGGCCACTTCCTCTGGATTTGTTCTTAGGCTTTTGCAGCCGAGGGCCACTGCAAAGAAAGGTTATCCAGGGAGATGACATGACCGCAAGGGCTCTGGCTGGCCCCATAGATGAGCCTAAAAGATGAGATTAGAGCAGCTCGGTGTGTGTCCATGACCTTAGTGGGGATCTGAACCATCAAGAACACCACCCTATTTGTGGGCAAGAATGTCTGTTCTTGTTTGGGATCAGTGGGTTGGCAGCAACACCCTATGGAAGCAGCTGAAGCAATGGCAGCTTACAATTGTGGCTGGTTCTTAACTGTCACCAAGAGAATGGAGAGGTTTGGACTTTCCCCAGGGGAAACAGGACTGAGCCACTTCTAGCGATTCTTGGGACAACCCAAGGGGACTAGGGTGTTCCCAGGAGAGACACTGGGCCTGCTACTAATCTGGAAAGAAGGCCGAGAGTCCATTTAAATGAAATAAAAATGCATTATCACTCTGACCACAAAAAGCAGCTCCTCTGCTCACACAGAGGTAGGATACAGGCGATCAGATTCCCCACGTTCCTGAGGCTGTCCTTTGCAGGACAGATCACAGGTTAAGTTACAAAACTCAGACTACAGCAAACCCTGACGGCAAATCCAGAGACATTTTAGGGGGACAGTGTCACTGGCTTCAAATATCTGTGTGGGCGGAGGATTACCTAGGTGCTGAGACAAGAGACTGAAGGCACAAACTGTTTCAGTATAATAAAGAAAATTGTTAGAATAAGAATAGTTATAATACAAATTAGATATAGAGATGATCATGAACAATTATCAATCACGATTATAAACATTATTAATAATTAGCTTTTAATATTACTCTTTGTTGCATTACTAACGTAACCTAGGAATAACCGGTGGGTATAGGGTCAGGTGCTGAAGGGACATTGTGAAAAGTGACCTAGAAGGCAAGAGGGGTGAGCCTTCTGTCACACCCGCATAAGGGCAGCTTGAGGGCTTCTTGGTCAAGCGATAATGCCAGTGTCTGGGAGGGCACCCGTTACTTAGCAGACCGCGAAAGACAGTTTCCTTTCCTTGGAGGAGTCAGGGAACGCTCTGCTCCACCAGCTTATATTATCCAGGCCTGTCCTCAGTCATCCGGAGGCCTAAACCTCTCCCCGTGGTGATGTGCTTCAATGGTCACACTCCTTGTCCACTTTCATGCTCCTCCCGTACTCCTGGTTCCTCTTTGAAGTTTGTAGTAGATAGCAGTGGAAGAAATAGTGAAAGTCTTAAAGTCTTTGATCTTTCTTGTAAGTGCAGAGAAGAAAACGCTGTTGTGTGCTGACTTTTCTGCTTCGGCTACTTAAAAGGGAAGGGTGCACTATCCTGTAATCACATGACTTGCGTCACGTTGTCAATCACTTAGAAGATTCACCCTCCTTACCCTGCCCCCTTGTCTTGTATGCAGTAAATATCAGCGAGCCCAGATGTTCCGGGCCACTACGATCTCTGCGTCTTGATGGTAGTGGTCCCCCAGGCCCAGCTGCTTTCTCTTTATCTCTTTGTCATGTGCGCCTTTATTTATTACAATCTCTCATCTCTGCACATGGGGAGAATATCCGCTAAGCCCTGTAGGGCTGGACCCTACATATCTGGATGGCCTTCAGAAGCAGGCCCAAGGAAAGACATTCCAGGAGGCAGACTTCTGATCAGTATGGAGAACAGCTTCCCTGCCACTGCACACATTCCGTGGTGCAAGCAGACCCCGGGCTGGGTAAGGCTGGTCCATGAATTGGCTGGGCCACAGTTTCCTGCCACTGCCTCCCTGACCCCAGTCCAATTCCTTGCTGGGTTTTCAGGTTGGAGCTCCACCTACACACAGAAATAATCTGAGAGAGTCACAAAGGGCCTCTGCTCTCCTTCCCCAGATGTTCCTTGCTGGCTCTTTCGAGGTAGATAGCCCCTCACCCTGGATGTGAGGTCCTTCCCCTACTCTTTTTGCCTTGCAGTCCTGCTGCCCCCACCCCTGCCCCACCCCAGAGCAAGATTGCTTCCTGGGAAGGGAACCCAGGAGAAGGCAGATTTCAAGTTCTCTTCATTGCTGCTGGGAATGTATGTTTGGGTCCATGAAGACAAGTTCTTCTGGGAGGAGGCTGAGGACTCCACCTAGGATAGCTGATGAGCACCTTCTTCTTAACCATGACAACTAAAAGGACTTCTCAATAAGGTCCTAATTAATTTTCATTTCTTAATGAGGCTACTGAAAAGCAGGAGAAACATCAGTGAAAAGGATTGGGGTATTTCTACCTGAGGCTGCCTTCTTGAGAGCCTCAGAATGACAGCTGGTGGCCTGGCTTCCTTGATAAACTACTGGTATGAAATCAGGGGGAATTCTGACCTCACTTCGGGTGCATGTACTGAGTAAACTGAAATTTCTTTCTTGTATGAAGAGTGAAGTTATGGCTCTGAGCACAGAAATCCCTTCTAGGTGCCAGAAATGTCTTTTCAAAGGGGTTGGTGTTGAAAGGGTTCTGGCTGTGCCTCTGTGACCTGGACAGAGCCAGCCTGGTTCTTTGGGTCTCAATGTTCCCTTCTGTAAAGACACGGCTTGGAGACTTTCCCTTGGGATGGGGGAAGGGAACACATGGAGACCCCCTAGGAGGGCAGTGAGCCTCACGTGGAGTCTGTTTCTAGAGGAGCAAAGCTGCTTCTGGTTACCTCCTGGGTCAGGGCTGCTTGTCCTGTGATGGGGCAGCTGGCCCTCAGTGTGATGATGATGACACCTCTTGGGCCGGACTGGGATGGGTTGAGTTGGGCTCATAGGGAAAGTTGTGCAGAGGTTGAGCTGTGTCTCAGAGTGTGGTCTGACCATGAAGAGTAGGGTCTGTCTGCAGCAGCTTCACCCCGACTGGGGCTGGGCCTTCCTCCTGGGTCCTGCATTCAGCTGGCGAGCATGGCAGCAGCACCAGTGCTCCCTTGCCTCTCCCCAGCACCTCATGGCATGAGGGCTAGGACCCCTGCTCAACTGGCTAGGTCCATGGATGGGGCCGAAGGAGGGTCTAGTTTCAACTCCTGGCCTTTTTTTTTTTTTTTTTAATGACATGGAAAGTATTTTTAAGAAACAAAAACCTTTCTCTGCCTAGGTTATACTGCCCGGCAAAAAATTCTTCCTCCGCCTTGATATGCTTTGAGTCAAACGTATCTCAGTAAAAAACGCACAGCAGTGTGGTCTGAGCTTCCACTTTTCATTGTCATTGAAATTTGAATTTAAATCGCAGAGATGGTATATAGTTGTTGTGTTCAAACAACGCAGAAGAATATAGAGACTCTGGAAGGAAGTTCTGCTATCACCTCCACCCCTCTCCTCCCTTCTCTTTCTGGCCTGAGTATCAGGAGACATTGCTTTGAGAGGCCACAGTATGCGGTCTGGGTTGGAGGGCCAAGCCAACGACAGGAGGTGCATCACCTCAGAGAGACTCAGCGGCAGGCAAAGCACGATAACCACAGAAGAGACGGGTCTGTGGTGACCCCCCAGGCCCAGCAGGTACCAGCCAGGACTGTGCCTCTGCCATCCGCACATTGACAGGGAAGAGCCAGCGCTGCCCATCTGCACGCCAGCTCCCGTGGGCTCTTTCTGGCCTCAAAGGGAAGAAGGCATCCGCAGCTCGGTCATAGCAAAGCCCATGACTACGCATGTGGAAACCTCAGTGGATCAGGCTCCGGAGGAAAGCTGCATGACCCTGACCCTGTGGCTGGCGGCATTCAGCAGGGGCCACTTTAGCAGGAAAGAGCAGGGAGGCAACATAAGCTGAAGGGTAGGGATGTGTGAGCCATTAGATAGGTGGCTGCTGTTAGCGAGTCCATTCCAGGGTCTCCTAGGGGGCTGTGGGGGGATCATTCAGAGGTGCCCCGTCTCAGGTGTCTCTCATCTCCTCCCCACCACTGCATGAGTTGAACATGGACATTCAGAGCTGTGGTGTATGGGATATACTGCGTCGGGGAGCAGATGTCACTCCCTTGTCTCTGGACCGACGCTGCTGGGCTGCCCTGATTATGCAGCATCCATTTAACTTCTTTAGGGAGCACTGACAGTGTGCCAAGCTCTCTTCTGAGTGCTCAGAATACAGGTTATTGAATCAGACATGGGCCTTGCCCTCGAGATGCTGACAGCAATCTGGTGGTGCTAATGCTAGCAGGATGGGCTGTCACCTTCACGCACACAGCAGACGGCAACACAGCCTCTGCAGGGAGTGTGGAGTATGCACTTTGTTAGGTGATGAGCTCCTAGAGTCCTAAAACACAGTCCTTTATTTATGTCATTGGCCCCACTGCCCCAACCTTTCACCGTGCCCACACTCTCTGGACTTTTCAGCTTCCTGGTGATTCAAGAGACTCTCATTGCTTGTTTTTGAGCACAGGTAGCTTTTCCCCTCTGAATGACCCTTTGAAAGGTAATCCCGACACCTGCCCTCACCAGTCTCGTACAAGAGCCATGGCTCTAATAAACAATCAAGTGGCAATTATCCATTCAAGGATCATCTGTCTTGGCAATTAGTTTTTGTTGTGGTGGTTGTTTCAACTGACTTCTCAGATACTTTCTCTCCAACGTGGTTGGTGAGTTATCGGAGAAGTGAGACTCATTTTGCTATTGCCAATACTGGCTGCAAGAGAGAAGCAAAATAGTGAAGTGGAAAGAGCAGGAGCCAGGAGCCCGAGGACTTGTATCCTCGTCTTGATTCTAATGTGAGCTGGCTCACAGGCTTTCATCGTGGGCATTATTCCCATCACCTGTGAGCCTGAGGTTGCAAACCAGCATGTATTATTTGTGGGAGCACGCGGTGTATTTTAAGTATAAACAATGCAGGGGAGCTATAAGGAACTTAGGAACTGCTGTCAAGGAGGCAAGGAATAGGATACAGGAAGGGAAAACAGTACTTTGGGTCTAATTCTGCTGCATGAGAGGAACAGTTTGTATCACAGGGTAGGGTAACTTGTAACTGGAAAGAGTGGTGAGAAAATGTAGGCCAAGGGGTAGATTGTTTAAATGGATTAATTCTTGGACTGTGCGCTCAAGCTTTAGCAAGGCTGTATCTGTGGGACTCCTGTGAGGCCTGGCTTGTGGATGGGTCCTGTAGACATTTGTGATTTGCTTGTGCAAGGTCACCTAGGGATAGTCTAGGCTTAGAGACAATTTTTTGAGTTCCCAAAATAGAAGGGTAATGTATATTTAAACTTCAAAACCCTGTGAGTCCCATGTTTCCTAAAACAGCCCCGTCCTACCATACCCTTCCACCTTCAAGGCAGCTACGGCAGTCACTTATGCTTCATTCTCCAGAGTTCTGTCCCCTTGGCGTTCTGACTCCTGGGGGTTTCCATTACCTTCCTGCGAGCTCAGCTACGCATTAAAATTATGTTTTGTAAATTGTACCCAACATTTTCTTGGCATTTTGTTGCAGATAAGCCCTTCAGGTTATCTTGTCTACTCTGGTGCCAGAGGAGAAGCCTCATGAACATCAGCAGCATCTGACTTTTTACAAAGGAATCTGAGCTAGGAGAGTAAAATAGTAGGATTTGCTAGAGCTACATACACAGTGTATGGGTGCTCAGTCTCCAGAGTGTTCAGTTTGTGGAAATAGTTTCTAATAAACAAAAGGATCCTACTTTGTATCTATGGTCCTCTTTTTTGTTTCTCATTGAGAATAGCTTTAAGTGTTTGAGCAAGTTTCCATCTTGCATCGGGGAAGGTAGGATTCTTTGGGGTGAGAACTTTTCAGCAGTCAGGACAAGAAGCTTACCTTGGTTGATCTTGGGTAATTGCAAGTGACAGACAAAGCCTCCCGGACTTCCCCGCCTCATCTCGGGCTGGATGCTGGTGAGCTTATTCAGCACTGGGCACAGCAAGTCCTGTTCCATTAACCAACCAGCTCTCTTGCCACATGGGCCATCTGTCCATTAATATGGGGTGTGACCATTTATGGAAATGATTACAAACCCTCATCCTACTCATAGCCTCAACATCTATTGTATCTTGGTGGCCAAGTAGGAATAAGTAGCAAAATTAATTTGATTGTGACTGCTTTATTTATTCTGGTCCTCCCTGTCTTCACTTTATTCAGGTAAGTAAAGAAAACTCCATTAAAGGCAAAACAAGCAAACAAAAAAAGGCAGCCAAGGAGTTTGAGAGTAATGTAGTTTCAGAAACAGCAACTTTGGAACACATATGATCTCCCATGGTTTGCGGGTATACCACAAACGTTTTTTCTTAAAAGTATGGGACATACTGTTTGATGTCAAAGTATTGAGAGGAAGATCAAACCCTGCAGATTTCAGATTTCCCTTGATAGTGACTGTTTTACTCTGATATGCCTAAAATTAACATATGTCACATTTAAAAATGTATTACACATATTCACATAAGCTTAAGAAAGGGTATCATGAAACAAAGAAATTGAAACACTTCAGTGATTGAAGTCAAACAAACATGCATGAGGTCAACTCTAAGATTCTGCAAAAAACAGCTCTAGGCAGTTCACTGCTACGTAAACAAGAAGTTGGAAGTTGGGGGTTCAGCTTCACTTGAAAATTGTGGAGTTGTCACCCATTCCTCTCTCAATACTGTACCCTTATCCTCCACCTCGCCTCTTGTTGTTTCCCTTTCTTTAGTTTCTGACGCTGGCTTCTCGGCTTCAGCCATTCTCAACAGAGGGAACAGCATGAGAAAAGTCAGTTGAGTTTCCCATGGGATTACATCTCCTCCACCTCCTAGGAAACATCCTCCCTATTTTTCTGTAGCTGCCGTTTTTGGAAGGCAGCTTCCTCTACCCCCCTCCACTTACTCATGCAAACTGCTCAGTCATCTCGACTTCACATCCAGTTCTCCCTCCTCCAGGATCTAGGAGTTTTCCTCCAACTGTCTCTCCATTTCATGAATGGCATCATATTTATTGTCTGTACAACTCATTTTACTCAGGGAGCAGAGGACAGTTGTAACCTCTATGGACATTGTTCTCTTCAGACAAGCCTGCCATTTGGGGAGGGACACAGTGGATGGGGGATACCACATGGCGAGTCAGCTGAGTCTAATACTCTTTGGAAACCAGTAGGTGATGGATGCCACAGTCAACTCTTTCCCCACATTTAGGTCGCTCATTCTTGTACACAACACACGCTGCCTTGCTTCACTCATCTCACCTCCATCTCTGCTCTCTTGAGATCCTAAATTTAATTCACTGAAGGGAGGGACCACTTCATCTTTTACATCCCTTTTGACATGCAGCACAGGGCTGGTTTTTCCAGAGGTTACCAGCCAAATTCTTATGGTATGAATGAATGAATGGGTACTTCTGATTACCAAATCAGTCTCCAGCCTTCAATTCCCTATGACCATCTCAAAATTCATAGTTCTCCTATCATCTCTAGTCTGAAATATCTAAAATCCTCCACGTCTATTTTCTGCTTCAAATCTGACCCTCTCAACCTTCTCATATCTCTTAATGATACAGTTATTATTCTCTAATACTCAGCAGAAACCTCAATCATCTTGGAATCCTTCTCTTCTTGGTCCCATTGAGTTAGGTATTCCCTTTTCATTCGCATAGCTACAACCTGGGTTTCATCAGCTGCCTAAGTTTAGGCCCTTATCACTCAAGCCTGGACTTTTCTAAGTGCCTCCTGCTTCATTGCCTTGAACAATACAATAAAACCAGGCTAATCTTCCCAAAACATTGTTTTCTTCAAGTAAATGAACTGCATCTAAAAAATAAACATCCATGGCTCCTATAACTAGTGAAATATAATTCAGATGTCAGCCTACACTCAAGGCCCACCGCCACCACCCCACAACTGACTTCAGCTGACTTTCCAGCCTTCCTCTTTCCACCTGGACTTTGCAACGTTTCTGTCCAGTTGGACTGGTTTGCTCACGGGCTCCCCAAGCAGGACTCTGGCAATATTAAATGTCCTTGTTCATCCTGCCACACGGCCCTTTTTATTTGGTCTTTCCAAATTCTGCCCAGTCTTCAAGGCTCAGTCAAGGGCGAGTTCCTTCTCTTTGACACCTTCACCAGCCACTTACAAAGACCACAACCTATTTATCCTTGAAGTTCTTGAAGTTTCAACTTCAGGGCCTCACACCCCCCGCCCAAGCCTTGGACCTTATTTTATATTTGTAACTATATATATATATATATATATATATATATATATATATATATAGTTGTTTTTTTTAAAATAAGTTCTTTCACTATTATAAACTTCAACCCCACATAAACTTGTACCCACCCTTCTGATCATCTGCAACTCTCAGCTGCAGTTTAACTGATCTGCAGGGTTAGAGCTATTTGCAGTGTCTTATTGAGTAAGCCTGAAAACATGCTCAGAGCTCACACTGAGTCTCCTATTTATTTGATTTCCATTTGGATCAAATCCCCAAGGGTATGTTAAATACGTATTTTGAATATATATTTCCATTCGTGTAGACTTCAGAGCTCCTGGATGCAGAGGCGGGGAAGATCTTGCCCTTGGTATCAGGGCACATGTTTTTGGAAGGATTAAATGCAAGCATTTATAAAGAGAGACAGGCAACATGAGTACCCTAAGAAAAGTACAAACAAAGTACTGTAGGGGGTTAAAGAAGAGATGATGCTAGGTTTGGCATTTTACCCATGGTATCCCAACATCCCAGCAAGGTGTGCCGGGTATGCGAGAGAACGGCAGCTGTCTTTTCCTGGTGCCTGGCTTATTCTCCACACCCTTGGCCCCCCAGCGCAGCTCATGAGGCATTCCTTGTGCTCCTAGTTTTGCCACCCCAGCTCCTTTCTGGCTTCCCCAGAAATCTGTGGTCTAAAAAGGTGTCAAAGTGCCTCCTCGTCTAATTTTCCAACATGCAATGCTTTTAGAAGAGCACTTACAGCTTTCACTTTGTGTGTGTTTGAACATTCTTTAACAACAAAGTCTTGCTCTGTCACCCTAGACTAGACTGCAGTGGCACAATCATAGCACACTGCAACATCAACCTCTTTGGCTCAAACCCTCCTCCTGCCTCAGCCTCCTGAGTAGGGACTACAGGCATGTGCCACCACGCCTGGCTATTATTATTTTTTACATTTTTGTAGAGATGAAATTTTACTATGTTGCCCAGGCTGGTCTCGAACTCCTGGCCTCCAGTCATCCTCCTGCCTCAGCTCCCAAAGTACTGATAGGCATATGAGCCACTGTTCCAGGTCCTTGTTTTGTTTTTAAATCCCCATCTGTACCCATGAATTGAGTTTGTAAAGTCAACAAAAGCGAAAACCAGTTTGCCCTGGTGGATGGAGAAAGGGGAGGGAATGTGAGGGAAGGACCTGCAACGGTGCGATCCTGAAGCCAAGCGTCATTAACTTTGCAGTCTTGTTCTTCCTTCTGACCGAAATAGACTCTTGTCTTCTTTGATTTGGTGTCCCTCGCTAGCCTCCCTCTGGGGTAAGACTTCCCTTTGCTATGAATGCTGAATCCTCTGTTTTAGCCAAAACTACCCAGCTCAGAGCTACATTTTGTGTACAGTTACTCCAGCGTTTGGAGGCAATTTCTTTGGGATTGTATTTCTCTATTCCCTCTCCACTACTTTTCGGTTTCCCTGTTTTATTCTGTGTTAACAAGCTTTGGTCCGACTATATCTTGATGTATTTACACAGGTCAGTGCAAATCCCCATTTCATCATTGCCCTGGTCATTTCTACCCGCTTGCTGAGAATCCTGGCCCAGCCCCCAGCGGGAGACCTATGGTGACATGGCTTTCTCTCCTCAAGGACTTTCTACCTAGCAGCGGCCTCTGTTGGCAGCTCTCCCAGGCCTGGCAACAGCTGTGAGGCTTCTTCAGACCCAGTTTCTGAAAGACAGCTTCAGGTCTTCAAAAAGACCTGCATTTACTGGACTTCTGTTAGGTAGATCCTTTTTCAGGTTTCCTCTCTTCACTGGATCCAGTCACACTGGCCACTGAGTCTGAGAGTCTGGTCTCCGCTCAGGAGGTTTGGTTTCCCTGGCAACATGGGTGGGGCTGAGCCTCCCAACTGCCCATGACAGTTATTCAGGAACTTTCAGTTGGTGCTCACCTGCTTGCTGAGGTTGACAGGGCGGTGACTGTTTAACTGTATTTTACAGAAGCAAGGCAAGGCTTGGTCAGAGTCTTCTAGGCTGGGACTAAAACCCAAGTATCTTTTTCTCTGATCCATTTGTGATCTTCCACATCACACTCTGTGGTCATCAATGGCTCCAATGTCACCTCCAGCCCTATATTGGAAATGCTAGGCTTGGGGACATCTCAGGATCCCTACCAGATGGTCAAACGTGGCCTGATTCTGATCCAGGGAAGAAATCTAATGCCAAACTTCACCCAGGGCAAGTTTTCCAAAGTGTGGTCACAGGACACCTGAATCAGAATCATTTAGGATATTTGTTTTAAATGCTGAGTCCCAGGCACCAGTCCTTACCAAATCTCCTGGGGATGGGCCTGGAAAGAATGAAACTAGGCCCCTGTCTCTCACCATACACAAAAATCAAATCAAAATAGATTAGAGACTTAAATCCAAGACCTGAAACTACAAAGCTACTAGAAGAAAACATTGGGAAAATGCTCCAGGACGTTGGCCTGAGCAAAGATATTTTTTTCTGTAAGACATAAAAATCAGAGGCAACCAAAGCAAAAATGATTTTTTTTTTTTCCAGTGGAGTTTCGCTCTTGTTGCCCAGGCTGGAGTGCAATGGCATGATCTTGGCTCACTGCAACCTTCGCCTCCTGGGTTCAAACGATTCTCCTGCCTGTCTCCAAAGTAGCTGGGATTACAAGCATCTGTCATTACACCTGGCTAATTTTTGTATTTTTAGTAGAGTTGGGGTTTCACCATGTTGGCCAGGCTGGTCTCAAACTCCTGACCTCAGGTGATCTGCCTACTTCAGCCTCTCAAAGTGCTGGGATTACAGGTGTGAACCACAGTACCTGGCTTTTTTTTGTTTTTATTTTTGTTTTAGAGACACAGTCTCACTGTGTCACCCAGGGGCCGAGTGTAGTGGTGCAATCTGAGGTTACTGCAACCTCTGCCTCCCCAGTTCAAGCGATTCTCATGCCTCAACCTTCCAAGTAGCTGGGATGACAGGTGCGTACCACCGCAGCCGGCTAATTTTTGTATTTTTAGTAGAGATGGGGTTTCGCCATATTGGCCAGGCTGGTCTCGAACTCCTGGCCTCATGTGATCTGCCCGCCTCAGCCTCCCAAAGTGCTGGGATTACAGGTGTGAGCCACCATGCCTGGCCCCCAAAATGATACTTTGGATTACATCAAACTAAAGATCTTCTGCACAGCAAGGAAAACAATCAACAAAGTGAAGAGAGAACCTGTAGAATGGAAGAAAACATGTGCAAACTATCTTACACCTTTCCTCTTCACCTCATAGACAGTAGATTGGTGGTTACCAGAGGCTGGGAAGGGGAAGAAGGAGGGGGAATAAATAAATAAATGTCTTCATTTCCACTAAACTGTACATTTAAAAGTGGTACAGATGGTAAATTATATATGTATATTTTATCTCAATTAAAAATACACAAATAAAAGGTAATTTTAAAAAAAGTTACAGCCTTCTATACCACTGTAGGAAGATTATAGTTAATAACAATATATAGTTTCAAATAGCTAGAGGGAGGATAGTGAATATCCCCAATACAAAGAAATGATAAGTGTTTGAGATGATGGATATAGTAATCACCCTGATCTAATTATGATAACATATCTATTAAAACATCACTATGTACCCCAATGAATATGTACGATTATGATTTATACATATATTTATACATATCTTTGTACTAGTCAAAGAGTCTAATGTCACTCATCTGCTCCCTTCTCTGCTTTGGCTGTGCAACACAGAGCTACATTTTGTGTACAGTTACTCTAGCGTTTGGAGGCAATTTTTTTTTTTCAATGGAGTTTTGCTCCTGTCACCCAGGCTAGAGTGCAATGGTGCGATCTCAGCTCACTGCAACCTCTGCCTCCTGGGTTCAAGTGATTCTCCTGCCTCAGCCTCCAAAGAGGCTGGGATTGCAGGCATCCACCCACCGCACCTGAATATTTTTTGATAGTCAATCAAAAAATGAAATGAATAAAGCTTCTATGACCATTCAAAATAATGCAAATTAAAAGAAAGAAAATGATCACCCTGGAAAAAATTTTTAAAAATTAAAAGGCTTAGGTTGGGCACGGTGGCTCATGCCTGTAATCTCAGCAATTTGGGAGGCCAAGGCGGGTGGATCATTTGAGGTCAGGAGTTCAAGACCAGCCTGGCCAACATGATGAAACCTTGTCTCTATTAAAAATACAAAAATTAGCTGGGTGTGGTGGCGCATGCCTGTAATCCCATCTACTCGGAGGCTGAGGCAGGGAGGCAGAGACTGCAGTGAGTGGAGATGGCGCCACTGCACTCCAGCCTGAGTGAGAGAGCAAGACTCCATCTCAATTTAAAAGAAAATTAAAAGGCTTTGCTCTGTAAAAGCCTTTTTTGCTCTTTACAAAGATGAAAAGGCGAGCTACAGACTAGAAGAAACTAAGTAGAAATTACTGACAAAGGACTCATCTCTCGAATACATAAAGAATTCTCAAGCTCAATGTCACTAGCCATTAGAACAATAAAAATTAAGAACAAAACAAGGTAGCACTACATGGGGAGTCTAAGGCAGTTAGAATTTGCAAGGCAGAGTACTATAGAGAAGAAAGTTATACAAAGAAAGAGCTCAAGAAATCTGCATATGGGTATGCTTCAATCTTTGGCTGAATATGAATCTGTGCAATTGTAGAGTAAAACTCAAGAAGGCTGGAAAAGAACTACCAACGAAAGAAAAATTTCCAGGGAACTCTAACCCAAACAGTTCTCAGAATTCACACAAAACTGGGAATCGTTTTAATTCCTACAAGCCGGAATGGAGAGACATTGTTGAATACATGGAGGGCTTAGCAGAAACTCCAGAAGGGTAATCATAGTATGGCTGAAATAGCCCTAGAGTACAGGATAATCTAAGCCTGCCCTAAACAGGTTTAAAAATGTCTTAAATACCTGCTAGAACAAATCCAAACACTCTTTAAAGCAATGCAATGCAATACGGTACTGCCAAATATAATATACAAATGCTATGCCTCCAATTAAAAATTACTAGACATATGAGGCAGCAAGAAAGCATTACCCCATACCAGGAGAAAACTTCATTAGAAAAAAAATTACGTAGATGTTGGGTGTCATGACAAGAGCCAACTTGAAGGAATACTCAGTGACCAAGTTCAGGACAATTTAAACAAGAAAATATGATGATAATAGTGAATTATAACACATAGAATAAAATAAATATCCACAAGTCCACACTGATATAAATAAATAGAGGAGAAAGGATTCCTCTTCCTCTCATTAAAAGTCCAACGAACAAAGGTAGAATAAATTATGGAACCAAAAAATTGCCATTTGGGCAACACCATGGTAATAATTATTGCTGGCAAGAATCTTTAACCCTTTCCCATTTTTTCAAGAATATTCACCAGCAGCACTTCCAGCTGCAGTGTTTACCTTGAGATAACTTTACCATGAAATATCTCACTTTCATTCTTTTCTTTTTTTTTTTTTTTTGAGACGGAGTCTTCGCTCTGTTGCCCAGGCTGCAGTGCAATGGTGTGACCTCGGCTCACTGCAACCCCTGCCTCCCGGGTTCAAGTGATTCTCCTGCCTCAGCCTCGCAAGTATCTGGGATTACAGGCATGCACCAACACTCCCGGCTAATATTTCATATTTTTAGTAGAGACAGGGTTTCACCATGTTGGGCAGGCTGGTCTTGAACTCCTGACCTCAAGTGATCAGCCCGCCTCGGCCTCCCAAATTGCTGGGATTACAGGCATGAGCCACGGCTTCTGACCACAATTTTATTATTTTCACATCGCTCTAGTATATCGACTTTGGAAACAGAGACATCATCCTGGGCGCGGTGGCTCACGCCTGTAATCCAGCACTTTGGGAGGCCGAGGCGGATGGATCACGAGGTCAGGAGATTGAGACCATTCTGGCTAACACGGTAAAACCCCGTCTCTACTAAAAATACAAAACAGATTAGCCTGGCATGGTGGCGGGCGCCTGTAGTCCCAGCTGCTTGGGAGGCTGAGACAGGAGAATGGCGTTAACCCAGGAGGCAGAGCTTGCAGTGAGCTGAGACCCGTGTCACTGCACTCCAGCCTGGGCTACAGAGCGAGACTCCATCTCAAAAAAAAAAAAAAAAAAAAAAAAGACACCATCCTATTTATAGCATTCTGCTTTTAGCAGTGATATTTCCATTGACAAAATATAGTAATTCTCAATTGCTAAAAATGTCAAATCCTAGAAAATGCAGGTTTTTTTTTTTTTTTTTTTCTTTTTCAGATGGAGTTTTGCTCTTGTTGCCCATGCGGGAGTGCAATGGTGTGATCTCTGCTCACTTCAACCTCCGCCTCCAGGGTTCAAGTGATTCTCCTGCCTCAACCTCCCAAGTAGCTGAGATTACAGGCACCCACCACCATGCCCAGCTAATTTTTGTATTTTTAATAGAGATGGGGTTTCACTATGTTGGCCAGGCTGGTCTCGAACTCCTGACCTCAGGCGATCTGCCCGCCTCGGCCTCCCAAAGTGCTGGGATTACAGGTATGAGCCACTGCACCCGGCAAATGTAGCATTTCTTTCTTTTTCTTTTTTTTTTTTTAAATTATACTTTTAAGTTCTAGGGTACATGTGCACAATGTGCATGTTTGTTACATAGGTATACATGTGCAATATTGGTTTGCTGCACCAATTAACTCATCATTTACATTAGGTATTTCTCCTAATGCTATCCCTTCCCCTGCCTGCCCCCCACCCCACAACGTCTATGAGTGATATTAACATTGTTCTCAAACAGTTGTTGGCCAAAGATTCATTTGGTGAATTTGATTTGTCTGAAATAGATGATTCTGATGATTCAGATGATTCTGATGTTAGTTCTGTTTAGAATTAACTCCAAGAACAATTTTTCTATTTTCTTTTTCTTTTTTTTTTGAGATACGGAGTCTCACTCTGTCACTCAGGCTGGAGTGCAGTGGAGCCATCTTGGCTCACTGCAACCTTTGCCTCCCAGGTTCAAGAGATTCTCCTGCCTCAGCCTCTCGAGTAGCTGGGATTACAGGTGCCCACCACCATGCCCGGCTAATTTTTGTATTTTTAGTAGAGACTGGGTTTCACCATGTTGGCCAGGCTGGTCTTGAACTCCTGACCTCAGGTGATCCACCTGCCTCAGCCTCTCAAAGTGCTGGGATTACAGGCGTGAGCTACGGCACCCAGCTATATTTTATTTTTACATTGAAAATCAGTCAGATTTGCTCCAAACTCAAAGAGTGTGTTTAGGTAAAATTAAATGAGCGCTGGCAACAAGTTGCACTTTTTAATTTTCTAAACAGAAAAAGGGTTAATAGATGCTAAAATTAGTGGGCAAAAATAGAATGTAAAAGAAGAGATTTGACTGGTCTCAAAATATGTCTCCAGAAGATACTAATTATAAAGGGGAAATAGTAACTTTACAGTTAATCAATGTCACAAGCATCACCTTAACCAAATGCTAAAAATTAACATAATGAGTCATAAGACATATTGGCATCTTGTACCTTTTGATAAGATGCACTGAGAAGGGCACAACATGGTTTCTGTAGTGTTCATGCCAAATTGTATAACTACAACCTAATGATGAGAAAATACCAGACATAAGCAAATTGACAAACATTGTACAAAATAATGTTTTGCAAAAAAGTGTCGAAATTATGAGCTGTCTCAAATTGGAAGAGACTAGGGACATGTGACAACTAAATGCAATGTGGGGGCCTTGATTGGATCCTGGGCCATTAAATAATAAAGAGGCATTGGTGAAATTTGAATAAGGCCTATAGATTCATTATAGTATTGAATCTATGTTAACTTCCTGATTTAATGTGTTGGTGTACAGTTTTTCATGATAGCCTCTAATGATTCTTTGCATTTCTGAGATTTCAGTTGTTATGTCTCTTTTTTCATTTCTGATTTTATTTATTTGGGTCTTTTTTTCTTAGTCTATCTAAAGGCTTGTCAATTTTGTTTATCTTTTCAGAAAAACAACTTTTTCATTTTGTTGATGTGCATTTTTTAGTCTCAATTTCATTTATTTCTGCTCTGATCCTAGTTACGTCTTTCCTTCTACTTATTTTGGGTGTGGTTCTTGCCTTTCTTGTTCCTTGAGGTGCATTGTTAGGTTGTTTATTTGAAGTCTTTCTGCTTTTTTGACATAGAGACTTATTGCTAAATACTTTCCTCTTAGTACTGCATTTACCGTATCCCATAGATTTTGGTATGTTGTATTTCCATTTTCCTTTGTTTAAAACATTTTTAAATTTTCTTCTTAATATTCCTTCACTGACCCAATGGTCATTCAGGAGCGTGTTGTTTAATTTTCATGGATTTGTGTGTTCTCTGAGTTTCCTCTTGTTACTGATTTCTAGTTTTGTTCCATTGTGATCAGGAAAGATACTTGATATGATTTCTATTTTTAGAGTTTGTTCAGACTTGTTTTTGGCCTGAGATATGATCTGAAGAATATTCCATGTGCTGATCAAAAGAATGTGTATCCTGCAACAGCTGATGAAATGTTCTATAAATGTCAGCTAGGCCCTAGTATGTGGTTTCATTTATTTGTTTGTCTGTCTTTATTTATTTTTGAGATGGAGTTTTGCTCTTGTCACCCAGGCTGGAGTGCAATGACACAATCTCGGTTCACTGCAACCTCTGCTCCCCAGGTTCAAGTGATTCTCCTGCCTCAACCTCCCAAGTAGCTAGGATTACCGACACCCACAACAATGCCTGGCTAATTTTTGTATTTATAGTAGAGATTGGGTTTTACCATGTTGGTCAGGCTGGCTAGTATGTAGTTTCACTCCACTATTTCCAACTTTTTTCTTTTTCTTTCTTTTTTTTTTTTTGAGATAGAGTCTTGCTCTGTCACCCAGGCTGGAGTGTAGTGGCCGGATCTCGGCTCATTGCAACCTCTGCCTCCCAGGTTCAAGCAATTCTCCTGCCTCAGCCTCCCAAGTAGCTGGGATTACAGGCATGTGCCACCACACCTGGCTAAGTTTTTTTTGTATTTTTAGTAGAGATGGGATTTCACCATGTTGGCCAGGTTGGTCTCGAACTCCTGACCTCAGGTGATCCACCCACCTGGGCCTCCCAGAGTGCTGGGATTACAGGTGTGAGCCACCATGCCCAACCTAACTTCACTACTTTTTTTTTGTTGATTTTCTGTCTGGATAACCTATCTGTTACTGAGAGTGGGGTGTTGAAGTATCTTACTATTATTTTATTGCAGTCTATCTCTCCCTTTAGATTTATTAACATTTGCTTTACTTGGGAGTTCCAATGTTAGATGCGTAGCTTTTTATAATTGTGATATGCTCCTGAAGAATTGACCCCTTTATTATTATATAGTAACCTTCTTTGTCTTTTTTTTTACAGTCTTTGATTTGTAGTCTATTTTATCTGATATAATTATAGCTACTCCTAGCGTTTTCTGGTTTCCACTTGCATGTTATATATTTTTCCACCCCCTTCCCTGTCAGTCTGTGTGTGTCTTTGTAGGTGCAATGGGTTTCTTGAAGGTAGCATATAGTTGGGTCATGTTTCTTTATCCATTCAGCCACTGTGTTAGTCTGTTTTGCATTGTTATAAAGCGTGCATCCCAGGACAGCTTTGAATGCAGCCCAACACAAATTCATAAACTTTCTTGAAACACTATGAGATTTTTCTGCTATTTAAAAAGTTCATCAGCTATCATTAGTGTTAGTATATTTTATTTGTGACTGAAGACGGTTCTTCTTCCAGTGTGGCCTAGGGAAGTCAAAAGATTGGACACCCCTGTAATATAAAGAAATACCTGAGACTGGGTAATTTGTAAAGGAGTTTATTTGGCTGACAGTTCTACAGACTATACAAGAAGGACAGCACTAGCCTCTGCTTCTGGCGAAGGCCACAGACTGCTTCCATTCATGGCAGAAGGCAAAGAGGGAGCAGACATGTCACATGGCAAGAGAGGGAGAAAGAGGAAGTGCTAGATTCTTTTTAAACAACCAGCTCTTGCATGAACTAATATAGTGAGAATTCACTCATCACCAAGGGGATGACACCAAGCCATTCATGAGGGACCCACCCCTGTGATCTGAACACTTCTCATTAGGCTCCACATCAAGTGTTGGAGATCAAATTCCAACATGAGATTTGGAGGGGACAAATACTCAATTATATCAGCCACTCTATGCCTTTTAATTAGAGAATTGAGATCATTTACTTCCAGTGCTGTTATTGATAAGTAAGAACTTATCTGTCTCATGACCTCCTTTTGGGGAGGTCATGGTTCCCTGTTTGTTGTTGTTTCTTGTGAGTATCCATCTACGTCTTTTCATTGAAGGATTATTTATTCCAATTTTCTCCATTCACTTGTGGTTTTTTTTTTTTGTTTTTTGTTTTTTGTTTTTTTTTTTTTTGAGACGGAGTCTCGCTCTGCCGCCCAGGCTGGAGTGCAGTGGCCGGATCTCAGCTCACTGCAAGCTCCGCCTCCCGGGTTCACGCCATTCTCCTGCCTCAGCCTCCCGAGTAGCTGGGACTACAGGCGCCCGTCACCTCGCCCGGCTAGTTTTTTGTATTTTTTTTTTTTTTTTTCGAGACGGAGTCTTGCTCTGTCGCCCAGGCTGGAGTACAGTGGCCGGATCTCAGCTCACTGCAAGCTCCGCCTCCCGGGTTTATGCCATTCTCCTGCCTCAGCCTCCCGAGTATCTGGGACTACAGGCGCCCGCCACCTCGCCCAGCTAGTTTTTTGTATTTTTTAGTAGAGACGGGGTTTCACCGTGTTAGCCAGGATGGTCTCGATCTCCTGACCTCCTGATCCGCCCGTCTCGGCCTCCCAAAGTGCTGGGATTACAGGCTTGAGCCACCGCGCCCGGCCATTTTTTGTATTTTTAAAGTAGAGACGGGGTTTCACCGTGTCAGCCAGGATGGTCTCGATTTCCTGACCTCGTGATCCGCCCGTCTCGGCCTCCCAAAGTGCTGGGATTACAGGCTTGAGCCACCGCGCCCGGCCTCACTTGTGTTTTTTATTGAATATATCAGTTTAGCAAATCCTTGCTAGTAGGTCGCTGCTTCCTTTTCGGCTGTAGATGGCGCCTAAAGCCCAAGTTCGCGTTGGCGCTAGTAAATGGTCAGAGTCAAATGAGGGAGGTCCCAAAGGAATTGTCCAGTGTGGGACGGCTGGCTGGGGGTTTGTGCTGGGGAGTCGGGGGTGCTGTAGAATGTACCTCTTACAGTGTGGTGCTGCTGAACAGCCACTCTTTGATTTGGTACCTCCTTTGGCTAAGTTACAAAGCACAGTTTCCAAGGCTGGGGATGGTACTTCCACAATCCTTGTTTGTCTCTGCCTGTCCTCAGGGATATTTCTCCTTTCAGGCAGTCGTGATGTTTCCCCTGAATTAGGCAAGGACAGGCCTCTACTAGAGAACGCAATAAGGTGGGGAACCTGCTCGACCACCTCAATTTTACTTTTTTCAGTGTTGAAACTGAGTTAGGGGAGATTTTTTTATGTGGTCGGTGCTGGGCAGAATGAGAGGAGGGACGTCGCAGATGGGAAAGTTTTTAATTCTCCTCCTGTCTGGTTGGAGTATTTTCAATTCTCTGTGGCCCTGGAAACTCATCTGTGTACCTGAATTCGGGGTTGCTGCTGGTGAAAATCTCTGTGCTGTGTATTTGTTCCTGGTTTTCTGTCAGGTAGAGTGAAGTCAGCTTGCCTCTATGCTGCCATTTTGGAACCAGAAGTCTCTTTCTAGAACACTAGAACTTATTTCTCCTAACTGGCTGTAATTTTGTGTCTTTTAGCAAATCTCTTCTTAACTCTTTCTTTCCCTTGCTTTTCCCAGCCTCTAGTATCCTGTGTTCTACTTTTTACCCCTATGAAATCTTTTTAAAAAATATTATTTTAGCTTCCACATATGAGTGAAAACTTAGTATCTAACTTTCTGTTCCTGGCTTATTTCATTTACCATAATGTCCTCCAGTTCCATCCATGTTGCCATGAATGACAGGATTTCATTCTTTTTTATGGGTGAATAGTATTCCATAGTGTATACATACCACACTTTCATTCATCCATTATTGTTGAACACCTAGGTTGATTCTGTATCTTAGCTGTTGTGAATAGGGCTGCGATGAAGATGGATGTATGATGTCTGTCTAAAATAATGATTTCCCTTTGTTTGGATAAATTCTCAGCAGTGGGATTGCTGGGTCATATGGTAGTTCTAGTTGTAGTTTTTTGAGGAACCTCCATACTGTTCTCCCCAGTGGCTGTACTAATTTACATCTCCATCAGTAGTGTGTAAGTGTTCCCTTTTCTCTGCATTCCTGCCAGCATTTGTTATTTATTTATTTATTGATAATAGCCATGTTAACTGGGGTGAGATGATACCTCATTGGGGTTTTGATTTGCATTTCCATGATAGTTAGTGATGTTGAGAATTTTTAATGTATTTATTGGCCATTTGTATGTCTTCTTTTGAGAAATATCTGTTGAGATCATTTGCCCATTTTTTAAATGGATTATTATTATTATTATTTTGCTGTTGAGATGTTTGGGTTCCTTGTATATTCTGGATATTAATCCCCTATCAGATGAGTAGTTTGCAAATATTTTCTCCCATTCTGTAGGTTGTCTTTTCACTTTGTCGATTGTTTCCTTTGCAGAATATTTGTAGTTCCATATACTCCTGTTTATTTTTACTTTACCATGTACTATTTGTTTATACCATATACCATTTGCTATTTGTTTATACCATATACTATTTGTAAACTTATTTTTACTTTACGATATACTCTTATTTCTTTATTTTTACTTTTGTTTCCTGTGCTTTTGCAGCCTTATTCATAGAATATTTTCCCAGACCAATGCCTTGAAGTGTTTCCCCTGTTTTCTTCTAGAAGTTTTATTGCTTTTGGTCTTATATTTAGGATTTTGATCCCTTTTGAACTGATTTTTGTATAGGATGAGAGGTAGCTGGGCACAGTGGCTCATGCCTGTAATCCCAGCACTTTGGGAGGCCGAGGCGGGCAGATCACAAGGTCAGGAGTTTGAGACCAGCCTGGCCAACATAGTGAAACCTTGTCTCTACTAAAAATACAAAAATTAGCCAGGCGTGGTGGCGCGAGCCTGTAGTCCCAGCTACTCAGGAGGCTGAGGCAGGAGAATTGCTTGAACCTGGGAGGCAGAGGTTGCATGGGTGACAGAGTGAGATGTTGTCAAAAAAAAAAAAAAAAAAAAAAAAAGGGGGTGAGAGGTGAGGGTCTAGTTTCATTCTTTTTCATATGGATATCCAATTTTCCTAGCACCATTTATGGAAGAGACTGTCCTTTTCCCAAAAAGTGTTATTAGCACCTTTGTTGAAAATCAGTTGGCTGTACACTATTCACAACAGTAAAGACATGGAATCAACCCGAATGCCCATCAGTAATAGGATAAAGAAAATATGGTACCTATACACCATCAACTACCATGCAGCCATAAAAAGGAATGAGATCATGTCCTCTGCAGGGACATGGATGGAGCTAGAAACCAGCAAACTGATGCAGGAACAGAAAACTAAACACCACATGTTCTCACTTATAAGTGGGAGCTGAATAATGAGAACAGATAGACACAGGGTGGGGAACAATACACACTGAGGCCTGTTATGGGGTGGGCAGAAGGAGGGAGAGCATCAGTAATGCATGCTGGGCTTAATACTTGGGTAATGGGTTGATAGGTACAGCAAACTTCCATGCCACACATTTACGTATTCAACAAGCCTGCACTGCACGTGTATACTGGAACCTAAAATAAAAAACTAAAAAAAAAAAAAAAAAAAAAAAAAAAAATCAGTTGACTGTAGATATGTGGATTCATTTCTGTGTTCTCAATTCTGTTGCATTGGTCTACATGTTTTTATTCCAGTACCATGCTGTTTTGGTTATTAGAGGTTTGTTGTATATTTTGAGGTCTGGTAGTATGATACTTCCAGCTTTTTTCTTCATTCTTTGTGCTCAGTATTGCTTTGGCTATTTGGAGTCTTTGTAGTTTCATACAACTTTTAGGTTTCTTTTCCCTATTTCTGTGAAGAATGTCATTGGTATTTTGATAGGGATTGCATTGAATCTACAGATTGCTTTGGGTAGTATTGTCATTTTAACAATATTAATTCTTCCGATCCATGAGCATAGAATGTCTTTCCATTTGCATCTTTTTCAATTTTTTTCATCACTGTTTTGGAGATTTCCTTGTTGAGGTTTTTCACCTCCTTGGTTAAATTTATTTTACGTGTTTTATTTATTTGGTAGCTATTGTAAACGAAATTGCCCTCTTGATTACTTTTTAGCTAGTTCATTGTTCATATATCAAAACACTTACAAATTTTATATACTAATTTTGTATCCCGTGACTTTAGTGCTGTAGTGAAATCGTTTAAGAGGTTTTTTTTCTTTTTTTGGGTAGTTAGGTTTTTCTATACACAAGATCATGTTATTTGCAAACAGGGACAATTTTACTTCCTTTCCCATTTGGATGTCCTTTATTTCTTTGTCTTGTCCAATTGCTCTGGTTAGTACTTCCAGTATTACCTTGAATAGGAGCAGTAAGAGTGGGCATCCTTGTCTTGTTCCAGTTCTTAGAAGAAAAGCTTTCAGCTATTCCCCATTTTGTTAAATGTTATCTGTGTGTTTGTTATATATGTCCATTATTATATTGAGGTACTTTCCTTCTATACCTAATTAAGAGTTTTTTTTTGTTTTTTGTTTTTTTTTAAATTGTGAATGGATGTTGAATTCTATCAAAAGCTGTTTCTGTGTCTACTGAGATGATCATATGGTTTTTGTCCTTTGTTCTATTGATGTGATGTATGAAGTTTATTGATTTGGGTATGTTGAAACATCCTTGCATTCCTGGAATAAATCCCACTTAATCTTGGTGTATTTTCTTTTTGATATGTTTTGAATTAAGTTTGCTAGTATTTTGTTGAGAGATTTTGCATTAATGTTCTTTGGTAATATTGGCCTGTAAGTTTTCTTTTTTCATTATGTTCTTGTCTGGTTTTGCTATCAGGGTTATGTTGGCCTTGTAGAATGAGTTAGCAAGAATACACTCTGCTTCAATTTTTGGGAATAGTTTAAGAAGGACTAGTACTAATTCTTCTTTAAAAGTTCAGTATAATTCAATGATGAAGCCCTGTGGTCTTGGGCTTTTCTTTGTTGGAAGACTTTTAATTACTGATTCAATCTCATTACTTGTTATTGTTCTGTTTAGGATTTTTTTTTTTTTAATTCCTTCTTGGTTCAGTCTTGGTAGGTTGTACATGTTCAGGAATTTGTCTATTTCATCTAGACTTTCAAATTTATTGGCATATAGGTTTTCATAATAGTCTCTAATGACCCTTTGTATTTCTGTGCTATCCTTTGTGATGTCTCATTTTTTTGTTGTTCAGTTCATTTACTAGGGCCTTCTTTCTTTTAAAGTTTTAAATTTTGATGATGTACTATTTAACCATTTTTTTTTCTTTTACAAATTGTGTTTTTAATGCCATGACCAGGAACTCTTCACCAAGCCCTAGATCCTAAAGATTTTCTCCTATGTTTTCTTCTAGAAGTTTCATAGTTTTACATTTAAATTTATAACCCATTTTAATTGGATTGTTTGTTTGTTTTTTTGTTGTTGAGATGTTTGAGTTCCTTGTATATTTTGGATATTAATCCTCTATCAGATGAGTAGTTTGCAAATATTTTAAGTTGATTTTCATACAAGTTGTGAGGTTTAGGTCGAGGTTCATTTTTTTTGCCTATGGACGTCTACTTGGTCAAATACCATTTGTTGAAAAGTCCATTCTTCCTGCATTTGATAACTTTTGCACCTTGAAAAAATCGGTAGATGGTACCTGTACAGGGCTATTTTGAGGTCCTCTAGTCCATTGATCTATGCGTCTATTACTCCACCAATATCACAAAGTCTTGATCACTGTAGCTATGCAATGTCTTAAAACTGGGTTGAATTATCCCTCCTACGTTAGTCTTCATTTTCAAAATTGTTTTAGCTTTTTAGGTTCCTTTGCCTTCCCAAATACATTTTCAAATAATCTTGTTTGTCTCTGTAAAAAACTTACTGGGATTTTTATAGAAATTGTAGCAAAAGTATATATTAACGGTATGGTGGGTGTTATAACCCATGAACATGCTATGTCTCTATTTATTTCTCTTTATTTATTTTAAGCTTTTAATTTTTTTGATCAGCATTTTGTCATTTTTCGCATTCAGTCCTGTATAGGTTTTGCTATATTCATGCCTCAGTATTAGAAATTTTTATTACAGTCATAAATGGTATTTTAAATTTCAGTTTCCATGGATATATAGTAATACAAGTGTTTTTTGTATGTTGAACTTGTATCTTTCAGTCTTACCATAGTTCCTAGGAGTTGGATGATTTTGTTTGTTTGTTTGTTTTGTTTAGGTATATTGCCTGAGGATTTCTATAGATGATCATATGATCTGCTAATAGGACAACTTTTTCTTTCTGATTTTTATGTATTTTATTTCCTTTTATTTTTTTGAGACAGAGTCTTGCTCTCTCACCCAGGCTGGAGTGCAAAGGTGCAATCTCAGCTCACTGCAACCTCCGCCTCCTGGGTTCAAGCAATTCTCCTGCCTCAGCCTCCTGAGTAGCTGGGACTACAGGTGTGAGCCACCACACCTGACTAATTTTTGATTTTTAGTAGAGACAGGGTTTCACCATGTTGGTCAGGCTGGTCTTGAACTCCTGACTTCACAATCCACCTGCCTCAACCTCCCAAAGTGCTGGGATTACAGGTGTGAGTCACCGTGCCTGGCCTTTATTTCCTTTTTTTTTTTTTTGTTATACTGGCTAGCCCTTCCAGTACTAGAAGTGATAAAAGACATCCTTGTCTTGTATCTAATCTTAGGGAGAAAGTATTCCATCTTTTGCCATTATGTATGATGTTATCTGTAGATTTATTTTGTAGCTGTTCATTATTAATTTGAGAAAGTTTCCCTCTTAAGTATTTTGAGAATTTTTCTTATAAATGAGTGTCAAATTTTGTAAAATTCTTCTTTTGCATCAATTGACATAATCATGTGATTTTTTTTCCTGTAGCATGTCAATATGGTAGATTACCTTGATTGATTTTCAAATATTGAACCAGCTTTGCATTCCTGAAATAACCCTTACTTGATGGTGATGTATAATTCTTTTTGGATATTATTGAATTCTTTGCTATATTTTAATAAGGATTATATCTATATTCATCAGGACTGTTGATCTGTCATTTTCTCTTTTTTTATAATGTATTTTTCTGGTTTTAGCATCAGGGTCATCTTAACTTTACAAAATAAATTGGGATGTGTTTATTTTCTATATTCTGGAAGAGATTGTGTAGCACTGGAGTTAATTCTTCTTTAAAAGTTTGGCATAATTCAGTGGTGAAGGCATCTGTTCCTGGAGATTTGATTGAGGGAGGAGTTTTAAAATTAGGGGTTTAATTTTCTCAATAGTTATATGGCTATTCAAACTTTTTATACCATATTAGTTGACTTGTGGTCATGTGTGGGTTTGGTTCATTTTATCAAAATTGTCAAGATTTATGTGTGTAAAGTTGTAGTATTCCTTTATTATCCTTTTGATGTCTGTAGAGTCTGTAATAATGTCTCTAGTTTCACCTCTGATACTGTATTTTCTCTCTTTTCCTTTGTCAGTCTTTTTTTTTTTTTTTTTTTTTTCCTGACAAACTCTCACTCTGTTGCCCAGGCTGGAGTGCAGTGGTGTGATCTCAGCTCACTGCAACCTCCGCCTCCTGGGTTCAAGCAATTATTGTGCTTCAGCCTCACGAGTAGCTGGGACCACAGTCGTGCACCGCCATGCCTGGCTAATCTTTGTGTTTTTAGTAGAGATGGGGTTTCACCACGTTGGCCAGGCTGATCTCGAACTCCAGGCCCCAAGTGATCCACTCGCCTCGATAGAAGTTTGTCAATTTCACAAATCTTTTGAAATAACCAGTTTTTGCTTCATTACTTTACTATGTATTTTTTTTTCCATTTCATTTATTTCTGCTATTGTCATTTTTTCTTCCTTCTGTTTGCTTTTTGTTTCTTTTTTTTTGGTGGGGGATAGAATCTTGCTTTGTGGCCCAGGCTAGAGTGCATGTGTGGATTTCAAGGATTTAGTGCAATCTTGGCTCACTGCAACCTCTACCTCCCAGGCTCAAGCAATTCTTGTGCTTCGGCCTTCCAAGTAGCTGGGGTTACAGAGATGGGGTTTCACCATGTTGGCCAGGCTGGTCTTGAACTCCTGGCCTCAAGTGATCCACCCACCTTGGCTTCCCAAAGTGCTGGGAAACAAGTGTGAGCCACCATGCCCAGCCCCTGTTTAGTTTGTTCTTATTTTTCTAGTTTCCTGATATAGGACTTTATAATATTAATTTGTGGCTTCTTCTTTTCTAATATAACCATTTCACTCAGTGCTATAAATTTCCCTATCAGCACTGTTTTGGCTGCACCACACAAATTTGAATATGTTGTATTTTCATTGTGATTGAATCTTCACGTACGTATTGGTCAGTATAGGGATAGATAGTAAATACTTTAGGCTTTGTGGGGCACATAAGGTCTGTGTCACTCCTCCTCCTTTTTTTTCTTTTTCCTTATAACATTTTCTAAGTGTAAAAATTATTCTTAGCTTTCAACTTGTACCAAAACTGGCTCGTGGGGCTATAGTTTGCCTATCTCTGCTTTAGACCTATTTCTTACCTTTCACAGTCAGAGTATGTGTCTCTAGCCTAGCATAGTGTATGTCCTGGTTGAACTTTTCAGCTTAAAATGCACACACACACACACACGCACACACATGCACACACACACACATGATTGCCTTCCTTCTTTCTTGCAATTTTTTTACAACCTTTTTTTTTTCTAAGACCCAAATTTGTTCTACCTGATTCACTCTACATCTGACTCTCAGAAAACTTACTGAATGTGGGTTTGATAATACTATTTTGTGCTGAGCACAAATTGCCATTATTTGCTACTTATGTATCTTAATTTCATGTATTTTGTTTCTACAACTGGATTGTAGGTTCCTGGAGAGCTGGAATTTATCTTAACTTCAACTATAATAATGATGCTTTGTTTTAAAACAACCCCTTCTGGTTTATAAAGCTTTATAAAATGTTGTGTGTGTTTTGTGTGTGTGTGTGTGTGTGTGTGTGTGTGTGTGTGTGTGTGTCTGTGTGTTTTAGTTCATCATGAGAATCCTGTGAAGCAGTTGGGGCGAGGAATTTTATCTATAGTTGACAAATGAAGAAACCGAGGCTCAGACAGTTAACATGGACCGAGGCTCCATGGCTAGTAAAGGACAAAATCAGATCTCAATCTCAGTGCTGGCCCATTGCTCCCTTCAGCTCCCTGAAACCCAGCAGTGGGATGGGCACATCAAACATCCTTGACTTAGCCTGTTGAGTATTAATGTCCATTTCCCTGGCCGTGTCACCCAGTCCTTAAGTCCATACCTCTACTTCTTCCCCTCCCTCTGTACTGTCTTTCTGCTGTCTACTACTGTTGTTTCCATGTGAACTTGGACTGTCATCCTTTGAGAAGACATGGTCAAAATAGGAACCTTGATTCTTTCATATTTGGAAAATCCCTCTCTAGAGAAAGAGGACTCAATCTGACACTATATTCATTTCCTGGAGCTGTTCTTTTTTATTTTTTTGAGACAGAGTTTCGCTCTTGTTGCCCAGGCTGGAGGGCAAAGGCATGATCTTGGATCACTGCAACCTCTGCCTCCTGGATTCAAGCGATTCTCCTGCTTCAGCCTCCCAAGTAGCTGGGATTACAGGTGCCTGCCACTATGCCTGGCTAATTTTGTATTGTTAGTAAAGGTGGGATTTTACCATGTTGGTCAGGCTGGTCTTGAACTCCTAACCTCAAGTGATCCACCTGCCTCGGCCTCCCAAAGTGCTGGGATTACAGGTGTTAGCCACTGTGCCTGGCATCCTGGAGCTATTCTTGACATGAAGGGCCACGTTCCAGTGGAGGGGGCTTATCACTCAGGGGCTTTACAACAGTCCCCAAAGAAAGACCATTTCCTTGCCATTGCCTTGTCTTCCATGATAGCACACTGAGGATGGGAGCCCAGGCCTGTTGGGCTCTGGCACACGAAATTGGCTCCTTTGGGGCTTCTGCATTCATGGTGAAGAAGTTAGTAGAGAATCTAGGGATGGGATTTTCACACCCCAACAAGTGACTTGAAAAACACAGAAGCAAATGAAGACCTGCTCACTGCTGCTGTGAAACAAATACTCTATACTTGTCCCCACCGTGAGCCGGATGTCCTGAGGCTTTGAGGAAGGTCTTCAGCTTGGACTTGGGGTGTCAGAATAGCCACTCCCCTTCCGGACACCCTAAGCTCGAGCCTGAACCCTGCCTGGTGTGTGCTTGCCAGTGTCCTTGTTTCCACACAGGCACTGGCCACACAGGCTCTGCCTTACCTGGGAAGGGCTTGCCTACCACCACCCCCATCCCAGAGCTGGAAGGCAGCCTGCACACAGACCTTGTCCATGAGTCAAACTCCCCCAAATCTGACTTTCAAAGGAGCAGATAAACGGAACCCAGGCAAGGAGGTTCCCTTGAGCACGTGATGGGAATACTCAAACACTGGAGGGCTCTTTCTTCCGTGCTCAGCACCCATTAATTCAAAATTAATGGGTGGGCATGGTTCTGTGTGCCTATAGTCCTAGCTACTTGGGAAGCTGAGGTGGGAGGATCGCTTGAGCCCCAGATTTCGAGGCTGCAGTGAGCTATGATCACACCATTGCACTCCAGCCTGGGTGACGGAGTAAGACCCTGTCTCTAAAATAAACAAACAAACTCTAAAAACCCAAAACAAAGATAGCACATCTATCATGCCTGGAGAAGCTCATTTTCCTATAAGGCCCCTTCTTCTGCCCAGTCCTCTACAATCATTCAAATCTTTGTGAGTACCTCCTCCAGGAAGCCTCTGAAGGCTGGATACCTTGAGAGGATAAATAATGGATACCATCTACTGAGCACTTACTGCAGGCCAGCTGTGCTAGGCACTTTCCTTGCATTAATTTACTTCATCCCCACAACAACTTCATCAGGTAGATGCTATTATTCTCTGCACTTTATGGAAGATGAGGCCTGGTCACTTGCCAAAAGTGTGAAGTTTAGTAAAGCAAGAGCCTGGAGTTTGAGTGCAGGTATGTGCTCCTGCACAGTACATCCTACTGGACCTCCCGTCTTTCTATCAGTCAAGGACATTAGTTGCAGATAATAGAAACCAATCTTGGCTGGGGTCATCAGAAAATGAACCTCTGAAAGGATAAGAGGTGGCTCATAAAATCTCTGAGAGAGTGCTCACATATACCACATACAAAAATTGGGAGAATAAAATTTCTTGGAGGGTTAACCCAGGCTGGATCCTCCCCAGTCCCATTTCTGCTTCGTAAGCACATAGGAAGATGAGGTTTCTCAGCCTGCCTTTCAGTTAGGCCAATGGAACATAAGGGGAAATTAATGCATAGTGTTTCCAGGCCTGTCCCTAAAATTTCTTGCCATATCCTTGACTTTCATGGTCCTGTGAAAGAGAAGGAACTGCGATGCTGGAACCACACTATTAGTAGCCCAGGGCACGAGTCACCGCCTGGAGATGCATTGCCCAGACAAGCTGTCCAACCCGCATCCACCTGTGTATGATTGGAAAGCAAAACTGCTGAAATGTTGGGATGTATTTGTTTCATGGGATGACCTAGCCTATTCTGACCATTAAGACTGGAAAATTAAGCTTGGTGGCTTCATGCTCAAGCCCAGCATCTCAAATCACAGGCTAGAACTGCTTCGGTGAAGACATTAATGCCATCGCTGCTGGCATAGATGCTGCAACTTGCACCACTATCACCGCTGGCCCTGGACAATGGACACTGGACAGAGCCTGTGCTGGCTGCTTCTGGAGAGTAGGAGCTGTCACCATGCTTGCTCGAATACATTCTGTGCAGCTGGATCATTAAGATATGGATTCTACCTTCAAAGGGCCAACTGTCCAGTCCGAGGAGTGAAAATCCACAAAAAGCCACTGTAATAGAAGAGAAAGTGCTGAGTCTGTTGGCAGAGGACAGTTACTGGACTCTGATTCCTGGAAGAAGAGAGGACTTTCGGTCAGGATAAGTTGCCTATGTGGTTTTGGGCTCTTGTGATATTGTCTAAGTGTATGTCGAATTAAGTTACCATCTTTTGAAATTCAAGAACCTAAGGAAAAATATTGAGGATGAAAGTGATACAGAATTAATTTTTACTAACCAAAAGAGGCCTACAATCCCCAAACACATATTCTCAGTGTATATATAGGTATGTATATGTACATTTCTACTCCAGTCTTCACTCTTAGGTCAATAGTTACCTCTTTCTCTTCCAGAATGGCCTTATTTGGCAGATTGAAGTAAAAGGTAACTTTATGTGTTGTTGTTTTAATTATAGGACATTATGGTTTTTTAAAGATCTTTTATTAATGAACCCAAAGTCCTATCATTTTCCTGTCAGTACTTTCATTAATGGCACAATAATAACACCACCATCAATTATTTTACTAGTACTCTTAATTGTCATTTGGATTTCGTGTCTGGAATAGTTTTCCAAAAAAAAAAAGAAAAAGAAAAAATCTCATTGTATTCAAAGGCTTTTCCAGGAAGTTTTATTTAATAGTTAATACAGAGAGCTGTTAACATTGACGTCCCCACACACATTCTTGGTTTTTCTTCTTCTTTTTTTTTTTTGAGACAGTCTCGCCCTGTCGCCAGGCTGAAGTGTAGTGGCATGATCTCGGCTCACTGCAACCTCTGCCTCCCGGGTTCAAGCGATTCTCCTGCCTCAGCCTCCCAAGTAGCTGGGACTACAGGCACACGCCACCATGCCCAGCTAATTTTTGTATTTTTGTAGAGACAGGGTTTTACCACGTTGGCCAAGATGGTCTTGATCTCTTGACCTCGTGATCCACCCGCCTCAGCCTCCCAAAGTGCTGGGATACAGGCACATTCTTGGTTTTTCATACTCATCAATCATTCCTTCACACATCTAGTTTCCTGACTGATAACATAAAGCATTGCATTTCTTAGTAGCCATTTAAAATGTAATTCCTAATGAAATTATTAATGACATATTAATGTCATACTTTGACTATATGTTTATGTTCCCAATCTTCCTGGGTCCCTTGGCGTTTGCTATTCTACAGGTCTTAATAAGGGATAGCAAAAGATTGGAAACAAGCTGAGTATCCATAGAATGAGGACTGCTTCAATTATGGTACATCTCACAGTGGAATACTAGGCAGTGGTAAAAAATAATGAGGAGGCACTTCACGTTCTGATGTGGATTGATCTTCAAGATTACAGTGATGCCCTGCCTAACAAATGATTTTGTCAGTGATGGACCACATATATAATGGTGATCCCATAAGATTATAATAGAGCTGCCCTGTACAGGTATACCATTTTTAATCTTTTCTACCATATTGTTACTGTACTTTTTCTATGTTTAGGTGTGTTTAGATGCATAAATACTTTCCATTTTGTTACAATTGCCTACCGTGTTCTGTAAACATGTTGTTTAGGTTTGTAGCGTAGGAGCAATAGGCATTACCACATAGCCTAGGTGAGTAGTAAGCTGTTCCATCTAGGTTTGTGTAAGTACTCTAAGATGTTCACAGAACAACAGACAAAATTGCCTAAGGCCATATCCCTGTCATTAAGTGATGCATGACTGTATTAAGAAAGACAGCCAGGCTGGGCGTGGTGGCTCACGCCTGTAATCCCAGCACTTTGGGAGGCCAAGGCGGGTGGATCACGAGGTCAGGAGATCGAGACCATCCTGGCCAACACAGTCAAACCCCATCTCTACTAAAAATACAAAAAATAAGCTGGATGTGGTGGCATGTGCTTATAGTCCCAGCTACTCGGGAGGCTGAGGCAGGAGAATCGCTTGAACTCGGGAGGTGGAGGTTGCAGTGAGCTGAGACCCGTACCATTGCACTCCAGCCAGAGCAAGACTTTGCCTAAAAAAAAAAAAAAAAAAAAAAAAGACAGATAGCCAAATGCAGAATAGACTACAGAGAATGATTTCACTTTTGTTATAAAAGAGATGTTAGGACATGTATTGGTTGTAAAAGCATGAAATGCCTCTGTGAGGATATATCCAAGAAGGAGATAACATCTGTTGGCTGTTGGGAAGGAAATTGTGTGGCTGAAAGACTGTGTTGAGGGGGAGAATTTTCAGTGGTAATTTATACATCTAAATACATCAATGTGTATTTCCTAAGTGTGAGGACATTCGCTTATATAACCACTATGCAATGATCCAAATTTGGAAATTTAACATGAATATACTATAATCTACAGCCCATATTGAAATTTCAGTTATCTCAATCATGACTTTATAGCCATTTTTCCCCCAGTTTAAGACTGTTTTAGTTCATTCAGGCTGCTCTAACAAAATACCATAGACTAGGTAGCTTATGAACAACAGAGATTTATTTCTCACAGTTCTGGACACTGGCAAGTCCAAGAGCAAGGTGCTGGCAGATTCAGTGTCTGGTGAGGGCCTTGCTTTCTGGCTCAGAGATGGTGCCTTCTTGCTGTGTCCTCACATGGTAAAGGGGTGAGGGGGTCTCTCAGCCTCTTTTATAAGGGCACTGATCTCGTTCATGAGAACTTACCTCCATGACCTAATAACCTCCTAAAAGCCCTACCTTCTAATATCATCACTTTAGGGGTTAGGATTTCAACATTTGATGGTAAGGATGGGAGTTGCAGGGGCACAAACATTTCAGTCATAGCAAGAACCCAACTCAGGATTGCACATTGCACTTAGCTGTCTTGTATCTCAGTGTCTTTTAATTTGGAATGGTTTCTAGGACTTTCTTTGTCTTTCTTTTTGTCAACAGCAGCAATGATTAAGCCTTTTTAAGTGGCTTCTCAGGCAGTAGATGTAGACAAGTGGGAGCTGGGTTAAGAGAGTCAGAGGACAGAAAATGATAGGGATGGCTGTCAGCTTCTGCCTAGTTTGTGGTCTAATATGCAGAACCCCTTTATGGGCTTCTTGGAATAATGGAGTCTGGAGAGGGTGAGAATATGCCCCTGCTTGGGGAGGTGGCAGATGGGGGTAAAGCTTACAGTCATTCTAAACTGGGTCTAAATAGAAATAGGACCGTATTTTGAGATCATAAGCCGATGAGGCCAGGTAACATTTAGAATGCATTATTAGGTAGATTTATTTTTATTATTATTATTTTTTGAGGCGGAGCCTTGCTCTGTTACCAGGCTGGTGTGCAGTGGCACGATCTCAGCTCACTACAATCTCTGCCTCCCGGGTTCAAGCGATTCTCCTGCCTCAGTCTCCCGAGTAGCTGGGACTACAGGCACGCACCAATACGTCCAGCTAATTTTTGTATTTTTAGTAGAGTTGGGGTTTCATCATGTTGGCCAGGATGGTCTTGATCTCTTGACCTCGTGATGCACCCACCTCGGCCTCCCAAAGTGTTGGGATTACAGGCGTGAACCACTGTGCCCGGCCTCTTAGGTAGATTTATAAAAGGAGATTGCCTATAGCTTTCATCAGTTTTTTAAAAGACTTTTTATTATGTGAAATTTTTAAAAGATACAAAAATAGACAAAATGGTTTAATGAACTTGCATGTACCCATCTCCCAGCTTCAACAATTATTATCATTCTTCCATTCTTGCTTAATCTATTCCCTGACTTTCCCCTGCCTGAAAGAATGTTAAAGAAAATCCCCATATATCATATCTTTTTACCCTCAAATACTTCAGAATATCTTTCTAACAAATCAGGATTAAACATACATGACCACAACTTTATTATCACATCCAACAAATTAATAATGTTGTCTTAATAAGATCTAATATCAATACACATTCCATTTGCAATCTCTCATCAATGTCTTTTTTTTTTTTTTTGAGACAGAGTCTCGCTCTGTCGCCCAGGCTGGAGTGCAATGGTATGATCTCGGCTTACTGCAAGCTCCGCCTCCCAGGTTCATGCCATTCTCCTGCCTCAGTCTCCCAAGTAGCTGGGACTATAGGCACCCACCACCACACCCAGCTAATTTTTTTTTTTTTTTGAGACAGAGTTTCACTCTGTCACCCAGGCTAGAGTGCGGTGGCGCAATCTGGGCTCACTGCAACTCTGCCTCTCAGGTTCATGCCATTCTAACTGCCTCAGCCTCCCGAGTAGCTGGGACTATAGGCGCCCACCACTACTGCGCCTGGCTAATTTTTAGTATTTGTAGTAGAGATGAGGTTTCACCGTGTTAGCCAGGATGGTCTCGATCTCCTGACCTCGTGATCCGCCCATCTCGGCCTCCCAAAATGCTGGGATTACAGGCATGAGCCACCACGCCTGGCCTCATCAATGTCTTTTTATGGTTGGTTGGTTTGTGTTGAGATTTAAACAGGAGGACTTTCTGGTGTGGCCCTGAAGGACAGTAGTGAAGGAAAATACTCCTACTGGGCAAAACTTCAAGCAGTACCCCTGATTGTTTATTTCCCTGAAAAAAGAGGTTACCAGAGATATGGATCTACACTGATTTATGGGCAATGGCTAATGGTTTAGCTGGCTGGGCTTGGAAGGGAACAATTGGAAAACTGGTCACAAGGCATTCTGAGGAAGAGGTGGATGGACAGACCTCTCAGATTGGCCACAAAAGCGAAGATTTCTGTGTCCCATGTGAATGCTCACCTAGAGTAATTACAGCAGCAGAAGATTTTAATAATCAAGTGGGCAAGATAATCTGTCCTCTGGATCAGCTGGCCTCTTTCCTCGGCTACCTAAAGTGTTCATGCTCAAAGTGGCCAAGGCAAGAGTGATGTGGACTGTCCACTTACTAAAGTCTAATGCCTACCACCACTGCTGAGTGGCCAACCTTCGAACAGCAGAGACCAACTAAGCCCTCAATGGCACCTTTCCCTGGAAGAACCAGCCAGTCTTTGCTTTTTCTGCCTGCAATACTCCTGCCAGAACTATTATCCATATATGAAAATAATGCCTTGTTCACCATGGTAGTATGACAATCTGCCTTGCTTCTGATCAAGAAATTCATTTTACAGCAAATAAAGTACAGCAGTGGGTTCATGCTCATGGAAATCATGGGTCTACCTTACTGTCTTGATTACTATAGCTTTATAGAAAGTCTTAAAATCAGATAGTGTAAGTCTTCTTTGTTCTTTTTAAAAATTGTTCTGGCTATTATAGATTCTTTGTATTTTCATATAGCTTTTAGAATAAGCTTGTGAATTTCTACCAAAAAAAAAAAAATTCCCGTTGAAATTTGAATGGGATTGCATTGAATCTGTAGATCAATTTGGAGAAAATTGGTGTCTTAACAATACTGAGTCTTTCAATCCATGAACATGGCATATCCCTCTTATTTATTTAAGTCTTCTTTATTTTATTTCAGCAATATTTTACAGGATTTTATTTTATTTTTTTTGAGTTAAAAATTTTTAAATAGAGATGGGGTCTTTCTATGTTGGCCAGGCTGGACTCAAACTCTGCTCAAGCAATCCTTCTGCATCAGGCTTCCAAGTAGCTGGGACTATAGGCTCATATCACCATGCCTGGCTTATAGCTTTTTGTATATGGGTCTTTTGTTCACATTTTGTTAAATACAGTCCTAATTATTTTAACGTTTGTGAGGCTACTGTATAAATGGTATATTTCACATTTTCATTTCCCAATAGTTTATTGTCAATATGTAAAAATACAATTGATTTTTGTATATTGACTTTGTAATTTATGATTTTTATAAGTTTTCTTATTTTAGTAGTTTTGTGTATTTCTTAGGATTACACACAAATATAATTGCGTCCTCTGCAAAAATAGTTTTACTTCCTTCTTTCCAATCTGTTTGTTTCTCCTTCCCTTTCTTTTGTTTCCTTTCTTCTTTCTTTCTTCCTCGCTCTCTTTCTTTTTCCTTCCTTTCTTATTACATCTTTTTATTTCCATAGGTTATTGGGGAACAGGTGGTGTTTGGTTACATGAGTAAGTTCTTTAGTGGTGATCTGTGAGATTTTGGTGCACCCATCACCCAAGCAGTATTTACTGTACCCAATTTGTGGTCTTTTATCCCTTACCCCCTTCCCACCCTTTCCTGTTGGAGTCCCCAAAGTACATTGTATCTTTCTTATGTCTTTGCATCCTCATAGCTTAACTTCCACATATGAGTGAGAACATATATATTTGGTTTTCCATTCCTGAGTTACTTCACTTAGAATAACAGTCTCCAGTCTCATCCAGGTCACTGTGAATGCCATTAATTCTTTCCTTTTTATGGCCAAGTAGTATTCCATTGTATATATATACCATAGTTTCTTTATCCACTCATTGATTGATGGGCATTTGGGTTGGTTCCATGTTTTTACAATTGCAAATTGTGCTGTTATATCTTTTGTATATGTACAAGTATCTTTTTCATATAATGACCTCTTTTCCTCTGGGTAGATAGCCAGTAGTGGGATTGCTGAATTAAATGGTAGTTCTACTTTTAGCTCTTTAAGGAATCTTCACAGTGTTTTCCACAGTGGTTGTACTAGTTTACATTCCCACCTGCCTCAGAGGTCTCTGAAATGTCTTGAAGGCCTTGGATATTGGCACTTGTCTCCCTTTTGGTTATGTAAGTATCTCTAGCAAGTGGTTGCTCCATAGAGACTGGTTAAATACTTGTTACCAAAAGAAAATATCTCTAGTAAGTGGTTGCTCCATAGCCTGCTTGGATTCTTCCCTTGAAAAAGCTTTTCCTTTCTTTGGCACATGGCTAGGCTGAAAAATTTCCAAACTATTATGCTCTGCTTCCTCTTTAAATATAAGTTCCAACTTTGAGTCATTCCTTTGCTCCCACATCTGAGCATATGTTGTTAGAGGCAGCCATGCCACTTCTTAAACACTTTGGTGCTCGGAAATTTCTTCTGCCAGATAACGTAGATTATCACTTTGAAATTCGAACTTCCATAGATCCCTAGGGCATGGACACAATATTGCTAAGTTCTTTGCTAAGGTATAACAAAGGTGACATTTGTTCCATTTCCCAATAAGTTTGTCATTTCCATCTGAGGTATCAGCCTGGACTTCACTGTTCATATCACTATCATCATTTTGGTCACAATATTTAACCAGTCTCTAAAAACTTCCAAATTTTCTCTCATCTTTCTCTCTTCTTCTAAGCTCTCCAAACTTTTCCAACCTCTGCCCATTACCTAGCCCCAAAGCTGCTTCCACATTTCCAGTTATCTTCAGAGCAATGTCCCACTCCTTGGTACCAATTTTTCTGTATTAAGCCATTCTTGTATTTCTATAAAAATACCTAAGACTGGTTAATTTATAAAGAAAAACAGTTTAATTGGCTCATAGTTCTTCAGACTGTACAGGAAGCATAGCACTGGCATCTGCTTCTGGGGAGGTCTCAGGAAGCTTACAATCATGGTGAAAGGTGAAGCTGCAGCAGGTGTCTCACATGGTGGGAGTAGAAGCAAGAGAGAGTAGGGGAGGTGCCACACACTTTAAACAACTAGATTTTGCAGGGAAAGCACCAAGCTACGAGGGATCCACCTCCATGACCCAGACACCTCCCACCAGGCCTGACTTCCAACACTGGGGATTTTATTTCAACATGAGATTGGGGTGGGGACAAACTGTATCAACCTCTGATGTAAAAATCCAATAATCAAGCAGCAATATTTTAAGTGCAGCACGGAATCTTCCATGTCATTATTTACAAGACCTGAATCTCTTTACATAATAACAAAATTGAATACAGATGACTTAGCCATTAAGTCCATTTAAAAAATCTGTCCTTTTACATGGTGACAGATTTTACTTTTTGTTATCTTTCTCCTTCTCTTTATCTTTTGCTCTTCCTTGACTTCCTTTTCTTATGTCTGTGTTTTTTGGCTTTTTATCAATTCCCCTGCAGTACCTGCGTGTATGGGGTTTTTTTTTTTTTTTTTTTTTTTTTTTAATGTTTCTTGTGCTTTTTCTTTTTCTACTTTTTCTTCTTCTTCCTGCTATTCTAACTTTCTGCGGAACTGGGCCTACTACTGTGGCCTCAGGTTTCGCTCCCAGAAGGGCTCTGACTTCTGCTTGGACTCTGGCTCCTCTTATGCCTACCTGTCCAACTGGTGCTGTGTCCAGGCTTTCTTTTGCTTTCTCCATTACCTTTCAGTACCTTAGAAGTGTTTCCTGAAGTTTCCTCATCTTTTACAGATACATTACCTCCACTGTCCCTTTCATTATAATCTGGCTCAAAAGCAGCTTCATCAGTGTCTCTAGTTCAGTCAGGGGACAGTCGAGAGGAGTGACTTCACTGGGGTTTAGGGTTGGTAGCATTCTTCTCAACTTGCCCAGTAATTTGCTCTTTCTCAATCTGTGTGTCTGGTGGATTAAGAGTATCAAGTAACTTATTGCCACTTGACTCTTTGTCATTCTTTGCTTGTAATATATGTGTCTCATGATCTTTACGAAGACTTCTACCTATAAATTTTGCCTCTTACCTTGAGTGTTTAGTATCGTAAGTGGCTTTGTGATCATGAGGTTTTTTGATCTCTTGAGTGACTACAATTAACTTTTTTGGAATCTCCTCTGCCATTTTTAAGAAACTCTCTTTCCTCCATCAGCTTAATTTTCTGTTCAGATGCAGAAGCTATAGTTTGTTGGTTTTTTAATTTTTTTAAAAATTTTTTCAGGTTTTGTACATACTTTTTATTTGTTGAGTAAATGAATATTTGTCAATATGTACATAACCACGTAGAGCGAGCATCAGATTTAGAGAGCAACATATTTGGGTTCTAATATGCAAAGCCACTTACCAGCTATGAGGGCTTCGGCAAAGAACTGAATGTGAGCTCAGCTTCCTCAACTGTAAAACCAGGTTATTTGGACCCATGTGGCCTACCACATAGGCTTATTGCAAGGTTCCAATGCAGAAACATATGAAAGTGCTATGAATACAACTTAGAGCCATACAAACATAACAAGTAACAGCAATGGAATTTCAAGCTGAAATTCACACCCTCGGATCGTACTGATGTACTGATGGAGTCAACAAGAAAGTGACACAATAGCTGATTACTAAAGAGAACGAATATGCCATTTTTCTGAGTGGGAAGAATTCTGCAACATCCTGTAGCTTGTCCCTGCAATGAATCACTTCCCAAACTTCACAAAGATGTGAGAGACTCACCGTCAATAACTCTCTCACAGAAGCACAAGGGCCAAATGTCCTGCGTTTATTTACATATGAAATGTGTTCCATACAGTTATGATGGATGGAGTGCATAACACCTGACAGCAGCAAGGCCTCTCGAGGAACCGAATGTTGACTACAGTATATCATGCAAGTATCTATATATACACAAAAGAATTCCTTTTCTTAAAAAAAAAAAAATAGTACAAAACATGTTCAGGGATAAATACAAAATATAAAACGCAAAAGAAAACACAAAACAAAACCAAAAAATAGACCTCTCTCAGAGAACTATACACGGAAGGGACAGAAGAGTACCTCTGCTGCATTTTAATAAAGCAGACGTTAAATGTGCTTCTTGAAATGGCTGAACTAAACCCGGGTGGCCCAGTGCTTAAGGTAACGGCCAATTGCAATACACAGGCGGCTGCACTGATAAGTCGGTGGTGGAACTTGTGCATCCCGACTCTAAGTACCAGAACGTTTGGTAGTAGCACCCAGAACAGGAAACACCAACTCTTTTGACAGCAAAGGGTTAAGTCAACTGATTTTTTTCTGTCAAGAGCCAGAGAAATACTTGATATTCTTAGTTGTGTTTCTGTAATAGTTAACAAATTACACGACAAAACCTGACTACATAAATCTATTGGTCTAACTACGTATTTGTAACTTTTATAGTAGTCCAGCCCTTTCGTTACTTTCCCTCCTTGTGCTTTTAAAGCCAGCCTTGCAGATCTGCCCAGAAAACCAGTACCATTTTTTTTCTTTAGAATAGCCTTCCCCATTCCTCAAAATGGAATTGGGGAAATCAGCATTTCTTATTAGATTCCTGGCTTCAGTTTTTATCCATGCTGGGAAAGGAGCGACCTGCAAGGCTGCTTTAAACACCCTTTGGCGTGACCTGAAGACAAAGGCACGCCCACACTGGAGCGCAGTTGTCTCAAATGTGAAGTCACTCCCTCAGGGCAGGCACACGGAGGAAGTGCTAAGACACGTAAACGTTCCTAGTGTTTTCGAGACCCACAATTACTTACAATTTATGTAGTGAATTCTAAAAATTAAAAACACTAAAAAAGCCATTATTTTAGCAACATACAAAATAGTTTATTTGAATTTAGGAACGGCCCCTGTCACTAAGAACTTTGTTTTAAAGAAACAGTACAAAAAGAAAAATTCTAACCCAAAACAACTCAAATCGTTTTCCACTAAATACTGATACAAACGTGTAACAAAGAGTATAAAAAGTTATTCATTTAAATATATACAAACTCTTTTAAACTCAAATACTGTTTTAATACTTATCAAGGATATATACGACGAGGTAAAGGAAGGTACGTTGAAAGAGAATATATTTCAACAGCCTAGACAGTACTGTTAACTCTATTATACTGCAAACTCTTTGCAACAAAAATGTCTTTTTTATTCCAATGTGGACAGGGATATTCCTCATGGACCATCTGTGGCTATTTCTCGGCTGAGCTCATCCTTTTGGATTTGATGAAGGCCATGCCGTGTGTCCACATGTGAGTATTTAAGGCTGCTTCAGTTTCAAAAGTTTTTGCGCATACTTTGCACTTTCTGTCTGACACGGCGCCATCGGGGGATTCATCCTTGTGGCTGGGTTTGTTCTCCTGTTAGTTATCTTCCCCAGCCCCGTTTTGCTGGACACTGGCTGAGGTTCCTTTAACTTGTGTACGATGAAGAGGTGCCTGTACAGAGAGACGTGAGACGTGTAGCAGAGGCCACACTCCCCGCGCTGGTAGGAAGAACCATCCGATGTGTGCTGAGGGATGTGTTCGTGGAACTGCAGCAGGTTTTTGGTGGTGAAGCCACACACGGCACACTTGTGAACCTTAAAAACATTGATTTTCAGTTCTTTCAGTGGCTGAGTGATTGCTCCTCGGGGAGGCCTGAACTCCAGAACTGGTTCTTCCAACTTCCGCTTGGGACTGGGGACCGTGGTGTCTTCTTTTATTTCTGTTTCTTCCTCATTGGTGGTGTCTGTCATTTCTTTCAGGTCAGGGTCCTTGATGCCATGCATCAGCTGGACGTGCTTCTCCAGCATCAGTTGTTTGGTAAAGGTAGTCTGGAGCCTGGGCAGTGTGAGCAGGCCTACGCTTTCCTGATGCCTTTATGCTTCATCCGGTTGTGCCGGCACAGGCTGTGGGACGAGCTGAAAGACTTGTCACACTGGCGGCGGGGGTGTTTCTTCATTTGCTTCCCATGCTCCTTCCTCATGTGGGATATGTACACATCTCTCTGCATGAACAGGTGGTCACACTCCCAACACGTCCACCCAGAACTGGCCACTTTCTTGATTTTTTCACAGGAAATGGAGATTTCTTTTCCAATTTCTCTTTCCCATTCATGGATTTGGTGTCCTCTTTGTTCTGATCTGCTGAATTTTGAGTTACAGGCTTAATGCTCAAAGGCAAGTTTATACCCAAGTTTGGAGGCCCTTCAATACTTTTCAGTGTTCCATGCATAGACTTGATATGGTCCATCATAAGTTGCTTCTCTGCATATAAAAGAGAACAGTCTGGACACTTGAAAACAGACACCTTCTGGTTTTCAATGTGTTGGTCAAAGTGGCGATACAGCAAGGTTTGCAGGGTGAACACAGTGTCGCACATGAAACACTTTTGTATGATTTTTGGTTCTCCTATCTTGATGCCAGGATGCTGTGTGTGGGCATGGGAATATGTGCTTGGGGCAGACTTAAATGCCATTGGACAAATAGGACACCTGTAGAAGACTTCACAGTGAGAACCTTGAATGTGAGACTTCAGAGCAGCCACATCAGAGTACACAACATTGCAATGCACACATCGAAAACCAGCTCTCCTCGTGTAGTGCAGACAGTTCTTGGTGACATGGGTCTGGAAGTCCACCGACCTGCAGATGGCCCTGCACTCAGGGCAGGTGTAGGGAGATTTATGCTGATGGATTCTTTGGTATGATGCATAACTGCACTGGTTAGGAAGCAGCATCTGGCAGACAGTGCAAGTCTTTTGTCCACTCATATCTGCAGCCTGCTGGAAATGTGCAGCCAGTGACGTCTCGTCCTGGAAGACTTCATTACACTCCAAACCTTTTAGACTATGTCTACGCAGTTTGGAGGGGTCTTCATCTAGGGGCATGGCTGGGGTGATGGGAGTGCTTGAAGGAGCCGATACGACTGTCCCAGTTATGCCAGACTGAATTTTTGTGACAATGTGTGTGCCGGCTCCCACAGGGCTCTGAAGAGTGGAAGTTGAAGTGGAAGTATTGCTTGATGGAGAAACTATCATTTGACCTGCTGGGACTGGTTTTAAAATTAAGTAGGAGCATTGCATTACCACCCCTTTCTCCTTATGCCCACGGGCATGGGAAAGGAGGCTGCATTTGTTGTAAAAAAACGAGGTTCTTTGTACAATGGTTGCACGTTACTTTGATGCACATGCTCCATCTGCCGCAGTGCTGGGTCAGACTCTTTTCAAGTGCAAAGGAGTCCCCACACTCCAAGCACTTGTATCCACACGTTGGTAACATGATCCCTGCATTGGCGGGAGGACTGAGGTTTGGGATGTAAACAGGGACTGGATTGACACTGCTCAGCACCTTGTTGAAAGCTTCCACCACAGAACTCTGCAAGGACAACACTACCTGGACTCGAGACACCTTTTTGGGGGTTGCGAGGCTGCTGCATTGATTATCACCTGCTTTATTTGTTGCTGAGGTTTGGTTAGCACTTGGCGGAATACAGAGGTGGCCTGGGCACCCTGAGGCAAAAGGTTAAGGTTGGCAAGGTGCACAGTCTTTGGCACAAGTTTGGCATTGGCCAGGCTGGATGCCGGCACCATGATAGTTTGCTGCTGGATGGCGTTGGCGGCTTTAATGATGGCGCTGCTGACCCTCTGGACAGAGGCAGCAGATATGACTGTGGCTTTCACCATGGTGTTGTTAGTGAGCTTCAAATTAATGACTTGGGATCCTGCCATCTTCACAGCAGGCACTGGGAGGAAAGCAGTAGCCACGGGCTTGATTGTGACCTGTTTGGGGGTGAGCTCTGCAGGGGAAACTGCATTGGTCATGACCACGGACTGGAGAGGCGCCCTGAGGGGAGAGGAAAGGACGGCGGCTGATGCTGGAGATGACAGAAGGGATGTCACAGAGGCCATCACGGACACCGTCTGCTTGGAAGATTTCTTCCCAGAGTCAAGATCCATTTCTGGCAATACCCTAATCACTGTTCTCTTGATTTCCCCAGAAGATGTCTTAATGGTTTTTATGAGGACTTTGAGGATTGCTGGCGTGGACTCTGTGGGAGGCCTGCTACGCTGAGGCCTACGACTGGGGGTGTGGGCCCAGGCGGCGGCCTGTTGTTGTTTTTAATAGATAACCTTTATTAGGTTGAAAAATCTTAGTTTTCTAATACTTTAATGAGAGTTTTTATTGTTGTTGTTTTGCAGTAGGGTTTCCCTCTGTCGCCCAGCTGGAGTGCAGTGGTGCAATCTTGGCTCACTGCAACCTCCACCTCCTGGTTTCAAGTGATCCTCCTGTTACCGGGGGTCCTTGCTCCCAGAGCTCCCAAGATGGTGGTGGGCCACTTCCAAGGTGGCAGCAGGCCACTTCCAAGATGGTGGCAGGCCTCGCGTTTTATGACCTGGGGTTCTCGGCCTCACTGATTCCAAGGAATGGAATCTTGGGCCATGCGGCGAGTGTTATAGCTCTATTAGAAGCCATGGGTCACGGAAGAGAACCGTGGAACCCAGTGACTAGTGTTCAGCTCGATTAGGACGAACCCAGGCACTTAGCCATGCAGGAACAATGGCAAGCCTTTAGCCTGATTGGGAGTGGCGATGGGAACCTTGCTGGATCAGGAGCACAGTGGACACCCTGCTGGATCCGGAGGGATGGACATCAGTGGTGGGTCTGCGAGGCGGGTCTGCGAGGCGAATCTGCGACCGTGGCCAATGCAGGGGTGGATGGCAAGTGAAAGCTCAGCTCGAGCCATAACAAACATGGACCAGAAGAGTGCAGTTGCAAGATATAATAGAGTGAAAACAGAGCTCCCATACAAAGGGAGGGGACCCAAAGAGGGTAGCCATTGCTGGCTCCAGTGCCTGGGTTTATATCCCAACCATTGTCCCTCCCACTGTGCTCTCAGGCAACAGATGATTGGCTATTTCTTTACCTCCTGTTTTTGCCTAATTAGCATTTTAGTGAGCTGTCTTTACTATCTGATTGGTCAGGTGTAAGCTAAGTTGCAAGCCCCGTGTTTAAAGGTGGAAGCGGTTCCACCTTCCCAGCTAGGCTTACGGATTCTTAGTCGGCCTAGGAAATCCAGCTAGTCCTGTCTCTCACTCCCACCTCAGCCTCCCAAGTAGCTGGGACTACAGGCATGTGCCACTACATCCAGCTAATTTTTTTATTTTTTATAGAGATGGGGTTTCACTATGTTACCTGGGCTGGTCTTAAATTTCTGGGCTCAAGTGATCCTCCCACCTTGGCCTCCCAAAGTGCTGGGATTACAGGTGTGAGCCACCACACCTGATGAGAGGTTTTTTTTTGTTTTTTTTGTGTGTGTGTTTTTTAATGTCATAAATGCCCGTTTCTGTTTTTTCACATCTCTGAAGATTATGATTTTTCTCTTTTATCCTATTAATGTCATGAGTTACACTAATTTTTTGAAATATTAGACCAACTCTGCATTCTGGGATAAGCGCCTCTCCCCCACGCCCTGCCAAGTCACATGTATTATCCTTTTTCTGTTTTACTATATTTGATTTGCTAATATTTTGTTAAGGATTTATATTAATAAGAAATACTATTAGCCTGTATTTTTCTTATAATGACTTTGTTTTTCTTATCAGGATAATACTGGCATCATAAAATGACATGGCAAATATTCTCTCCATCTCTTGTTCTGAAAGTGTTAGTGTGATATTGGTGTTATTTTCTCCTTAAATATTTTATAAACTTCACCAGTGAAGTGATCTGTGTTGGTGTGTTCTTTGTGAAAAAACATTTTAAAACTATGATGATTTCTTTCATAGATATAGTATAACTTAGATTATGTCTTCTGTCATTTTTGTAATTTGCCTCTTTGAAAAAAGGGGTAATTTCATTATATCCATAAATGTATTTGCATATGTTTGTTTACATTATTCCTTTTTTTATTTTAATGTTCATAGGACTTGTAGTTATGTCTCCTTTTAAACTTCTGATATTGGTAATTTTTGTTTTTTCTTGAGCAGTCTAAAGGTTTATCGATTGTATTATACTTTTAAAAGATACAGCTTTTGCTTTAATTGGGTTATCTCTACTGTTATCCATTTTCCATTTCATTATTCTTATTCTCACCTTGATTTTATTCTTTTCTTCTCTTTATTTTCAGTTTAATCTATCCTTTCTAGTCCTCAATGAGGAAGCTTAGTGATTGCTTTTAGACCTTCCTTCTAAGCACCACTTCACCTGTTCTACAAATGCCTTTTTGTTCCCCTTTTGCAATCCTAATTGTTCTATTTGTCCCTGGAGGACACTGGGAGTTTCAAGTGTCCTGCAACTGAAGCTACTTCCATTAGACTCTTCATCAGATTTTAAAAAGGGTTTGTGACCAGAAAATTTCAGACTATTTGACACCAATTAAGTATGGATTTTTAGGTTCAATTTCTTACATAATCTATCAATTGTACACTTCTATGTAGTAAGGCCTAGAGCAGTTGACTGAACATTGTGGGGGAAGAAGATGTGTGCTTCATCTTTTTAATTCTTTCTCTCCCACTTCAGGAGAATTGTTGCTGCATAAGGCCTCTCAGGTCAGTGCCATTTCCCTCCTAGTTTTCTTTATGTGAAATAGCATAAGTTCTGGCTATGCCCAAGCTTGTTGGTGAGCAGAAAGTTAAACTCTCCCTTCAGACTCACTAAGTTTGTTAGAAAAACTGATATCTGGGCCAGGTGCGGTGGCTCACGCCTGTAATCCCAGCACTTTGGAAAGCCGAGGCGGGCGGATCATGAGGTCAGGAGATGAAGACCATCCTGGCTAACACGGTGAAACCCCGTCTCTACTGAAAATACAAAAAGCTAGCTGGGCGTGGTGGCGGGCGCCTGTAGACCCAGCTACTCGGGAGGCTGAGGCAGGAGAATGGCGTGAACCCTAGAGGCGGAGCTTGCAGTGAACCGAGATGGCGCCACCGCACTCCAGCCTGGGCGACAGAGCGAGACTCCGTCTCAAAAAAAAAAAAAGAAAAACTGGTATCTGGATTTGGTTCTAGTCTAGCATAGATTAAGAAGAAGAAATATGTTGAAATGAGGATAAAGAGCATTTTAAATGATAACAGAGATCCAATATGATGAAATAGGAGTAAGTTCTTTTTTGTTTCATTTTCCTCCAATTTCATTTTAAAACAGGTGATTTTTTTAAAAGAAGATGGTTTTGTTCCAGTAGGCATTTGACGCATTAGCCTTCCTTGGCTTTCCCAGCAGGGATATAGACCTAGCTAAATGACCTGGTAGTGTTTTCTCTGAGTCAAGTTAGCATTAAATGTGGTCTCTGGATATGGGAAGAGATGGATAATCTAATAGTCTACAGATGTCAGAAACTTTATTCTCACCTTTTCTCTCCATATTTTAAATTTATATGTCTTTTTGAAAAACATTTAGACTGCCACCTCCAATTAGGATATAGAAAGTTCCAAGAGATCATTGCTCTCACTGAAATAATGTGAGTAAGCTGGACAAGCTACAGAAGCATAGTTGTTAAAAACCCAAGCTGAGGATAAAGAAGTGAAAATAAACTAAATTCCAGAGTGCAAAGAGCCCTTGCTAGGAAAGTGAGACCCGAGGCTGCTTTCCTCATAGGGGTATGGTGGATGGAAGATTGAACCCACTATAGATGGGAAGTTTTGCAGATGCAAGGAGAAACTACCTGAACTTTTAACAAATTTGCATGAGCTGGCAAAATGTATTAAAATCCCCTAGAGTCCCATTCTTCACTGAGAACCTGGCAGCAGCAAGAACAGGGAAGGAGAATTAAGAGAGACTTGCTCAGGGCACACCTGCCTACTAATTCTTTCTAAATGTGCACATAATTAAATAGAGAAGACATGTTTATAAAAAACAAGAACGGCTGGGTGCAGTGGTTCATGCCTGTAATCCCAGCAATTTGGGAGGCTGAGGTGGGTGGGTCACCTGAGGTCAGGAGTTCAAGACCAGCCTGGCCAACATGGTGAAACCCCGTCTCTACTAAAAATACAAAAAGTAGCCGGGCGTGGTGTTGCACACCTGTAATCCCAGCTACTTGGGAGGCTGAGGCACAAGAATTGCTAACCCGAGAGGCGAAGGTTGCAGTAAGCTGAAATCGCACCACTGCACTCCAGCCTGGGCAACAGAGTGAGACTCTGTCTCAAAAAAAAAAAAAAAAAGGCAGGAAGATGTAATGAATAATCAAGAGAAAACAAAAACAGAATGAGGAATGACCCAGATGTTGAAATCAGCAGACAAAAACTTTAAAATAAGTATTACAACACTGTTAACATGTTCACTGGAAAAGCCAAGCAAAAGCAAAATGTGTGAACAGATTGTAAATTTCGGCAGGAAATCTGAAACTCTACGAAAGAATAAAATGGAAATTCTAGTCCTGAAATGAGAAATTCATTTGAAGGACTTATCAGCAGATTGAATAGAGCACAAGAAAAGATATGTAAACTTGAAAATAGGTTAATTAAATTAATCCAAACCGACGCATAAAGAGAAAAATTAAAACTCAAGCAGCATAAATACAAAGAAAACCACACTAAAGCACATAATGGTCAAATTGCTGAAAATCAATACTAAAGAGAATATCTTAAGTGCTATCAGAGAAAAAGAGCAAATACATTTAAGAAGGTAACAATAAGAAAGAATGATGGCTGAATTCTTATTAAAAATGCAGACGACAATGTAATGGCTTCTTTAAAGAATTAAAAAAAGCATTCAAAATACATACTTCAAAAATAAAGGCAAAATAAAGACATTTGTAGACAGGGAAAAGTTGAGGAACTTAGTCCAGTAAGTAGACTTGCACTACATAAGTCTGCAAATTATAAAAATTTTAGGTTAAAAGGAAATGATACCTGATGATATGGTTTGCATCTACATCCCTACCCAAATCTCATGTTGTATTGTAATCCCTATTCTTGGAGGTGAGGCCGCCTGGTGGGAGGCGATTGTGGGCCGATTCATCATAAATAGTTTAGCACCATTCCCTTGGTGCTGTTCTTGTGATTATGAGTGAGTTCTCGTGTGATCTGGTTGTTTGGAAGTGTGTAGCACTTCCTCCGTTCTCTCTCTTGCTCCTGCTCCCTCCTTATAAGATAGCCAGCTCTGACTTTGCCTTCCACCATAAGTATAAGCTCCCTGAGGCCTCCCCAGAAACAGAAGCTGCCATGCTTCCTGTATAGCCTGCAGAACCATGAACCAATTAAACCTCTTTTCTTATAAATTACTCAGTCTCAGGTATGTCTTTATAGCAATGGAAGAATGGCCTGATACACCAGATTAATTCTGGATCTGTAGGAAAGAAGAGTGTTGGAAAGGGTAAATATGTAGAAATGTGTGTATGTGTATTTGTGTAGATGCATGTGGATGCTCACATACATCAAGACACTATTATTATTTTATTTGCTTAATATGTATGTCTTTATATATTATATAAATATGTACATATTATGTATGTGTTTAGTACATATTAATATGTAATTAATATATTAACATGTATGTATTTATTAAACAAATAATGTCTTGATGGATGTGAGTATGTACATGCAGGCACATACATACATATATACACACATATACATACATATATATACTCATATATAAGTAATATATATGTATACACACACACACATATCACTTTCTTGGCTCCAAGCTGAAGAATGAATACTGGTATACTGGTGGTGAACTTGCTCAGATTTTATCTGTTGAATATATCTTTAGTTTGTATTTATTGTCGGTGAGTTTTTTTTCCTGGGTAAAGGAAATTGTAAATTTCTATGTTAACAGGTAGGTGTATTAGGCCATTCTGGCACTGCTATGAAGAAATACCTGAGACTGAGTAATTTATAAGGAAAGAAGTGCAGTTGCCTCACTGTTCCGGTATCTGTATAGGAAGCATAGAGGCATCTGCTTCCGGGGAGGTCTCAGGAAGGTTTTACTCATGGTAGAAGGTGAAGCAGCAGCAGGCACTTCATATGGTGAAAGCAAGAGCAAGAGATGGGGAGTGAGCAGAGGTGCCACACACTTTTTTTTTTTTTTTTTTTTTTTTTTTAGACAGAGTTTCGCTCTTTTTGCCCAGGCTGGAGTGCAATGGTGCAATCTCAGCTCACTGCAACCTCTGCCTCCTGGGTTGAAGTGATTCTCCTGCCTCAGCCTCCTTAGTAGCTGGGATTAGAGGTGTGCACCACCATGCCTGGCTACTTTTGTATTTTTAGTAGAGACGGGGTTTCACCATGTTGGCCAGGCTGGTCTCAAACTCCTGACCTCAGGTGATCTGCCCACTTTGGTCTCCCAAAGTGTTGGGATTACAGGCGTGAGCCACTGTGCCTGGCCAGGTGCCACACACTTTTAAATGACCAGATTTTGTGAGAATTCACTACCACGAAGACAGCACCAAGCCATGAGGGAAACACCCCCATAATCCAAGCATCCTCCACCAGCCCTGCCTCCAGCACTGGGGGTCATAATCCAACATGATTTGGGAAGGGACAAATATCCAAACTATATCATTCCACCCCTGACTCCTCCTAAACTCATGTCCTTTTCACATTGCAAAATGGAATCATGCCTTCCTAACAGTCCCCCAAAGTCTTAACTTATTCCAGCATTAATTCAAAAGTCCAAAGTCTCATTTGAAACAAAACAAATCCCTTCCACCTATGACCCTGTAAAATAAAAAACAAGTTACTTAATTCCAAGGTACAAAGGCATTGGATAAACATTCCCATTCCATAGGGAGAAACTGGCCAAAAGAAAAGGGCTACAGGCTCCCTGCATGTTTGAAACCCAGCAGGGCAGTCATTCAATCTTTTTTTTTTAAATTTTTTAAAAAAATTATTATACTTTAAGTTCTAGGGTACATGTGCACAATGTGCAGGTTTGTTACATATGTATACATGTGCCATGTTAGTGTGCTGCACCCATTAACTCGTCATTTACATTAGGTATATCTCCTAATGCTATCCCTCCCCTCTCCCCCATCCCCACAATAGGCCCCGGTGTGTGATGTTCCCCTTCCTGTGTTCAAGTGATCTCATTGTTCAATTCCCACCTATGAGTGAGAACATGCGGTGTTTGGTTTTCTGTTCTTGTGATAGTTTGCTGAGAATGATGGTTTCCAGCTTCATCCATGTCCCTACAAAGGACACGAACTCATCCTTTTTTATGGTTGCATAGTATTCCATGGTGTATATGTGTCACATTTTCTTAATCCAGTCTGTCACTGATGGACATTTGGGTTGATTCCAAGTCTTTGCTATTGTGAATAGTGCCACAATAAACATACGTATGCATGTGTCTTTATAGCAGCATGATTTATAATCCTTTGGATATATACCCAGTAATGGGATTGCTGGGTCAAATGATATTTCTAGTTCTAGATCCTTGAGGAATCACCACACTGTCTTCCACAATGGTTGAACTAGTTTACAGTCCCACCAACAGTGTAAAATTGTTCCTATTTCTCCACATCCTCTCCAGCACCTGTTGTTTCTTGATCTTTTAATGATTGCCATTCTAACTGGTGTGAGATGGTTTTGATTTGAATTCTCATTGTGGTTTTGATTTGAATCTTAAAGCTCCAAAATAACCTTTTTTTGACTCTGTGTCCTACAACAAGGGGACACTGGTGCAAGGGGTGGGCTCCCTAGGCCTCGGGCAGCTCCACCTCTGTGGCTTTGCAGGGTACATCCCCTGTGGCTGCTCTCACAGTTGAGTGTTTGTGACTTTTCCAGGTGCAGGGTACAAGCTGCCAGTGGATCTGCCATTCTGGGGTCTGGAGAAAGGTGGTCTCCTTCTCACAGCTCAACTAGGCAGTGGCCCAGTGGGGACTCTATGTGGGGGCTCTAACCTCACATTTCCCCTTGGTACTTTCCTAGTAGAGGGTTTCTATAAGGAAAACCTGTCCCTGAATCAGGTTTTTGCATGGGCTCCTGGGCATTCTCATACAGCCTCTGAAATCTAGGCAGAGGCTGCCTAGCATTCTTCACTCTTGCCTTCTGCACATCTACAGGTTTAACATCACATGAAAGCCACCAAGGCATGAAAGCCACCAAGGCTTATGGCTTGCATTCTCCAAAGTGGCAACCTGAGCTGTACCTGGGCCCTTTTGAGCCAGAGTTGGAGCTGGAGTAGCTTGGATGTGGGGAGCAGTGTCCTGAAGCTGTGCAGGGCCACCGGACCCTGGGCCTGGCCCATGAAACCATTCTTTCCTTCTAAGCCTCTGGACCTGGGATGGGAGGGACAGGCACAAAGGTTGTCTTCAAATGTCTTCATGGCCTTTTCCTATGTCTTAGATAAAGGTACTTGGCTCCATTTAGTTATACAAATATCTTATACAAGTGGTTATTCCACAGCCTACTTGAATTCCTCTCCCAAAAAAGCTTTTTCTTTCTCTGTCACATGGTCCAGCTGCAAATTTTCCAAACGTTTAAGTTCTGCTTCTTGTTTATATATAAATTCCAACTTTAAGTCATTTCTTTACTCCTGCATCTGAATGAGGACTGTTAGAAGCAGTCAGGCCACATCTTGAACACTGCTGCTTAGAAATTTCTTCTGCCAGATGCTGTAAATCATCACTTCAAACTTCCACAGATCTCTAGTGCAAGAGCAGAATGCAGCCAAGATCTTTGCTAAAGTATAACAAGGGTGACCTTTGCTCCAGTTCCCAGTAAGTTTCTGATTTCCATCTGAGACCTCAGCAGCCTGGACTTCGCTGTCCATATCACTATCAGCATTTTGGTTACAACTATTTAAACAGTCTCTAAGAAGTTCCAAACTTCCCCTCATCTTCCTGTCTTCTTCTGAGCTCTCCAAACTCTTCAAACCTCTGCTTATTACCCAATTGCAAAGCTGCTTTCACATTTCTAGGTATCTTTATGGCAATGCCCCATGCTAGGTACCAATTTTCTATATTAGACTGTTTTTGCACTTATAAAGAAATTCCTGAGACAAGGTATTTATAAGAAAGAGGTTTAATTGGCTCACAATTCTTCAGGCTGTGCAGGAAGCATAGTGCTGGCATCTGCTTCTCGGGAGGCCTCAGGGAGCTTTTACTGATGGTGGAAGGTGAAGCAGGAGCAGGCACTTCACATGGTAAAGTCAGGAGCAAGAGAAAGAGATGGGGGGAAGTGACACACACTTTTAAATGACCAGATCTTGTGAGAACTCATTATCATGAAGACAATGCCAAGCCATGAGGGACCTGCCTCCATGACCCAAACACCTCCCACCAGGCCCCGCCTCCATCATTGGAGATCACAATTCAATATGAGATCTGGGTGGGACAAATATCCAAACAATATCCGCAGTTATTTTCTGTTGGGAAAAGCTGAGTGTTGGGAGAAGCTGAGGCAGGGCTTGCATGTATGATATAATGTAAAAAAGTCTTGGAACATGTCCGGGGTCCAGGGTCTAAAACCCTTTGTGGTCTTTGGAACACCAAGCTCTGTGCTAAAGGGTGGGAGGCTACTCTGACGCACCATAATCTAAGCCCAGGGCATAACATCCCTCATGGCTTGAATAGAATCCAGGGCTTGTGGCTCTGGAATGTGTCTAGACTTGCTGGCTCCTAGCTCCTTGCTCTCCCAGGATCGATTGTATCTTGAGTTAAAAAAACCTGCTCTCCATTATCTCAAGTAGCAGAGCAAATGCTAAACCATCACAGCTGTAAATATGTGCTTAATGCAACATGCCATTTTGACCTCCACATTCTCACCCCCTGATTCTTTGTTGGATTACCAATAAATAGTGTGGGCTTCCGGAGCTCAGGGCCTTCGCAGCCTCCATACACTAGCGACGGCCCCTGGTCCCAGCTTTTTCTCTCTCAAACTGTCTTTTTCTCAATCCTTTCACTCTGCTGGACTTTGTCACCCCCAAGACCTGGTGTTGGGTCTGATCACCCAACAATTTTCTTTCAGTGCATTGAAATGGTCAGTCTACTGTCTTCTAGCTTCCATTGTTTCTTTTGAGAATTTAGCTGTTACTCTAACTGCTGCCTCTCTAAAGACATCTTTTAAGGTTTCTCTTTGTCTTTGGTTTTTTGCAGTTTCACTATAATGTATTTACATGTTGATTTATTTTTAAAATTTTCTGCCTTGAGATTTATTCTGCTTCTTAAACACATGGTTTGATGTCTTTAATTAGTGGGGTTTTTTTTGTTGTTGTTTTTTGGTTTTTTTTCCTGAGACGGGGTCTTGCACTGTTGCCCAGGCTGGAGTGCAATGGTATGATCTTGGCTCACTGCAACCTCCACCTCCCAGGTTCAAGCAATTCTCCTGCCTCAGCCTCCCAAATAGCTGGGGTTACAGGTGCGTGCCACCATGCCCAGCTCATTTTTGTATTTTTAGTAGAGATGGGGTGTCACCATATTGGCCAGGCTGGTCTCAAACTCCTGACCTCATGATCCGCCCACCTCAACCTCCCTCCCAAAATGCTGGAATTACAGGCATGAGCCACTGTGCCTGGCCTTTTATTAGTTTTGGACAATCTCTAGTAATGATTTATTCACATTTGCCTCTGTTCCCATTGTGTTTTCTTTAGGGATACCAATAAAACATACGTGTTAGACTGTCTTACCATATCCTCTGCATCTCGATCTGTCAAGAAGCAATTATTTTCATGTCTCTTCACAATTAGGACTTTCTGAGCAAATGTTATTGATATTTGAGTTAAAGAAAGTTAGAGGGTGTTAGGACTAAAGTCATCTGCTCCCATTCAAAGGGCAATAAGATTTATTTTCTTCTAACTCCCACCACCCAACTTCAGGCCAAATGCTTGCATTCTGTAGTAGAGATGTTCCTGTTTTTCTTTCTGAGACTATTAATTTACATTTCAAAGGGGAATAAAACCTGGAATCATGGAGCCAGTTGCTTCCATTCTGAAGGACTGTAAATGACTGGAGAGCAAAGGTGTTTCTCTCTGAAAGAGAGGATTGTAGCTGGGAATGGTGTAGTCTATATGAATTACGTTCTTAATTTAAACTGTTAGATTCATAATTTCAGAATTTCTCTTCTATACTGCAAAAACTCCTCTGCATAGGCAGGCTTATCAAACTATGCACTTTAAATAGGTGGATTTTATTGTATGTAAACTGTACCTCAATAAAGCTGTTAAAAAGATAAAATCAGACAGAAAAAAAGTTATTGAATTTTTAATTTTCATAATGTATTTTTCAATTCTAAAAAATCTATTTGGTTTTGTGAAAGGAATATAAATCTTGGGGCCCCCAAATCACTAAGTTAAAGGCAAAAGTTAAGTTAAGCTGGGAAGTGCTTAGAGTCAACCTGCCTCCCATTCTACCCAAAGTCACCCCTCTGCTCACTGAGATAAATGTATATCTGATTGCCTCCTTTGGAGAGACTAATCAGAAACTCAGTGCAACCATTTGTCTCTTATTTACCTATAACCTGGAAACCTTGCCCTGCTTGGAGTCTTCCCATCTTTGCTTTGAGTTGTCCCATCTTTCCAATGCAAACCTGTGTTCATCTTGCATATGATGTCTCATGTCTCCCTAGAATGTATAAAACCAAACTGGGCTCTGACCACCTTGGGCACATGTTGTTAGGACCTCCTGAGGGTGTGTCACAGGCACGTGTCCTCAATCTTGGCAAAATAAACTTTCTAAATTAATTGAGACTCATCTCAGATGATCAGGGTTCACAGTTTCCTTATACATCTGCTATGTCACTTTTTATGATTTCTAGTTTTCTGCCAAAATGGTTTAAATAAACTGTTATCTCCTTGAACATAGTAGACCTATTTATTTTATGGCATCTACTGATGATTCCATTATTTGCAGTTCCTGTGGGTGGGTCTATTTGTTGTTTCTGTTCATTCTCATCCATAGCATTTTTAAATTTGTTTTTTTTCAGATGGAGTTTCACTCTATCACCCAGGCTGGAGTGCAGTGGCACGATCTCAAGTGATTCTCCTGCCTCAGCTTTCTGAGTAGCTGGAATTATAGGGGCCCCCCACCATGCCCAGCTAATTTTTGTATTTTTAGTAGAGATGGGGTTTCACCGTGTTGGCCAGGCTGGTCTCAAACTCCTGACCTTGTGATCCACCTGCCCCAGCCTCCCAAAGTGAGCCATGGCAGCCGGCCCCATCCATAGCATTTTATCATCACGTGTACTTGGTTATCCTTGACTCTGTGTTAGACATTGTGCTTGGAAAACATAATTTAAGGCCTATGCTGTGCCCTTGTCTTCTAAAAATAGTTTTTTATTCCTTTTGCCAGGTGACTGGGAGCACTACCAACACAGAATTACCTTAATTCAAGTTCAGGCCTTGTTGTTTTCTCCACCACTCAGATTTTTGAACCACATTTTCATCCATGCGAGGACTGGTTTGTTTTTTGTTGTTCTTACTTCAAGTGTGCAGCATTTTGGGGTCACATCCCAAAGCCAGATCATATATTGGGCCTGACACTTGGTGGGCCCTGGATGCCAACTTTTTTCCCATAGTATCTTGAGGCCACCAAAGCCCAGAAGCACAGCTAAACTTGAACAATAGAGGCCAAGTTGTTTTACTAATCTCTCTAGATTTTGGGCCTCTTTTGGAACTTGGCCAGATAATTTTTCACTATCTTCCAAGCTCTGTGATGCTTGTAAGGCCAAGGAGGGAGGATCGCTTGAGCCTAGGAGTTCAAGACCAGCCTTGGCAACATGGGGAAACCCTGTTTCCACTAAAAATACAAAAAATTAGTCGGGCGTGCTGGTGCGTGCCTATAATCCCAGCTACTTGGGAGACTGAGGCAGGAGAATTGCTTGAACCTGGGAGGTGGAGGTTGCAGTGAGCAGAGATTGCACCGCTGCACTTCACCCTGGGCAACTGAGCAAGACTCCATCTCAAAAAAAAAAAAAAAAAAAAAAAAAAAGGGAAATGAAGTCTCAGAGCCTCTGCTTGGGAGCTTGAACAGGAACCAGAACCAGCAAGAACATCCCATCAACAGACCACCAGAGCCAACCGTGCAGGATACGCCTTCAATAGCGACAACGTGTGGCAGCATCCAGCAATGGCAGCATAGGGCTGGAGTTGTTCTTTGTCCATCTGGTGCCAGGGAGCTAGACTGAAGAAGCAGAATTCCTGGACAATACAGGGGAGGAGGGAGGGCCCAGGGAGGAGGCGCTGGACTTCCTTTGCATCACAGTAGGCGAGTGCTCAGGCAATTATGAGAGAAGGCGAGCTCACATCTTTGCTCTGCCACAGCCTGAGGAGTTGGCAAGTCACTGCATCTCTTTCTGCCTCAGTTTCTTTATTTGCAGAATGGTGACAATAATAGAACCTATCTCCTAAGGTGGTTGTGAGGATCAAATGAATTAGTGCATGTTGAATAGTGCCTGGTACATATTAGGTGCCCGGTAAATGTTGGAGGTTGCTGCTGTTGTTATCATTATTATTAGAAAAGATGAAAACGGATGAGACAATGTTGGCACCCAAATTAGCTTATGCCATAAGATGCAGAAGTAGATATCATAATTCTCACTTTACAAATGATGAGACGGAGTTTCAGAAAATGCAAATAATTTACTCAAAAGCAAACAGGACTGATCACACCAAATCTTTCCCAGAAACTGAATTTATTGCTGGTAGAGATCATATCTGCACTGAAACTCTGGTCTTCCCATCTGACTTGTGTTTCCCAGAAGTTTGAACTTAACCTAAAAACCAGATCTCCACGATGCTTCAGCCAGGATGAGAGTCAGATGCAAAGTTTTATGGCAAATGAACCTGAAGTTCAAGTGAATCACACAGGGGGGAAAAACCTCATTTTTATTACCTCTGATTTCTTTTTCTTGAATCCATTTTCTCTTCCCATCTTCAGTGCTTCTGCCTGAGTTAACCCTCATCTCCTGCCTGAACTCTTCTTCTTCTTCTTCTCCTTCTTCTTTTGAGATGGAGTTTCACTCTTGTTGCCCAGGCTGGAGTGCAGGGGAACAATCTTGGCTCACTCTGCCTCCCAGGTTCAAATGATTGTCCCCACTTCAGCCTCCAGAGCAGCTGAGATTACAGGCACCTGCCACCATGCCCGGCTAGTTTTTTGTATTTTTAGTAGAGACGGGTTTCACTATGTTGGCCAGGCTGGTCTCGAACTCCTGACCTTGGCCTCCCAAGGTGCTGGGATTACAGGCGTGAGCCACTATGCCTAGCCCCATCATCTTCTACTTAGTTTCCTTTCTCCTAGCACTGTTGCCTTCTAGCCTGCCCTCCATGCATGTAGAAGGGTGGGGTGGTTTTCCTAACTAAAATATCCTCCTACCTAGATCCTTTCAGAGACCCTCCCCCCTCCCCACATCTCCTGTAACACTGCACAGCCTTCTTAGCTGTGTTCAATCTGACCCTGTCTCCCTGCTGAACTTCTTTTCCTGCTGCTATCTCAAGAGCTGGGTTCTCTTTCTTTTTGTTCCTGAAGCATTTGGGCACACTCCTACAGTAGCATTCACCATGTTTTATTGCAACTATTGTTTGCACCGAATCTTCCCAGGAGACTGAATTCATTGCCAATAGAGATCATATCTGCTCCCCTGGTGTCCCCTTAGTCACTAACATGGTGCAAACTAGAAAGTGTTGATGAATGGGGCAGATTATCCTTGGGGCTCATTTAAGATACAGAGGTGGCCACTCGAGTTTAGGATCAAATGCAGCTCTTCCTTATATTATGGGGAAGTAAAAAAAATGGGAATGAAAAATAAATGACCATTACATGCTATATCAATGTGTCAATTTTATGTATGCTAAGAAACCTCAAATAATGCAGTTTGGCTATACACCAGAGCTCTGTAATCAACAAGTGAAAGAAAAGATATTATCATGGCCAGAATTTACAGAGGTACTTTCTTGTGATATCAGAGAAAAACAGCTCAAATTGGAAAGCTTAGGCAGGTCCCAAATGGCAGGTTAGAAGACCAGAGTACTAGAGTAGTCTGCAGATTTATCAGGGCATGCTGGGAACATCAGCAGCAACTCCTTATTCTTCTGGCTGTTGGTGGGACAACAGAGTAGTCAGGCATTCCTAACTGAGCTACTTGGATCCAAGTTAGGATCCAATCCTAACTTAGCCGTGCTACTAGCTGTGTGACCTTGGACAAGCTCCTCAGCCTCTCTGTGACAAAGATGACTCATATGTAAAATGGGGTAGTCATAGCACACCCAGTGTTACTGTGAGGAGTTAATACTTACAAAGTGCTTGGCGCAGTGTCTTAGTCCATTTCTGTTGCTATAAAGGAAAGCCCAAGGCTGGATAACTTATAAAGAAAAGAGGTTTATTTGGCTCACGGTTTGGCAGGCTGTGCAGGAAGCATGGCACCAGCATCTGCTCCTGCTGAGAGCTCCAGGCTGCTTCTACCCATGGTGGAAGGTGAAAGGGAGCCTATATGTGCAGAGATCGCTGGTGAGAGGAAGAGAAAGAGGAGGGAGGGGGTGCCACATGCCTCTAAACAAAAAGCTCTTGCGAGAACAGAGTGAGAACTCATTTATCCCTCCACCATCCCCCAGGGAGGGCATTAATCTATTCATGAGGGATCCACTCCCAAGATCCAAACACCTCCCATCAGGCCCCACCACTAGCTCTGGGGATCGAATTTTAACATGTGATTTGGAGCACAGACATCCCAACTACAGCAAACTGTGTCTGGCAAATAGTAAGCAGCACACGTGTTAGCTCATGATGTCACCCATCCAGGAATCAGTCCTATTCCAATGAAGGCTAACCCACAACATCAAGGAGTCTGGGAGAGAAGGGTCTGGCTTCCTTCCTCTCACTCTGATGCTCCACACTCATGCATGTCTAGTTCTTGTGTCACATCAAGTAGCTCTGGTTTTGAAAACAAGTAGTCCTCATTTCCCTTTTCCTGGAGAGCTGTGGTCAACAGCTAGGCTCGTTAACCAGCCATCGTTCCTCTGAGAATAACTGAATCTGGACCGTCTGATCAGTATATCACCTGAATGCATTTGGCTCCCCTCCCTGAGAATTGGCTCCCTTGTCTTACCTCCTTGGCATTGCAAGTTTAAAAACAAAAGCTTTCTGGGCTTTGACTTATGGCCGCCTGCTGTTTCTGTGGCCCAGCTGACACTGAAGAATGTTCTGTCTGAGGCGCTTCCATTATTGGCAACAAAGATTTTTTCCCCCTCATATATTGCTTAAGTTGCATCAATTGATTAATGATCTGTAGAGTGCATTTTCTAGCACTTTTCCATCGGTGTCTCCTGAGTGGGCTCGTTCATGAGCAAAATGTGTCTGCTTTTCTCTCTCTCCCTTGCCTCACTCACGGCTGCATCTGGGTGGTGTGGTGGGCAGGGAATGGGGTTTTATGGCAAGAGAGGAGCTGGATCCCAGGATTCATCATGAACGAGCCCACTCAGAAGGCACCAGTGGAAAAGTGCTAGAAGATGCAGTCTATAGATCATTAAACTCATGCTCTTAAGGTCCCTGGAGCCTGTCCTATTAGGACACAGATCTTAAGCTTTTAAAAAAATGTTCTAATGCATTGAGCTTCTTCTTTTACTTTAAATCAACTCTGAGTCTTTTTTTTTTTTTTTTGCTTTGGTTAGCTAGAGTTGATGTCTGTGGCTTAGAGTCAAAGAGCCCAGTGAACACCAGATGGGAAGGGTTTGGCCAGATGAGCCCTAAGGCCCCTTCCAGCCTCGCCACTTTGAATAGATGAGTGAATGAATGAATGGTTGATGGAACTGAACCAGATCCCTTCTAGTCTGAGCTCTGAGAGAAAGTCAAGTGAAGGTGGTGGGAGGCAGGGGGAAGGTGAGGAATGTGACCACTGCAGATGCTGATCCCAGAATGACCAGAGTTCTGCATGGACCAGGATTAGGACACGCTCAGGGAGCCTGCCCCTGCTGAGCGCTTCTTTGCTGACTGGCTGGGTGACCTGAGGGAAGCCATGCAAGCTCCCGAGGTCCCATTTTCCTCTCTAAGGAGAGGATTATTCTGTGCTCTTTGCTCCTTCCTCTTCTGTAGCTAAATTAAAATGCACGCGTGACTAACAACAGTGCTGGGGTGGTCTGCGTGGAGTGCCGCCTGTTGGGCTGTGAGCAATTTGCCGCAGAAGTCTTCATCCTGGTAATTTGGGCCAGATGCTTCAGTGCAGACCCCACTGACTCATCAACAGCCCTGCCTTCCTGAAGACTGAGCTGGGGGTCAGCTCTCCGCTCATGCCATCTGCCTTTCCAGAAGCACCCTGCTGGAGGGGTGCGGGGGAGTGGGGGGCAGGAAGAACATACACTTAGGGAGACTACTTGGTGTGGGGGAATCCGAAGGATGGGGAGTTATTCTAGCTGGCATGAAGATTTATCGGAAGGAGGAATTGGTATAAGTGAGTGTCTATGTGTGGGACTCAGGGGGCTGTGAAACTTGCATGCATTTGGAAGAGGAAATGTTCAAAAGCACCAGTTCATGATATTTTCACAGCTGTTTGGGAAGCAGTCTGTGGGCAGAAGCAGCAAGCTCAGGGACGAGAGGGAGCTGGTGGTTTGGCAGGATGGGCAAAAGGCTCTTTATAGCTTTGTACCCTTTTTCTGCTGCTCTCGGCTTCTCTTTCCTTTCATTTTTCCAGATCCTCTGGCCTTCTAGGTTTCCGCCTCTTGTTTCCATAGGTCACCTTCTGTGGCAGAGCCCATTTTAGTTGCAAGTGACTATTCCCCAACTTGTAACAACTTGGGGACCGAGTGGGGCTTTATTGGCTCCTGGAATCAAACCCTGAATTTGAACAACCAAGTCTTAGAAAGGGAAGGCTGCAGCTGGATTTCAGGAATGGCCGGAACCGGGACTTGAACTCTGCTGGCAGAGCTTCATCTTTGCTTCTCTCTATGTAGTGGTTTTATTGTCTCTTACCATAGACCAGCTTCTGCAACACGGTCGGGAATGTGGTTGCCAACAGGACCCTGGTTCACCTGTTGTAATTCTGACTGCTGGAGAGGGACTGGCTTTTACTTTCTCTATCCCAAGTTGAATTAGGGAGAAAGCTCAAGACTAAAAATCACAGCTCTGCCAATGACTACCTGTGTGACGCTGCAAGAGTTCATCGCTCTGAACAGCAGTTTTCTCGCCTGAGAAGTGGGAATGAATATGGCTCCCAGATCAGAGAGGCAGGTATTGCCTGGTGGTTGGGAGCAGAGGCTCTGGAGCCAGAACACCTGGCTACAGTTTCAGTTTTGCTGCTTAGATGCAGTGTGACTTTGGTCTGGGTCCCCAATCTGTGAATGTCCCAGCTTTCTCATCTCTAAAATAATGGGGATGATAATGACACCTACTTGTAGAAGTAGTGTGAGAAGTAAATAAGTCAGTGCTCATAAAGAATGTAGTTCACTGAATGGCATTTGGCAAGCAATCAGTGCTAGCATTTACTCCTTGCCGTCTCCACAGTTCTTGGTAACATTTCTCTAGGGCCTCCCCATGGCTGCTGCTTAACCAGGACAGGCTGTGAGCTCTGGGCCATTCCCTCTGCAGCCAGTGGCCCCTCTGCTTCTTTCTCGGCTACTCCAGAATGGAAGTAAGAACTGAGAGTGCCGTTCTTATATTGAATCTGTTCTGATTTATAGTTTTAAAAAGTAACCATTCTAGAGCCTTTGTTTCCTATTACGAATGGATTGGTTTTAAGAATAGCTTCTATTCTGAGCACTGTGTCAAATGCTCCACATTGATGATTTAATTGTAAGAACAACACAGCCAGGCAAGAGTTCCTAACTCCCCCACCTTTTTTTTGTTAATAGGTTAAGGAAATGCACCTGTAGTTAACTAGTCAGAGATCATGCTTACGAAAGCGGCATGATTAAAACCCAGCTCTGTCTGGCTGGAGGCATCTTCTGGGGAAGGCTGAGCCGAGATTGAGCATGGAGACCACGTTTCCTGGAGCCCCAAGGCCTGGGCATCCTGGTGGCCTCGGCGGGGGCTTCTCATCTGCCTCGGTCTCCCCTGCTCCCTGAGTCAGGCAGGCCTGTTTGCATAGAAGCTTAACTTCTGCTGGCTGGTATTTTGTTTGCTCACACACTGACTTTCACTCTGTGCGCCTTTGCCTTGACTTGTTTCCCAACTAGAGAATAGGTTCTATGTGGTGGGTGTTGTGCCCAAAGTCTTTGTCCCCCTCACACCCCTCGCCCAGGGCAGGAGATGCAGCTGCGCGCCTCCGTGATCTGGGCTGGAGGAGAGAGAGGAGAGGAGTGCGTCAGTCCCGCTCTCCGCCAGGCGGTGGCGCCAGGGTGCGGGCCAGGCCGGGCTCAGCGTGGCTGTCTGGGCTCGGCAGCTGCAGCCCACCAGTCTCCTCAGGACCCCACCTGGAGAAGCACTCGTTCTGGGCGTTACCTGTGGGGAGAGGCCCAGGGGAGTGGCGAGGCTGTAGCAGAGAATGTGGGCGTTCGTGAGCCCCGCGGTTCGGGCTCCTGCTTTCTGGGGACAGCCATCATGGCCCTGAAGTCCGCAGCCCTTCAGGGGGCGCCCCTCAGAGCCCAGGGGTGCCCGCGCCCGCTCCGGCCCCTCCGCCTTCTGCAGAAGGAAAACTAGGCCCTGGCTCGCTGGGACGGGTCCTTTCGGGGACTGCGGCTGCTTCCCTGTTCGTAGACTCAGCAGCCAGTGATGTGACTTCAAGGCCCCCTCGAGCTCTACCTTCTTAAAAAATAAAACGTAGACCTCTCCTCAGCCATGTGGGTTATGTGAGAGCAGCCTGATTTGGGGCTACTATTCATTCATTCATTAGTTCACTCATTTGGGATCGAGACCATGGTATGCCAGGCACCTTAGCAGGGCTGAAGACAGAGCGAGAACCCGGCAGACACCGCCACTGCTCCTGTGGGATCTGAGGTTTAGTGGGGAACACAAGGAATTGAGCACATGGACGGAAAGTGCCCTTAAACCAGCCCAGGAAGATCAAGGCGAGCTTCCTGGAGGAAGAGGCACCTAAGCTGATGACTGAAGGCGAGAAAGAGTTGGCGGGGCTTAAAAAGGGGGATGGGGGGTGGGATTGGACATGAACCTCAGAGACTCCTTGTTTTTTCGGGGGGTGTGGGAGCTGGCTCTGTGCTCTCCCATTTTTGTCACTCAGAGTGCAGAGACCCATGACCTGGGTAGGGAGGAAGCCTATTTCCATCTGTCCCTGTGCAAGGCGATGTCCTGTATAGGATTAGGACTCTGATGAAATCAAATTTTCTTTCTCCCCAGGAAAACGATGTCTGCATGGGTCTCCCCGGTTTTGCCCACAACTGCAGGGTCCTATGGATGCCCAGTGGAGCCCACGGTGAGAACCTGAGGGTCAGGCTGAAGAGACCATGCTCCCCTGTGGTAAGTACCTGCCTTCCTGAACCGCCTGTCCCACCCGCTGCCCCGGTGACTCTGCCAGTCTGTGTGTCTACAGAGGCTGTGGGGAGGGAGGTGCGGGGGTGGGCTCTGCCCTGGCTTCTTGCTTTGCTTCCATCTAGTGTGGCTCTGCGGGGTGAGCCTACTCCCCTTAGAATACCCTTCTGGTTTTGGTGGCGAGAGACAAGTGTCATTCCTGGCCCACAACAGCACCCCAGGATACCTGGTGAAACGCAGTGGGTTTTCCCAGCAGGGCGGGGTGAGCTGCGCCTGGCTGGGCTGGCCTCCCTGCTTTCTTCATTTGGGGTCTCTGAATGACGGGTTCCCGGCACCCACATCTTGGGGCCACTGGGGGATGGGGCTTTGTTGCTTTTCCCCTGCTGTTTGGTGAAGGACTGAGACTGCCAGTGTTCCCTGCCAGGCCAGTATTCCTCCTCTGGGGGGCTCCCCTGACCAAAGGAGGGTGGGAGGCAGTACCCTGGAGGAGAAAGGGCTTGGGGGTTGGGAGCAAGAGGCTGAGGGGGTTGGCCTTTTTGGGCTCTTTACCCACAGCAGAGCTTTTACAAAGTCCTGCAAACTAAGGTGTGAACCTTGGTTTCCTATTATAAAACAAAGATGCCCATGCCCATGGTGACCCGGGCATAGTATGAAGCTATGAGATACAAGGACAGTGACAGTAATGATTACCAGGGCTGCAGCTTATCAATTTTTGCTAAGCCAGCTCCTGTGCGTGGTCTTTACATTTGTGAATCATGCACAGGACATAGATGTAAGCTGTCTGCATACTGAAGAGCACAGTGTTACTGAGAGTGGGGTGGTGATGAATGCTCTCCTGGGCTCCCTAGACTTGGGTGAGCCCAGTAGCAACCCCAGGCTTCCTGTGCAACCTGGACAAGTCCTCCTCCTCTCTGGTGCTCATGTTTTATCATGGAGGAGGTTGGCCCAGATGACCCATGAGGGTCCATCCCATGAAGTGGCCTTGGGAGTGTCACCATCAGGAATCTGCCAGGGTTGCTGAAGGCAAGGGACAAGGAGACCAAGGGGCTGGTTATTGATGACAGGCAAAGATGGGGACCTGGTGGAACGAAGATCTGACCCTCGAAGGACCCCGAAATCCATGGTTCCCCATTGGTAGTTACTCTCAGCCCTATGAAGAGGGTGTCCCTTACTGGAGGTGATTCAGAATCATCGAGACGGCGGGGCATGGAGGCTTTGTCATCCCAGCACTTTGGGAGACCAAGGTGGGAGGATCGCTTGAACCTAGGAGTCAGAGACCAGCCTGGGCAACATCATGAGACTCTATTTCCACAAAACATTTAAAAATTAGCCAGATGTGGTGGTGTGTGCCTGTACTCTGAGCTACTCAGGAGGCTGAGACAGGAGGATCCTTTGAGCCCAGGGGTTTAAGGTTGCAGTGAGCTATGATCATGCCACTGTACTCCAGCTTGGGCAACAGAATGAGATCTTGTCTCTAAAAAAATAAAAATAAAAGCAAAAAAGACAGGGAAAACAGAATCACTGAGACTTTTTGGTAAATGAGACTTCCCTGTTGGGAGTCAAGCTGCCCTAGGGAGTAGCCTTGGGCATCAGAAGCAATAAAGGTAGAAATCAGGCCCAAACTCCATGAAAGGCCCGGAAGGACCCATAAATCCAATCGACAAGCCTTATTAAACACATTGCCTGTTCAAACTTAGGTCTGGTGACCATTTACTGGGTTTGCAATGTTACTATTAATGTTCAAAAAAATGCCAGTGCAATCCCCATTGCCCCCACAATTTATACTTTTCTTCTCTTTGCAATGTTTTCCATCTGCCTCCGTTCTCTCTGACCCAAGGCAAGTAAAAATATGAGCCACCATTTAATGAAAATGCGTAATATCGTTTGGCCGTGTCCCTACCCAAATGTCTTCTTGAGTTGTAATCCCCGTAATCCCCACGTGTCTAGGGAGAGACCTGGTGAGAGGTGATTAGATCATGGGGGTGGTTTCCCCCATGCTGTTGTAGTGATAGTGAGTGAGTTCTCATGAGAGCTGATGGTTTTATAAGGGACTCTTCCCACTTCACTCCTCACTCTTCTCTCTCCTGCCGCCATGTGAAGAAGGACCTTGCTTCCCCTTTGCCTTGATTCTAAGTTTCTTGAGGCCTCCCCAGCCATGTGAAACTGTGAGTCAGGTAAGCCTCTTGCCTTTATAAATTACTCAGTCTCCAGTATTTCTTTATAGCAGTGTGAAAATGGACTAATACAATGTATTGTGTGCCAGGCCCTGCAATAAGTGCTTTATGTGCATTATTTCACTTAAGATTTCTGTGAGGTAGCATCATTAGAATCACTTCCTTTTTATTTTTTTAATGAATTTTTGATTTTTGATTTTTGTGGGTATATAGCAAGTCTATATATTTATGGGTTGTATGAGATATTTTGATACAGGCATGAAATGAATACTAAGCACAGCATGGAGAATGGGGTATTTATTACCTCAAGCATTTATCTTTTGTGTTCCAATCCAATTATAATCTTTTAGTTATTTTTAAATGTGTTAAATTATTTTTGACTATAGCCACCGTGTTGTGCTGGCAAATACTATGTCTTATTCATTCTAATAATATTTTTGGGTCTATTAACCATCCGCACTTCCCCCATTGCCCCACTACACTTCCCAGTCTCTGGTAACTGTACTTCCACTCTCTATGTCCATGAATTTAATTATTTTAATTTTAGCTCCCACACATAAGTGAGAACATATGTTTGTCTTTCTGTGCCTGGCTTATTTCACTTAACATAACGACCTTCAGTTCCATCCATGTTGTTGCAAATAATAGGATCTCATTCTATTTTTGTAGCTGAATGGTACTCCATTGCGTGTCTGTACATTTTCTTTATCCATTCATCTGTTGATGGATGATAGATGAATTTTGACTATTTCCAAATTTTGACTATTATAAACAGTGCTGCAATAAACATGAGAGTGCAGATATACTGATCTTTGATATACCGATACCCTTTCTTTTGGGTAAATACCTAGGAGTGGGATTGCTGGATCATATGGTAGCTCTATTTTTAGTTGTTTAAGAAACCTCCAGACTGCTCTCCATAGTGGTTGTACTAATTTACATTCCCATCAACAGTGGGCAAGGGTTCTCTTTTCTCCACATCCTCGCCAGCATTTGTTATTGCCTGTCTTTTGGATAAAAGCCATTTTAACTGGTGTGAGATGATATTTCATTATAGTTTTGATTTGCATTTCTCTGATGATCAATGATGTTGAGCACCTTTTCATATGCCTGTTTGCCATTTGTATGCCTTCTTTTGAAAAATATCTATTCAGATCTTTTGCCTATTTTTGAATTGGATTATTTCATTTTATTTTTTCCTATAAAGTTGTTTGAGCTCCTTATGTATTCTCGTTACTAATCTCTTACCAGATGGGTAGTTTGAAAATATTTTCTCCCATTTTGTGGGTTGTCTCTTCACTTTGTTGATTGTTTCCTTTGCTGCTCAGAATCTTTTTAACTTGATGTGATCCCATTTGTCTGTTTTTGCTTTGGTTGCCTGTGCTTGTGGGGTATTGCTCAAGAAATCTTTGCCCATTACAATGTCCAGGAGAGTTTCCCCAATGTTTTCCTTTAGTAGTTTCATAGTTTGAGGTCTTAGATTTAAGTCTTTAATCCATTTTTATTTGGTTTTGTATATGATGAGACTTAGAGGTCTAGTTTCATTTTTCTGCATATGGATACCCACCTTTCCCAGCACTATTTATTGAAGAGACTGCCCTTTCCCCAGTGTATATTCTTGGCACTTCTGTCAAAAATGAGTTCACTGTAGATATGTGAATTTATTTCTGGGTTCTCTATTCTGTTCCACTGGTTTATGTGTCTGCTTTGATGCCAGTACCATGCCGTTTTGGTTACTATAACTCTGTAGTAAAATTTGAAGTCAGGTAATGTGATTCCTCCAGTTTTGTTCTTTTTGCTTAGGGAAAGCTTTGATTGTTCTGGGTCTTTTGTGGTTCTATATAAGTTTTAAGATTGTTTTTATATTTCTGTGAAGAATGTCATTGGTATTTTGATAGGGATTGCATTGAATCTGTAGACTGCTTTGGTTAGTATGAACATTTTAGTAATATTGACTCTTCCAATCCATGAACATGGAATATTTTTTCATTTTTTGTGTCCTCTTTAATTTCTTTAATCAGTGTTTTATAGTTTTCACTGTACAGATCTTTTATTTCTTTGGTTAATTATTTGTAGCTATTGTAAATGGGATGATTTTCTTAACTTCCTTTTCAGATTGTTTGCTGTTGGCATATAGAAATGCTATTGATTTTTGTATGTTGATTTTGTATGCTGCAACTTTACTGAATTTGCTTATCAGTTGTAACAGTATTTTGGTGGAGTCTTTAGATTTTTCTGACTATAAGATCATGTCATCTGCAAACAATGATAATTTGCCTTCTTCTTTTCCAATTTGGATGCCCGTTTTTTCTTTCTCTTGTCTGATTGCTCTACCTAAGACTTCCAGTACTATGTTGAATAACAGTGGTGAAAGTGGGCATCCTTGTCTTGTTCCAGATCTTGGAGGAAAGGCTTTCAGTTTCTCCCCATTTGGTATCATCACCTCCTCTTTAGAGATGAGGAATCTGGTATACAGAAAACATAAGTAGCTTGTCTGAGGTTACATTGTTAGGTTACATCCAGAGCCTGATTCAAAACCAGGTCTGTTAGACTCCACTGAATTGTGCTCCACAAAGAAAGGAGATATTTTTTGGTTTTTTATTGTCCCTTGTATTGATCAGATGTGGCTAGGATTGTTCACCTCACTTTAGGTTGACCATACCGTTCTCCCCAAAGGGCTGGCCAGTTTGTGTTTTGTTCCTCCTGTCCTTCTGCCTAACAAACTTTGGGAAACCTAAGTGTCCCCAAGAAACCTGCAGGCAAGTCAACTGCTGTGGCCTCCACTTTTGGTCAGCCCCTCTCAGTCATAGCAGGACTCATCCCACCTATAGACAGTGTCATCAAAACATTGGGGTGGAAGAGGCTCTGAGGTCAATAGGTGGAAATGGAAATGTTTCTTCCTTTTAGCATTTATTTTCTGGGTAGCAGGCCTTAGGGAGGAATGGTGGGAGGTGAAGGATTCATTCCTTCTAGCATCAGACTGGTTTAGTGGGCTTCTTTGCCACTTCTTTGGTCCAGTGGTGATTTCCCTGTGCCAGGTCAGAAAAGAGGGAAGCCCAAGGATATCCAGGGAGCAGCTGTTCTCAATGTCATGGTGACAACACCCTTTCTTTTTTTATTTTCTTTTTTTATTTTATTATGTTTTGGAGATGAAGTCTTGCTCTTGTTCCCCAGGCTGGAGTGCAATGGTGCGATCTCGGCTCACTGCAACCTCCGCCTCCTGGGTTCAAGCGATTCTCCTGCCTCAGCCTCCCAAGTAGCTGGGATTACAGGTGCCTGCCACCACGCCTGACTAATTTTTGTATTTTTAGTAGAGACGAGGTTTCACCCTGTGGCCAGGCTGGTCTTGAACTCATGTGATCCGCCCACCTGGCCTCCCAAAGTGCTGGGATTACAGGTGTGAACCACTGTGCCTGGCTGACAACACTCTTTCTTTTGGGGATCCTTCCTGTCTTGCCCACTGCCCTCCTGCCAACAATAATCTCACTTCCCTGTCTTCCAGGAAAGGAGCAATAACTCAGGAATAATAAAGAGTAAGTGACTATCAATGTTGAGTAGCTCCCTGCTCCCCAGGGGTGGTGAGGGGTGAGATGGGAGCTGCATCTCAATTGTAAAGTTGAAGAAATTACTATTACTTCTGGAACTTCAAATATCAGTGAGTGGCTTAGAGAAAGGATATCCTAGGTTGGATGCTGATGCTGCTGGTAGTCAGAAAATAGTTTCGACTTTCTTTTCTTTTTTCTTTTTAGCTTTTAGGTTTAATTTACAAATGCCAACCTTCCAGCCCATATTCAATGGGTTCTCACCAGACTCACTCCCAGTCTCCTTGGTCTATGCACTCTGAAAACACCTCGTTGGGTTCCTCCAGGTGTCTCCCTGTTAGCAAGTGGAATCCTCATAAAAATCCAACTGTTGGGTGCTCGGTTTTGAGTGCCACTAGCCTGATATGCCCAAGATCCCGTGGTATGATTTCGGGAGGCCATGGGCACTACCCTCTTTAATGTCATCCCCAAAGCTTTGACTATATCGCAGGTTGGCTTTAGACTGATGTAACAAAATACCATAGACTGAGTGGCTTATAAACAACATAAATTTATTCCTCACAGTTCTGGAGGTTGGGAAGTCTAAGATCAAGGCACTGGCAGATCTGGTGTCTGGTGAGGACCTGCTTCCTGGTTCATAGATGGCACCTTCTGGCTGTGTCCTCATAGTGGAAGGGGCAAGAGGTCTTTCTGGGGTCTCTTTTATAAGGACACTAATCCCATTTGGAAAGGCTTCACCTTCATGACCTAACTACCTATCAAAGGCCTCATTGCTGCATACCACAACATTAGGGATTATTTTCAGCATATGCATTTGGGGAGGATACAAACATTCAGACCATGGTGCATCTGTAGTGTGGACAACTCCTCTTCAGTCATGTGAACATCTTCTGCTTGCCTATCCTTGCAGGCATTATGGCCTAATGAGAAGGAAACTGAACTCAGGCCAAGGAAACCTGGGTTTGAGTCCCATCCTTGTCACCATTTTTCTATCACGTGATGTTGAGCAAGTCACTTTATATTCCTGGCTCTCAATTTCCTCAGCTATTATAACTCTTGACCATGTTGAGAAGTTTTTGTCAGGCTCAAATAAGATAATATAAATAAAAGTAATTTTAAATAATTTTAAGCTGAAGAGTGATTAGGATGCTTGCAGCAAACAGGCAAAATAAAACAAAACCAAGATTGGCTGTCTTAGTCTGTTTTACACTGCTATAACAGAACACCTGAGACTGGATAATTTATAATGAACAGAAATTTATTGGCTCATAGTTCTGAAGGCCAGGGAGTCCAAGATCAGGGTACTGGCATCTGACGAGGACCTTCTTGCTGTGTAACCACATGGCAGAAGGTGGGAGGACAAAGAGAGGGCAAGAGAGAAACACAAAGGAGACCAAATATACCCTGTCATAATGACATTAATTTCACCCACGAGGGCAGAGCCTTCATGGCCTAATCACCTCTCAAAGGCCTCCCTTCTTAATACTGTTACAATTAAATTTCAACATGCATTTTGGAGGAGACAAACATTCAAACCATAGCACTGGTTTAAATAATAAAGGAGATTTATTGGGTCCTATAAATGAAAAGTCCACAGACTGGACACATTGACACCATGGTTTCTCTGTGTGTCTCTCAGCTCTGTCCTCCTCCTGGTCCTGGCTTCATTGTGAGGCTTGAGCTGTGATAGCTTCAGGATTCACAGGTTCTCACAACAACCCCAGTAAGAGAGACTCTTGAGAAGGAGGAACAGTTTCCCCAAAGCATCCACCAAACCTGCCCTTGTGTCTCATGGGTCTGAATTGGGTCATATATCTGTTGTGCTCTCTGAAGAGACTCCCAGTAAGTGGAACTTCTAAATTTTGATATATAAAACAGAAGAAGAAAATACGACCTCTACTTCTAATACTGTTGGAGGCTATAACCTAGTTATACAGTGGAAATTAAAGTCCATAGAGATTAGGACATATGCCTAAATTATATTGCAGAGTGGAATTTAAACTCAGGTTGTTGACTGTAAAGTCTCTAATTTTTCTTTCTTTTTCCCAGTTTGCCAATTTTTAACATATGAGAGTATCTGTAATGTTTTTGTAAGAATGACCGTGTTCAAACCCATGTTGTTTAAGGGTAAAGAAAAACAGGATGACCATATCTATCAAAAAATTCAGTGTAGAAAAGTTCAGAGAAGTAAAGGTAAATTGAGATCTCCTATCCAATGATAAACCACAAATACATTGGTAAACATCCTTCCAAATGTAACACTGCATAAACACACATGTATGTGTATAACTTAATAAAAATGGAGTCATACTCTATGTGACTAAGACTGCGAATTGCCTGCCAAGTGTATATTCTCATCTTCTCCTGTGGTAACAGGACTCTTGGCCACATGCCCAGTAGAAAAGTTCTTTTCTACGCTCCCTGACAGATAGGAGTGGGATGTGGCTTGATAGGAGTCCTGGTAAAAGCTTTTGTGTCCCTTCTCTGGGATCCCCAGACATGACATGATGGCTGAAGCTCCAGTAGCCATAATGTAGCCTTGAGGGTAGAAGCCACCTTAGGATGGCAGAATAGAAGGACTGAAAGATACTGAGCCTCTGATAGTTTCAAGGAGCTGCCACACAAGCATAACCTGTCTATCTCCAACTTCTTTTATGTCAGAGAATAGACCATTAGTCTGTTTCAGCCATTAGGCTTTAAAAACTATGTACCTTATGCACATTTTAAAGTTGAAATCTAAAATTCTTAGTAAGTTTAAATAGTTGCAAATAATATAATTCTGACTTACTGAAACTGTTAACATTCTAAAACATTCTTTAAAGTGCATTCACAGTAGGCCGGGTGCAGTGATTCATGCCTGTAATCCCAGCATTTTGGGAGGCCGAGGCAGGAGGATTGCTTGAGCTCAGAAGTTCGAGACTAGCCTGGGCAACATGGACAACTCTGTCTCTACCAAAAAATACAAAAATTAGCTGGGTGTGGTGGCTCACGCCTATAGTCCCAGCTACTCGGGAGGCTGAGATGGGAGGATTGCTTGAACCCAGGAACTTGAGGCTGCAGTGAGCCCTGATTGCACCACTGCACTTCAGCCTGGGTGACAGAGCGAGACCCTATCTCAAAAAACAAAGTGTATTCAAAGAAATATAAATTTTATAATAATCTGATATTCACTATCATCTACTTAAAAATACATGAATAAAGCTAGGTGTGGTTGCTCACGCCCATAATCCCAGCACTTTGGGAGGCCAAGGCGGGCAGATTACGGGCAGAGGTCAAGAGATCGAAACCATCCTGGCCAACATGGTGAAACCTCGTCTTTTACTAAAAATACGAAAATTAGCTGGGCATGGTGGCACACACCTGTAGTCCCAGCTACTCGGGAGGCTGAGGCAGGAGAATTGCTTGAACCCGGGAGGCAGAGGTTACAGTGAGCCAAGATTGTGCCATTGCACTCCAGCCCAGGTGACAGAGCAAGACTCTGTCTCAAAAAATAAATAAAAAAATAAAAAAATAAATAACCAAAAACCAAAAAAAACAAAAAAACAAAAAAAAAAAAAACACTTAAAACAAAACCATGAACAAAACCTTCTTTAACAGTTTAATTTTAGATCATTTATTTTTCTGCTTGAACTCTTATTTTCATTTTATGTGTCTTATAGAAATTCGACCTAACATACTTTTATGCTTGAAAGTCTTTTATAGATTACATTAGCCAATGTTTCTACAATAAAATTGCATACACAGGAACGCATACATTAAAATCCTTTTTTATTTCTTGTGACCATACATCTCTGAGGATTAAAATTTTGTCCTGAATTAAGCTACATTACAATTTTTAATGAATATACAATTGAGAAAAAAGTAAGTGTATTTTAAAATTTTATAAATAATAAACATAAACATAAATTGAGAAATGCATTTCTTTTTTTTAATGGGTTTTTAAAAATTATTATTACACTTTAAGTTCTAGGGAACATGTGCATAACGTGCAGGTTTGTTACATATGTATACATGTGCCATGTCGGTGTGCTGCACCCATCAACTTGTCAGCACCCATCAACTCGTCATTTACATCAGGTGTAACTCCCCATGCCATCCCTCCCCCCTCCCCACTCCCCACAATAGGACCTAGTGTGTGATGTTACCCTTCCCATGTCCAAGTGATCTCATTCTTCAGTTCCCACCTATGAGTGAGAACATGTGGTGTTTGGTTTTCTGTTCTTGCGATAGTTTGCTGAGAATGATGGTTTACAACTGGAGAAATGCATTTCTTAATAAGATGAATGGAGTTTTTTTTTTTTTTTTCAACTAATTGGTTTGTTCATTCCTGGTTGAATATTACATACTGCTAGAATGAAACAGGATTCAGCTAGTCTTCCTATTGTTTTTGTAGATGTTAGCACTCAGAAACCTTGTTCATGTTAACAAGTAAATAAAAATGGAATGTGTTTTATTATAGCACTGTCATAATTCTTTGAACTTTTTATGAATTGCATGCTAAAATTGCATAATGATATATCATCAAAACCATTTTTAATATTCTATCAGCTAATAGTTTGATTAAGCCTTCCTTTAATTTTCTTGAAAGCAAGGAATTAGAAATCATTGACTTCATAGGATTTGCAACCCAATCATTAAAGTAATTCACATTCTCAGTTTCTGGGAATTGTATCAAAAAGGCTATGCGCCAAAACCTATCAAATAACTATTAATTACCTTCTCATTCCTTTACACAGGGGCACTTGTTTAAACTGCTATTCACAAAATGTGTTGGGAGATATCCAAACATAAATTTCAATTTACCTTTATCAGCATAATATTTTTGATGGAATGCTTTTGTCTGAGTGCCAGCTTTAAACATATTTTCATCCAAACCTTGGAAAATGTCCACCAAATATCCTAGATGGCAAAGCTAGTTCTTATTGCCAAACCAATTAGTCAAGTCAAGATTATTTATTTTGAGATATGACACACGTTCAGAAAATTGCACTAAGCAAACTTTTACAAGTCAATAAATAATCAAAACCCAACATCCCTGTAACTGTCACTCTTTTCTGGCATCCTAGAAACCCCAGCTCCTCTCCTTTCCCACTCACACCTCCCTCCCTTCCTGCTAGAGGATACCACGATCCTGACTTTATGGTAAGCATGCTTTTCTTCTTTGTAATTTTACCATGCATGTACTTATCCCTAACCAATACAGTTAGTTTTTGCTTAATTTTGAATTTTTTATAAATGGAAATTTTACTGTGTGTTTCCTTTTGTGTTGCAACATTGTGTTTGAGAAATTCATACATATACTTACATGTGTTCATTTTCATTTTGCTATAGTTGTCCACTGTATAAAATTAGTACAATATATTTACCCATTCTGCTATTAATGGGCATTTAGGTTATTTCCAGTTTGGTACTACAGTGAATCATGTTGCTATGAATATGTATTTCTATTCTACCTAGAAGTAGAATTGTTGAATTCTAGAACATGTCTGTCTTCAATTACAGTATATAGTGCCAATGTTTTTCAAGTGGTTGTACCCAAATTACACTCCTACTCATAGGAGAGTGCTTGTTGCTTCACGTCCTCACCCACATTCAGGTTCATCAGCTCAAAGACCACACATTTGTACCTTCTTTGTAACTCCTGCATATACCTTTGCACTTTATGTAGCTTCTGGAGGGCACATGGTGGTAGCTCACCATGGTTTTAATTTGCATTTCTCTGATAATGAAGGAGACTTAGTTCTTTCTGTGAGTTGCTTGTTAGGACTTTGCCATTTTTCTATTGCAATCTTTATTTCTTGCTATTTTGTAGGAGTTCTTTTTTATATTTTGGATATGATCCCATTAACACTTACATGTATTACAATGTTTTCTCCCACTCTGTGATTTGTCTTTTTACTTTTAAATGGTTGTTTTTGATGAATAAGAACTGTTTTTAATGGGGTCTGAGTAACAAGCTTTTCCTCATTGGTAGTTCTTCTTGTGTCCTGATGAGGAAATTTTTCCCTACACTGGGGCTATGAATATAGTTTCTCATATTATCTTCTGGAAGCTCAGTGAACACAATTTCAATTTTTACTTGCTGTGTTTTTCAGTTCTAGAATTCTCTCTCTCTCTCTTTTTTTTTTCCCCCAAATCTGGTGTGTCTTTTTGTATAGTGGATTTTTGCTGACATTGTTTTTTTCCTTTTATCTGCTTATACATAGGATTTTAAAAACTTTTAAATTATAAATATTTGTGTATAGATCTGTGTATTAAATATGTACAGGTGGAAAAAATAGTATAATGATTTTGTATGTATTCACTCTGCTTCAATAATGATCAATATTCTTTAATTCCTTTACAAAATGTATTCCCCACTCCCTCCCCCATTGCTGCTGCTTCTACTCCCCTCCTTCTCCTCCTTCATCATCATCTTCCTTTTCTTCCTTTTCTTCTTCTTCTTTCAATTTTGCTTCCTTCTTCACTTTAAAGCAATTTAAAGCTTTTTAAATTGAATTTAAAGCAAATTCAAAGAGCCAGGCATAGCAGTGTAGGCTTGTAGTTCTAGCTACTTGGGAGGCTGAGATAGGAAGATCACTTGAGTCCTGGAGTTTGAGTCCAGCCCAGGCAACATAGTGAGACCCCCATCTCTAAAAATATATATGATAAAAAAAAGCAAACCCAAGATGTTAGCATATTTCTTTAACCAATATGACCTTCAGAAAATATATAACTGGCTGGGTACAGTGACTGATGCCTGTAATCCCAGAACTTTGGGAGGCTGAGGTAGGTGGATCATTTGAGGTCAGGAGTTCAAGACCAGCCTGGCCAACATGGTAAAACCCCATCTCTACTAAAAACATAAAAATGAGCCAGGTGTGATGTCATGTGCCTGTAATCCCAGCTACTTGGGAGGCTGAGACAGGAGAATCACTTGAACTCAGGAGGTGGAGGATGCTGTGAGCCGAGATTACCCCACTGGACTCCAGCCTGGGCAACAGAGCAAGACTCCATCTCACACACACAAACACACAACGTATATACATATATACATACATATATATTTATATATATAAAAAACCACAAAATCACACTAAGCAATATTAATACTGATTTCTTAATGTCATCTACTACCTTGTTCACCTTCAACTTTCAGTATTCCCAAATTAGCTTTACAACTCTTTAACAATTTAATTTTTTTTCAAATCAGGCTCCAGACAAGGTCTACACGTTGTATGTGGTCATTGTGGCACAATTCTCCTTCGACAGTACAGTTGTTTTAAAGTCTGTATATGATAATGCCAGTATCTGGAGCCCCTGTGCGTCTGTTTCTAGTGTTTATTGTTTCTGCTGCTGCTTTTTTTGTTGTTGCTGTTGTTGAAACAAAGTCTTGCTCTGTCACCCAGGCTGAAGTGCAGTGGCGTGACCTCGGCTCACTGCTACTTCTGTCTCCTGGGTTCAAGCTATTCTCCTGCCTCATCCTCCTGAGTAACTGGGATTACAGGTGCCCACCACCAAGTCTGGCTAATTTTTGTATTTTTAGTAGAGATAGGCTTTCACCATGTTGACCAGGCTGGTCTCGAACTCCTGACCTCAGGTGATCCGTCTGCCTCAGCCTCCCAAAGTGCTGGGATTACAGGCTAAGCCACTGGGCTTGGCCTGTTTCTGCTTCTTTTCTTTCATATTGTCTTGTATTACTAGGTTGGTTATCTTTTATTGTGTGCTTGAATTGTATTTGAAAAGTTGTTTTTAAAAATATAATGTTTAATCTAGGAGAATGTTTTCTTTTTCTAGAGGGATTTGTTTTTGCTTCTGCCAGATGTTTGCGGGCACTAGCTATCCTGCATCACCTTATTCCAGATGTAAAGACTGAAATTAGTTGAGGCTGGTTTAGACTGGTGTGGTGGCTCAAGGCTGTAATCCCAGCACTTTGGGAGACCAAGGCGGCCGGATCATTTGAGGCCAGGATTCGAGACCAGCCTAGCCAACACAGTGAAACCCTGTTTCTACTAATAATACAAAAATTAGCTGGGCGTGTGGCACACACCTGTAGTCCCAGCTTCTCGGGAGGCTGAGGCATGAGAGTCGCTTGAATCTGGCTGGCAGAGGTTGCAGTGAGCCACAGTCATGCCACTGCCCTCCTGCCTGGGTGATAGAGTGAGACTCTGTCTCAAAGAAAAAGTTTTATGTTGCTTCAGGAACTATTTTATTTATCTTTTACTCCTAGGTACCACTGCTGTGGTGGGCCTTGGTATCCAACTTCCATCCCCTTTGTCCTTTGAAGTAATAGAAGCACTCTTCAGCTTGGGCATGGTGGCTCATGGCTGTAATCCCAGCACTTTGGGAGGCCGAGGTGGGCAAATTACAAGGTCAGGAGTTTGAGACCAGTCTGGCCAACATGGTGAAACTAAAAATATAAAAAATATGTATATATTTTATATTTTTATATAAATATATAAAATAATTTTTCTACTAAAAACATAAAAAAAATTAGTCAGGCATGGTGGCGCATGCCTAGAATCCCAGCTACTCAGGCTGAGGCAGGAGAATTTCTTGAACCTAGGAGGCAGAGGTCTCAGTGAGCCGAGATCACGCCACTGCACTCCAGCCTGGGTGACAGAGCGAGACTCCGTCTCAAAAAAAAAAAAAAAAAAAAAAAAAGAAGCACTCTTCAGCCTCTTCGCCTCTCATTCTTGCAGCTAGCTCTTCTAGGCAGAATTATCAAACATCCCTAGGAAAGAAGCAGACCGATCTCTATGGCACCAGTTGCATCTCTGAATTTCTGTTTTGTCCTAGATCTTGGCCAGCTTTTTTGTTTACTTGTTTTTTGTTTCCTACTATTTTAGTAGTCCTCCTACGGCTTAAAGAGGATTTTAAAAATACTATGTCCCCATTTTCTATTTCAATTAAGCCATCCTTAAGAGATTGGCTAAATATTCTCAATTTGCCATTAGCATCAGATTTAATTTATATTCTAAAATATACATAAAATACAAAAATCCTAAATGTATAACTCAATAAATTTCTCCATATTTATACATACAAGTAATCAGTTATTATTATCTCAAGTAGATGTATTAATATAAAATTCCATGCAAACCTCACTTCTGAATTTTAGTTCTAAGGAAAAAAGATAAGGTGCCATGAATGTGTCACCAAATGAAATAAGATGCTGCTTCATTCAATATTTTTCACTGACAGGTTTTTTTGCCCCTTTACTCACGGAGCTTTCCTTCAGAAACAATGTATTCTTTGACAATACTTAGAGTTTGGAAGAGGTGAGATATCATTAAATAAAAATTGTCATCACTCCTAAATATCACTCTACAATATATATGAACTCAAAACATCCCAGTATAGTCCAAAATACCCCATTTCTAACAGCATGTTTCACCCTTAACTGAAATGTGTTTAAGGTACGGAAAAATAATGAGCTATTGGGTAGCAGTGAGAGCACTGACTTATGGTACCTTGATTAAGGGAGGCTTTGTGACACCAAGATTTTGAATGGTTCCTTTGTTTGACACCCATGAGCAATGCACCATACTACGATTCAAGACAGGTGAGAGATACACCTTTCTTTTGTAAAGTAGGAGAAGGACAATTGCTAAAGGAGCCATAGGAAAGGAGACATTGGGAAAGAGTAAATGTGGAAGTTTAGTTCTGGAAATGGATTATCTTAGATCCATTTTGTCTGAATTATTTTGGAAAGTGCTCACAGACCCAAGGACACACATACCCTAATAAAACTATTGTTTGAAGCCACTGGAGTCTACTTCATATACCATCAGCTGAATAGGATTCTTAAATGATAAACTATAATCTCCATGTTATAGGATTGTTGTGTAGGTTTAATGAGATAAGGTATGTAAGTTCCTTAGCAGCCATTACTTGGCATGTAATAAAAATGCAATAATAAGCTACTTATTGATCATCACTTTGATCATCACCAGCTGAATGAATACTTTCATTCATTCATTCATTCATTCATTCAACTATTTATTGCATAAAAGCAATTCTCAAGGCGTTTTATGGTATATTCTGATGGCCTTTATCACTGAACAAGTGTTCAAGAGGGGACTTCTTAGTTTGGAACAAAGAACAGAAGGTGGTGAAACCTGGATTCTTGCCCCAGCTCAACCTTTGGGAGCTGTGACATCTTGGGTTTTGGTTTCATCATCATCTGCCCAAATTTTTCATTGGGTTGGTCAAGAACTTAATAAGAAAGTGAACATGTAATCTTTCTGAAATACTGCAGAATGTGCAAGGAACCCCCCTACCTCCCACTTTTTTTTTTCTCCAAAGTCCAGGTTCCAGGCTTGAAACGAACCCTTAAGATGCCATCTCGATCCCTATGGGCCAAAGTTCCTCTTCATACACTGGTCTCAAGCCCTTTTTGCCTCTAGACTCTTCATGTGAGAACACTCTCCCATGAATAACGGCTTTCGTTAGACACTATAATTCCCACACAGGGAAGACAGACACAGCAAAATGGGGGAGAAGTAGGTAGGGAAGGAGCTGGGACAGCTAGTTTGTAAAAGCCCCTCGTGGAATCAACAACCTCCCTCAAGAGATGGGTCTTCCTCCATCTCCCATGAAACTACTGCTTGGCCCAGCATTCCCCAGAGTATGGACCAAGGGGGCACAAATGCCATGAAAGGTGGATCTAGATGGAAGGCAGGAAGGACAGTGAATATAAGTGTATCATGAGGCAAAATCGCTGTTCCCCTTTCAATTCTCCTCACCACTGATGATGACTTCTCTAGTCTTGGTTCATCTCGAACTTTAACAAGGAGAAAACTTGTCTTCAGGCAGGTAGTCTTTAGTTAATTTTTTAACTAATAGTTTGGTTTTCATTGTGTTTTTTTTTTTTTCAGTTATCTCCTACTTATGACAAGGGATATGCCATAAGTAGTAGCTAACACTTACCAAGTACTAAGCAGTGTTGTGAATTATTTCATTCTTTTTTAGTAGAGATGTTGCTGAGGCTGGTCTCGAACTCTTGGGCTCAAGTGATCCTCCCACCTCAGCCTCCCAAGTAGCTGCGATTACAAGTATGAGCCACTATGCCCAGCTAATTTTTTTTTTTTTAATTTTTCTAGAGACAGAGTCTTGCTGTGTTACCCAGGTTGGTCTCAAACTCCTGGTCTCAAGTGATCCTCCTGCCTAGGCCTCCCTAAGTGTTGAGATTATAGGCATGAGCCACTGCACCCAGCCTAAAGCTAGTTCTGAAGAATAGAAAGTAAAGGTACTATCTGGATGCATAAAAATCGAGACAGAGGTCCTCAAAAGATTCAACTTTGGGAAATATCAGTTTATCCCAGGCTTCACTGTCCTATCCCAAGGGCTGAGAGTCTGGCAGAAAGTCAGTGCAGAGCTGGCTGGACTGAAGGATTAAAGGAGAAGCCCCTTTGGGTCTCCATTTAAAGCCATGGCAGAATGGCCCACCTGGATATGGGCTGACTTATATTCTTTTATCCCTTTTGTATTTTTCACCATGCAATTGTACTACCAATTCAAACAATGTGATGTGATATAATCTTAAACCAGAGCTTTTTCCAGTAAACCTAGCACAGCTGGTAAGGATCATTAGGATTAATGGATTAACACATGTCAAGCATTTAGGATAGGGCCTAGCACCATGTAAGTGCAGTTACATTAGGGGGTGAAGGTGGTTAACAGAAGATGAGATGGGCTCTCACAGTCCTGGAAGAGGCAAGTCCTCAATGAGCTCCGTCCATGGTAACTCAACAATGGGCCTGTCTGATGTGGTTCAGGACTTACTTCATTCTGGGCAGTTGCATGGATTTGCCAGGGTGAGCTGGGGATGCAGAAACATTCTGCCTGGGTGCCTGGACAGCCGCCAATGATCCGAGCCTCTGTGCATCGCCAGCTGCAGGACCCCACCTCCACAGGAGTGGAACATTGATAAGTTCCTGAATGAACATTCATCAAATCCCTGCCCTGTGTTGAAGGCTGCATGCAGCTGGCTGATGAATCAGGAAAGTATGTGTTTCTAGACACCACCACCATCAGGCAGAAGTGAGCTGTTAAAGCCAGAGGAGATGGATCCTTCTATACTTCTTTAAAAAATTATTTTTAAATTCATTTTTTAAATCTTTTTTTTGGAGGGGGTACATGAGATAATTTAATACATTCATATAATTTTTAAAGACCAAATCTGTGTATGTGGGATTTGCATCACCTTAAATATTTGTCTTTTCTTTTTGCTAGAAACATTCAAATTATTTACTTCTGGCTGTGTTGAAGTGCACAATAGATTATTGTAAAATGTAGTCACCCTCCTGATCTATTGAACACCAGCTCTTATTTCTTCTATACTTATTAGATGGTTAGACCAATAGACCAAGAGAACAGGATTAGGCAGGAACTCAGGCAGTTCAGTGAGCTCGAGTGCTTGGAGCTGGGACTTGCTTACACTCCGATTGGCCCTTACCTTCTGCAGAATTCCTCCATTTGTAGAATATCCACAGGCATGTTGGTAGTTCAAGGACAGAGCTTGTATAGAATGAACACGGCCACATCACTGACTAACCATGTAACCCCGGACAAAACATTTTTCCCTTTGGGCCTGATATGGTTTGGCTGTGTCCCCACCCAAATCTCATCTTGAATTGTAGTCCCCATAATCCCCACATGTCCTGGGAAGGACCATTCAATTGCCTCCCATGTGTGTGGGAGGTAATTGAATCATAGGGACAGTTTCCCCCACGCTATTCCCATGATAGTGAGTAAGTTCTCAAGAGATCTGATGGTTTTATAAGGGGCTTCCCCCTTCACTCTGCTCTCATTCTTCTCCCTCCTGCGTCATGTGAAGAAGGATGTGTTTGCTTCCCATTCTGCCATGATTTTAAGTTTCCTGAGACTTCTTCAGCCCTGTAGAACTGTGCATCTTTTCTTTATAATTTACCCAGTTTCACGCAGTTCTTTATAGCAGCGTGAGAATGGGCTAATACACAGCCTCTGCATCCTCATCTGTAAAATGCAAGTTGTAATTAGTACCTACCTTAAATGGTTGTTGCGCAGGTCAAATTAGATAAGGCAAGACAGGTGCCTGGCACACTGTGGATGATGCTGCTCTGGGCAGGCAGGACCAGGGGACTGGGCTGCAGGAGGTGAAGCTACTACCCTTGGACATATGGCTGCTAAAAGGACAGAGCCCTTTATTCAAGCCCAGTGGCCTAGGCTACCTTAGGAAATATGTCCCCACCATGGTGTGATGTCCAGCCTCTGAAGTGCCACAAAATGAAACAGTGAAGTTCAAGACTCAGAAGTCAGCCTGTGATTTCTATAAGCTCAGATAGACGAGAATTTGGTTTATTTGATTTACATCAATGTTATGGACAGAAATGTGATCAAAGTCTTCAGAGTCTTCAGTTGGAGGTGATCAAGGGTGTAGTAAACTAAAGAGAAGCTTTATTTGCACCTCTGTGGCTAAAATGAGTCATGTATGTTTTAAATGAGATGTTCCACTTGTTATGCAGTGCCTCAGAAAATGCATATAAATTTCAACATATATGTTAGATGTACCCAGGCTCAGAAAAGGGTCTTTTGTGGTGTGAGACTTATACTGACAGTTCAGCAGGAGGCTCTGGAAACCACTTGGGTTCAAATTCTGGCTACAGCTCTACACCAGGAGTTGTGTAGCCTTCTGGCACGCTTCGGCTTCCTCATGTGCAAAATGGTGCTGAGAGTGGTGTCTATTTCACAGGAAATCTATCAATGGAAATGGGGCTCAACAGAGTCTAAGCTAGATGAGGCACTTAGCACAGGGCCTGGCAAACAAGAGGAGCTCCATGATCATAGCTATTATCATAATTAAGATGCAAAGTCTCAGTTAAACTTACAAAGCTCTATCCTTGACAGCCAAAGTGTGAACACATTGTTCTTCCCAGCTGTGGACTTTAATGCTGGCTGAGACTGGAGCCCTGGTATCTGAGCTCACAGGTGCCTCCTACCTTCACAAAGCCAGCCTCTGTATTTTGTGAGGCTCTGAATTCTCCTCGCTCCTGCCCTCCCCAGCCTGCTGCCATCCTGCCTCAGGCTCAGTGCTCGGCACAGTGGGTTCTACCTAATGGTCTGCCCGCCAGCACTGAATATGCCGTGCATCAACTGGGGGAGGTTGTTCTTGAAGGGACGGCATATTGGCAATGCCTGAGGATGGGACCAAGGAAAATGAGGCCAGTGGGACCCTGTTGAACAGATGCCTGCCTGTGACTTTAGCAATGACCTTCCTGATCAAAGGTGGTGCTTTCTTTCCAAGGAACATTTCAGACGTCTTGTAATTGATGGGATGATGCTAACTCACAATGAGCTTTAATACAGCTGCTGCTGGGTAGGTTGGTTACCTCTCTCCGACTCAATTCTTTATCTCAAAAAATAGGAAGACAAAATATCTGCCCTTCTAGGCATTTATAAGGATCAACTTAGGTTGTAAGTATAATGCTCTGCAAATGTAAATGCTCTCTCTCTCTCTCCGCACCCCCACCCTCACACACACGCGTGCGCGCGCGCACACACACACACACAGTTTCAGTTTTTCCATCTCTCAACCAAATAGGGTAGTGGAAGATAGGAGGCCAGACGTCCTTTTTTCTGACATTAATTTGATCCTGTGCATCTCCCCTCTGTCTTTGGCTGCAGCCTCTAAAGAGAAGAGGCCATCATGGGGCTTGCTGGGCAATGGGAGATGGATTATGAAAGATGATGATGATCCTACTGATTCATCTCCCAGTTGGCTCAGGAAACAGACCTTTTGCAGGTGAGGGATTTGTGAGCAAAAGGCAATCCCTCTTTGAGGGCAAACAGTTTGGAGCTGAGGTGCTTGCTCTGGCTGCGGGGAGAGTGTGTTGGCAACCCCCCTCTCTTAGTGTGGAGTCTCGGCCACCCCAGCTCAGTTCAGTTCATCAGGACTCTGCCCTCCTGTGGGCTTCTGAACTTGCCCCTGGCTTCAGCTCCTGCTCCAACTTTGTCATGTACGTAGCTCAATAAATAAGTTGATGATGATGATAATGATGATGATGGGGGTTTGGTGTAGATTGTTTTATTTAATTGTCTTGCCATCCCAGCAAGGCAAATACTATTATTATTCCTATTTTACACATTGACGAACAGAGGCACAGAAAGGTTAAAATGCACCATTTTATAAAGTCATATGCTTGGGAAATCAGAAATCAAGTGCTGGAAGTCCAACTACAAAGCCTAAACGTTTTACCCTTAGTCGTTACTTGTTGCCCACCACTTGGAAGAAAGGAGGGAGGGAGGGAGGTAGGAAGGGAGGAAGGGAGGATCTCTTCCAGGCTGTGAGGATGAAGTGAGAGACTGTGGGCGTGTGAAAGAGCTTTCTAAAATATAAAGTGTAAAAATGGACTAGAGTATCATTGTTAGACCAAAGCTGTCCTCTTTCAAGAAGGGAAGTGTGCCCTCTCTGAGCCGAGAGTTCAGGATCTCTAGCATCTGCCTGAGGCTCTTGGGCTTTTCTACCCTTCAGTGAGCTCTCCTTACTCCAGTTCTAAGGCGTCTCTCCCTGGGAGGTGAGGGGAATAAGCTCTCTCCTGAGAACTGGGAGGTTCAGAGACTTCCACCTTTGGCCACCTTGCTGCTGTGTGTGACTTTGGTTGAGTCCCTTAACCACTGTGTGCCCAAGAATGCCCCTTTGTATTTATGAGAAATCACCATGGCCCTGCCCAAGCCATAGGGTGAGAGTCTGTGTGTAATAGGGCCGAATTCAGTTGCCAGATTTCCAGTGCTCCATGGCCACAGGTGGCTAGTGGCTAGCCTTTGGACAATGCAGACATAGAACATTTTCATTGCTGCAGAGCATTCTATTAGACTGCACTGCTCTAGAGTTTAATATTTGTTTACAGCTTTGTTTTCTTTTGAGATAAAACTTACAATGCAACACACAAAATCAAGGTACAGAATCTTGCCATCACCCTGGAAAGTTCTCTCATGTCCCATTCTAATTCAATCTCCACCCCCATTTCCAGAGGCAACTGCTGTTTTGATCATTAGCCATAAATTAGCTTTCCCTGTATGTGAAAGACTTTGATTGGCATTTCTAAGGGTCCTCTGAAAGCTCGCACCATTTTTCACCAGAGAGTCTTGGGACTAACAGTGTCTTCCACCCTCTCTCCTCAGTTCAGTGGGTGTTCCTACATCTAAAAGGCAACTCAGACTTCAGCAAGTCTTTGGGGCTAGAAGATGGCCTGCCTTTGGGGAGCCACTTTCCTCTACACTATTCTACTTTCTGTTTAGATGTTATCCCTTGGGAAAGGGCTGGACATATTTCTCTCTGTCTTAGTCTGTTCCTGCTGCTATAACAAAATAACAAAATGTCTGAGACTGGGTAATTTATAAAACATAGAAATTTATTCCTCCTAAGAGGCTGCAAAGTCCAAGATCAGGGCCCCAGCAGATTAGGTGTCTGACAAGGGCTGCTCCCTGTGTCCCTCTTGCTGTATCTGCACAGGCAGAAGGCAAAGGGGTGAACAACCTCGAACCTCTTTTATAAGGTAATTAATCCCATTCATGAAGTTGATGCCCTCAGGACCTCGTCACCTCCCCCAAGCCCTATGTTTGAATACTAATTCCATCACCTTGGTGATTAGGTTTCAACGTGGGAATTTTAGAGGGATATAGACATTCAGGCCATAGCCCCCACTGTGTCCCTTTCTAGGAGTGTCTGACAGGCATTCTCAATGCAGGCTGTCTGCCACTGTTTGCAGGGTAGCCAGGTGGATGGCAGGGGGCAGGAGAGAGAGGCCTTGTAAGGACTGTTCTTAGAGCTGGGGTTGGCCCTGAGGATACAGTCTAAGGCCATATCCACCCAGGCTGCTTGGTGACTGGTGGCCTTGATCCTGGAGTGGGGATTGCATGATTTGAATCATATGTAAGCTGCAAAGTGAGAGCTCTGAGCTTTTGGCTTAAAATTCTGGAAAAGGGTAAAGAATCACACTTTACCTTTATGCTTCAGTGGGGATGCAAAAAGTGTCTAGAAGGAAAAACCCAACCCACCTGTTTGGAGAGATGCTGCACCAAAGCTTGGAAAATCCTAAGTGCTCCCAGCCTGCCCCTAGGCCAGCCCTCCTAGTCCTGCCATCCCTGGGGGTGACCAGAGAAGGCATCTGTGTACTGAGAGCCAACCAGGAGGAAAGGAACTGCAGTTCTAGGGACTGACTCTGAATGATTCTGAACTGGCAGGGAAGGACCTGAACTGACTTTTCCTGGGTGAAGAAAGGGGCCCCACTGGGGTGAGGTGGGAGGAAGCAGCAGAGAGGGATAAATGTCACAGTGCAGTGCTGGAGTCTTCCTGAGCCATCAAAGGGGTCGGGGATGGCTCCAGTGCCCAGCAGGAGAGGACTTGTCTGCACAGCCTGGGAACTATCACTCCCCGGTGCCCGCTGGTTATGCTCACTTCAGTGTGGACTGATAGGCAGCTAAACCCGGATGAAAGCAAAGGGCCTTGTGACCTGGATCCCAGGAAGCGGGAGAGCGGGCAGCTGAGAACACTGCAGGTGGGAGGATGGGACTCAAGAAGGATGCAACTGGGAGCCGACCCCCGGTTGCTGGAGGGAGCAGGATCCCTGAAGCTGATGGGGAGGAAGCAGGCTCAGGATGGGAAGGGTCCAGGGACACTTCTGGCAGCAGGAGGAACACAGGGATCCATTAAAATGCACCTTGGCAAGGCCAGAAAGTGATGGGCAGGGAATCTCCTCATAGAACAGATGTGGAAAGGGAAACCTTTTTGATTCACTGGGTAAAGGCCCCTTGAGAGTGTGTGTGTGTGTGTGTGTGTGTGTGTGTGTGTGTGTGTGTTTCAAAAGAGGAATGGATTGGCGATTCACACCGTTAGCATAGGTTTCGACTAGATTAGTGTTTCTCACTCTTTCAGATTTTTGACCTGTCTGTGGCCACGTTTTGGACACAAATAAATATATGATTAAGGAAAACTTGAAATCAATATCATAAGGGAAAGAAAGAGTAATCATGTGTCATAAATAGAGGATAACCCTTACAATCACCACATCCACCACCGCAAACCGAACCAGTGTTTGTCCTAGCTTGGAACTACTGCCGGTGTCGTGGTCCATGTCAAAATTGAGATAGCAAATTGTTCAATGCTAAAGAGAGACCACCTCCAAATAAGGCTTTTTCTTTAAGACAATCAGAAGGCTTGGGGATGAACTGAGAGGTGAACAGCCTCGCACTGTGTGTTTCCCTCTGATGGCCCTTGTGGGCCCCACTACAGATCCCCACAGGTGGCTTAGCTCTTGATTGTTTCTTTCCCTGCCATCTCCTGTGCCCTGGGGGAAAGACTCCCCTTTTCCTCACCCCAAATGTGGTTCCCCCATTTGTAAAACAAGTTTTTTAGTTGGAGAACAATTGCTAGGCTGCTTGGTGCTGTAGCATTCCTTCCATTCAATCCATTGGCCCCTACAGGATTCTTCTATTCCTGGAGGATTTGTCAGGGGTTGCCTTTCACCAGCCATCGTCCAGGGAAGGGAAAGGGTTCATGTTGGCATCAGCTCCTTCCATGGGAAGCACCTGGCAGGCAGAGCACACTCCACTATTGAGCTTCTGCCTCCAAACCATCCTCCAGGCCTTGCTCTTCTCCCCATCACCCTGCATCCGGGTTTTTCCCCGTTGAGAGCTTCATGCAGGCTAAATGTCGGTTTGAAAAATCGGATTCTGATGAAAGATTGTTGCCTGCCTCTTTACTTGGACTTTTGAGTTGGAGCCTGTTATTATTTGATTTTGTTCAGGGACACCGTCAAAAAAAGGTGTGGTGGGGTGGGGGAAGCCAATTTATCACTGAGAGTGAGACAGTCAGAGAGGCAGGTTTCATTTGGGGCTTTGTGTAAAACTTGGCAGAGTGCTTTGAAACGTTTTCACCAGCAGGCGGTCAGCAGCATGATGCCCACTCATACTAAGCACAGCACCTATGCCAGAATACAGCAACAGCTGGCTTGAAGCAAGTTCATGATGGGAAAATTAGGCCGGAGGAGTGAGAGGTAAATTAGTAGGTAATTATGCTCTTAACACAGCAAGAGTTTCTATAACGAATCCTTTAACCAGGCAATCCCTGGTGACTTTTAAATAAAATTCTATTTTTTTTTCCAGGCTATGGGAAGAACTTAATAAGATGACCATGTTTAAACCAGATGCATTTCAGGGGTGGCTTTCCTCCTGGAAACCACTAATCTCCTTTCTGTCTCTGTGGATTGGCTATTCTGGGCATCTCATAGAAATGGAATCACATGTGGCCTTTTGTGTCTGGTTTCTTTCACTTAGCATAATATTTTCAAGGTCAATCCATGTATCAGAACTTCATTCCTTTTTATGGATGAATGATCATCTTCTATTGTATGGATATACCAAGTTTTAATTATACATTCCTCAATTGATAAGACATTTGGATTGTTTCCACTTTTTGGCTATTATGAATAATACTGCTATGAACATTTGTGTGTACATTTCTGCGTGGAAGTACATGTTCTCATTTCTCTTGGGTATATATCTAGGAGTGGTATGTACCTGGGTCCTATGGTAACTTCATGTTTAACTTTTTGAGAAACCGTCAGACTGGTTTCCATGCAGCTGTAGCATTGTACATTCCCACAAACAATGTCTGAGGGTTCCAGCTTCTCCACATCCTTGCAAATGCTCCTCATCGTCTTTTTGTTTCAGTCATCCTAGAGACTGTGAAATGGTATCTCCTTGTGGTTTAGATTTTTATTTCCTTAATGCACACCTGGAATTTAAACTCAAGTCTCAATTCCCAAGTCCCTGCTTTGCCCACAATACCAAAAAACAAAGAGAAGTGATGATGTGGGGAAAGGGAATCTTCTACCATTCCCTCCTACTGTGTCTAGGGAGAGAGGGATTTGTTCAGATTCGCTGTATGAAAACTCTGTCGGACATAATGCGAGTGTGGGACAGTCTGTTATAGATGATACAAAAAGCTCAGGCCAAAATAGACTTTAAAAGGTGAGGGCAGAGAGGATGACATGGAAATGTGGAACCAGTTCGTTTAAGGCACAATAGTAAAAAGCAAAACAAAACCCATCATAGTACCAGACAGATGATAGACATTCATATTGCCAACAGAGCCAACAAGACAGTGATTTTCAGGGCATGTGCCTACCACTCCCTCCCTCCAGCCCTTGCGGGGAAGGCTCCCTGATGTAGGGCCACTATCCCTGCTTGAGTTGTGTCTAGTCCCTCAGGGTTGTAGGGGCAAAATCAGCACTGAGTACCACCACTCTCATGGCTGATAATTCCAGAATAAGGCATTTCATCATTATAGAAGTGAATTACCAGTCAATTCAAGTCTTTTTCAAAGGGCAAGTACCATGGTTTTTAACCTTCGAATCCTCAGTGCCTGGCATATAATAGGCTTTTGATAAATGTTTGTTGAATTCATCCACCCATCTATCTATCCATCTAGTCAACAAATATTTATTGAGCAACTACTTTGTGCCAGGCACTGTCATGGCCTTCAAGGACACAGTAGTGAATAAAACAACTAAAAATTCCCTACCTGCATAACACTTACAATCTAGTGGATGAATGAACAAAGTCAACAAGTTTGTGTTTCAAACAATGAATTTGGAGAGAATTTGTAAGCTTTATGTGCTACATAAAATAAGGGATGATTGTCACAAACAAGTAGCAACACCACTTATGTGGTGGCGTTGACTATGTGCTATTCACTGTTCTAATACAATATAATAGCAATTTGAATCTCACCATAACCCTATTCGGTGGGAGTTATTATTATCATCTCTATTTTGTAGATGAGAAAACTGAGGCACAGAGAGGTTAAGTAACTTGTCCAGAATCACACAGCTAGCAAGTGGTAAAGCCAGAATCTGAACCCAGGCAAGTGGCTGCAGTGCTTATGATCTTGACTGCGATGCTATGGTCCTTCTCAATGCACAGTGGATATGAATTTGGCATGAGTTGGATTTTTGTGCTCTGAGGCCTGGCTGCCACAGCTTTTATTCATTGGGTCCATTCTTCTTGGCGCATGCCTGTGAAATTTGGGTTGGCCACAAGCTAGCCAGCCCATTAGAGTGGATACAAGAACAGTTTTTCAGGACCCACTCTGTCATCTGTCTGTCCCCATAGGGCTGTCCTCAGCGTGGGTGGCTCATGACCTCATGCCCTTGAAGCTGACCTTCCCAGAGTATACTCCTTCTAGCCGTCTTGACGCCCTTCTCCTAGGTGACTGTGTGGGAATCTGTACCCACCCCTGGCAGCCCCTGAGCAACCTCTTGGTTGTGGCAAGGGCTTGAGAGTCAGGAATCTGGCTCCCCAAGCTCAGAGCCACTGCTTCCCATGTGTTTTAATTTTGGGTCTTTATAATAGAGGTTGCCCCTTCAATGATTAGGAGAGACACAAGATGGAAATAAAGGTTTTATTACTTACAGGTCTTGGGAAGTTCACGGCATGCCTAGAGCCCCTCCCCTCTAACAGAGAGGGAATGATCAGGGGGCACATGAAGAAAGAGAAAGTAGGGGGCCACCTATGGGTCAGGGCCTTTATTGAGGCCCAGGGTGTTATCCATGCACATTTCTCATAGGGAATTTTAATTGGTGGGTTTAAATGCAAAAGAGCAAGCAGACACAAGTTCCAGGAGGTCACGCTGTGACTGAGAGGGGGTCACTGTGGCATATCTGCAGTCTATGGTGGGGGTGAGAGTTTGCGGGCTGAATAGGTTGTCTTTCGCGGTCCCGTGGGGAGGTGAGCACTAGGGAGCAGCTGTGTATGGCATTGAAGGACGGAGGGAAGTGTAGCAGGAGAGACTGTGTCAAGGATAACTGAGCCCTGCTTCTGGTATGAGAAAGGTAAGCTTATATTTAAAACGGATGCTAAGGGTGGGTCACTTGAGGTCAGGAGTTCGAGACCAGCCTGGGCAACATGGTGAAACCCTGTGTCTACTAAAAATACAAAAATTAGCCAGGCATGGTGATGGGCACCTGTAATCCCAGTTACTCAGGAGGCTGAGGCAGGAGAATCGCTTGAATCCAGGAAGTGGAGGTTGCAGTGAGCCCAGATTACACCACTGCACTCTAGCCTGGGCAACAGAGCAAGACTCCATATAAACAAACAAACAAACAAACAAAAACAAAACCAACAACAGAAACCAAAATGGATCCTGAGGCAGCATAAATGATAACAATTTACTGCATTGTGCCCAGCCCCGTCAGCATCCCCACTGTGGGGCAGAGAGGGAGGTAGGCAGTGAGTGACTAGGGTTTGGTCACATTTACTCCCTGGCCCTGGTGAGTTGTGAATGTCCTTTGAGTTTCTTTGCAAAAGGCAAAGCGGCCCACCCAAGGCTGGTCTCAGCATCTTTGGCTCAGAAGCTGGTAGTGCCCCCAAGCAGGAGCCAGGGGCGAGGCCTCAGGAGCTAGAGAAATGCACCAAGAACTCTCAGAATCTAAGAATCTAGGCTGCTAGAATGTTCTGCTAATCAGAAAGCTGATAAGACTTGGTGTGCCTCGCTCACGGCTCTACCCAACCTACTGCTTATACCGGGGCCTTGCACACAACAGGCCCTCACAAAATACCTGCTGAATGAAAAGGCTAAAAAGTAGATCCTATCTAGTCCAATCTTCTTCTTTTCTAGGAAGGAGAAACTGAAACCTAGCAAGGGGAAGTGACTCGGCTAAGCTAGTATTTGTAGACAATAAATAGGAGAACCAGACAACCAGGCCAGGCCACCACTGTGTGCTTTAAAAGCATGGTTCTTTCCAGGGTACCAGGTGGTGGCCCCAGGTGGTGGAGGTTGGCGGGATGCCTCTCCTGCTGGCATCCATGTTCAAAGTCCCTGTCCCCACCCTTGCTCTCCAGGAACACCTGCTAATTCGCAGCCCAAATGAGTAGTGGGGAGGCAGAGAGGAGCCAGTTCACCTTTACAGTTAGAAGGGCTTTCATGAGTGGAGGGGAAAGAAGAAGAGTGGAAAAGGGGGAATAATAGCAGTAATAGTAATGGCTATGATATTTTTGAGGACCTACTTCTAGCCAAGTGCTGCACTTGTATTATGTTTGGTTCTTCATCATTTCTAAGATATATGATTGTCTGTGATTAGATGGTACTGGGTGCTGCTTTAAACAAAGCAAATAAAGGGAGCTCTTTTCTTTTCTTTTCCTTTGCCTTGCTTTGCTTTGCTTACTCTTGCTTTCTCTTGCTCTGTTGCCCAGGCTGCTGTGCAGTGGCGCGATCTCAGCTCACTGCAACATCCACCTCCAGGGTTCAAGCGATTCTCCTGCCTTAGCCTCCCAAATAGCTGGGATAACAGGCACCTGCCACTATGCATGGCTAATTTTTTTTGTATTTTTAGTAGAGATGGAGTTTCACCATGTTGGCCAGGATGGTCTTGATCTCCTGACCTCAAGTGATCTACCCATCTCGGCCTCCCAAAGTACTAGGATTACAGGCGTGAGCCACCGTGCCTGGCCTGGAAACTTTCTAAATAGAATTTAAAAAAATATATGGGTAGGTCCAGGAACCCCAGACATGACCTCAGCTGTCTAGTGCACAGCATAGCAGCGGCTAGCAAAGCTCCCACTGCCTGAATCATGGGCTGTCCATGGTCCTGGGGCACACAGCCACAGCACAAGCTTTTGGCCCTGGAGAGCCTCCTATGAAAGGGAGCACCTGACCTGTACAGCCATACCACATGCAACTGAGTAGCTTTCTCTCATACTCCAAACCAGGTGGATAAGCGAGAGCTACCTTCCAGCACTGTAAACTGCCCATGGGAACCTCCCACCAACTTGCCTCCATGACACCCAGGGTTAAAGCTGATAAGGTCTCTGTCAGCCTGGTCTTTGATTTAGAGGAGAAGAGTGCCCTGGTCTATAGTTCATTGAAATGTGATGAAAGGGTCTCCTTAGCATGGAACATAGCAGACATTCAGCACATGTGAGTTCCTTTTCTACCCCCAATCCTCAAACCAATGTCTACTTCCAAGAAAGATGATAGCCTTGCATCTTCTTCTCCCAGGGAATTAGCAATTTAATTGATGAGTCTTAGAAATCATAGCCTAAAGCCTCAAAGAAATGCATTTCAAAGATAATTAGGGAATATAATAAAAACCACTGAATGGTATACTTAAGAAAAATTGAAATGTCCTGACATTTTTCTGCTGATACATAAGAGAATCTGAATAAAAGTCTTCCCCAATTTGCTAACAATTCTTGTTACTGGAAAGGGGTCTCGATATAGACTCCAAAAGCGGGTTCTTAGATATCGCACAAGAAAGAACTTCGGGCGAGTCCATAGAGTAAAATGAAAGCAAATTTATTAAGTAAGTAAAGAAGCAAAAGGGTGGCTACTCCATAGACAGAGCAGCCCCAAGGGCTGCCGGTTGGCTATTTTTATGGTTATTTCTTGGTTATATGCTAAACAGGGGTGGATTATTCATGAGTTTTCCAGGAAAGGGGCAGGCAATTCATGGACTGGAAGGTCCTTTTTTAGATCATATAGGCTAACTTACTGATGTAGCCAAGGCATTTGGATACTGTCATGGCACTGGTGGGAGTGTCTTTTGGCATGCTAATGCATTATAATTAGCATATAACGAGCAGTAAGGACAACCAGAGGTCATTTTCATAACCATCTTGGAGATGGTTTTGGGTGACCTCTTTACTGCATCCTGTTTTGTCAGCAGAGTGTTAATGACCTATCTTATGCTGACCTCCTATGTCATCCTGTGGCTAAGAATGCCTAATCTCTGGTGATTGCAACCCAGCAGGTCTCAGCCTCATTTTAGCAGCCCCTGTTCAAGATGGAGTCACTCTGGTTCACATGCTTCTGACATTCTGAAGGTGTGGATGATATTACTGATAATAAATTGTGAAGCTGCAAGGAACTTCTCTAAAGTATCAATGATTTTAAAAACCATCAAAATTTGACTTAAAAAAGGTAATTAGGAGAGATGCTTAGGGACAGACAAGCTTTCAGAAGGGAGGGCCTTCAAGACTCCAGAAATGGAAGAGCTTGGCCGGGCGCGGTGGCTCAAGCCTGTAATCCCAGCACTTTGGGAGGCCGAGACGGGCGGATCACGAGGTCAGGAGATCGAGACCATCCTGGCTAACACGGTGAAACCCCGTCTCTACTAAAAAAATACAAAAAAATTAGCCGGGCGAGGTGGCGGGCGCCTGTAGTCCCAGCTACTCGGGAGGCTGAGGCAGGAGAATGGCGTAAACCCGGTAGGCGGAGCTTGCAGTGAGCTGAGATACGGCCACTGCACTCCAGCCTGGGCGACAGAGCGAGACTCCGTCTCAAAAAAAAAAAAAAAAAAAAAAAAAAAAGAAAGAAATGGAAGAGCTTTACTTACTTCAAAGTGACAAGAGCTTTCTGAATTAGCCACCTTTTCTGGAGAAAGGCAAACTTGGGATGAGGCAGGTGTATTAGTCCATTCTCATGCTGCTATAAAGAACTATCTGAGACTGGGCAATTTAAAAAGAAAAGAGGTTTAGTTGGCTCACAGTTCCACAGGCTGTACAGGAGGCATGGCTGGGGAGGCCTCAGGAAATGTACACTCATGGCAGAAGGGCAAAGGGGAAGCAAGCACGTATTCACATGGCAGTAGGAGAGAGAAATTGAAGGGAGATGTGCTACACACTTTTAAACAACCAGATCTTGTGAGAACTCACTCACTATCATGAGAACAGCAAGGCAGAAATCCAATCCCATGATCCAATCACCTCCCACCGGGTCCCTCCTCCAACATGTACGGATTACAATTTGACATGAGATTTGTGTGGGGACACAGAGCTAAACCATATCAGCAGGTGTTGGAGGAGGTGTACCATCCAGCCAAGATGGATGTAAAGGCAAGTTCAATTGGTGCATCTTTTTTCAGAAGAGGGTGGGTTGTCCTCTGCTTCTGTCTGTGGCAGGGCAGGGCTGGCCTCTTGTACAGGGAGATTGAGGTCCAGGGAGATGCCTGAGCAGTGGCTGGACAGAATACCCTGACCTGCCTTTGTCAGCCTCACGGAGTTCAGTTACACCCCTGCATGTGCCCTGTGTGAAGGCTGGGGACAGAGAGAAGGGAGCAGGGAGGCAGTTATTTGGGAGTTTGAGTTGTGGAAGGGCAGTGGTGACTTTTGGCACCAGGATAAAGGAATGGGGTCTGTTTCTATGGCGGAGTTTTGTTGTTTTGTTACTATCTGGACCAGGAAGAGGAGGAGGAGGAAGAGGAGGAGAGCACTGATAATTTCCTGTAGTGAATGTCCACTAGATGGGGTGAGAAGAAACCCTGGAATGCTTGAGATGAACACTTTTATCACTGGTGAGGTGGGGACTCGGAGTAGATTAAATTTGATTTTAGAAAAGTACTGTCATATTTTCTTGGTTGGGGTAAAACTGAAATCACTTCAGATACATCTACCAGCATATTTAAGTATAATATAATCATATCTGTCTATATCCTTTAAAAAAAAAGATATAGCCAAAACCCTTTTATCTGATGCTGTCACTGCTGGTTAATTTTAAAGAGCAGGTTAAGAGAGTAGTTATAAAAATTATATAGCCATACTTTAAACATTTTATTCTAATTTATAATATATAAACACATATTAATCTGACTTTTTCCCTACTTTTTATTGTGGAAAATCTTAAACATATACAAAAATTAGGCAGAATAGTATAATAAATCCCCATGGGCCCCTCATTCAGCTTCAAAAATTACCAAATCACAGCCAAGCTTGTTTCATCTGTATCTGCCCTCCCACCATTATCACTTTTTTTTTTTTCGAGACAGACTTCCACTCTTGTCACCCAGCCTGGAGTGCAGTGGTGTGATCTTGGCTCACTGCAACCTCCACTTTGCAGGTTCAAGCAATTCTCCTGCCTCAGCCTCCCAAATAGCTGGGATTACAGGTGTGCACCACCATGCCTGGCTAATTTTGTATTTTTTTTTTTTTAGTAGAGATGGGGTTTCACCATGTTGGTCGGGCTGGTCTTGAACTCCTGACCTCAAGTGATCCCATCTTCACCTCCCAAAGTGCTGGGATTACAGGTGTGAGCCACCTCACCCAGCCTCCATTATTACTTTGAAGCCAATCTCAGATGTAATTTTACTCATTCCCTAATATTTCACCTGCATCTCTAAAAGGTAAAAATTCAAACAAATGAATGTAATAACATTATTATTGCATCACAAAATGCATCATTGAATCTTTAAGCTCATAGGTAACGGTGGATGAACTTTTAATGTGGTACTAAAGCTCTTGTTTTATGAGGATGCATCAGCTAATTGGAGTCCCCGTATTACTTTCAGTCAAAACCATACCTGTAATGAGTAGTCTACAATTTGCAGTTTACATTTCTTTCCCGAAGTTGGACTGAGAAATACTTTGCAAGATATCTGAGAGTAGAAACCTCCCCAGATCACTCCTGCCTGCCATCTTTCACAGTCACCTCGTTTATTTTGACACCATTTTGGTTTTTGGTAAAGACTCACTTATATTGAGTATTTCCAAAGCATTTCCCTCAGCTTGCAGAGAACTGACTCTTATTTTGTACTCATAAGTCAATTAGTTCTTTCGTAGGATTTAGTTATGAATAAAAAATAACAAATGCAACTTGGGTAACCAGGCTTGGCGACAAATACAATTGCCTCCTGCTAAGCCCCCTACTCAACTTGTAGGAGAAGGGTCCTGGAATGCCAGAGAGTGGGCCATGCTCATCACATGGTGTATTTTCTGGAGGGACTAAGCAGCACACGATGTGGTAAGTCTGTTAAGTGAAGACCCATTAAGTGAGCGTCTTCTGGGTATTTTGGAGATCTTTCTATTAGGACAAATGGATCCACATTATTCTCTTAACAGACTGCACCACATCCATTATATAGACATATCATATGTCACTTAACCCATATGTTTCTTACTGGTAGATATACAAAGTGTTCCTAGTTTTTGTCTGTTCACTTTGCTTTTTTGCTAATACATACAATGCCTCAATGAGCTTCCTTATTCATATCCCTTAGTGTATTTTAACCAGTATAGGACACATTTATTAGTGTGGAATTGTTGGGTTAAACAAAAGATACGTGTATTTAAAATTATTATTGCTATTACCAAATTGTTCTCCAAAAGTGTTGCACTAATGTGTACTCCCACCAACAGTATCTGAAGGTGTATATGGTACACACACTTGTCAACTCTTACCAAACATTTTAATCAGTACCAGTCTGATGAATAAAAAGTGGCATCTTCCTGTTGCTTTTATTTTAATGTGCTTAATTATGACAAACTTTAGGATTTTTCATTTGCTTAATGAGTATCTGCATTTCCTGTTCTATGAACTGTGAGTTCATAGCTCTGCTTGTCTTTTTGAATAGATTTCTGGAACTCCGTTTAATTTAGCAATATTTTCCCTCTGCCTTTCTACGTGTGACATGCATGAACGATGGGGCTGAGATGGCTAACTGCTCATCAGAAATGTGCGCTCTGCATTGTGGTGTGTAGAATTGTCCCTGGGAAGAAGCATCTAGAGAGGGACTACATTTCTCAGCCCTGTTTAGGACAGATATGGCCATGTGAATGAGTTCTAGCCAAGGGACTGTGCACACAGATGACATACACTACTGCCAAGCCTAGCCCATGGGAACTTCCAACGAATTGCCTTCATGACACCTGGGGTTAGAGCTGGTAAGACCTCTGTCAGCTTGGTCTTTGAATGATTTAGAGGATAGGGTTACTTGTTCTGTTGTTAACAGAAAGCACTGGACTTGAACCATCATACATTTTAGGTCTTTTTTTTTTTTTTTTTAAATGTAATAGTAGTTCCCCTATCCTAACTAGTACACAAAATACCCATGTAGTAGCCTATTTAACTTACGTGCTAAATATGTTTAGTATTCATTTTTTGACCTTTCACATAGGATTTTTCTAAACGTACAGACTTACAAAACTTTACAAGGTCAATATTTTTAATGACTTTTGGGTTTTGTGTTATGCATATAGAGACTCTCTCTAGCCTAAGATTATTTTTAAAGTCATCTGTGTATCTTTCTGGAACTTTTAAGGTTTACATTTTACATTTAAATTTTTGCTTTATCTGTAATTTTTTTTAGTGTAAGGTGTGAAATGGGTTTCCAGCTTAGTTCTTTCGCAACCCCAATGGTTAAGCAGTTCTTCCCATTTTATGTATTGAATAATTTATTTTTTTATTACTGATTCGAATTATACCTTTATGGTATACCCAATTCCAGTATGCATTTGGGTTTATATCTGGACTCTCTCTAGTGAATCTGTCTGTGCCAAATTGCACTTTACCAAATTGTTTTGGTTATTGTAGATTTACAATAAATACATTTAAATATCTGATGAGGAAGTCCATCTGCCCACTTTCATTTTTCTCCATCATTTTTCCTAGATATTCTCGTATATTTGCTTTTCCAGAGAAACTTTAGAATAAGTTTGCATAGCCAAAATAAATTATGCTGATACTTTAACAAGGATTGCTTTGAATGAGGAAAACCAAAATTTCTACAACACTGAAATTTTGTATTCAAGAATGTGTCTTTTATTCAAGTATGATTAAAATTCCTAAGTGGCAGTTTAAAGTTTTGTTTTATAGACATCCTGCACAGTTCTTGTGAAATTTATTCTTGGATGTTTTTTCTTTTTCTCATATTATAAATGATACTTTTTCTTCCAGTATATTCTCTTAACTGGTGGTTGTTTATATAAGAAGAAGCCACCCAAGTCAATTCTCTTTTTGTTTCTAAAGTTTTTTAGTTGATTTAGATATGTAATCATATAATCTGCAAATTATATTAAATTTGCTTCCTCCTTTCTAATACATTTACCTCTTATTTTTCTCCTTATCTAATTGCACTGGCTTGCACTTCCAGAACAATGCTGCATGATAATGTTGGTGGTGCCTTCCTGTTCCTAAAGACCATTAGAGGAGTCCTAAGTCATCTGTTGCCTGCCATCAAACCCTCTCAGAGGAAGGAGGGGGGAGTTTGCTATGAGAGGCCTCTTAGGAGAGGCAGTGATCCTCTTTAGAAGGTTCCTCCCTGACCCTTCTCTTTACAATAGTGGCCCTGGCCGCCCCACACTTCCTGAACCTCACCTGCTTATCTCCTGCCCATAACACTATGCTATGTCATGTGATTTATTCACTGTCTGTTTCCCCCACTAGAACATAAGCTCTTCCAGGGCAGGGATGTGGCCTTTTGTTCACTGCAGCTTCCCTCTAGCTTAGGGACCTGCCTATCACACAGGAAACAAACACAGGAATCAAGATGTGTTCTAGGTGACACAATCACAGATAGCCTTAGGTAACCTCACACAACGCATGTTCTTTCTGATAACTGCCTCATATTTTCACAGTACTTCCTGTTAACAAAGCCTTTTCATATACACTGTCTTGCTTTCCCTTCTTAACAAAAGCCCTGCAAAGATTTCCTTTTTCATTGTCATTTCACAGATATGGAAAAGGAGGTTCAGAGAGATTCAGCAACTGCCTCAAGATTGCCCAGCTAATAAATGCAAAGCAGGATGATGTCATAGTCTTCTGGTTCTTTCTGTTGGGCTATGCTGCTTTTCACTGACCACCCTTAAGATCTCCCATCTTGATAACAAAATGTGACTTTTTTGGCTGCTAGCTGAAGGGGAAGAAGAGAGTGAATGGGAGAATTTCATCCCCCGGAAGGTGCGATTGATTTTGCCCCTGCCAGCAAAGAGTAGGACAGTGGGAAGGTGGGGCAGGGTTTGGGGTAGGGAGGGTAGCAGTGTGGGAGGAGCAGAATGTGCAGCGGCCGGGATGTTTCTCAGCTCTTTATCCAGATCCACAGGCCTTGGCTGTTGCTTCTTGGAACTGCTGGGAACAGTCACTCAACTTTGGTCTAGAGGTGGAGACTAGACCTCTTTGTTGGTGACCATGTGGAGGGTGACTCAGAGCCCTGGGGCCTCGGCCACTGGCTGCTTGGTAGCCCTACCTGAACACACCACTCCTTTCTAGCCACTTCGGGATGTCCCAAAGCACAGAACAAGAGCACCCAGTCCTTATCCTCAGGGGTTCAGTTCTGAAAGGAGAGAAATAATTTATTACCTACTGTGGTGCCAGGCCTGGTGCTTGGCCCCCTCACATGCATTCATTATTTCCTTTAATCTGAACTAGGACTCAAGAGTTAGCTATAATGACATCCATGAACTGACTCTCAGCCAGGTGGAGGGTCACAAGGTCCAACCTCCACCAGTGTCACAACTGGAATTCCAGCCCTGGGGACCCCCAGGCTCAAGTTTCTTCCATAGTGCCTTAAAGGTGACTTGGAGGAGGTGCTGTGAATGGCCCCTAGGGAAGTCAAGGAGGCCGGAGACCTCAGGCTCCAAGAGGGATGGGTAAACAGTTTGGCCTGGCGGTAAGGAGAGATGAGAGGGATTAAGCGTAGGCTTTGCATTAAAGGGTAACTTCTGAGTCAGCAACACCGAAGGCCCCTGAAGGCTGACCTTGGTGAAATAGTGATGTCAGTAATATTTAGCTACTGTTTCACCCCCTCCCAGAGCCCAGACTGAATTCTGATCCTATGAAGCTTTGTAGTCAGCTGCAGGTCCACTCTTTGCCCCCATCACTTCTCTTATTCTCCCCTCACACCATGTCAGGTTCCCCCTCCTCTGCCTCTGTGATTATTGATGCTATGTAAGGCATTCTCAGAGACCCCCAAAGCCTTCCTGGCTATCTGCAGAGGAGGAGTCATTAATGGGGAAATTCTGGTAGGAGGATCTCCCAGCACCCCTCATTGTCTCTATCTACTGAGCCTACACCGGTGGTCCATAGGTTCAGGAAGACAGAGGCCTGTGGTGGCTTTTCCCATCCCTGGCCCCGGTACAAGGCCTTTCAGTGTCATTGACTTCCCTCTAAACAAGCAAAGTAGAGCAGCAGCCCCATATGACAGCTTGCACTGGGCGACTCGATTTCACTATCGGAATGGAAAATCTTCAGGGACTGGCCCCCACCCACCCACATCTCCATTAGTAGCTCCTTAAAACGCAATCCAATATCCTGGTGAATATCACTTTGAAACCAAATCTGGTGTCCCTTGCTTTGCCTTAATCCCTGTAAACCTCCTGCCATGGCTCAAAGCTGACCCAGCACTGGCCTCCTGCGGCTAGACCCTAAAACGACTTGGCTTGAGTGGTAGGGTGAAAATGAACATGGTAGCTCATACTTACAGAGTGGACAAAAATGGACTAAATCTGAGGCCACTGCCCTTTAGGAATCTGACTTCCCTTCAACTGCAGGTGACAAGCAATCTGCAAATAGGTACACCCTCAGCAAGCAAGAACAATTCTTAGTCAAGAATAATACTGACATGGAAGGAGGGGCTTCCGAGTTGGAAGACGGGGTTATAAATTGCATAACAAGGTTGAGGAAGCCAGGTCCCCTCAAACTTTCCTGAGGCCAAGCACATCATTAACTCTCTAATCCCAGTTGGTTTCATCCCAGCTCTTTCATCTGTCCCCAAAGAACAAGAGTGCCAGGTTGCCAAGACAGGGACCTATCAGATGGTCTCATCAAGGCAGCATGTAGTGCACTTGCACACACACGCACGCACACACACGCACACACTCCCTGCCTCTCACTTCCCCAGTCAACAGTCTTTTACTTCTAAGAGAAATTGACAACCTGAGAGGCTCAACGAGCTCAGCTAGCTCCATGAAATTCCTCCAAAAGAACAGGGTTCCAAAGATCTGGACACAGCGTCCCCAGTGACCTTCACAAATACTTGGCTCACTTCTGTTACCACTTTACACTCTGCCTAAGAACTTGAAATAGTGCTCCCTTCGGTCACCCCAAACTTCTGTCTGCTATTCAAGATCACTCTCCGGGTCACCATTGCTTTGCAATTTCCCTCCTCTCCTTTATGTGTTTGTGTGTTGTCCCTCCCTCCCTCTCCCATTCCCTCATGCCCTCATTCTCTCTCTCTCCGTGCCGGCCTTCCTCCCTCCCCCTCTCAGTCTGTCTCTCTCTACCTCTCTTTCTCCCCCTCCCTCATTCTCTCTCCCTGTCCTCCCCTTCCCACCTCTCCTCCCTCCCCCTCTCATGTTTCTCCCCCACTTTCTCTCCCCCTAGTCTGTTTGTCTCTCTCTTTTCTCTGTCTCTCCCTGTCTCTCCCTTCTCTCTTTCTGTCTCTCCCTCTCTCTTTCTCTCTCCCTGTCCCTCTCTCTCCCTGTTGCTCTCTCCCCTCTCTTTCTGTTTCTCCCTGTGTCTCCTTCTTTCTCTGTCTCCCTGTCACTTTCTTTCTCCCTGTCTCTGCCAGTCTCTCTATCTCCCCCTCATTCTCTCTGTCTCTCTGTTCCCCCTCTATCCCCACTGCTCCTCATATTTCTCCCCCTTTTTCTTTTTCTCCACTAGTCTGTCTCTCTTTTCTCTCTCTCCCTTTCTCTCTCCCTGCTGTCATTCTGTCTTCCCCTTCCTCTCTCATTCTTTCCCTCCCTCTCTCCCCCTCCCTCTCTTCCCTCTCTCATTCTCTCCCTCCCTCTCTTCCCCTCCCTCTCTCATTCTCTCTCTCCCTCTCTCCCCTTTCCTCTCTCATTCTCTCCCTCCCTCTCTCCCCTTCCTCTCTAATTTTCTCCCTCCCTCTCTTCCCTTCCATCTCTCATTCTCTTCCTCCCTTATCCTCTCCGTCCCTCATTCTCTCCCTCCCTCTCCCCCCTCCCTCTCTCATTTTCTCGTTCTCTCTCTTCTCTGCCTCTCTCTCTCTCTCTCTCTGTCACTGTCTCCCATCTTCTATCCCCTCACTTTCCCTCTTCTCGAGAAAGACCATTCTATATGTTTGTCCCGTGCCTGTGCAATATGACTCATCCCTCCAGCCTAAGCCCAGTTTGGTTTTAACTTTTTCCTGATATCTCTTATGCCCAGACCTTTCTCTCAGAGTGCCAGAGGCATTTAAAAAATGACAATACCCTCCTTTTTTCCTGTTGTCATTTCTTTCTTTCTTTTATTTTTATTTTTTATTTTTTTTTGAGACGGAGTCTCGCTCTGTTGCCCAGGCTGGAGTGCAATGGCGCGGTCTTGGCTCACTGCAAGCTCCGCCTCCCAGGTTTACACCATTCTCCTGCCTCAGCCTCCCAAGTAGCTGGGACTACAGGTGCCCGCCACCATGCCCAGCTAGTTTTTTGTATTTTTTTTTGGTAGAGATGGGGTTTCACCTTGTTAGCCAGGATGGTCTCGATCTCCTGACCTTGTGATCCGCCTGTCTCGGCCTCCCAAAGTGCTGGGTGGCTCACAGGCTTGAGCCACCGTGCCTGGCCTTATTTTTTGTTTTATTTTTTTGAGACAGAGTCTCGCTCTGTTGCCAGACTGGAGCACGGTGGCACAATCTTGGCTCACTGCAACCTCTGCCTCCTGGGTTCAAGCGATTCTTGAGCCTCAGCCTCCCGAGTAGCTGGGATTACAGGTGCACCACCACGCCTGGCTAATTTTTGTATTTTTAGTAGAGAGAGGGTTTCATCATGTTGGCAAGGCTGGTCTCGAACTCTTGACCTCAAGTCATCTGCCTGCCTTGGCTTCCCAGATTGCTAGGATTACAGGCATGAGCCACTGCGCTAGGCCTATTGTTTCTTTAGTGCCTTGTTCTGTGGGCACTGATTCTTTCTCCCTAATGAGATTATAAACTCCGTGAGGACATGTGTTTTTCTCTGTTATCCCCTGGGGTATCCATGCCAGACTTGGCCATATGTAGGGCCTCAAGAAATAATGAATACTTAATTGAGGATTTTGGTTTCCTATTTCAAAAAATAACTCCTCGTTGCTTAAAAAAAGCTAAAGAAAGTGAAGCAGAAGCAATGTAATCAGGAAGCATTTGGATGTTTTTCGCAAGATGTTCTAAGAGTGCTGCGTGTGTGTGTGTGTGTGTGTTGTGTGCATGGATATGCTTGCTCTCATAGGTATACATGTGTTACTTTGAATCCAAGACAAGATTAGGCTTATTAAGATGTTAGCTGACCACCTGCATATGGGTGCATCCACAGAGTCCTTAAATTGTCCTCATTTGAGATGCTTTTCTTCCTTCGCACATTGTAACAAACCCACAGTCATGTCGGGGAGCTGAGGCTGGAATGCCTAATGAGCTGTGGATGAAGAAATGATGTGATAGTATCTTCCAGATTGTAATTAACATGAGGCCCCTATAATGCCCTATTAGAGCTGCATCTTCTTGCTGACAAGTAATTCCTCAAAATAATCACTTGTCTTTCAACAACTTGATGAAAGAACTAATTGTGCAGAGCTTCTGCCTGGAAAGGCCACCCGGAGCAATTTGGGGCCAATTACATGGGAACTGGTATCTGCTGGGCACAATTACCTGGACTTGAATACATGGTGAGTGAGATGGAGTGTGGGGAATGAAGCTTTGGCCAGGCATTCAGACAGCACCTGCCCAGGGCTGCCAGCTTCCTGGTGGAGTTTTTGCAGAACTAACATGTTGCTCTGGAGAAGAAGAATAAAGTGCTTATCAGGAATACTTGAAAGACTGGCTGGGCGCGGTGGTTCACACATGTAAGTTCAACACTTTGGGAAGCCACAGTGGGCGGATCACTTGAGGTCAGGAGTTTGAGACCAGCCTGGCCAACATGGTGAAACCCTGTCTCTAGTAAAAGTACAAAAAAAATTAGCTGGGTGTGGTGGCGCACAGCTGTAATCCCAGCTACTTGGATGGCTGAGACATGAGAATCCCTTGGAGATGGAGGTTGCAATGAGCCAAGATCATGCCACTGAACTCCAGCCTGGGTGAGACTCTATCTCCCAGAAAAAAAAAAAAAAGACTTGAACCATTTTTTCATAAATCATGCTAGTCAGGATTAACTACAGAAAAGATAGAAAAGTATAGGTAAACAATAAAACCACTACTAACATCTTGGTTAGTACAGTCACTATCACCACCACCACCACCACCACCACTATCATCATCATCATCATTGTGAATCATCAAAATTGCTACCATTTAGCTTATACCCTATTCCATGTACTTTGCTAGGTACCTTAAATATGTTACCTCTAGATCTAACAACATTTTGCAAGGTAGGTAACTGTGGGCCCATTTTAGAGATGAGAAAACAGACTCAGAACTCTCCCAGCTCACACAAAGCAATAGACATCAGAGGTGGGGTTTCCATGCAGGTCTGTGTGTCTAAAGTTGGTATACCTACTACCATTCTTGTCTCTCTTCGTCTTTAAGATGGAACCTTACTCTCCTGGCTACCATGTAAGGCTGTTGTGAGAGTTGGATAAGATGCTGGATGCAAAGGCGTGTTGCAGACTGCAAAGTCCTGTACAGATGGAAGGCTTGTAGGCAGTCCCTGGCATCCAGCCAGATACCATACCCAGCTGCCACATAAGTGAGCAATATGGTATTTAATTGGGTCTCATTGAGACTTGGAGCCTGGGAAGGTCTGTGCAGAGTCTGGGTAAAGGGAAGGAAGTGAAATGAGCACAACTAGGCACATGAGCCTAGACAACATGAGTTGAGGGGCAAGAGAATAACTGGACTACATGGCAGGATTGATGGAACAGAAATTGTGCTGGGCATTGGAAACCCCCTGACAGTTCCTGTTGGCCACACCAAGTGAGCATTTAGTCAAAACCAAAAGTGTGCCCAGTATGCAAATGCAGTCTCAAAGCTAGTTCCTTAGTCCCTCTTCCAACTAGATGGTCAGCTTCTTAACATAAAAATTCTAGCTGGGCGCAGTGGCTCATGCCTGTAATCTCAGCACTTTGGGAGGCCGAGGCAGACGGATCACGAGGTCAGGAGATCGAGACCATCCTGGCTAACACTGTGAAACCCCATCTCTACTAAAAATACAAAAAATTAGCCGGGTGTGATGGTGTGTGCCTGTAGTCCAAGCTACTCGGAGGCTGAGGCAGGAGAATGGTGTGAACCCGGGAGGTGGAGTTTGCAGTGAGCCAAGATCGTGCCACTGCACTCCAGCCTGGGCAACAAAGCGAGACTCTGTCTCAAACAAAAAAAACAAAAACAAAAACAACAAAAAAAAAATTCTAGAACCACCGCAGGTGCTGGGGAACAAGAGGGGCATGAGTTTGAAGATGGGGGTGAGCACAGTTAAGTGTCTGAGTGTGAGAAATGGGCTGGGCAACTTGGAACGAGGCTCCCTCTGTTCCTGCAGTCTGCCTCTCTGCCTCTGTCAGCTTTCTCTCTGCTTCTGTGTCTTCGTTGGTATCGCTGTCTTTCTCCACCTCACCTTCATTCTGATTTTTGAATTTAGAAAATATGTGGAATTCAAATATTTGGCCCCATTGTGTTTGGGAGACCGTTGGAGTCAGGAACTGGTCCTCATATTGAAAGACATAAGTAAGGAGGTCCCAACATCCTAAATGTCTTCCCCAAATGCCAGCCAAGTTCCCTGCCAGGCTTGGGCGCCGAGCTCTACTCCCATGTCGGAGGTCCTGATGGCGACCTGGAAAATTAATTGAAGTTCTGTTGGGCAACTCTCTGCCAGGGCAACTCTCCAGCCCCCTGTGGCTTCTGCATTTGTCTTGGAAGAGGACCAAGCCAAGAGTGGAGTTTGACCAAAAGTAGGTGGATTGACTCATAAAAGCTAACTCAGGCAGTCACTATCATCCAAAAAAGAAAAGAGATGGTGGGTGGGGAGCAAAATTGGAGAGCATCAATGATGATGGACTTTGCCAGGAAGAATTTGTAGCCACAACCTGGGAGGTAGCAGTGGTGGCTACGTGCTGCTGCACATATCTTCTCACTGGGGCCAAGGTGGGAACAGAGCCTGAACTTGAGCTTCACATCCATGCACTGTGAAGGTGAATCCAAGAATGAAGGTGGCCCCCAGGCCCCCCATTGTGGGCCACCTGGATCAGTTCTCGCATGCAGAAATAACCAGACCTGGTGATATAATTGGGAACTCTTTATACCAACCAGGCATCTTGTACTTGGCTACGTGGCCCTGAGTCCAGTGAGCTGGGAGAAGTAGGGAGTCAGTAATTGCTGACCTGCTCACTGTTGTGGTGGTGGCTTCCTTAAGAGAGGACACCAGTTGGGCATGAACTTTCTTTCTCAGTGCTTTATTCTCTGTATGAAAGACTACATCTACCTTCCTTTTTAGAATGCTTCTGGGCTTAATAGAAAAAGGGGGTGTTGACGCATGTTCTCACTCATAAGTGGAAGTTGAACAATGAGAACACATGGACACAGGGAGGGGAACATCACATAGTGGGGCCTGTCAGGGGGTGGGAGGCTAGAGGAGGGATAGCATTAGGAGAAATAACTAACGTAGATGATGGGCTGATGGGTGCAGCAAACCACCATGGCACGTGTATACCTATGTAACAAACCTGCACATTCTGTACATGTATCTCAGAATGTAAAGTATAATAAAAAATTAATTAATTAAACAGAAAAGAAAAAGGGAGTGTTGATGTGGTGTTTGCACTGGGGAGGTTTTTAGAAGTAAAGAATGATGTAAGGAGGAGGAATAATAGATGGAGATTTTCTCAATGGAAAGTGATAAATGAATGTTTAGGAAAATAAGGCTTTGAGTTGCAACAGTGGACAAATACTTGGATAATTTGAGATGAAAAAAATCACCTAGGACTAAAAAAATGTACAAATGCGTGCAATCTAATTGAAGTAAACACCAGGGATCTGCCAACCTATTAACTAGGTTAATAGATTAATCAGATTATCACTATTAATCACTATCAATTAGTAGATCTTAGTGATAATGCCACTGCTCTGGTATAGTCTTTGGGGTCCCCAGGGATTTCCAGGGAGGGGAACAAAGCCACTTAGTATCCCCTGCCTGTTTTACTATACATTGCCCCTCTACTCTGTCCTGCAGTGCCGCCAAGTTATCACAGGGAAATGAGGGAGACCTTTTCTGTTCAAGGGTGGGACTTAGCCCCTGGAACGTGGAGGTCAAAGTCTTCATAGCATAACTTTCCACCTAAAGATGGAGAGGGTGACTTTAGGAGGGTGTTAAGAAACCTTAATACTCTACTTAGATGACCTCACATGGAGGTGAACCTCAGAGATTTAGTAATTAAATAGCAGAATTCCCAGGGTCTCAGCCATTGAGCCCTATCAAATCCTGGCATTCTTTGGTCCAGGGCTAACCCAGCTGATAGTCCAGTATTGGTGCTCTCACGGATCACTGCTCTGAACTAAGGTCTGAAGAATCACTTCTTTGGGCCTCTGACCCAAGGAGTCACTCCTTTCTCACCCTGTTTCCTCAGTCCCTGGGTCTCAAATTCTACTTGCCCCTCATCTGTGGCCCATCTCATTTCATGGAATGGAGCTCCTCTCCCCATGTCTCCCTCGCTTCAGTCTGTCAAAATGCTTCATGAGGGCCTAAAAACCAAGTTTTCTGAAGGGTGTTTGAAGAATGATGAGATATTCAGATTGAAGAAGAAGAGACACCAGGAGGAACCATTACCGTCTTTAACCCACTGATGTGTGTGTATTGGGAAGTGTAATCAGATTGTTGGTGGCCCAATGTAGCATTCAGACCCATTGGAAGTTGGAGGGATTGGATTTCAGATCAGTATAAGGAGATTAGCTGCTCCCATATTTAGGAGCTGAGCCACCACTCAGCTGATTCTTGAGGAATTTATCATCATTATCATCATCATCTTCAGTCATCTGCATCATCATCACCATTCACTGAACAGTCGCTGGACACAGGCCCTCTGCTAAACACTTTACATACATCATCTTGTCCACATACCTTGTCACTTTATGTGCAGCGTCCCTTCTACTTACTTCCTTTTCTCTCTTAGGCTCATCCTCCCTATCCCTCAATGCCCCTGGCATGTGGTCCTCAGGTGGCTTGGAGCTTGGGAAGAGGAATATTGACATGGCTGGGAAATCTGGGCAGAGGGTGATGGCATCAGGGAGGCACCCACAGAACTGCAGGTCTTAGAAAACCAAGTACTTGCTGGGTGCAAAACCAAATTCACTCTCCTCTGTCTGACAACTAGGCAACTTAGTCCTTAGACTAAAAAGTAGATAAAATACAGCATTCTTTTTCTGAGTCCCCTGACCCCACACACCATGGGATATACCATCCCCACTGCCCTTTCCAGCATCCTCTACCTGACCCACACAGAGAGCTGCATATAGAAAGGAGCCATTCACAAGTTTATGTGAAATTTAAAGATTTTGGTTTCTTCCAGGAGAATTTTTTCTACAAGGTTAATCTCTCATCATACAATGAAAGCCTTTGTTCCCCTATTATTAAACGAGTACGATGGTTCAGAGAGCAAGTGGGAGTGTTTTGGGGGATTTGTCAAGAAGCTCAATTCCCCTCCAACTATGCTATATAGGGAAGTGCCAGCATAAACAAGAATGGATTAGGGAATGGGGGTTATTGTTAATGGGTACAGAGTTTCAGTTTGGGATTAATGTTCTGGTGACACTTAAACATTATGCACTGACTGCCATTGAATTGTATGCTTAAATATGGTTAAGATGGTTAAAAAAAGAGAAGAAAAGAAACTGGCTGAGCATAGCATTTGGAGACATGGGAGCAGCTAGCAGAAGAAACAGTGAAAAGAGTTGAAAGGATTGCTCCCTCTTGTACGTTGCTTGGGGAGGTGCAAAATGGCACAATCCCAATGGGGAGCTGGCAGCAATAACCAGCCACAGTCACAGATGCCCTTTGACCAGTGATCTCACTGGGATTCATTCTAAGGATGTGCCTGCACTTGTACAAGATGACGATGAACAAGGGGCCTCACTGTGGCAGTGTCAAGAGCAACACACCATTGGAATTGGAAACAGCCCAGGTGTCTGTTCAGAGGGAGCTGGTTAAATAAACTGTGAGAGAGCTATGTAAAGGAATACAATGTAGCTCTGTGTGTGTGTGTGTGTGTGTGTGTGTGTGTGTATGAGAGAGAGAGAGAGAGATTCAGCAAGCTTCCTATATACTAATATGGAAAGTAGGATCTCTCCATAGTAAGATTTATTAATATAAAGTAAAAATAGCAAATAGCAGAATAGTGTGAATAGAATACTACTTTTGTGTGAAAAATTGGGGGAAGCCGAATATATGTATTTGTAGAAAGAAACACTGGTGCATGTGTAGGCTAAGGAAAGTGTTACCTTCAAGGGCAGCTGTGGAGGAGGGGAGAAGGTGGATAGAGATGGGATGGGAGCTAGGCTTTCGTCATATACTTGTATATCATTTTTATTTTTAATTATATGAATGAATACATTACCTAGTCAGATTTTTCTCAAACAAAAACAGGAATGAATAGAGCAGCCTGTTGCAAATTCTAAAGCACTATGCAGCTATAAGGAGTTAATAATGAGAAAATGATAATACTCTTAATAATAATGGTAATTACCACTGAGAGTAATAATACTCTCAATACTCTCATTTCTGAAATATGTACTATTTGCCAGGTGCAATGCTGAATACTTTATGTCTGTTATCTTCTTTGATCCTTACACAACCTATGGACGCAATGATTTTGAGTGCCATAGATGTGGAATCTGGCAATCAGAGTAGTTAACCAAATTGTTTAAAGTCATATTTCTAGAAAGGTGCAGAGCTGCCATTTGAACCTAGATCCCTCCACTGCCAAGACGTGGCTGTTGACTCTCTGCCATACATTCCCTTGTGTTAGATGGCTTACGTGGGGAGCTTTCTTTATTTCCTATGCTGCCAGTGCTTTCCCTAGCATGACACACCCATTTTCCAAGAAGCTTAGCTCTTCTGTGGTCTTCTTCTCTGTGCCATTCTTGGAAAAAGCTGAACACCTTGACACCGCCAGTCTGCCGCAGGCCATGTGGTCATTCTGTCTTCAGGAGGTATTTTCGGTCATAATTTTCCTACGATATCCGGACGAGTGCCATGATTAGGCACAACGCTTCCTTGCGGTCGCTCGCAGCCTCCCTGAAATATCCATCCAGGGCCATGCTGGCTCCACCGCCTTGGATGGAGCCCAGAAGAAGGTTTTTATGGGACACGTCTTTAAACTGGTGAACGATTTAGGAATAGCTTGGCTATGAAGGCAATATGCGTACAGATGCACAGCAAAGCCTTTTCCTGTGTTCAGATGACCGCAGAGCCACGCACTTAAACTTGCAAATAGGGCTGGGTAATTACATGGTCCCAGAGGAGGCCTAACAGTCAAAAGAAAATTTGGTCATAAAAATAATTACATTGCAGGATATTTACAAAAGTAGGGTCCGGAAGTAGAGGCACAGACTCCATAGTCCTTTGACTTTAGTGAAGGGACCGCAAGTTGAGAAACAGAAGTGCTGGCATCTGGGGCACTGAAATTCCAGGCTACCTGACCCAGGGGACAGGCCTGCTGCTGACGGGATCACCAGACGGAAGGAGAAGGTTTTTCAAAAGATTCTGTTGGAGAAGTCTGTGGCCTGCAAGTGCCCAGTGCTTTTCCTTAAATGGAGCCCAAACCACCCTGTTCCCAGCACCATGCTTGATGACTTGTCTCTCACACAACCGTTGATGTATTTTTAAAGTTAATGGTGCTCTGTGCCCAGAGAACGAGGCAACTGACGTGCAAGTTCTTCCTGGAGGGCTGAGTTATGGGTGTCTCTCGGAAACTGAAGGGCCAGTTTGTTTCAGGATAAATGGCCTTATTGTGTTCTGTTTGCCTTATCTCAGCCGATTTTCCACAGCCAGCCTAGCATGTTTGGTTGTAACATTTAGGGTTTGTTTTTGTTGTGACCAGCAGCTGAGGTATACCTGTATATCATCCTTCCCCCAGGATCTGAGTACTAGTTACAGTGAATTAAGTTCCCTCTCAGGCTGTCTAGACCTTTTCCTGGTGAGGTTTGCTGGTGGGGAGCTGCCTTTTCCTTTCAGTGATGGTTATGTTGAAAATCAATGATGCTTTCTACAACGATGTTAAGGATGACTGTATAATAGGAAAGAAAGAACAGTTTTCCCTTCTATATTCACTCTCAACACAGAATACTTCGCCTCTTGTCAACAAAATGTGTGTGGGTTATTTTTTCTCATGCTGACCAGATCTTTGATACCAGTTGGGTGTCCTCTAACTCAATTCAATCCTGACACTATCCACCTGAAGTTAGAGTCAGATCTCACAGGGTTAAAGGTTCAGTCCCACAAGACTGCAAGACTGCCCCCATTCAGAAGCCAATCACAAATCCCAGGCTGTGACCTGTGCTTCTGACCAAGTGGCTGTAAATTGGAGGTGTCCATGACCCCCTCCTCTTGGTTGATTATGAGGTAGGATTGCTCCAAGACCTCACGGGAATACTTGACTTACTTTTACCCATTCATTATAAAATGATACAACTCAGGTCCAGCTTGATGAAGAGACTGATAGGGCAAGGTGTAAAGGAAGGGGTGCAGAGCTTCCCTCTAGGGGCATGCAACCCTTCCAGTTCCTCCATGTGTTCAGCATTCCAGAAGCTTCCTGGGTCTCAGCCTTTTGGGTTTTTATGGAGTCTTCTTTATGTAGGCACAATTGATTATATCATTGGCTATTGCTGATCACCTCAACCTTCAGTCCCTCCCCCTCCCTGGAGGTCAGGGGTTAGAGTTGAATATCCCAATCCTTCAATCACAAGGTTGGTTCCACTGGCAACCAGCCCCCATCCTGAGGCTATCCAGGGGCCCCCAGCCAACAGTCAACCCATTAGCATACAAAAGGACAAATCACTTCAGCTACTCTAAGGGTTTTAGGAGGTGTGTGCTAGGAAACCTCCTAGTTTCCTAGCACTTGTGCTTGGGTGAAGACCAAATATATGTTTCTTATTAAAAATCACAATATCTACTGAGTGTTGTGTTCATGCTTGTAATCCCAGCACTTTGGAAGGCCAAGGTGGGCAGATCACTTGAGAGCAGGTTTTGCTGGCCTGCCCAACATTGCGAAACCCCATCTCTGCTGAAAATACAAAAAATTAATGGGGGTGGTGTTGCATGTCTGTAGTCTCAGCTACTCGGAGGCTGAGGTATGAGAATCACTTGAACCCGGGAGGCAGAGATTACAGCAAGATCGCCCCACTGCATTCCAGCCTCGGCAACAGAGTAAGACTCTGCCTGAAAAACAAACAAAAAAACAAACAAACAAAAACAATATCCAGTAACACATGCCAACATGGGGAGAGAGCACTCTGATAAATAAGTTCCTGGAACTAGACCCTCTCTCTGACCATCTCAATGGGAGTTTTCATCATAAGCTTTGGAAGCCCTGGCTCCTGTGCAGGTGTTGATTACTGTTTCAGCCACTGGCTGTCAGCAGGACTCAGAGGCTCCCATGGCTATTGACCCACTTGGTGGCGGTTGCTCCTGTTGCCCCTCTGCTATGGGTGGTTTCTCTTTCCTGTGGTAACCCTCTGCAAACCCCTCAGCAAGATGCTGCCACTGTGACTGTATGGATTCTTGACCCTGCTTACAGAGTTCCCAGGCTATTTCCCGAATGCTCTCTTAAGGAACTTGTTCTGATGTTCCTAGAGTCAGGAAGTCATTGCAGAGTCACAGTTACATCTGCTTGCGGAGAGAATTCTCCAGAACTTGGTGACTCTGTGTGATCTCAGGTAGCACTTGTTAACAGCTCTGAATTCTCTTTCCTGTGTCCCACTGTGGGCTAACCAGGCAAACCAAATCCCGTTAATAACCTGGGTTAGCTGCTACTCTGAAGATGGGTACGCAAGTGTGAAAGGAAAATATCTTGGGCTCCCGAAATCACTAAGCTAAAGGGAAAATTCAAACCGGGAACTGCTCAGGGCAAATCTGCCTCCCATTCTGTTCAAAGTCATCCCTCTGCTCACTGAGATTGTAGAAAGTAGAAAAGTTCCTCTTCAAAGCTTGTCTTGATTTAAAAATAAAATAATAGACACTAGGAATAATAGTTCCTTACTCTAAACCCTCCTATCAACTATTAGTTCTTACACTTTAGCCCAGTTAGTTGCTTTGGCTTACTCAGGCATGTCTGGACAGGACCAGGCAAGTCTTAGCTTATAGCTTATGCCCCTTCCTTATTTGGAAATGTTACTGCTTCCTTAAACCTTTCGTAAGCAACTTCCTCTCCTTCTTTGTTCTTCCCTGCACTTACTTATTTAGGAAAGTTTTCGGTTATTAGCAAATCGGATATCAGTTTAAGACTGTGAGGGCCCGCTCCAGCCAATGGATGCAGGACACAACAGTGAGGATGACCCAGATGCGTAAGAGATAAATATGTCTGCTTTTCCTTTGTTCAGGTGTATTCTCACCATTGTTCCATCTGTGATCGAGCACCCTTTCTGCAGAAAAGATTGCCTTGCTGAGAGATCTTTTGTCTCCGTGCTGACTTTTCTTCGTGGCATCGATTATCTATTTCTAACAATTTGGCATTTCTAACATAGATGCATATTCTGATTGCCTCCTTTGGAAAGGCTTATTAGAAACTCAAAAGAATGCAACCATTTGTCTCTCACCTACCTGTGACCAGGAAGCCCCCTCCCTGCTTCATGTTGTCCCCGTTTTTCTGGGTGGAATCAACGTACTTCTTACATATATTGATTGATGTCTCATGTCTCCCTAAAATGTATAAACCCAAGCTGTGCCCCAACCACCTTGGGCACATGTCATCAGGACTTCCTGAGGCTGTCTCAGGGGTGCGCATTCTCAACCTTGGCACAATAAACTTTCTAAATTAGCTGAGACCTGTCTCAAATGTTTGGGGTTCACACAAGTCATCCACAGCTTACTTTCAGGTGGGGCCATGTCTTAGTTTGATTGGGGTTCTTTGACAAAATACCAGACTGGGTGACTTATAGACCACAGAACTTTTTTTTTTTTCTCACAGATATGGAGGCTGGGAAAGCCCAAGGCCAAGGTGCCAGCAGATTCAGTGTCTGGTGAGGACCTGCTTCCTGGTTCATCGATGTTCCTTCTTGCTGTGTCCTCACGTGGTAGAAGGGGTGAGGAGTCTCTCTCAGGACTGTTTTCTAATGGCACTAATCAGCCTGGCGCGGTGGCTCATGCCTGTAATCCCAGCACTTTGGGAGGCCGAGGTGGGCGGATCACGAGGTCAGGAGATTGAGACCATCCTGGCTAACATGGTGAAACCCCGTCTCTACTAAAAATACAAAAAATTAGCTGGGCATGGTGGTGTGCGCTTGTAGTCCCAGCTACTTGGGAGGCTGAGGCAGAGCTTGCAGGGAGCTGAGATCACGCCACTGCACTCCAGCCTGGATGACAGAGCAAGACTCTGTCTCAAAATAAATAAATAAATAAACAAAAAATAAAAAATATAGGGGCACTAATCTCATTCACCTCCCAAAGGCCCTACTTTCTAAAACTATCACATTGGGGATGAGGACTAAGCTCTGATTTTTTTTTATCTTGCCCAAATTCCTAAGGGGTCTGGGGAGTCATGCCCTACAAACCATAAATTCTCATCAGACGGGTTTTATTTAACCCTATATATCGTGACTTACTTTCCAACCTGACTCTGGCATAACAAGGAAGAAAATCGAATTGTTTTACCCCAAAATATATTTCCTTGCCATACCTTGAAATTGCCCTGCAAAGTCTCTTGTGGGAAAAAGCCACATTCTACAGAGAATCCGTTCTCCCCTTTGTTTTCCTTCCTTCCTTCCCAGATCCAGGAGATAATCAACTATGAACCAGGGACCCTTTTAAGTCTGATAAGAAACAATTTACAACCTGCTCTCTTTGAAGTCTGCTATTGAAGAGCTTCCTCTGCACAATAAAACTTGGTCTCCACAACGCTTTACCTTAACCTGCACATTCCTTTCCATTGATTTCAGGTCTTCAGACAAACTCAACCAATTATCTGCCAGAAAATGTTTAAATTTACCTGTAGCCTGGAAGCCCCTGCTTTAAGTTGTCTTGCCTTTCTGAACCAAACCAATGTATTTCTTAAATGTATTTGACTGATGTCTCATGCCTCCCTAAAATATATGAAATCAAGCTGTACCCCGATCACCTTGGGCACATGTTCTCAGGACCTCCTGAGGGCTGTGTCATGGGCCATGGTCACTCATATTTGGCTCAGAATAAATCTCTTAAAATATTTTACAGAGTTTGACTCTTTTCGTCAACAGGGATTAAGTTTCAACATATAAATTTCGGGGGTGGGGGACGCAAATATCTAGACCATAGCAGGCTGAGTGCAGCCGAGCCTTCTTCTATAATCACAACTGACACATGAGTGCAGAAGTCAAGCTGGCTTCAGGAACTGACCTATGTTTTCACTGTAAAGAGACAAACCACTCCCATTCTTTCCTCCTGCTGATGAGGTGCAGAGCTGGTATCATTGCTTTAGGGAAGAGAGCGTCTGATGGCAGCAGCCCCAAAGCTACAGGAATGTTAGTTTCTCCATTTAGGCAACAACTCCCTGTTTGGGTGAAGGAGAAAGGACAAGATGGAGGAAGGTGAACAAGAAGGCACAATCCATGTTGCTTCCGGGTTCTTCCTCACCAACTTTCCCGCACGTGGGAAAATGCAGCCCCCACCCAGGAAGATGCAGATCAACTGAGCATGCGCCAGGTGACGTCAATCCAAAGAGATCTAAACTTACCCGGCCACGCCTATGGAGATTCCCCTATCACGCCCTTATCCTGCCCACTGCCCTCCCCCTTCCAGTACCAATGCATAAAAGTCCACTGCCGGCAGGAGCCAGCGTGACTTCTTCGGCCCCTCCTACTTGTGGACCAGAGAACCTCACCCGAGAGCGCCAGCGCGACTTCCCTGGCCCCATACCTGAGGACTGGAGGACCTCGCCTGAGAGTGTGTGCATATTTGCAATAAAAGACTGCCGCTTTCTTATGTACTTTGGCCTCATGTTTAATTATTTAGCTCTCCTAAATTAAGTATTAAATTAAGACAATTATTAAATTAAATTAAGACACTCCCCATCCACACTTGATCCTCTGATGCAGGCTTTCTCAACACTATTGGTATTTTGGACCAGAAAATTCTTCGTTATCAGGGGCTTTTTGTGCATTGAAGGATATTTAGCAGCAGACCTGGCTTCTACCTACTTGATACCCATAAGCAACTCCACTCACTCCTGAGATAGGACAACCAAAGCTATCCTCGTGAGATGGAGCAGGGACCCTTCTCAGGGAGCTGAATGCACCCTTAAACATGGAAATAAAGGTAAATCTTGAGTTCCTTCAAGGGAAATTCCAGGCACCTAGCTGACTCTGAGAAGAAAATGAGCAACTGGATAACCTAGAAGGTAATGGTAGCTTAAAACAATGGCCAAGGATGTTAGAGCCATGAGATGTTTGGTTCCCGATAGAAACTAAAGATAACACTTTAACACATGTCCCTGAGTGGTTCTTCAGAAACCCAGACCCCTACCAGATGGATCTACTGGCACATAGACCTCAGATAAGGGGGAACTGAGGACTGAACTCTGACCGCTGTTGCTGGTCTTTGTTCTAAAGCTCTTCCTGAGGGGCCTGGAGGAAGTTATACCCGTGAGTTAGCTAACGTTTTCTACTTCTTTTTTAAACAAAGCTTCTCTTCCTTAACCAATTGCAAATCAGAAAACCTTTGAACCCACATGTGACCTCTAAGGCCCTGCTTCCAGATATCCCACCTTTTCAAGCGAACCCACTATGTAACCTCTATGTATTGATTTAGGATTTTGCCTGTAACTTCTGCTTTCATGAAATTTACCCATGCCTTTGAAAACCCTTACCTGCCAGCCATTGGGGAGGCCGGGTCTTAAGTGTGAGCTGCTCAGTTCTACTTACTTGGTGCCCTGCAAATAAATGCCATTCTTTCTCTTGTCGAAAACTGAGATGTGGATGTTTGGTCTTACTGTGCTGGGCAAGTGGGCCTCAGTTCTGTTGGATAACACTCAGACATTGTCAAATGTCCTTAATGGGACGTCGCAAGTGGGGTGGAAATCCCCCTCATTGACAACCACTGCCCTAGTGATACCAGTATGCTTGATGTTCCCATACATGTCACTCTACGTGCATGTGTGTCTCATGTTTCTACCACCAGCAATGCTCCCCTACTCCCTCAGTTCTTTGCCAGAAAACACCTGATCCTCCTTCCAGTGATACTTTCTCTCCTGGAACCTTCCCTTACTTTCCACCTCCTGCCAGTGTTCTCATAGGATTTTAGCATAGCTCTCTACCTTAGCACTCACCTCATTGAAGTGACATTGTTGCTTATGCATCTGTCTTGAGCTCCTAGGGATTCTTACTCCTAGGGACAGGGTCTTACTCTAGTTTGTATCCAGCAGAGTACCTGGCACATAGTGGCACTCAGCTGGTATTTTAAAATTGGAGCTGAATGGGATCCACACAGGCAGCAGCTAACTATGAAATGTGCTCCCTTTTATGGGTTAGCACTTCTTGACCATTTAAGATAGTCACACGTGAATTGGCCCCAATCTTTTTGAGTTGATTGAATAGCCTCCCAATGCTATCTCTTGGGGGTACTAAGTTCTATTCCCTTCTTGCTGAGGAAGTTCTTAACTCCCAGGCATTCCTGGAAAGTTTCAGGGACCTGCAGAGTTGATGAAAGTGTGTGTATATATGCAAATAGGCATTGATTCTCCCTTTTCCTGGGGGTGGAAGCCCATAGATTTCATCAATTTTCCAGATGGGTTCATGAGTTAAAGTGTTGGAGCCAATCATTTAAACATCTACTAGTGGCTCATTTGGGTGTTGTGGAGGAGAAAGGGAGGTGCTAGACCTGGACAAGCTATTAGGGCTGAACTGCACAGTATAAACTATCAATGCAAACGAGTTCTAAGCAGGGGGATCTATGATGCCAAGTCTATTGGGGTGTCTGTGGAGGGTCCTTGGGAGGGCCCATATGCTTTAGAGTTGTTGGCTTTAGAAACAAGTTCCTTGTTCCAAATCTTTTAATGATTATAAAGAAAATGATCAATTGTCAATTGTCTTTGTATTCTATAAGTTCTTTAAAATAATGAATTAGCATATATCTTGAGAACTTAATTCTGTGCAAGGTTCTATGTTCAAGCTTGGAGAAAAAGTTCAGCGTTTTAGAGGAAAAAGCCTGGTTTCCCATCAGCTCTGCCATGTAGGTGCTTGGGGCTTTGGACAAGTGCCTTGGCCTCTCAGTCTGAGACCTCATTTATAAAATGAGGATAATACAGTCTACTCTTGTGGAACTGATTGTTTTTGTCAGTCCCCTACTTTAGGAGAAGCACTACATCCCTACATCAATCGTGGGTTTTTTTTTTCTTTAATTGTAACACCCCACACTTCAGGCTGGGCAGGCACTTGACCCAAGCTTGGCCTGTCCTCCTGAACTCAGTGATGAGCTGGAGAGTGGGCATGGGATGGGATGAGAGTGGGCATGGGATCCAAACTTTGCCCAAGCGGTGTCCTTCCTTCTATGGTTTTTTTCTAGTGGGAGACCCATCTATTCTTATTTTTAACTCAGACTGATTCAAACTGGGTTCCAGTTTTCTATAACCAAAATTGTACTGAATAATAAAGCATCTGCATTGTGAGATTTTTTTGAGGAGTAGAAATAATTTCTAGAATAGTTAGCATGGTGTCTGGTGCCTACATGCTCAAAAATATACATTAAAAAATAACAAAGCATAATGTCACAATGAAGAAGCTTCTCTATTTTGACCCATATTTGAACTTGATCTGGTAAAATTTGTTAGGGATCGTTCTCCCTTGATGTCTTTGCTCATGCAGTTCTCTCTGCTTTCAAAGATTCTCCTTCTCTACCTGCCATTGTACTTAGGTTACTTCTAGTTATTTCTGAAGTCTCTTTTGTCTTGTATTAAAACAATTACACTGCTTTCTTTTGGTTACAATTTGTCTGCTACATCTTTTCCCCGTCCTTTTCAGAGTCTTTAATGTACAGGTATGTTTCTGTGAAATAGCACATTGCTAAACAATTAAGTTCTTCATTTGATTGGTGAATTGAATCTATTTACAGTTACTGCAGCTTCAGATATGTTTGAATATATTGTATTTATTTATTGTATAGCATTTTATTTTATTCAGTTCTGTTTACTTTGCTTTATACTGCTTTCCCTGACTTTTCTTTTCTTTTTTGAGACAGAGTTTTGCTCTTGTTGCCCAGGCTGGAGTGCAATATGATCTCAGCTCACCACAACCTCCGCCTCCCAGGTTCGAGCAATGCTCCTGCCTCAGTCTCCTGAGTAGCTGGGATTACAGGCATGTGCCACCACACTTGGCTAATTTTTTATTTTTAGTAGAGGCAGGTTTCTCCATGTTGGTCAGGCTGGTCTCAAACTCCCAACCTCAGGTGATCTGCCTGCCTCAGTCTCCCAAAGTGTTGGGATTACAGACATGAGCCACCACGCCCGGCTGACTCTTCTTTTCTGTCTTTATTTCCCTTTCTATCCCTACCTGGTTTGGAAGCTATATATTTCTTTTTTTTTTTCTTTTTGAGACAAAGTTTTGCTCTTTTGCCCAGGCAGGAGTACAGTGGTACAATCTTGGCTCACTGCAAGCTCCACCTCCCGGGGTCATGCCATTCTCCTGCCTCAGCCTCCCGAGTAGCTGGGACTACAGGTGCCCGCCATCACGCCCGGCTAATTTTTTGTATTTTTAGTAGAGACGGGGTTTCACCGTGTTAGCCAGAATGGTCTCAATCTCCTGATCTCGTGATCTGGCCACCTCGGCCTCCCAAAGTGCTGGGATTACAGGTGTGAGCCACCACGCCCGGCTGGAAGCTATATATTTCATTTTTATGCTTTCAGTGGCTACCCCTAAACTTTTTTTTTTTTTTTTTTTTTTTGGAGACGGAGTCTTGCTCTGCCGCCCAGGCTGGAGTGCAGTGGCCAGATCTCAGCTCACTGCAAGCTCCACCTCCCGGGTTCATGCCATTCTCCTGCCTCAGCTTCCCGAGTAGCTGGGACTACAGGCGCCCGCCACCTCGCCCGGCTAGTTTTCTGTATTTTTTAGTAGAGACGGGGTTTCACCGTGTCAGCCAGGATGGTCTCGATCTCCTGACCTCGTGATCCGCCCGTCTCGGCCTCCCAAAGTGCTGGGATTACAGGCTTGAGCCACCGCGCCCGGCGTACCCCTAAACTTTTAATGTTTACTTAACAATATCAAGTTAATTCATACCTCTATTGCCTTACAAACAATCTAGGAATCTTGATATGCCTTAACTCTGATGTAACAGTCCCTGTCTAGCATGTTACTGCTGTCCGATATTTTAGTTCCATCTTGTTTTGGTACTGATCAAAATTATCGTCATTAATATTTTTGCTCTTTGAGAAATCAATGTTTGTTTAGTATTATCTAGATGGTAATCATCATCTTTGCTCTTCAGTGCTTCTTTATTACTCTTCTGGGTTCAGTTTCTTTTCTCCTGAAGTTTATCCTTTAGAAATTCTTTCAGGGAGAGTCTGTTGGTAACAGATTCTGTTAGCTTTTATTGGTCTAAAAACACTTTATTTTGTGTTCAGCCTACTGTTCTAGGTTGACAGTAATTTTCACTTAGTTCTTTGAAGATCTTGTTTCATTGTTTCTTGTTTCGGTTGTTTCTGTTGAGAAGTTGACTGTCTAATTGTCATTCCTCTGTAGGTAGTCTCTCCTTTCTCTCTTGTTACTTTAAATATTTTATTCTTAGGCTTTGGTGAATTATGATTTCTCTATAAGGCAGTAAAAGTGGGTTTTTATTTATTTTACTTAAAACTTTTGGCATCATCAATCTATGAATTCTTGTTTTTTACTTCCCAGCCATTATCTCTGATTCTTGCTTCTCCCCATTCTCCATCACCTTCGTCTGGAACTCTCATTAGGTGTATGGTAGATTTTCTCATTCTATTTTCATCTTTTTTTTTGTTTTTGAGACAAAGTTGTGCTCTGTCACCCAGGCTGGAGTGCAGTAGGCACGATCTCAGCTCACTGCAACCTCTGCCTCCCAGGTTCAAGGAATTCTCCTGCCTCAGCCTCCTAAGTAGCTGGGATTACAGGCACCCACCACCATGCATGGCTAAGTTTTGTATTTTTAGTAGAGACAGGGTTTCACCATGTTGGCCAGGCTGGTCTCAAACTCCTGACCTCAAGTGATCTGCCTGCCTTGGCCTCCCAAAGTGCTGGGATTGCAGGTGTGAGCCACTGTGCCTGGCCCTATTTTCATTCTATTCTCTGATAGAAATAAGAGCCATGCCTGTGTTCTTATTTCCATCATTTTCTTTCTGTATACTACATTCTGATTATGTTTCTAGATCTATTTTTATTGGCCTAATTGTTATAGTCCAAGTAAGTCTAATCTGCTATTTATCCTACTTGCTGAGTTTTAAAATTTCTGTGGTCATAACAGGATTTCCATAAGTTCTGTTTGGTTCTTTTCCAAATCTGTTTATTTTCTGTTGTGTTGTTTACATTTCATATTCATTCCTTTATGTCTAATAATTTTACACTTACTAGTTTTGTGGTCTCTATCATATTATTCATTTACTTCAAGTTCTTGGCAGTCTTATCTGATTTTGCTTTTTTCTATTTATTGACATTTGCTCATATTGTGATTATTTCTTCATGGGTTTTGGAATTTTGAATTGTGAATTCATATTCAATGAGCCTTTATCTTTAGGAATCTTTTTCATCTTGAGTTGAGGTTTTGTATCTTCTCCCTTTTTAAATCATGGTAATTAATATATTTGTGTACGTGTAATAGATGCCTAACAAACGTTGTATTTGTTGATGATATGAAAGACCCACAGAAAGACACCAAATATCCTCATTCCCATTACTGGAAAGGTACCTCATTTCTCTAAGATGTCCTCTCCAAGATGTTTTGCTTATGAGTCTGTGAGGATTTTCATTGTTGTTAAGATATACGTTCTTGAGACAAGAGGCTGTAGCTGGCCTCGGGAGAAGGGAAATGAGAACAGGTTCTGGAAGGGGGAAAAGGACAGAACAGTCCTTCCATCACAGGAAGGAGAGACAGCACTGAACACCAAACAAAGGTCAGTATCACCATTCCTGGGTTGAGATAGGGGAGCAAAGACAAGAATAGCACAGCTTCAAACTAAAGGGGTTGGAGGGAGTACCTCGTGGTATACATCAGAGGATGGAGACTCAGAGAAAGTGGGTACAGGTTTATATAATCACACTTCTGCCTTCATTAATAGTAGCAAAGGCCAACGAAAGGATACCATGTGCTAGGCACTGTGCTAAGAGCTTTACCTGGATTCTTCCATTCAATCCTCATACGAACTCACTGAGAAGGCACTGTTATTCTCCTTACTATATAGATGGGAAAACTCAAATTCAAGAGGCTAAGAAACCTAACCCACAGCCTGCAGCCTGAGAGAGGAGGAGAGCTGAAATTGGAACCCAGCTCCGTGGAACTCCAGAGTGGAATCATGCAGCAACTTGAGGGTTGAGCTCGCACTTCCATTGACCCATGGTGTGAAATATTTAATCCATGTGGTTGCTCCTCCAGGGACCCTCCCATGTGGTGGGGAGAGCTGCTGTGGATGGGCAAACCCTGTTTATAGAAATCACCAATAGCACAAAGCACATGGTAGGTGCTTAATAAATACTTACCTAATAAACGGCTAATATTTTTTCCTTTGTAGAATTGAGGAACTGAGCCCTGGAGGTTAGAATAGAATGTGTTACACTGAGACCCTCTCCTCCTCTGCCTCATCCTTGGCTTTAAAGCCCTGTGCAGTCAGCTGGAGAGACCAGTGTCCTGGACCCTTGTCCTGCAAGGAGGCTGGGCTGGGTGGGATTCCCATAGAAAGTGCCTCCTGCAGGCCACTAATGGAGATGGGAGGCACTGGCTGGCCATGTGCAGCTTCTTCTCGTTTGTTTCTGCTGAGTCCTAATATGATTAATACTCTTCTTGGTGATGAGAAGAGAATATACAATGAAGGGGATTCTGCCCTTGTCCCCACCTCCTACACACAAGTCTAGGCTCTCTTCCAATGGGCACAAACCCTGAAATTTATAAGACAGGACCGTCTGTGTTGGAGGGGCTTCCCAGGCCTGTGCTTTGCAGGTACACCCAGCATCTCAAGCATGTATCCTCCTGGGAAAGGAGACAGTCCTGTGTGTGTGTGTGTGTGTGTGTGTGTGTGTGTGTGTGTATGTTGGGGCTGGGGAACTCACTTGTCAGAAATTTGCCACCAGGATCCTGTGCCTTTCCTTTAATGGGAGTGTACTTGTTTCTTACTGTTGGCACTTTGGACCCCGTTATATTACAGGCATAATATCTCTGTGCTTTGCTAGGGAAGTGGAGCAACCCAGAAGAGGCCACTGGCTTGGGCAGGTGATGTCCCTTTCTCTGCCTTGTTTCTTAGGTCTCCCTATGTCTGTCCTTCCTTCCTTCCTTCCTTCCCTCCCACCCTCCCTCCCTTCCTTCCTTGTCTTTTTCTTCTTTCTCTCTTTCCTTTTATTTTTTACTTCTTTTCTTCCTTCTCTTTCTCTATCCTCCCACTTCTTCTCTCATGCCCCCTCTTTTGTATCTGTGAGTTTTCTCATAACTTGACCTGCCCACCCCACCACCTTTGCTTTTCCCAAAGGTGCAGTATGGCACCTGCACTTGCCATTCTCCCTTACCCCTGCCATTCTCCCTTACCCCTGCCAGCCTCCTGGGGCCTCCAAAAGTCCTGGTTTGCCTGCTTCCCAGGGCTCACCCAATAGAGCTTCTTCACAGCTTCTGTCTTGGCCTCAGGCTGTGTCTGAGACTGAGGAGCTGTGAGGTACACCTGCTGAGTTTAAAGCCTCCTGCCGGGGCATCTCCTGGGCTAATGGGGTGCCCTGGCCCCTTAGGGTGTGCAAAGGTGCAGATGCCATGGGGCACACTCCCTGCATGCCCCCCATCAGTGAGGGGCTTCTGAAGCTCTCTGTGCTGATTCACAGCCATGGGCTCACTTGGCAGTGGGGCTCCCAATGGGGGAAAGGGCCCCGTGAGCCTCAGAGGCCCAGATTAGCATTTGAAAGAAAGGTCAGCAAGAAAGGATTTCCTACGCCTGCTGGGAGCAGAAAGGAGGATGGTGAGGAGACTTTACCACCTGCCTGGTTCCCAACAGGCTCTTCTGCTGGCCAGGTGGCCTTTGAGAGGACAGAAAGCACACCAGATAAGGATTCTAACCTCAACTCAGTCGCTGGAGAGCAAAGAGGCTTTGGGCAGGTAATTAAACACCTGTAGGCTGCACCTTCCTCACTCTAAAAAGAGAAAGTCAGACAAAGTCTGTAATATGTTTTTCCTTCTAGAATTACAATGGCCCAGATGGCAGTGGGGTCAGAGGTCTGGGTGACCTCTGATAATGCTGTGCACTGACCTTGAGTCACTCTGTGTGTGACTTTGGACAAGTTGCTTACTTAACATCTGTGTAGTGGGGGTGATACTTTATGAGATGGTGTAAGTTTTTTTTTTCTTTTTTCTTTTTTTTTTTTTTTGAGACAGAGTCTTACTCTGTCGCCCAGGCTGGAGTGCAGTGGTGTGATCTCGGCTCACTGTAACCTTCATCTCCCGGGTTCAAGCAATTCTCCTGCTTCAGCCTCCCGAGTAGCTGGGATTACAGGTGCCTGCCACCACACCCAGCTAATTTTTGTAGTTTTTTAGTAGAGACGGGGTTTCACCATGTTGGCCAGACTGGTCACGAACTCCTGACCTCAGGTGATCCACCCACCTGGACATCCCAAAGTGCTGGGATTATAGGCGTGAGCCACTGCGCCCAGCCTCATGTAAGAATTAAAATGAGTAGGAAAGTAGTGCTTCCCAAAAGGCAGGCTGCTTGACCTCACGAAGTACAAAGGATGATTTGAGCTTATACTTCGGTCTTGGCACTCAGTGGGAAAGTCATGCCCTGTCCATTTCCCTCTCTAACCTTATTGCCACGGAGATGGTCAGTGTGCCTGGAACATCTCTACAACACGTACCAATTTCTCCTGTTACCAAAGGGAGTCTAGGCTTCAGATGGAGGGCTTTCATCTGAAAACAGCAAGCTCTGATTTTATAGCATTATTTCCATTTATTATGTTTACATTTACACTTGCCTTCTATTTATTTCTAATGTATTTATGTTTTGATTTGTTACTTATTTTTATTTTATTTATTATTACTGTAGTCCCCCTCTTATCTGAGGTTTTGCTTTCTGCAGTTTCAGTTACCTGTGGTCAACCACGGTCCAAAAATATTCAATGGAAAGTTCCAGAAATAAACAATTCATAAGTTTTAAACTGCTGTCATTCTGAGTAGTGTGATGAAATCTCTCACCAACTGCTCCGTCCTGGCTGGGACATAAATCATTCCTTTGTCCAGTGTATGCACCACCCACTACCTGCCTGTTAGTCCCTTAGCAGTGTTCTCGGTTATCAGATGGAAAAACTAGTATATACTGTGTGTAGAGTTTGGTGCCATTCGTGGCTTCAGGCATCCACGGGGATTCTGGGAATGTATGCCCTGCAGATAAGGGAAAGACTACTGTATTTATTTACCTGCTACTTACAGCGATGCAGGTTTTCCATGAAGATAGTGGTATAGAATTTCCTTTTGAAATAAATTTAGGTAAATAAAGGTAGTCTATTGAAGACAAATATTAGTAAGTAATTGAAAAGGCAGTATGGCGATATGGTCAAAATTGTGAAGGTGGTCTAAGTATTAGGGAAATGTGTGCATTGAATTTTGGGACATGTAAAGTGCCCAAGATGGTCTCTGGCCTCAACTATTATTCCACTAGAAGGAAGCGCATGCCCTGCCTACATGCTTTTTCTTTGCCTACCACCTGAACTCCCAGGCAGTGCTGATCTCACCAGTCTTCATGGAAGAGCCAGGGAAGACAGAGCCGAATGAGCCCTCTGGGCAGTGCGATGTGTGCCTGCATTCTATTTAGTCTGTAGATTGGTTCTGACTCAAATAATATCCCCCACTGAATTTAATGGAATGTCATTTCAATGGGCCACCACAATATGAACCATTGAAGTTAATGAAAAGTCATTTCAATGAGCTACCAGATTATGAACCATTGAATTTCTACACTAATGATAAAGGGGCTGGAATTCCCTTCTGGGCCATTATACTTTAAATAGAATATGTATTACCTTCTGAAATAAAAGCCACTTATGCATACCAACCCATCTATCTCAGTAGAGTGTCACCAAGACAGATCTTGATAGAAGAGCCAAGAGCAAGTCAAATGAAAAGCTTTAAGCCCATGACCATATATCACCAGGGAGTTCCCAGGGCTGCTAGAGCAGTTTGTGGGTTGCTTTGTTCAACTTACAGCTTTCAATTTTGTTATTAGGAGAAAAGAACAAAATGAGATTTATAGATAACCAAAGGGATGTTTTTGCATGCTTTCAATCCAGTGTAGCATCTTGCAGAAAATGCATTTTGCACAGTGTCCTGGTGCTCACAGAGGCTTTCTCTGAAGGGAAGTTTGAGCCACATGCTGGACAGTGTCTGCCTCTAATAGTCTCCCTGTTCCAGCTGCATAGTGCTGTAGGCAAGCCATCTTTCTGGAAGCATCTAAAGTTTGTGCTTAAATAAGCCCATGTCAGAGGTCCTCAGGGAGAAAGAGCTGATGAGGCACTCTGTGGATGCTACCAAATCGTAGTGGCTGCAGTGCCCAGAGAAACCGGAGGTAATTTCTTTTTGTTTGGACTTTCTAGAATGGCCAGGCAGATGGCAGGGTCTCTCCCACCTTCAGCTCTCTTTCTGGATTAGTCAGATGGCCATGCAAAATCCACTGGGGAAATCACCCTGGTGGGAGACTCAATAACTCCGGTTCTAGCCAAAGGTGAGGATCTACCTCTCCTTCCTGGCTCCAGGCAGCATTCTTAGAATGATGTTTCTTACATTCTGGAACTCTTACAGTTTTCTGCTGAAACATGGCAAGCACCTTCTACTAGGACTTTTACTGAACTTCCCTCTTGAACCCAGAAACCAGTTTATTGGTCTGTATTTATGGCTTATTTTTTTACAGGACATTGCTAGATTGGGTTTTTGTTCTGGAAGGACCCCTTCACTGTTTTATTATCTACCCCTATAGCCATTAAAGTACCAGAGATTGCCAGCTGGATACAACACACCCAAGTGAAGCCATGAAAAGGTTTCAGGACAGCAGAGCTGGAAGCAACACCCTCAGCTCCTGAATACACTTGCAAGGCCCTGAAAGATCTGAGGTTCCTCTTTAAGGGGAAGAGCCATCAAGCTCCAGATGATCCTCAGTGAGGGATATTGTCCTCTCAATATTCAAGAGTCACCTTTCCACAGGGGACCTCTAGATTGTCCATTAGTGGGACATGTCAGAGGCACAATCCTGCCCCTGTCTCCCTTGGACCTGGCTGGATACCACTTTCACCAATTCATGGAGCCAAGTCAGCCCTGACAGCTAGCAAGAGGCTAAGACCCATAGAACCACCACCGCCCCTCTGTCAGCAGGAAGAAGTTGGAGAAGACTGACCTTCATCCATTTTCCCCCAAAGATTTAGGGTCTTGGACTCTTGAAGGGTGAAGTGTTACAGTAGGTAGCCAGTCAGGTATGAGCAAGGCAGGAGAGGGTTCCCCGCAACACACCAGGAGTGTTGGGGAACCATCAGGTGATGGTCAGTGGGTTAACTGTTTCTCTAAAGTAATAATTTGTCACAGCCAGTGAGAGGGAACAGCAGTCTCCTAACAGATATAAAACAGCTGAAACTGATCAGTAGCTTCCCAATAAGGTCTCAGGAGTGGGGAAGGGTAAGGCAAGATCTTGGAAGTAGGCCAACATATAAAACCCTGTATTTAGTTGGTTCTCATGCAGCTAATAAAGACAACTGTGTAATTTATAAAGGAAAGAGGTTTAATGAACTCACAGTTCACATGGCTGAGGAGGCCTCACAATCATGGCGGAAGGCAAATGAGGAGCAACATCATGTCTTACATGGCAATAGGCAAGAGGGCTTGTGTAGGGGAACTTCCCTTTATAAAACCATCAGGTCTCATAAGACTTATTCACTGTCATGAGAACAGCATGGGAAAGACCCGCCTTCATGATTCAGTTCTCTCCCACCGGGTCCCTCCCATGACATGTGGGAATTATGGGAGGGAGTTACAATTCAAGAGGAGATTTGGGTGGGGACACAGCCAAACCATATGAAATCCCAAGTCAAGAGGTCAAGCTGTGTACTTGGTTTCTCAAGCTGCCCACTTGACCCTCTTCCTTTCCTTCCTTTCCTTACTGTTCTATGGCTTTTAAATAAACTTTCACTCCTGCTCTGAAAAAAAAAAAAAGTTTGTCTTTGCAAAAATATAGCAAAAGCAGAATTTCCTGGTTTCACAGAAAGAGCCTTACCTCTCATAAAAGCATCATGGTTTATAATTTTTTAAACCATCAAATGATCGTCTCATCTTTGGGAAGCAGGGTGCTTGGCAGCTGTGGGATACCAAGACTGAAGAAGGGATGCATCTTCCAGGGAGGCCATTGTGACATAAAGGGCTTTTAAAAAAATTCCATTTTTATTTTTGATTTGAGGGTGCATGTACAGGTTTGTTACAAGGGTATATCGTGTGATGCTGAGGTTAGTGCTTCTATTCATCCTGCCATCCAGATAGTGAACACAGTGTCCAACAGGCAGCTTTTCAGCCCTTGCTCCCCTTCCTCCCTCCCTCCTTTTGGAGTCCCCAGTGTGAGTCTATTGTTCTCATCTTTACGTCTGTGTGAACCTGAGAGTTGGTTCCCACTTATAAGTGAGAACATGGGATATTTGGTTTTCTCTTTCTGTGTTAATTCACTTAGGATAACAGCCTCCAGCTGCAAGCATGTTGCTGCAAAGAAAATGATTTTCTTTCCTGGTTGCATAGTATTCCACGGTGTACACATACCACATTTCCTTTATCCAATGCACCATTGACAGACATTCAGGTTGATTCTATGTCTTTGCCATTGTGAATAGTGCTGTGATGAACATAGAAGTGCATGCATTTTTTTTTGGAGAATGACTTATTTTCCTGAAACAAAGGGATCTTGTTTTGGAGAACATTATGACAAAAGCAGACACCAGGAAAGCAACTCAGAATTGGAATTAAATGAAACTCTTAGAGATGTTGTACTTCCTGACTTCTCTCCTTATTCCCAAGAGTGTTTGTAAGTGGGAAGGATGATCTCAGCATTGTTCTTACTTGCAAATGTTGCAAAAACTACCAGGAAGAGGCAGGAGTAAGTCCCTTGCTTCATCTGCACAGTCCCTTAGGTTGTGGTCATTGGATTATTTTGGAGCACTAGGAGTAAGAAGTCAAGTCCTGGATTGCCCAGGCATTGAACTAGAGCTTTTGCAAAGATTAAATCAGGAATACTCTAAGAAAAGGATTAGAAAGCTTTTTGGTCTGTCAGTCAGGAAGACAAGTTGTCTAGCACTGAGGAAAATCTTTTCCCTTTTGGTGCCTTCTTCACCCACCAGCAAAAATGAGTGGACTAATTTTTGCCCTGCCTACCTCCCAGAGGCAAGGCCCACAGTAGTGGTGTTCTGCTGGGGGAATGGTGACACTGATCACAGAGAGGAAAGGGAGACAGGAATCTGCAGAATCGTTATTCTGGAAGTCCTGCAGAATGGTGGTGAAAGGTGAATTCTAGGCAGGGCATTGTCCATGAGCTGTGCCTTCTTTGACCTAGCCATGGATGTCCTTTGGGGAATGATGATGTTCTTGCAACTTCGTATCTTGGCAGGCAGGTGGTGCAATGATTGAGGAGGATGCGATGAGACCACAGTATTATTTTCTCAAAACATACTGGCTTTGATGTGTTAGAAAAGAAGAGAATTACTTTGCAGGTAACATGCCCTGGCTCAAAACTTCTTCATCACAATTGGCTGATCTGAGGCCGGTGACCTGGGGCAGGGCTGGGAAGTATCCCATGGCCAGACTGACTGCCACAGGCACCTCTTTCCTACACACACCTGCTCTCCCGAGGCGCTGGAGCCAGGCTGGAAGCATGCCAGTGGAAATCTTCTGGACATCTTTTTTGACAACTAGAAGTCATTTGCACACAGTCTTACAACTTATTTAAAAACACATTAAACTTTGGAATCATCTAAATGCAGGAGTGTGCCATCTACTGAAATGTTATTCAACTATCATTTTTTAAAATAGTGTTTTCCATGATATTTAATGACATAGAGAAAATGCTAACAATTTCATGTTAAGGAAAAATCGGATAAAAGTTAGATATTTAATCTAATCCTAATTTTGCAGAAATACACACCCAAGAAAAAGTTATGAGAGAAATATAAAAATATTAATAATGGTTATTTTAGGGTGGTAAGATTCTAGGTGACATATTCTCTTTTCTTGTCACTGACTTGAAGCTTATATGAAACTTTTATATTCAAAAGTTTATAATACATATGAATTACTCTTACAAGCAGAAGTAAATGTAAAATAAATATCTATAAAAATACAAGCACCTGAAAGCTTGTTCTCTAAGTCCCACTCTCCAGCATTATAAATTACAAAGAGATAAATCACTTGAGAGGTAACAGACTTTCCTTGTCATGCCAAGTAACCTGACAGATCTAAATCTCAGTTTTCTCACCTGTAAAGTGGGAAAATAGCTAAAGACCCCCCCCCCTTTGTTTTTTTGAGACAGAGTCTCATCCTGTTGTAGTACAGTGGTGCGATCTTGACTCACTGCAACCTCCATCTCCCTGGTTCAAGCAGTTCTCCTGTCTCAGCCTCCTGAGTAGCTGGGATTACAGGCATGCGCCACGTCGCCCAGATAATTTTTGTATTTTTAGTGGAGATGGGGTTTTGCCATGTTGGCTATGCTGGTCTCGATCTCCTGACATCAGGTGATCCGCCCTCCTCAGCCTCCCAAAGTGTTGGGATTACAGGCATAAGCCACTGCGCCTGGCCACTACTGCCCTTTTTTACTTCATAAACAGACTGTGAAGACCAAGGGTGGTTAGAAAGAGGGATACTGCTGACTTTAAAAGAAAACACAGTGGTGATTCAAGGAAGGGCAGGGTTACTGGTGGCAGTAATAGTTGAGATCTGACATCAAGTCATAGTAATAATATGAACTTTGTTAGCTGCCTTCATCCACAACAGTTTATATGCTGGTAGGAGTGGTAATTAGATAATTCATACTGTTGAAGCTGTAGGGTTTTGTTGATGTTGTTTATCATTTTTTTTATGTCTATGGTGTACATGATGTTTCAAAATACATATACATTGTGGCATGGCTAACTTAATTAACATATGTAATACCTCACATACTTATCATTTATCTGTGATGAGAAGACTTAAAATCTCTTAGAGGTTTTCAAGTATACAAAACATTGCTATCCACAGTAATCACCATGTTGCACAATTAGATCTCTTGAAATCATTCCTCCTAACTGAATTTTTGTATCCTTGGACCAACATCATCCTGATCCATGCCTCCTTCCTATTCCCTGTAGTTTTTTTCCAGCAGGGTTTTCCTCTTTGGAATTTTCGTATCTCAAATTTCAGACTTAAATTAAGCCCCTTTTTTGAACATTCATGAAATAATGTCATGTGCCAGGAAAATCCACCAGATGGCGCTAGATCATTTAAAGAGTCACCGCTTGGCCTCTCCATCGCAAAATCACCAAGATTGATTGTATTGGAACTAGGTCCTAGTATTGGAACTAGGTCCAGGTTGGAGGAAAAGAAAATCCATTGCACATTAATTGCGATGCTGGGCCAACATTTCAGTAAATAACCTTTTTTGTCTTCCTTGGCTTTTACTTTAGTCCCTCTGCTTTTTTAGTATGTGTGTTTATGCACTTCCTTTTATTTCTTTTAAATCAGTTAGGGTTGTTCAGATCAGAATACTTAAGAAGCTTGAAACCGCTGACTTGCTTTTAGAGCTGCCATAGACACACATGCATGTGGTACAGAGGCTGCCCTTCTCTCTGGAAAGCTTTTGAATGAATTTAGAAATAAAAATAAGGCTCGTGGTGTTTTCAGAACAGAGGGTAAAGTTTCTACTTTTGTTGAGGCTTTCAGTTCTTGTGCCATTGAACCTCAATTTCCAGCCTGCAGACACACCTACATTAGGGGAAGACGTGCTGGGCTTATAGTGCTTCTCTATACCTTTCCCATTTCCAAGGCTGTCCAGGGACTGGCAAGAAAAGGAGTGGGCATGAGTGTTGGGTAGTCAGAGAGCTCATTTAGGCTGGAGGGGCTCTGCTGTGCCCTGGACTCTGGCCACAGCCTGGCTGTGGACATGCTGTGGACAGCATGGCATGGGGGTATGTGCACATGCAATTATGAGCTCAGGGGTCAGAAGATCTGGTTAGACTTTGGGTGTCCATTTTTGGGGTCATAGCAATTACAGTTAAGATCTGTATAATATTTCCTTCCTACCTTTCCTCCCTTCCTTCCTTCCTTCCTTCCTTCCTTCCTTCCTTCCTTCCTTCCTTCCTCCCTCCCTCCCTTCCTTCCTCCCTCCCTCCTTTCCCTCCCCCTCCCCTCCCTCCCTTCTTCCCTTCCTCCCTTCCTTCTTTTCTTTTTCCTTCCTTCCTTCCTTCCTTCCTTCCTTCCTTCCTTCCTTCCTTCCTTCCTTCCTTCCTTCCTTCCCTCCCTCCCTCCCTTCCTTCCTTCCTTCTTTCTTTCAACACAGCTTCACTCTGTCATCCAGGCTGGAGTGCAGTGGTGCAATCTCAGCTCACTGCAACCTCTGCCTCCTGGGTTCAAGCAATTCTTGTGCCTCAGCCTCCTGAGTAGCTGGGATTACAGGCATGTGCCACCATGCCCAGTAATTTTTGTATTATTAGTAGAGATGGGGTTTCACCATGTTTGCCAGGCTGGTCTTGAATTCCTGACCTCGGGTGATCCGACTGCCTCAGCCTCCCAAAGTGTTGGGATTACAGGCATGAGCCACTATGCCCAACCTTCTTTTTCATCCTCACATATAACCCTTCAAGGTAGGCAGGGAAGTTTCTGGCTTTATTTTGATTGTATAAATGAAGAAACACATCAAATCAAAGATACCTAAGTTCCTTTTAAGTTTGAGGTTCCATCTGTGCAGAGCCTTTTCCTAAATTTGTAATGCCAGGTTCCAAGTTTTCTGGAAGTGGTGCAAAAGTTTGTGAACAATGTGGAAATGGCCAGAGAGAACTGGGCAAAGGCCTGGGAATGTCTATTTCTGATGGATGGTGGCACTCTCTCAGTGCTTACCAGCCAGGCCATTTAGGGAGGTGGTGAGAGACTGGGGACTGTAGGAAGGGAAGGATATTGACTTCAACACTGAGGGTCTCTGATGAATCCTGACTAAGCCAAAGCTTTGAATAGCACAGAACTTGCTAAAAGCTTCAATCAGCAGAGGCAGGGGTGATGGAGAGAGCAGGAGATGGCATTTGAGGGGCCTCCCAGCACCCTCTCCAAAGATGCTGAGGTGATGAAGGTGATGATGGAGGAGAAAAAGCTATGGATCCTGCAGTTGGGGTGATGGAAGTCACAGCCATCGTCTGCTTACCAGTAGTCCCCGAGACTGGCATTTCAGGGGAATCCAGGCTGTAGGTGACGTCTAAGAAGGCCCCAGAGGGGATTTGCTGGTTTGCAAAATTTCAGTTTTGTGGGTGAGGGAATCCATTCTGGAGGTTTCATATCCCACTGGGGAGACAGTCCTATCCTTTGCTGTTCTTTTTATGTTCTGGGTGTTTTATTTTTAAGTTTCAAATCTTGGCCTTGAGTTAAGGAATGTCCTTAACTTTCTTGGCATGTGCTGAGGCACAAAAGCAGCAAAGTACAGCCATTGTGAAGGCTAATAAATAAAGGAACCTCAATGCCACAGTCACCTTCCTGTGCATCCCCACAGCACTTCTGGGTCCCACTTCCCCAGCCCCCTACCAGAAAAGGCCCAGGGCCTTTGCATGCTTGGGTCTGGTGTGGCACGGATGCATTCAGAGTGGCTGAAAACAGAGGCTGAGGTTGGAGATACCATGGGATAGTATGGAGAGGAGGCTCAGACAATTCCATTTTCTGGAGCACACTCTCTGCAGCTCCCTTTTACATACACTGCTTTTTGAGAACCAAATACTCAATAACACTCACCTCATTCCATTTTCTCCTTTGACTTTGGCCTTGATTCTTTCTTAGTGGATGTGTACCCTAAATCCAACGAATGTATTCTGAATCAAGCAAGAGAGAAACTTCAAATATCCTCTGCAGCCTCTCTGCCCAGCTCAGCCTCCCTTGCTCGCTCTTCCTTCCAGAGACCTCCAAGGACAAGGGCAGGGCTGATCTGACTCCCACGGAGACAGCCTCAGGTGTAAAGCTAAGGATGCTAACTTGGGCCTTTTCCATGGCTGAAAGGAACCTGAGAATTCCAATTAGGCTTAAACTAATGAGCTGGAAACTTTGGGGAAACCACTGCAGCAATGAGGGAAGAGCGTGATCATCTTCGATTTATTTAGCCCTGGAAAAACTTGTGGTCCAGCTGATAGCACGAGGAGGGACAGTGTCCAGGGGTCGCAAAGTTTCCGGAAGTGTCGGAAGGGGGATTCCCCTGGTGGTGTACGGAGACAGGCTACAGAAAAACACGGACTCCTTCTTCATCTTAAGCGCGGAGAAGGGAAGACCCTAAATGGGGAACGGTGAGCCCGAATGAAGTCTGGAGCCCCTCTTCCCCCATCTGTTCTCCTCACAGGATGGATGGAATCTGAGACTATATGAAAGGAAAGCAACCTTTTAGGGAACTCTGTTGTCTGTTGGGGCCTGCACTATCCCCAGGTCAGGTCGTCCTGATCATCTCTGCCTACTCTCTCTTGGGCAGCCTCTGTTGCTAATAAGGAAAAAGGAGAGAAACCACCTGCTGCTGTCAGAGGCCAGAGACTACCCACCGGCCTTCCTGACCCTGCCCTCAAGCCACACACGGGACATTGGGCACATAGGAAGCAGGGAGAAGAGCGAAGTAGAGGGTGGGTCGCTGTGTATATCCTGGCGTAGGGTCCTCCTCAGTTCCGAAGCCCGAGGGTCCTGGGGCGCTCAGTCTGTGGAATCGAGTTGACAGCTGGCACTCCTCCCCTACCCACTGGGGGCTCTTTTGGGAAAAAAACGGCCTGACTGGGGCGCCCCGCCATCCTCCCCGGGTACCCCACCGCTCTCGGCTGGGGGCGCAGCACCTTGGAGAGAGGCGCCTGGCCCTGCGCCTGGGCTGGGGGCGCTCTACCTGGCGCCCTGGGGGTCAGGGGCGCGTGCCGGGCCGCCGTCGAGGGGCCCTGCTCGCCCCTGCCCAGCCTGGAGCCCAGGCGAGCCAGCGCGGCGAGCCTCCTCCCCTCCCGCCTCGGGCGTCCTGAGCCCGCGCCCGCTCCAGTTGCTGCAGCAGCTGCTGCTGGCGGCTGCGGGGAGCGCGGGGCGCGCGCCGAAGAGGCTCGGGCGGCGAGGACGGAGACGAGGAGGAGTCGGAGGCAGCGAGGAGGAAGAGCGAGCGGAGGCCGAGGGGCTCAGCGGCGTGGCGACAGGACTCGGGGTCCGGGGAGCATGGGCTAGCAGGCGGCCACGGCCCGGTGGCCGGACGCGGTGAACCTGCTGCGGCCGGGCGCGCACTGGGGCGAGGAAGCCTGAGCCGAGCGCAGCCGGGAGAGGAGGGCTGGCGCGGGGGCGCCAGGGCGGAGGGGGCCGATTATCCATTATTAACGCGTTGTCGCCTAATAAGCAGAGAGCGGCTCGTTAGCCGCGCAGGAGGCGCGCGGGGAAGGGGGGTCCCCGGCCGAGCGCAGCGCACACCCGTGGCGCACGGCGGGCGGCGCGGCGCCGAGGACACCCGGGCCCGCGCGCGGAGCCGGGGCGGGCCCGGGGGCGGCACAGACCCCGGGCGCGGGAGGCCCGCGGCGCCCCCTGGGTCTTGGAGCTCGGGGCCAGCGCAGCCCGGGGCTAGCGGGGCGCGGGCCGGGGAGGGGGAGCTGCCAGCGCTCTCCATCCCCCTCCCCCCCGGGCGGGCCGGCGGCCGGGGGGAGGGCTGGCGGCGGCGGCTCGCTGTATATATCTCGGCGCACCCCGCCAGGTCGCGCACAGCGCCCCGAGCCCAGGCACCTCCCCGCCCCCCTCCCGCGCTCCGCGGCGGCGGCGGCGGCAGCAGTAGCAGCAATATGGCTGTTGATGGGTGTTTGGGGTGGCGCTGGCGGCGGGAGGAGCTCCCCCGAGCCCCTGCGCCGGCTGCCCGTTGCTAGCTATGGCAAATGGTGGCGGCGGCGGCGGCGGCAGCAGCGGCGGCGGCGGCGGCGGCGGAGGCAGCAGTCTTAGAATGAGTAGCAATATCCACGCGAACCATCTCAGCCTAGACGCGTCCTCCTCCTCCTCTTCCTCTTCTTCTTCTTCCTCCTCCTCTTCCTCCTCGTCCTCGGTCCACGAGCCCAAGATGGATGCGCTCATCATCCCGGTGACCATGGAGGTGCCGTGCGACAGCCGGGGCCAACGCATGTGGTGGGCTTTCCTGGCCTCCTCCATGGTTACTTTCTTCGGGGGCCTCTTCATCATCTTGCTCTGGCGGACGCTCAAGTACCTGTGGACCGTGTGCTGCCACTGCGGGGGCAAGACCAAGGTAACGCGCGCCCCGGGCGCCCGCCCTCTGCGCCAGCCCCGCCGCTTCTCAGCGTCCCCTGCAGCCCACCTCCTCGCTCCGCGCCGCGCAGTGCCTCCCACCATCCCCGCCTGCCTTCCCCTCGCCGCCTTCCCTTCCCTCGGCTCTCCCGGTGCTCTCGGATCGGGGCAGCGGGCGGCGCGCCGGGGGTGAGGAGTTGCCCCCAGCCGATGCGCTCCGGGACACGGACGCCCAAACCTGCCCTCTTGTTTATTGTAGGGTTGTTGGCGGCTGCGGCTGGGGCCGGGGTGGGGAACGCACAGTCTTGGGTGCCGTGGTGCGGGGTAGGGAGAGCCTACCCCTCGGGGACAGAGGGAGCTGGGGGCAGCTGGGTGCGTGTTCTACACCGCTCACCTGCTGGGGCTCGGCTCCTGGCGGTGGGCGAGAGGGAGGACATCCGCCCATACTTTAGGAACCTGTTGGGGAGATGAGTTCCTGGGGTCAGAAAGAAGGGAAAATCCTTTGGGCAAGGGAGAGAATAATTTTGCACAAGGGAATCCCGGGGGAGGAGCATGGCCCGAGATAGCAGGGGGACTTCGAGGGGCGAGAAAAGTTGGGGAGATCCATCCCAGTATTGGGGGCAGCCCATGGGGCTGCCACTTTCAGAATGTGTTGAGGTCGCATATCTGATGTAACCTCCCACTCCGTCCCTTAGGTGCTCTAGTGGAACATACCCCAAGTTCTTCGGCCTCTGTTCCTTTGCCCCCAGGCCACCCACTTTGGGTCCCCGGAAATGCCACCAGCAGCGCGGAGCTGGAGCGGGGGTCCACCTGAGGCCGCGGTTTTACGCGGAGCTTCTTCCCTGGCGCTCAAGGTGGCTAGATGTCGTCGGCTTTAGCTATTCCTGGCGCAGACGCCCACCAGCACTGAGGCTGGCGACACCTTCGATGTATGGTTGCTAGGCTCACTGCCTGGTCTGTAGTCGTGTCCCTAGAGATGTCCTCCCTTCCCCACAGCTACTAGCTGGAATGGGGGGCCCGACACTGTTTAATAGAAAACTGCAGAGTAAAAAAGAAAGAACTGGAAAAAAAGAGAGTGACCCAGCTGCCTTCTTTCTGAGTAATTCCCATCCTAGGAGACTTCACAGCACGAACCGTTTTGGAGGGAAGGGACATCCAGGGGAATAGTGCAGGGTAGATGCACATTGCAGCCTCCACATGTTCACATATTTTCTAGTAAAGTTAAACTGAGGACCCCTCAAACTTCCACAGGGCACAACTACTTGTAGCAGCCTCCTTAGCGGCTGAGAGAAGTAGGGAAGCCAGGGGCTATGGGTGAAGGCTGACTATGAAAACACCAGGGCGAATGGAGGCTCTCTCTCCTGATCATTAATTATACATCCTGTTGGGTGCTGGAGCTCAGCTGTGTTTTGTGGCAGCACATTTGTGTTTTGGAAAATACTGGTGTATTGGAACAAAGGGAGAAATATGAAAACCGTCATTCTCTTCGTCATTCTCTGACTTCTCCGGAGGCCTGCAGGTGTTGGCCGGAGAGTTTTCTTTGGAATTACCTTCTCAGCCGTAGAGGTTCTTTCTTATTTGTTAAGGGGGAAAACCTCTCACCTGCCAGAGAAGCCCTCAGGTTAAGCAAAGCCCTATACACCAGATCCCTGCCTAGCCTTCCTGCTGAGAACAGCTTATTCCTGGAGCCTTCAGATTCCCACATTCCCTCTCTCCATCCTCCTCCAGCTCCCCCAACAGTCTCGGGAATTTTGTTCCCCGGTTTACTGCGATTCAGCGACTGTCTTTAGAGGAAAGATAGCTCACAGTTGTGTGTGTCTGAAACGTTCCCTAGATGGAGTGATCTGGGTGAACTTTTTAACAGCTTGCTTTCTTTCAGGCAGTGGGCAGTTTTGATCATAATGAAAACTTTTTCAATGATTCAAAATAAGTTGTGGTGTTTTTGTGATCCTGGGGTCCTAAACACAGCTTCCAAAATATTTTTACGCTAGGGAGTACATAAATGCAATTGCTGTGTCTGTAATGAAATGCTAATCCCATTGCACACACAAAGGATCTCCTAAATGATGAGCAAGCATAACTTCTGTCAGTTTACTCCAGAAAATAGGTTTTTGGCAACGATTAGAAAAAACAATTCATAAATATTTGGCTATATTTTGTAGCTCCAAGACCTGCTGAGTGGACATAAATGGAAGTTAGTTGCTATAAGAAGTCCGCCAGGGATGAGAGGTGATGGTGGTTGGTTCGGAAGATGTGAGGACAGTATAGAATGAGTGCAGGTTCCTTTTGATACCATGAGTCCATTTTAAAGCATGCCCAGAATCTCTTGATATCTGCCCCTAGATTCGCTCACTTAAGACATAGGTAGCCAGCTCATTATAAGCAATAATGGTAAGTTAAACCTTTTAAAAGCTTTTCTTTCTATGCTTGAGGTCTGTAATTTTATTGCAATTGTGTATGTGTGTTTGTCTTTTGTTCTTTTTGCTTTCCAAGTATTTGGTAGTTTTGTCAAGACTCAATACACAGGCATGTATTGGCTTAAGTTTAGAATAATAATTTTTGTGCTAGATTTCCCAAGAAAACATAGGCTGCCTTTCCAGAAAATTCTACCAGCCCTCAGATGGGTTCACCCTCACCATCCTTCAGCCCCAAGATGGCTTGATCAAGAGCTGGATTCCAGAGGAAAGCAGGTCTTTTGTAGCATCTAAAATTCTATGGGAGATAAAATTCAGCAAGGACCTCCAATTTCATGAGTGTTTGGTCTCTGGGATTGCACCATCCTTTTGGATCAAAGGAATCCAAGACTGTGGACATTCATCGTGGGACATCTCTTCATTAGTACCTCTGGTCTCTGAATCTCAAATAGTGAATGACTTTAGTCTTTTGAAAAGAGTGGCATGTGAACTTTTTCAGAAAGTGAAGAAGAAAACATTACAATTTCCTCCTGTTGGGAACTTGGTCACAGTTATTCCAGTACTGTGTTCTTTGCTGTACTTTTTCACATTGTTTTTTTCTTTGTGGGATTTCATCAGAGCTCTCTATTCACTTGGGTGTGACATTGTGAAGTTCAATCCTGTCGTAGACTATATTGAATAGGGAGCTGCTCTGATAGCCTGAATAAAGCCATGACTTTGAAGAAGTTATTTAACCTCTCTGGTGTCTCTCTTTCCTTATGTATAAAATGTGGGGATTGAATTCTGTGAGTTCTAATGTCTCTTCCTGCTCTGTGATTTGATTTAGGAGAGAGGGAGAGTTGAGGAATGAGGGTTAAAGTTTCTAGCTCAGAATGTGTTTTGCAATCCCTCAGCAATTCTTCTAGGAATTCAGCCTTGGGTCAGTTACATATCTTTATTTCCATCTTCTGCTCGTCTTTCAGCATATGGTCCACTTCTCTTTAAATATCTGGGGAAACTGAGGCCAACTTCCTGCTGGAGCTGTGGTTTGCTGAGGGGCCTGAGTGTGGCTGGGCATAGAGTTATTTCTATTCTCAGTTTGAGCTGCTGTCCTTGCAGAAGCTTGGGCTTGATCAAGGATGGTCTGCGTGTAATGAATTATCGAGATGTTGTCTCCATGGCTGTGCCTGAGAAAACAACACGTTTTCTCTGTCAGGCTCGTGACTAATGTAAATATCAGATCCCATTACAGCTTGGTAATTACCCAGGGTCTGGCCTGACGCATTCAGTCAGGGTTGGAGCTTCGGTGCCATGGAGCTCTTGATTCCAGATTGGCCCTGGTGCCTCATCTCATCGTGTCCTGGGGATTGGCTGCACCGGATGACCTTCAGATACTCCTTTTTGAGCAGATTACTTGGGGTGGCCTTGGAGGAGTTCTCGGGTTCCAGTCATGGGGGAGCTCCAGCTGGCCGCCCTTGTCCAGAGAGCTTGTCCAGAGAGCCTCATTCCTGGCTCTCTCTTTCTCCTTTTTTCTTTATTTTCTTGAGACGGAGTCTTGCTCTGTTGCCCAGGCTGGAGTGCAGTGGCGTGATCTCAGCTCACTGCAGCCTCCGCCTCCTGGGTTCAAGCAATTCTCCTGCCTCAGCCTCCCAAGTAACTGGGACTACAGGCACATGCTGCCACACCCAGCTAAGTTTTGTATTTTTAGTAGAGATGGGGTTTTACCACATTGGCCAGGATGGTCTTGATCTCCTGACCTTGTGATCTGCTCACCTTGGCCTCCCAAAGTGCTGGGATTACAGGCGTGAGGCACTGCGTCCAGCCCCTCGCCCTCTTTATGGAAATGCACATTTTAGTACAAGACTCTGCAATCGGACAAACCCAAGTTCAAATCGTGGATCCCACATTTATTAGCAGGGCATCTTTGACTGCCAACCGTGTTGAGCTTTGATTACTTCACCCATACCAAGAGCATACTGATGCTTACTTTGTAGGGTTCTTATAGGGAGCAGGAATAATGGTCATATAGCACCCTGCAAATGCCAGGCACTTAGCAGGGCTCTTGTAAGTGGTAACTATCATAGCTTCACGAAGTGCTGAATTTATTTTCCCTTTGATTCATTGAACTTTTAGCCCCTGAAGGGCTCAGACTATAACAAATACAATTTTTGAGCCAAAAGGAGCCTTCAGATCCTGAAGTATACTGTCATAGGTCCAAAAACCAGTTAGAGTAAGACTGAGACATGGGCTTATCGCTCTTGGCTATTGCAAGGCTAGAAGGTTAAGGCAGGGCAGCAGAGGTAGGCTCCATCGATGAGGTCCTGGCAGGATGGTTACAGTTTTGATGGTGGGGTATCAGTGGACGAACATTGACAGTATGCGGGACCAGGAGCTGCCGGGCTGGCAGAAGGGAAACACTGTGGCGTTTGGTGGGCAGTTGTGGTTGTCCAGCATTGTACCCTTGAGGAGGGACAAATTCCACCCCTGTTATCCCAAGTCCAGAACGCATAGACCTGTCTCCCCAGTGATGTCACAGTCTCTTGGCCAGGACACTCACTGTCTACCTAGACCAGCTTTTCCAAGACACCCCCTCGGCCAGTGTTTCCCAAAGTGTGTTCTGTGGCACACCTGCCTTTTAAATTACGTTGTGAAAAAAAATCAGCAGGCATGGCATGGCTGAGCTTCCCCCTTTGGAGGGTCACATCACAGGCTTGGCAGCATCCTGCTGGTAGAGAAATTGGTTAAAATGCCCTCAAATGTGCTACCTGTGAGCAGTCTTCCTCTGGTGTCAAGGCTGCTGTGCAGTGCCCAAGGTTCAGCCTGTGATCCTGGGCAAAGACATCATGCCTTTGTGCCTCAGTTTCCTCACCTGCAGATTGAGGTCTATGATAGAGCACAGTCTCATGGGGGTGGTTTTTTTCACCAACCCCACTTTATAGCATTTCCTAGGAGGACACTAGGAACCTATGGCCTCCTTTTGGGAGCCTTGGTCTAGCCCTGCTTCCAGGTGCCCAGGAGACTTGACCAAACATACATCAGGAGGAAAAGAAGAGCTGCTTGCCCCCTGCTGTTTGGCCTGGAGGATAAAGCATTCCAATGGGAAGGCCAAATGGACCTTCTCTTTGCCTCACGGCTATTTTGTTCCCTGGATGGGGACATTCACTGGGTGGCTGATAGCTAGGAGTAAGTGCTTGCTTTGGGGCTGTCTCTCTCTGTCTCTCATCAGGGCATGAGAGACCTGGTGCAGAAACAGTTACATTGGCATTAGATTGCAGTGCCAGGACCTCCTTCCCAAAGTGGGTGTCCCAGCTCACACTGGCAGTGACCATGCTAATCTGTGAATCACAGCAGCCAGCACCACCTTGCTGAGCTGCAGATCCCTTGGAGGGTTGCCTCTGTGGTTCCAGTGAAAGGGCTGTTTGTGCTGTGATGCTGGCCCTGGGCCCTGTGGGGAACACTGGGTCCCTTGGAGACATCCCTGGGGATCAGGCAAGGCCACGCCTTTCTGTGCACAGTCAGGGAGCAGATCAAGGGTGTCTCTTTTAGAACTGCTTCTTGGGTGGGTGGAACCCCATGCATCAGGCACCTAGAAAAGGAAACTCGGGGACCCTCGGAGGCAGGGGTGTCCTAGTACTGTGGACAGAAGGCCCGGGGAATGTTCAGTGGGGATATCAGATCTTTATCTTCAAGGACTGGAGAGTGTCTCTAGGCCTGGGCTTCTCAAACATTTTTTTGTTTTTGGACAGGGTCTCACTCTGTTGCCCAGGCTGGAGTGCAGTGGCATGATCACTGCTCACTGCAGCTTCAACCTCCCAGGCTCAAGATGATCCTCTCGCCTCAGCTCCCCGAGTAGCCAAGACTATGGATGTGTGCCACCACGCCTGGCTAGTTTTTCAATTTTTTATAGAGACGGGGTCTCCCTATGTTGCCCAGGCTGGTCTTGAACTCCTGGGTTCAAGTGATCTTCCCATCTTGGCCTCCCAAAATGTTGGGATTACAGGTGTGAGCCACTGTGCCTGGCTAACTCAGACTTTAATATGCTCAGGAATCACCAGGAGCTGTTAAAATGCAGGCTGTGATGAAGAAGATCCAGTGTGGGACCTGAGATTCTGCTGGTCTGGTGAGACACAGGCTATGCTGATGCTGTGCAGACCACACTTTGAGTATCAAGGATCTGGTCCATCCCTCAGCCTCCGGGCAGTCCGTCCCTGAAGATCGGATTATTTTTAAATATGGAAATTCCCAGCTCTTAAAGGGGGAAGGGATGAGAAGCAGAAGGTTTGCTGTGCCAGACCATTGGGTGGAGAAAACTCCGTTCAGGCCAGGGTAGCTGTGGTACAGGCTGGGCTCTTATTTGTGAAAGCTGATGGTTCAGGTGCCTGCTCCTAAGGAACCCATCAGCACTGTGGATTTAGGGTTGGGTTGTGGCAGCCAGAATAGTGTTTATAGGGTGTGGTCTGCGTGTTACCCACCAATGTGTGGGCTCTTCCTCGTGCCAGTTGGTCATTCTGCAAAGGGTGTGACTTCCCGAAGTCCAGGAGGGCAACCCAGCCAAACCACCTCCTTGCAAAATTAAAGGCTGTGGTGTTACCAGGGATGCACTGCGGTGATGCTCCAGGCTGGCTGGGGACCACTCCCTCTGGAGTGTTTGAAGTCAGTGGGCATCAAGACTGCCAGCCTGATTTTCCGTAGGGGCCTGGGTGGGCCTTCCCAAATGGAGGGTTCAACCTCAAAGAATTGGCTGAAGAGCTGCCCGTGGAGTGACTGGGGGACACAGGTGGAACCGTGCTATGCGGCCCTCCAATGCACTTCTTAAGAATTCCAGCAGACGAAAGTGAAAGTAGCTCCTTTTCTCACCATACAAGGGTTTTTCACAGCTCACACTGTCAGGGACTTTTTCCATGAGATGTACTTTTAATGTTGTTTCATCATCAGAGGGGAGAACCATGAATGTCTGCAGCAGGCAGAATGAAGAAGGACTTGGCATTGTGGCCTGCACACAGTAGGCCCTTAAAGAAGTCTTCTGGTTATAATTATTGTTGTTGTTTTGGCTTGTGTTGCATATTAAGTGCATACGATGTGCCAGAAACCAAGCTAGGTGCTGGGGGAAAAATAAGTAAGACCCAGTTCTGACTCCCTGCTCATTAGGACTTTTATTAGTACTTGACAGGCTGAGCAGAGGAAAAAACAGTTATCTTCTCATGGAATATGAACATCTGATCTTTGAATTGCCTGCAAACTCCTTGAGGGCAGGAACTGAGTCATACAAATGTAAACACACATACATGTTGGAAGGCTCTTTCCAGTGGTTAGCTGGGGCCTGAATGAGAATGCATTGGTTGGGGGTGGCAAATATATTTTGCTGCTTTTTTGGGTAATTTGTTAGACACTATGGAGAAACTCCTGGTGAAAGGGATGGACTTGGTTTGTTGACAACATGGTGCTTGAATCATTCGTGGATTTTAATTATTCATGCCACCTGGTCTCTCTTGATCAGTAGCTAACAAGGATTTAGTTCATAAGGGGCAGCTGTTTGTGAGGTGGATGAGTCAGGCAGAGGAGGGAAGGGCAGTTTCAAAAGAATGGCTGCTTTAAGATGTAACTTGCCTTGTTTTTGGCATTATTTGGTGATTGTCTTGGGACATTATGTCTAATTGCCAATCTGGAAATGTAATTGGCACTCCAGGCCCAGAATGGGTATACTTAACATTGTCAAGCTGAGCCTTGGAATCACCTCCCTGTAAGATCTCGTTACCTGTATGACTAATACTTCTTCACGTGGCCAAAATCAAAATTATTTAACACATCTCATGTGTTTTCTATTCTTTATGCTGTTTCACTGGCCTCTCTACCAGATTTTCTTGGGGACTCAGATCCGGTGGACTCTGGGCATTTCAAAGCGAATTCACAGGAAAGCCTGAATTCCAGCCTTCTCCCCCACCTCCTCTCGCTACAGTCTTTCTTTTACATCCTCTTTCCTTAGTGGCTCGCATTCCTGTGGGTTTCTGTGGAAACTTGGTGCTATTTAATTTTGGTTTCTAGCACAATAGGGAGGAATACTTCAATTTGGGGAAGAAGTAATTAAGATAAACATGTAGATCTCCCCATTATCAGAGTTGACTTTTACTTGGGGGAGGGGTGTTTTTTTAAAAGGAAAAATAGGATTTTAGACTTTTTTTTTTTTTTTGAGACAGAGTCTTGCTGTGTTGCCCAGGCTGGCAGGCTGGAGTGCAGTGGCATGATCTCAGCTCACTGTAACCTCCTCCTCCTCCAGGGTTCTCGTGCCTCAGCCTCCCGGGTACCTGGGATTACAGGTGCATGCCCCCATGCATGGCTAATTTTTGTATTTTTAATGGAGATGGGGTTTCACCATGTCGGTCAGGCTGGTCTTGAACTCTGACCTCAAATGATCCACCCGCCTTGGCCTCCCAAAGTGCTGGGATTACAGGCGTGAGCCACCGCACCCAGCCGGATTTTAGGTTTTTGATTTGAAGTGAAATTAATTTCCATCTGTTAGCTGCTGAAGTCTGGGTCCGTGAGGTCTTTTGCAAAAGAGTTTTTAAGGCAAGATTGTCAGTAATATTCTTTCCAGGGTCACTTCTAACTGTACAAAACTGTTCAGCCACGATGGGTCTGCATCTTTGCACATCATTGTAAGCCAAATTATCTACAGGCTGTTGGGCTGCCTGTATGTGCATTTCAAGTTGGGAGTATAAGATGAGTATTTATTTTATTTTCCTGTTCCATGTCTTATTCTAGATCCTTCATCCCGTTTAGAGACTGGACAGTCCTCTCTGTCTTCATCTTTGGGAGTGAACTGGGGCTGGGGGGTGGGATCGAGAGTGGCCTCTGCTGGTTGGGGGCTTCAAGTTTGTAGTTTAGTAGACAACAAATAGCGACCTGATTTAACAAGTGCAGAAACGCATGGAACTATAAACTCACAGAGGTGGAAGGAAGCTTTGGGGCCTCAGGCTCTGTGTGCTTCCTCCCCAGTGCTGGAAGCCCACCTACCAGTGTGTTTATGATCTCCTGAGGCCACCATTCTACTGGGGACAAACCCACCTTACGATGAACTTGGAAAGATCTTTCTGTTTGCACTAGTCCCTCTTTGCTTCTAGTCTGTGTCTGGGACATGCAGAACAAGCCTTGGTGGACGGTAGATTTCAAATTCTAAATCCAGTCCAGGAAGGGACAGAGCTGGGTAGTGTTTCCATGTCCGCAGTGTTGTTGACCTTAACCTTAACTTGTGTTTCCTCCTTGAAGGCCACTTTCTTTTTCTCCCTGGCTTCCCTGGGTTCCTCCTCCTCCTGAGACTGTGTGGTTTCCCTTTGCCCTTTGCCCAGAGTTCAGAAAACGACCCATTCTGGTTGTTTCTTAAAGTTTGCCTTCTGAGGTCTTTTTGGTCTTGTCAGCAGCTGTGGCTGGTGGCTTTTGGCTGTCGCTGGGCCATAAATTCACCTCCTTATCAAAGTCACGTGCCCTGTATCTCCCAGGTTTAGCCCCCTTCTCAGTTTCATGGGAGGGTTGTAATTTTGGGGCCCTGCCAAGAATCTGGATGTAGGGTGCGGAACCTTTGTTAGGAAACTCGAGCTGGATTCCATTTTCTAGGTGTTGACTCTTTTCCACCTAGGGAGACAGACAGTGCTCTTGAACCTCTTTTTGCATCACTTGAATACAGCCACTCCTTAGAATAGGAGGCTGTTTCTTCCCCACCTGATTATTGGGTCTCCTTTCCTCTGTGGCTCCTGTATACGTCTGCTGTCATCTCCCCTATTTTGTTGAACTGAAAGAAACCAGAAAAGAGAGCAAAACACACAAGGGAAGAAGGTGAGGGAAGGCAGGAGGTAGAGGCAGAGGTTCACACCAAGGAAAAAAGAATTTCTCCTCTGAGAGTTAGGGGTTGGATAAATAGCTGATTGGATGGATTTTGGTTTTAGTTCCTTTACCTTTGTCTTAATGAATAAATCATATCGAATGACCTCACTTCCAAGGAGTAAAGCATATATAAAGACCAGTGAGTAGAATGAGTTCACTTTTGGAAAATTTTAGCTCTTCAAACGAGACATTCTGTCTAATGAACTGATAGCACACGGCCTGTGTGGCTCAGAGGTGAAGCGTTGGAAGGCTTTGTGGGGAATCTTCTTTGTGTGCTTGTTAACCGAGAGCAGAATTCTGCTCCTCTTCAGGAGAAGTTGCCACATTCACATTCTTTTCTCTTTATGTGGTTTTGGAAAGTCGACCCTTTGTGACTCTGGAAGGGGAAAAAGTGGACCTCGAGTTATTCAAACGGAGAACTCAGAGATAAGCGTTCTAAGGCTTGGAGGAAAGATTTGGAAGATGAAAGACCTTACCCAAGTGCTAGGGATTTTTATGACCAACATTAGCTGGCAACAGCTTAATATACATTGTTGTTCTCCTTCCTGCATCTGGGAACACTTTCCTCCCAGAGCTTAGAGGAATTATTTCAGCTGCCCATGAATTATGGCCGTTTCTCCTGTGGATTGTGGCAGCCACAGCCAATCAGGTGATAGATTCTTGAAGAGTATAGGAATGATGTCTCTAGCTAAGCCCACAAGAAGGCTCAACAGTTTGTCTCAGTCTAAAAAAATCCCAATCATTTCTTAAGTTCTTTCACAACCCTGTTTTCTTCATAGGATTTACTTTTTAACTTCAGCGTTTTATATTCTGTCCTTAATCCTAAATGCACTATATGTTCATTGTAGAACATGGGGATGTCCAGGGGCATTAAACAAAAAGGACACAGTCACACCTGTTAGGACGGCTATTGTCAAAAAAATAGAAAATCACCAGTGTTGGTGAGGATGTGGAGAAACTGGAACCCTTGTGCAGTGTTTGTGGGAATGCAAAATGGTGCAGACGTGGCGGAAAGCAGTATGGCAGTTTCCCAAAACAAATTAATCGTTGAATTATCATATGATCCAGCAATTCCACTTCTGAGTAGATATCCAAGAAACTTAAAAGCAGGGTCTTATGGAGATATTTGTACACCCATGTTCACAGCAGCATTATTTACAATGGCCAAAGGTGGAAGCAATTCAAGGGTTCATTCATGGATGAATAGATTAGCACATTGTGGTAGGTACATGCAGCAGAGTATTATTCAAGTCTGACACATGCTACCACATGGATGAACATTGAGGACATCAGCCAAATGAAATAAGCCAGTCACGAAAGGATAAGGTCCACTTATATGAGGTACATAGACTTGCCAAACTCATAGAAACAGAAAGTAAAAGGGTAGTTTCCAGGGGCCAGAGGGAGGGAAGTGTTTAACGGGTATGGAGTTTCAGTTTTGTAAGATGAAAAAGTTCTGGAGATGGGTTGCACAACAGTGTGAAATATGCACTTTTTAAAGTGTGAAGTACTACACACTTAAAAATGGTTAAGATGGTACATTTTTATCATCTGTGTATTTCACCACAATTATAAATAAACATTTGAGAAAAGGGAAAAACATTCCTCCAAACCCCCCTCCAGGAGATGACCACCATTATCTCTGGGCACATTTCCTTCCCTGACATATTCTTTACCGTGGCGTTCTTGTTTTGTTAGTGGGCAGCTAATATTCTTCCTCTGAAGATTGCAACCCCTCTAGAAGTACCCAGGCTGACTTTGAGTTAGGCGCTGCCCACATTGAGAGCAGACAAATGAAGAGAACAACCCTCTTTCTGCCTGTAGGGTCTGGTTTAATGGTGTCTACTCTTAGAGTGAAGTTAAGGGAGTGCTGGATTTTTTATTTTGACACATGACAAGTGACCAGCTACAGTGTCTTAGACAAGTCATTGGCTCCGAGCCTTAGTTTTCTCATGCATATAACACATTCTCTGATTTCTTGATTTCAATATAAAGCCATTTCTTAAGTCAGATTTTAAAACTGTCATTTTTACCTGGTAAAGAACCAAAGATTAAGTTATTGAGGGCAGTGGATCCAGGGAGAAGTTCTTGTTCTACTATAAAACACAAGAGTGAAATTTGATTGACATGTCCCCAGAACTTCAATATTGACTTTGATGACATATTTAAGAATTACAATCTGGGGACACAGGCCCCATTGGAAATACCATCAAGCCTGTCATTTAAAAAAAAAAGTCTCAGAAATAGGTTTTTGTGACTCTGCTATTACTTCTAATGATATAGCCACACCACTATTGAGGTTTTAATTTTAATTTTTGGTGTGGGGGAGTGGTTCAGAACATCTTAGATTATAGACTATAAATAGTGTGCTATGATAGGCTGGCTTTGTTGAGGTTGAACATAAAAAGAAACATCTGATTAAAGAGAAGGTCATGCAAATCAACTTACTTTGATCCTTTTCCTTAACTTGCCCCCAAAGGCAGCCCTGGAGCCAGAATGTTCATCTCAGCCCTGTTCCACAGCATTCCAGCTGCCAGAAGCAGGGATAAGATTACCACGGCTTCTGTGGCAAAAGAGCAAGTGTCTGAAGGGATGATTCCCAAATACTCAATAACCTCCGGAAAAAACTCCCCCGAACCGTAAGCAGCCGGCACATCAGAACTTACTGGAATAGTTCTCTTAGGTTACATAACATCGATTCGATTATGCTACCGGAGCCATGCATTAAATTTTAACTTGTCACAGATACATTACATTAACACTTCACAGATCCACAGAGTACCAGGTAGCTTTGGGGTGTTGGTAATTGTGTGGGACTTGCTGCAATCCAGGCAAAAATACTTAGTTGTACATTTTGTTTCTTCTGTACTACAGTTTAACTCTTATCAGGGGTGCAAACATCCTCCAAGTATTCTTTTTTCTTTTCTTTTTTTTTTTTTTTGAGATGGAGTCTTAGTCTCGTCCAGGCTAGGGTGCAGTGGCATGATCTCAGCTCACCTCAACCTTTGCCTCCTGGGTTCAAGCAATTCTCTTGCCTCAGTCTCCCACATAACTGGGATTAAAGGCACGCACCACCATGAATGGCTAATTTTTTTGTATTTTTAGTAGAGACAGGGTTTTGCCATGTTGACCAGGCTGGTCTCGAACGCCTGATCTCAAGTGATCCACCAGCTTCGGCCTCCCAAAGTGCTGGGATTACAGGTGTGAGCCGCTGCACCCTGCTGCTCCAAGTACTTCTTACAAAATAAACTAAACATTTAGACAATAGTGATTGCCACTGTAGTACTGAATGCTTGATTTATGACCATGAACCAGATATGACAGAGGTTTTTAAAACTCTGTGAACCTTTTCATTTTCCAGTGACAGGCAATGCAAGTGCTGTATTTTTAATTGGTCCCTTTTTAAAGTCTGGAGCTGAAATGTTATCATGCAAATCTCTCCTAAGTTGCATGGAAACTAATAAAATCACGAAGGTTTCTATTTGTACTCTATGAACACAGACTGTAATGAAACTGAAACAGCTATCTCCAGGGATGATGCTATTTAAATTCTAGGCAGGGCTTTAAAATGATTTTCATGGTGAAAACAGAAATTAGCAACTGAGATGTTCCTGTTCTTTCTTCCCCATTTCACCAGTGCCTGTTCACCCATGATCCTTTTTACTTTCTGACCTCAGAAAGAATGAATGTAAAGCAAGAACCTCCAGTCTCTAAGAGACCCTGTCTATCACTGGTTTTAGAAAACAGCAATGATTCCTCCTCAGGTCTTACATTTATTTCCAGACCTACTGGCACTTTTGTTTGGGGAAGTCTTTCTGTGGGAATTAGAGTTACTGTTTTCTTAGGGGAAAGAAATTAGAACAAACTTGTTTGAGTGGCTTCTATGCATTAAGCATTGTTTGAAGCTCCTTATGTTTATTCTGTTATTTAATCCTCAAAACAATCCTGTGATGTAGGCCCTTTTCAAATTCCCATTTTACAGATTAGAAAATGGATGCATAGAGAATAAAAATGTTTTTCTTTTTTTGGATAACAAACTTTGAGTGATTACCGTGTGTCTGGTTGTTTTTAAACTATAAGTATTATATAATCCTCACAACAACCCAGTGAATTTGGTGGTATTATTATCCTCACTTACGGATTTGCAAACTGAGGCACAGAGAGGTTGAGTAACTGCTCAGGGTCACACACAGGTGAGGGACAGAGCCAGTTTAAATCCAGGCAGGTGGGCTGTTGTCCCATGCACCTAATCCCACACTGTACACCTCATTTATACCTCCTTAGCTCTTCCTGGCCACAGTGTGAGGGAAACTCTGATGACATAGACAGGACTGAAAAGAGGAGTGGTGTATTATTGTTCCTGGATGAGATGTGAGGTCCCTTGACAAGTTCAGAGAGTTTCATACTACTGAATTCTCAGGTATGTCAATTCCCAGGATGAGAAGGAACCTTAAATGCTGTCTAGTCCTATTACATTCCCTGAGTCTTAGTTTTTCTTGCTGGAAAATGGGATAATCACCTTTTCTCTACCCGACAGGCAGCGGGCTGTGTACAGTCATGCAGGTTACTCAATGTACAACTCCAGGACTGCTATGAGATTCACATCAGATGACATCGAATTGTACTTTATGAACCACAGCGCATGTGCCACATCTCTGTGCTGAGGGGTATGTGGGGGCACAGAATCAATATTGGGTCATTTTTCTGAGTGTCAGCAGTCTTCCATGAAGTTTTGGAGAAAAATAGTGTTTTTTTCTCCACCTCCTGGGCTCAAGCTATCTCCCACCTCTGCCTCCCGAGTAGCTGGGACTGCAGGCTTGTGACTACAGGCATGCACCATCATGCCTGGCTAATTTTTTTGTATTTTTGGTGGAGATGGAGTTTTGCCATATTGCCCAGGCTGATCTCTAACTCTTGGGCTCAAGTGATCCACCTCTCTCGGCCTCCAAAGTGCTGGGATTACAGGCGCGAGCTGCTGTGCTCAGCAGAAAAACACTATTTTTGATATTAACATTTACACTGTACACAGAATTTACTGGAGATAGGATGCAGAATTTAAGTAGATTTTTAAAAACTTGAGAGAGAGGTGTGTGTGTGTGTGTACATATGTGTGAGATGCACACAGATCCAAGAGAGCATAGGGGATCAGCAAAGTTTGTACCCACCAGCAAAGTCTCATCATTAAACCATGGGCCTGTGCATCCTGGTGTGGAATGATGCCTTATTATCCCCACACACTGCCTGCTCATATCTCAAACTCTGAAACTGTGTTAGTAAAAGAATGGGAATTCTGTGAAAGGGAAATAAATATATCCAAATTCCAGATCTGTTAAAATTTAGTGCATTTGGATGTTGGTGCGACAGAGAATTTAATCTGCACACTCAGAAGAAGGTAGTGGTTAACTCATTCAGTGGTTATGAATCTTCCTTGACTTAGAAAGATCAATTCCTCGTGCCTCTCCACCTCCACGGCCTGGAAATACATTATTGTATATTAATATGTCTCTCTTTCTAGACCATTGGGCATTGTGGCCATGTGCCTGCCAAACCCCATGCGTGAGAATATTTTGGAAGCAGGAGACAAATTGGTTAGTTAGCAAATCTTTATTAGTGTGGCTGTCCTTTTCCTGGGGATATGGGGTCATGTGAGACATCATTTCCTCTCTGGCAACACCAGTAACCACATTGCATGATTCCAGGGTGCCATTCACATCCTGGTCATGAATGATGCCCTATGGAGTTGTGCAGTGCACAGCCTGCATGCCCATATGTGTTGTCTTTTCTAGGCATCTAGCTGTGTTTGTATAAAACCCTTACACAACAAATTAAAAACACAGTGCAAGGCCCATAATTCTTAATGGCAATGTGAATAACAGAAACACCAAGAATTTGGGATTCAGAAAAGGGGGAGAAAACAGAACTGGCCATAGAGGGAGTGGCCAGAGAGAACCCACTGGGGATGTGGGGTTATGACAGCAGCACCATCCTATCCTCCAAGTCCAGCCTCTGCAACAGGTGATCTCCCTAACTTCTGATCACTGTGTAGCCGCTGACATGATACAAGAGGCCTCCCAGGCCTCTGTGCCTGTTCTAAGCATGAGCCTTGGAGAAGAGAGAATGCTCGGTGCCAGCTCATGTGTATCCCATGGAAAAGGAATAATAGGACCCTGAGGACTTAGAAAAGCCTTCTCTGTTGCCAACTGTGCTATTTTTACCTCCCTCCCACGGCTCTTGCTGTCCCCAGGTGTTTGTCAGCAGAGTGTCTTGCACCTGCATGGAAAGTGGCAGTTAGGGCCCAGGACTGCCTTGTGCTGTGCAGGCCACAGCAGTCTCCTTACCAGGCCTGGCGGCCAGGCCTGGCCTCTGAGGCTGGCAGGCTGTGGTGAGGATGGTTGCATAACTGGCCTTTCTGCTGCTGGTTCTGGGTGAGGTCGAGCCAGAGAAAACAGGTCCGCAGTCCACAGCCCTTCCCGGGCACTAGTGCAGCAGACAGGCTTATGGGCCTGGCAATGACCCCTCACAGTCAGGAGCCGCCCTTGCTCTTGAGCTGCTGAGCATCACTGCAGAGTGCCCAGGTCTGATCAACATCCCTGCTGGGAAATGTGGAGATGACCTGGCATGGTCCATGGTGATCCAAATGCGATAGAAGGCTGGGGGTGGCCCCAGGGATGGCCTATTCCTTCCCTTCCAACCCTCCACCTCCTCCATCCTTCAAGTCTTAGCTCACCTTGCTGGGAATGCCACTGTCCTGGGAAGCCTTCTCTACCTAACCTGGTCAGCTTTCTCTGCCTCTCCCTTCCCTGATGCTTCCTCTCTGTTTGTCCTTCCATCCTGGGTGGGGAGCGGCCCTCTGATGCTGCACCCCTATTTTCTATATAGGCATCCTGTCTCCTCTGCAGATAGCTACTTGTGGACAGGGCTGGTCCTGGTTTCTTTATGGATCTGTGCCTGGCAGGGCAGTGATCGGGGGTCACTCAATGCGGTGGCTGGTCTTCAAAGCAGGCCCTCAGTGAACCATGAGTCCTCGTGTTCATTCTCTTGGGTTGTCCCCTTTGGGTCAGAGCTAGCCCCTGTAATCCATGGGTTGCTTGTAACCCATGGATTGTGGTGGAAGTGATGCTATGTGACTTCTGAGGCTATGTTGGAAGAACCCTGGCAGTTCATTTGTTATCTGGAAATGCTGCTTCTTAGGGAAGTTGGCCACTATAAGGGGGAGAGTGAGAGTGAGAGCAAGTGTGCAGGTGGGCACATGAGAAAGAGAGAGAGAGAAAGAGAGAGAGAGAGAGAGAGAGAGAGAGACTCTCCAAAGAGTACCGAGGCACCATGCATATGTGTGAAGATGCTATCATGGGAGTGGGTCCTCCAACCCCAGCTGACATAGATTGGAGATGAACCCACCAGCTGATCCCTCTATGAATTCCTGGCTTAAAAGTCATGAACAAAATGAAATGATTGTTTTAAGCCACTACACTTTGGGGTAATTTTTTATACAGCCATGGATGACTGGAACAAATAATTACTATTTAGTGAGGTCCTTTCACAAGGTCCAGCTCCTGCCCTCTCTCTAGGTTCCTCTTAACATCTTCCCAAGCCCTCCACACCCAGCTGCTTAGGACTTCCTTCATTTCATTAAACCTTTTGGTTTTTACCTCTGGGCCTTCACACATGCTGTCTACACTGCTGGACTTCTCTTTCCTTGTCCTCCTTCTCCCCTTTCACTTAGCTGACTCCTGTTTATCCAGGGATGTGCTGGTAAGTTATTAACAACTGAATTTCTAGAGAAGAAAGCTCCTATGTACAGTGTTCATCAATTCCTATGGTATAAATATTCCTGCCCTGGCTGGTTTGAAGATACCAGTGTGATGTCACAGAACACAGAGGTGGGTATTGTTATCCATGATTGGTAGGTGTGGAAACTGAAGCTCAGAGGAGTTCAGTCACTTTTCTGGGTAAATCCCGGGCAGATATGGCCTCTGATGTGCTTGGCCTCTGAGACCATGCTCTTTCCACTGAACCACACTGTTCTGAAGAACCAGTAGCTATGAGCACAGGTAGTATTGCCGCTGGGCCATCCTGTTTCTTCTAGACGAGTGGTCTTCCCTCTGCATTTCTTGAGTTGCTGCAGGCTTTACCTTATGCTTACCATACCTGGCCAGTTGTCAGTTACCACACCACGCTGCTGGTTTCTCTCCTGGACCGTATTTATGGTATCTAGACTCTGGTGTGTGCAGTGGTGATGGAATCACTGAGGCAACAGGGACCTGTGAGTCCATCTTGAGGTTTGATTAACTGTGTATTAGTCAGCTAGGCCACCTCTGTAACAAGAGGTCAACATGTCAATGACTTAATACAGCAGAAGTTTACATATTGCTCATATAAAGTACCATCAATGGTGTGTGTGGAGGGTGCAGTGAGGACACACATCAGACAGTCATTAGTAACCCTGGCTCCTTTCACTTGTGGACCTGAAATCTTCTAGGGGCCCCTGAAGGTCTCTGCTGGACCCTCTGCATCTGTCTGGATGATGGGGGATGAGAAGTAAGGATCATGAGGGGTAGTTTTGTTGGGGTAGTTATGGAAGTAATTCACATCATGTCTACCCGCACAGTTCATTGGCCAGAACTTGGTCACATGGTGTTTTAACTGCAAGGGATCCTGGGAAATGTAGCACTGCACCCAGGAGATTGAAATAGATTTGGAGGACACCTGGACTGCTGAAGGGGCTCCCGAGTCCCACACTGAGGGCTTCTGCTGTCCATAGTTGGCTCTGCCAGAATCATTATCATGACCCAATAAGAAAACTTAATGTTTACTGGGTGTTTGCTAGGTGTCAGTCATGGTGTCAAGCACGTTATATGCATTATCTCAATCCTCTAAATCAGCCTATGATGTAGATACTATCTGTATTATTCCCATTTTACAGATGTACAAAAACTGGGGCTTGCAATGGCTATGTGATGTCACTTGCCTAAGAGGCATCCTTAATAAGTGGCATTACTGGCATTAGAAGCCAGGGTTTTCTGTCTTCAGATTGTTAACTCTTAGCCTCTTCCTATGCTGCTCTGGAATTCCTTCAGCTCTGCCTCTTCTTATCCCTGTCTGCAACTTGAAAGCTACTCAGTTTCTTAAACATCTTCAGGATAAAGGGACTAACGGGCATAACTGTCTCCCTGCTTCATGTTTCAAAGAGACTGTCACTGGGTAACGTTGGCCCTAATTCAAGGGTGGTGAATTGACAGTAGTTGCCTGAGCCTGCCCTCATGATTTGAATGCATCATCTCCCAGTCTACCCTCTCCCACTTTGAATCTTACCTGGTGTGGCTCTTTGCCTGGAGCACTGAGAGAGGGGAAGGCTCATGGATGACAGAGGCTGCTTCCTGGGTTTCTTGTCTCACTCATGTGGTGATGTGTTTCACCTTGGAAATGCACTTCATTTGGGTAAACCCTTCTACCCAGGTCCAATTTTATGTCTCTGTAAAGTAAGTTCAACAGTTCACTGCTGAGAAAACAGGGGCTTGAACATGAGTAATAACATGAGTAATAAGGTTGCCTTTCTAAAATCCAATGGACCAGAATTCTAATGTCTCAATGAGCACCATCTCTCTTTCTAGATAGTTCAGTGTGGTCATCAGGAACATGCCCTCTGGAGACAGTCTACTCAGGCTTACATCATAGTTGTGTTGCTTGCTGACCTTTGGACCTTGGGCAAGCCACTTTACCTCTCTATGCCTCAGTTCAGTCACTTGGAAAGTAGGACTAAAATAATACTGAAAATGCCCTCAAATAGTTTCCTAATATCAAATTGACTTTTTTTTTTTTTTTTGAGATGGAGCCTCACTCTGGTGCCCAGACTGGAGTGCAGTGGTGCAATCTTGGCTCACTGCAACCTCTACCCCTCAGGTTCAAGTGATTCTCTTGCCTCAGCCTCCCAACTAGCTAGGATTACAGGTGCCCACCACCATGCCTGGCTAATTTCTGTATTTTTAGTAGAGATGGGGTTTCACCATATTGCCCAGGCTGGTCTCGAACTCCTGATCTCAAGTGATCCACCCACCTCAGCCTCTCAAAGTGCTGGGATTACGGGCATGTGCAACTGTGCCTGGCCTTCAAATTGACTTCTAAATGCTGGGAGATGTCACCCCACATTATCCTCCTACTGCTTGTGGTTGTTGGGAGGATCATGTGTTAAATGCTGAGGGTAGCACTTGCTATATACCAAGGGCTAGGAAAGTGTTAGTTATTATTGTTACTTTCATTTGGTCACCTTTGGGAGACTGTGACATTTTCCCCTAATGTGGACATTGACAATAATCCCCTAGGTCATTGGTCACTCTGTTTCTGGTAAATTTCCACTCTAGTCCATCCAGGTTGGATTGCACACCTGTGGAATGTCCACCCCTCCTGGAATGTAGCATCTCTGAAGCCTAGGACTGTATGCCTTTCATCTTTGCATCCACAGTGCCTACTGCAGTGCTTGGGACATTTGGAGTCCCCTACCAGGGTTGCCTGAAATGTTATCCCCATATTGAGGGTGCGTTAAAGAAAAGAAACTTTTATGTTCATTTCTGTTTCCCGAGTAACCTACAGCTGTGTCTATCATCACTAAATGCTTTCAAATAAATGCAGGACCAAAAGAGTGGTTTTATCTTTTCCTGAAAAATGAGGGTCTTTTTCTGGGAGCACCCTTGCTAGCATTGATGCTGTCTTTCGCATGTTGTCTGGGGTGACATCTCTCAGCATTTGAAAGTCAATTTAATATTGGGAGACTGTCCGAGGTACTTTGTGGGCAAGTATATTGAATAGGAGAAGAAGCCAACATGGGTAAGCTATTCCTGGTCCCTCAAATGCCTAATGATAAAATATTGAATCTGAAGGTTCTGGGTGGCTTGTAAATGAGCTCTGTTGGCTATTTCCAAAGAAAAGTTCCAGAGATTCTTTGAGTTCTGACAGCATTGGAATTAGCGTGTAATCTCCACCCACCACCAAGTACAAAAGGGCAGCACCCATTTTGAATGTTCATTTTGGTCTCTTATGTTCAATCTTGTGAGCCTCTTAGCCTATTTTGGAGTTGAGCAAAGGCGGGTTTGAGTCCCAGCTCTACCTTGCACTAGCTTGGCGGTTGTGGCCAATTTAGTTAACCTTGCAAAGCTCACTTTCTTCATTGTTAAACTGTGAATACTAAAAATACCTGCCACGTAGAGGTTTTGTGAGTGTAAAAGTGAGCATTTAGCGTCTTGTAAGTGCTCAATAAATGGCCCTGTTATGATGAAGTTGGCCATTATTTTAGATCCCTCTCCTTTGTCAATACAACCAGGATGGCACTGAACTGAGGGAGACAAGGCCACTGGAGGGGGCAGGGTAGCCAGGGGCCAACAGCATCAAGATGGACAGTGAGGTGGTGCTAAAGATGGAGGCAGAACATAAGGTGGGAGGAAAATGGAGTGAAAAATGCTCCCTTCCCTCTGCCTCTCATCACCCATGGCACACCTCCATACCACTATAGGAAGGACGAGGGAGAGGGGAATGGAGAGAGAAGAAAGGAAGAATTTTGGAGTACGAGGCGTCAGGCATTGAAAGGGTTAACTCAGGGGCGGGGCCTCAGTTTGCCACCGGTAAAACTGAGGATTGGATGAGGCCATTCTGAGCGTCCCTGATGGCTCCAGCAGTCCCTTGCATTTTTGTAAGAATTGTGATTGTGCTCCTGCCTGTCCTGTCCCCACACCACCCACCTTCTGCAGCCTCAGGCAGATGGAGATGATGTCAAAAGGAACAGAAGGGGTGGAAAGTGCTGGAGGACACGGAATGGCTTCTTCCAGAAGGCTGAGGGTCTGTAAAGAGGCTTAGAGGCCTGGTAGCCAGAGCAGGACGGACCTGGTGGACCCATCTGTTGATCCTGGGGCTGCTCTGGGGCCTGGGGAGTGGTGAATGGACCAGAGGCACCTTTGGGGTTCTGAGCAAAGAAGAAAGGCCAGGCTCCAGCCCCAGCCTTCCTGCCTGGTGGGCTTTTTAGTTGGCACTTTCCCCTATTTAAGAACCCGTGCTACTCTGATAGGCTGAGGCAGGCCAGGCGCCTGTGTTAAGGTTGCTTAACATCTGGTATTCATCTCCAGACTCTTTCTTCTATCAGGGATTTTGTGTTCTGCGGCACCCAGAATGTCTTTCTGTACACCGAGTTCCTTCAGGAAGACTTCCGGGTCTTCTTTCCACTTCACACTCCCTCTTATCTCAAGTTTATTCTGCCACAGGCATTTGGTTAAGCAAATATTTTGCTCATTGGCAACTTGTCCCATACCTGGGCCAGGTTATGAAGAAGGTTCTAAGAGTGTCAGTCATGTGGTGCTTGCTTGGGGAGCCCAAGCTGAGCTGGGGCTTGGTGAGGGACAGATATGGGGGCTCCTTCCTCTGCTCATGCAGTGAGGTGGAAAGGGCATGGGGTTGGGGTGCAAGGACCTGGGTTCCTCTTTTGCCTCATCTGTGTGGTCTTGGGCAAGTTGTCTCCCTCATCATGCCTCAGTTTCCATTACATGTAGGGTGAAGACCACAGAGAAAGTTCCACCTAGCACATGAAAAATACTCAGTAGGTAATGGCTCCCATTTTTGTGATGTATCCAGGTAGAATAATGGCATTTAGCAGAAGTTAGTTTATTCAAGCTCACCTTTAAGTCCATCTTACACAAAGCACTGGTTAGGTGAGGGATGGAGATGAGCCCTGGAGAATTCCACATAGCTTCCCTTCTTCAGCTCTCCAGCTAGATTGTAAGCTCCTAACTGTGGATCCTTCAGGATTTGGCACACTCTGGGCTGTGGGCCACTGAGGCAGGACATACATCTTCTTCATTTATCTCTGTATTCCCAGCACCAAACATGTGGCATGTCTCTGGTGGGCATTTGGTAGATGGTGGGCGAATGAATGAACAAAAGGGCATTCAGTAACCTCTTGCTGATGAATTGACTAACACTCCACACTGGTTACATTTATATTTTGGGCACTGAATCTCTTTGTTGTCTGGCACTCTGTGGGTATTTAGTTATTTCTGGAAGCTGAGGTTGAGCCTTCAGGCCACCTTCACCAGGTCCCAGGCTCCAAGTAGATGAGACACCCGCCCAGGCCTGGGCAGTGGTAGGGAGGGTGTGACCCAGGCGTTGGCCTGCAAATTTGCCCATACTCCTTAATGCCAGTGACTTGTCACAGGGCTCCTGAAGCCTCTCATGCCTGACTGCCCCAGAAGAAAGGGTATTTTGTGAGCTCCGTGGGGTGCAAGTGTTGAAAAGCAGTTCCCACCAGGAGACAGCCTTCACCTGTGTTTGACAAAATGACAAATTCATTTTTTTTTCTTCTCTACCCCACCTATCTCTTCTTTCCTTTCCTGTCTGAAGGGGCCTCTGTCAAGCCAGCCACCAGCTATCATGAGAGGAGCCAAGTTCCTCATTGCCCTGTGCTGAACCGAATTGCAGCAAATAGGATAGAGGAGGCAGTTTTAGCTTGAACGCAAACATCCTGTCAGAGAACAGAGTGATTATAGTTTTCGCTGCACACAGGGAAATAAGCACAGAGGTGAATCGTGGCATCTGTTTACTGTTAATTAACCCCTCCGTGTACACCAGTGTTGTGTGTGAGCTGGCCTGCAGTCTGAACCGCGTCCTATAAGGAGGGCTCCCTTGGCAGCCAAAACCAGTTGGCCCAAATGCCTCGATGGGCTTCCTGCTTCACTTGTTGCCCATGCAGTCTGATTTTAGATAAAAGCATTGCTTTTGGGCCAGATAAGCTTTGAGTTCTTTAATGAGGCACTGTGTGTATTGGAGAGAGGCGCAGAGCACCCAGAGCTGAAGCTGGTCAGTCCTGATTGGCCAGAGTTTATGGGGCTCCTGGGAGGTATTAAACTCTGTGCTGCAACTGGGGGAAGGTTGTGGGGGAAGGTTGGGGCCAGGGAGCTACTGTTTACTGAGGGCTTACAATATATCACATTCTGAGCTGGCCACTTTGCATCTTAGCTGCTAAAATTCTCACAGTGATCCTGAAGGACAAGTGTGGTTCAGGAGCTGAGACTTATAGAGGTTAAGAAATCAACTGGTAGTGGGGGTTGGGGGAGGGCCACACAGGCATCCCAAGAGGTAGAAGACAAGCTCAGACATCCAGGAACTTACAGACTTATTGTGTGTGAGACAGTTCCATGCCATTTGTAATTTATTCCCAAAATAAACAGTTATTGAGCATCTATTGCATGCCTGTGCTCGTAGGGGTCGGGGGAGTAGGGGGAGAGAATCCAGAAAGGAGTCAGCTCCAGCTTTGTCTTCCGTAAGCAAATGGCTTAGAGGAGATTGTTCATTTTCATTGTTTTGTTTTGGGGCAAGGAGCTATGTCAGGGAGGTGAGGAGGTAGAGTAGAGAATCATCCTCCACCGAAGTGAAGAGAGAAAGGTACCCCCACATTTGAAATATGCCTTGAGGACCAGAAGAGAATTGACCAGTTTTTGACTGCCATTTTTAAAAATTGAAGTCTAACATACATTTAGGGCATGCACGGACATTAGCTGTACAGGTTGGTACAATGTATGCACCTGCACAGCCACCTGTTCTTGGAGGCAGGAGCCCTGGGTTGCATGCGGTGTTCAGGCAGAATGAGGAGATGCCGACCACAAGTGCTCCTAGGAATTCAGAGGAAATGGAGCTCAATGAACCCCCTCCAAATCTGGTTTCCACCAGAAGGGAGAGGAAGATGAATATTCATGGATCTTGATCTCTTTTTGCATCGTTTACATTTTGCTTTCTCTGGATTGGAGACTCCCCACCTGCCCGAGTTCTGAAGAATAATTGTTTCATGCCTCACATTTTTACTGCATTGGGAGAAAAAGAGGGAAGAAGAAAATAAATTGGGAGAAGAAAAGATGATAGGACTTCCTGACTAGTTCAACCAGTTTTGTGACCATGACCTAGAATGCGCCTGGGTCTTTGGCCATGTCCATGAAATGTGGACATTATCTTTGGGGTTTGCAGGAGCAAGGCCTGGTGCTGAGCTCTGATGTCCTGCGGCCTCCATATGTTCTTGAGGGGATGTTTCTGGATCTGGATAGGTCCATGTGTTGGGAGCACTAGGAGCCAGGAGAAACCAGAATGCCACCAGGATTCCCATCTCTTTCTTCTCTGGACTCCTTTAGCTTGCACTGTTGCATTTCTTAAATCATGTCACTATTCAAATATATACTTTACTGTTTTGTGGACCTTGACCTTGCCTTGCTGATTGGATTATAAATTCCTCTTTGGGCTTATGATCACAGTGCCTTGTCCTTCTCTGATGGGCTGTCCCCTGCGTACCTAGTCTCATCTGAGCACACAGTACCTCACCCCATGAACGCTTGCTGTGTGCACTGATTTTGCACACAGCAAGGGTCTTTGGTAAAGTTGTCTGTGGCTTGCTATTACAGGGACATGGGATTGGATCTAGTTATAAGCCAGTAGAAGAGTTTCTGTGTCTAGACATCTGGGTGAACACTGGCCTTGGGGAACAGCAGATAAGCTTGGAAAAAAATCATAGTAACTCACACTTAATGGAGAACTCGCTATGTGCCAGGCTGGGTATGAGGGACTTTACGTAGTGGAATCAGTGATAATGCTTTTGATTGCATGTAGCAGAAATGCTCACTTCAATGGGTTTAATTTTAAAGGGACTCCATTGACTCATATAATTGGAAAGGTGGATAACTTCAGATGAGCCATGATCCAGTGGCTCAATGATGTCTTCCATGGACCCAGTTTCTTTCTGTCACTCTAATCTGCTTTCCTTACAGTTGGCCTTGTCCTGAGGCCAGTTTGCCTCTGGGTTCACACATGGCTGCTGCAGCTCTGGAGGGCACGTGCTGATCTGCTTAACCTTGTCAGGAAATAAAGCACCTTTGCACCAGCGTTCCTAGCACAGGGTCTGAAACTTGCTCTGATTGAATGGGCTGAAACCGGGGATTATTGTCAGTATCCTCAGAATCTTATGGATCTCAAATGGAAAATGGTCTGTGAGGAATGGGGAAGGTGGAAGTTTGGAAAGGAGTCAGCCAAAGTCCCCTGCACATGGGTGGTTGCATTTAATCCTCATAGCATCCCTGTGAAATTGGCATGATTATCACCCCCATTTACAGACAAGGAAGCAGAGGCACAGAGAGGCCAAGTAATTTGGCTCAGTTCACAAAGCTCATGGCTTGAGCCAGGAATTGAGCCTGGACAGTTGGACCCCAGAGCTTTGCTCTCCTAACCACTCCATGGCATTTTTCAATAAGTAATTTTTAAAAAAATTGAGATAAAATTCCTTCTTTTAAAGTGTACATACAGTTTGGTAGTTTTTAAGCTCATTCACAAAGTTGCATAACCATCACTATTATCCACATTTTCATCACCCCAAAAGGAAGTTCTGTACCATTAAGCAGTCACTCCCTATTCCCTCTGCTCCCAGTCCCTGGCTGGTCTGCTCTGTGTGGGCTCTGTGGATGTGCCTGATCTGGACACTTCATATAAGTAGAATCACACAATATGTGGCCTTTTGTGGCTTCTCTCACTTAGCCAGTGGGAGTTTCTGACTAGGATCTACTGTGTCTGACCTCAAGGAATCTCCATTCCTATCTTTCCCAGCAGGAAGGAGACAGCACCGCTGGCCGACTCTGGAAGACAGAGTTTCTGTACGAGAGAGAGAGAGAGAGAGAGATACAGAGAGAGAGAGAGAAAGAGAGAGAAAGAGGGAGAGAGAGAGTGCCCCCACCCATGTGCTCCCTGCTTACCATTTGTGGCAGCCAGAGGCTGTGGCTCAGTGAGGGCAGCTATGGATATGCACAGTGAGGGTCATTCTGGATTTTCAAGCACCCTCTATGTGCCAGGGACTGTCTGAAGCCCTGGGAAACTGCAACAGAAAAGGCTGGGTTGGGGTTGAGTGTGTGTGGTGGGGGGTGCAGATAATCAGCACATCAGTAAATCAATGAATGAGATAATTTACAGTGGCACAATGAGACCGCTGAACAGGGGATGGGATTGTGTGTGTCAGAGGGGCTGCTTCCGTGGGTAGCCAGAGAAGCCTCTTTCTAGGAGGAGATGGTCACCCGGCAGAGGCGGGACTGAGGAGGGAGAGGGGGCCACACAGGATTTGGACCAGAAAGCCGCAGGCAGAGGAGCAGCTGGTGCAGGGTGGGAACAGGGTGGCCCGGCCTTTGGGCGAATTGGGGATGGTGGGTGACTGGCTGTCTTGTTTCTGTTTTCATCGCCTTGTTACTGCTTTTTCTAAATTGTTCCTCCCACGCAGATGCCTTTTGCTTGCGGCCTCTGCTGTGGAAGGTTTTGTCCACTACTGACAGGTTCTGGGGAGTTCCATCCTTGAGTCTGTTTGGGGCTTTATTTTCAGTCTGTGTTTTTGAAACTTGAGCCCTGACTTCCTCTTGTTACTGACGCAGGCCTAAGGGTGCCAATTGGCTGTTTTTTTTTTTTTTAAATGAATACTTGTTATTAAAATTTTCTCTTGATAAATACGAATTGTACTTGTTTATTATATACAACATGTTGTTTTGAAATATGTATACATTGTGGAATGGCTAAATTGAGTTAATTATCGTATGCATTACCTCATATACCTATTTTTTGTGGTGAGAACACTGAAAATCTATTTTCTTAGCAATTTTCAAGAATACAATACATTGTTATTAATTGTTGCCACCATGATGTACAATAATAGATGTCTTGAATTTATTTCTCCTGTTTAACTAAAAGTTTGTACTCTTTGACCAGCATCCCCCTCCCATCCCAGCCCCTGGTAACCACTGTTCTGCTCTCTGCTCCTATGAGCTCAACTTTTTAAGAGTCCACATATAAATGAGATCATGTGGTATTTGTCTTCCTATCCCTGGCTTATTTCGCTTAACATACTGTCTTCTAGGTTCATCCGTGTTGTTGGAAATGCCAGGATTTCCTTCTTTTTTAAAGGCTGAGTAGTGTTCCATTGTGTACATGTACCACAATTTCTTTATCCATCATCTGTTGATGGGCACTTGGGTAGATTCCATTTCTTGGCTATTGTGAATAATGCTGCAGTGAACATTGGAATGCAGACATCTCTTTGACGTACTGATTTCATTTCCTTTGGATATATATCCAGTAGTGAGATTGCTGGATCATATGGTAGTTCTATTTTTGATTTTTTTGAGGAACCTCCATACTGTTTTCCATAATGACTGTATCAATTTACAATCCCACCAACAGTGCAACAGGGTTCCCTTTTCTTTATACTCACACCAACACTTGCTCGCTCTCTCTCTCGTTTTTTGATAATAGCCATTTTAACAGGTGTGAGGTTGTAACTCATCATGGCTTTGATTGTGTAGCCCTGATGATTAGTGATGTTGAGCACCTTTTTATATACCTGTGGGCCATTTGTATGCCTTCCTTGGAAAAATGTCTATGCAATGGTTCTTTTTGATAGAGATGTTAAATACAGCAGTTCTGGCCAGAGGGAGATCAATGCAAGTGTCTACCACAGGCTGAGAATGGATGCACTGGTGAACAGGACAACCAAGTTCCCTGCCCTCAGAAGTCTGAGCAATTCCATCATCAGTGACTAGATTGAACAGATAATCCCCTCTTATACACATATATGCACACTTCAGTCTGGAGTGTGATGAGAGATTATGGACTATGATGTGTGTAGAGGGGTGCATCCTCTCCTTGGCTGGGGCTCAGGAAGGCTTCCCTGCAGAAGTGAGACCTACAGGCCAGGCATGGTGACTCATGACTGTGCCCTCAGCACTTTCGGAGGTCAAGGTGGGTGGATCGCTTGAGCCAGGAGTTTGAGAGCAGCCTGGGCAACATGGCAAAACTCCATCTCTATGAAAAATACAAAAAATTAGCTGGGCGTGGTGGCACATGCCTGTAGTTCCAGCTACTCTTGAGGCTGAGGTGGGATGATCGCTTGAGCCTGGGAGGTGGAGGTTGCAGTGAGCCAAGATCGTATCATTGCACTCCAGCCTGGTAACAGAGCGAGACCCTGTCTCCAAAACAAAAAAGAAGTGAGATCTACAGGATGAAGAGGCATTAGCCAGGGGTGGGTGCAGTGGAACGTGCAGAGGAATGGTGTCTTTGAAGATTTTAAGGCCGGAACAAAGCTTCATGAAGGGAATGAGAGCTGGAAGGACGGGGAGGACTTAGGCAGAAAGCAGCATCGTCCAGGCCACAGGGACCCTAGGAAAGAAGACGGAGGAAAGAGGATGACAATATATTACAGGAAGGCAGGGATGGGTCTCTTTTGTGAATCGCTTAACGCTTAATGGCTAGCAGTGTTAATCAGGAGAAGGGACCACTTGAGTGGCTGAGTGTGGGTGTCAGTTTTCCTTTGCTGCTGTAACGACCACAAACTTAGTGCCTTAAGATGACACAAATATACTCCTATAGTTCTGAAGGTGAGAAGTCAGAAATCAGTTTCCCTGGGCTAAAGTCAAAGCGTCTGCAGGGCTGGTTCCTTCTGGAGGCTCTGAGGGGCGAGTCGTTTTTCTTGCCGTTTGCAGCTTCCGGTAGCTACCTGCATCCCCAGTCTTGTGGCTTCTTCCTCCGTTTCCAAAGCACATCGTTCCATCTCAGCTTCCATCATCACATCTCTTAGTTCCTCTTCTGTGTCAAGTCTCCCTCTGCCTCCCTCTTTGAAGGAGCTTTGTGATTGCATTTAGGGCCCACCTGGATGATCCAGGATAATCTCTTCATCTCAAGGTCCTTAATTCAATTACATCTGTAGAGTCGCTTGTGCCAGTTAAGGTCACAGTCACAGGTTCCAGGGATGAGGACGTGGACATCTTCTAGGGCCATGATTCGGCCTGCCTCAGCATGTGGATGAATGCCATTTTTATGGGAATCAGTGAGGCATGCTAAGCAGGAAGCGATACCTTTTGCAAGCAGAGGTAGGAAGATCAGTCCAGTCCATCCGCTGGCACTGGTCAGGCTCCACTGTCCATTGTCCTCCTCCTCACCTGCCCTTATCTTTCCTTTCTTGATCCTAAGTGATACCACGTAGCTTCTTTAGTTTCAAAGCATCCTACTCAGACCCTTTTCTGACATTCAGAGCCTTTCTTATCCCACAGTTCTTTCTGTCCTTTTCCCTTCCTAAATCCTTGTAAGTAGTTGACAAAAGGGTGCCTAAAGATGTCAGGGCAGAGGCTCACTTCTGACCTGTCTGGTTGGGTGAGTCTGAACTTGAGGCCCTGGGGCTTATTGGAGGCAAACTGAGTCATGGAGAGGGAAAATTCAGTAAGGCCATTGCCAAGGGCTGGCTGCAGAGGTTGCAAGAGTTGCAAGGGTTTTGGGGTTGTCAGGTTCCCTATAGGTTTTTGTATGGTGTCAAGGTGCCTGTGGGCAACAGGTGACTAAAAGGACTGAACACGATAAACTCTTGGTGGCTGTTCCTGCTGCAGGAAGGGAGGACTCCAGGTTCCCAGAGGAGACCACCCAGTGATGAAGTGACGCTGTGTGCTCAGCTCCCCTCAGCTCAGGACCCTCAGAAAGGACTTAGGAAGAAGGGCACTGCCAGACACAGGCGTCTTTCTGGACTCTAGGAAGGGGTGCCTTTTCTCTTTTCTTTAAGAGATAGTCTCACTCTGTTGCCCAGGCTGGAGGGCAGTGGCATGGTCATAACTTACTGCAGCCTTGAACTCCTGGGATCAAGTGATCTTCCCACATCAGCCTCCCAAGTAGCTAGGACTACAGGTGCACACTACTGTGCTCAGCTAATTTTTTACTTATTTTGTAGAGATTGGGTCTTGAACTCTCAGCCTCAAGCGATCCTCCCCCATCTCTTGGCCTCCCAAAGCACTGGGATTACAGGTGTGAGCCCCTGCTCCTGGCCAAGGATGCCTTTTTGAGGGCCATTAGGGGTTGCTGCTCTGGGTCTGGGCATTTCTCTGGAGGAGCTGCTTGTACAGGAATGACTGTCCCATCCCTCCTTTTAGTCCCACAAGTCAGAGTGGAACTTAGGACAGTGGGACAGTGGGACCTCAAATTTACAGCCAGCTGGCCATTCAGCAGTATTATCTGTTACCTAGAGAGAGGCTGAGGCAGGGGAGTCTGGGAGACCAGAGGGCTGCACCAAGGGTAGATGGCAGAGCCTGAGCCATGGGTCCAGGCCGTAGCACTGCCACACGGCTGGGAAGATGGCAGCATGTGGGTATAGTCATGGGTGTGGCGGCTTATCTGCACCCACTTGCTTTCAGGCAGAAGCAGGGTAGTGTGGCATGGTGAGGACCATGGATTCAGTTCCAGCTCGACTGTTGATAGCTGCATGACCTTGGGCAAGTTGCATATCCTCCATAAGTCCCAGTTTTCTATAACATGGGCACCCCATGGTAGAGCATTTGTGCAGTTGCGTGTAAAGGATGTAGCAGTTAGGAAGCACCTACTAAGCGTGAGCCATTTCTATTGTCATTGCCATGTGTCAGCCAGCCTGAGGGCCTGCAGGGCCTGGCCTGGGATGTGGGAAAGCTTTCCAGGAAGGTAGTAGGAGATGGCGCCCTGCCACCTCCCCCAACCGGGCTGGAGTGTGGGGAGGCTGCTCGGGGCTTGTTCCCTCTGAGACACCCTTGACGACTGTCCCAGCAGAGGAGGGGGGCTGCCTTGGAAGCCTGGCTGCACTGTGTAGGGAGGGTAACCGGCAGAGGGCTGGGAGGTCTCCAGGCCCCTTTGAGCACTGACAGCCCGTCACCCGACCTCTCCAGGAACCCTCGAGAAAGCGTGAGATGAACCGACAGACCTGGCTTGAAGCTCACTTCCTAGTTGTATAACTCCTCAGAGCCTCAGTTTTGTCGCCTAAAAGATGAGAATCACGTCCCACTTGCCGGGTGCTTTGAGGCTCAGGAGAGACGAAGGATCTCTTTTAGAGGCCCTGGGGGCTGCAGGCGCGGTGCCAGCTCTTTCCTGCATTACCTCCTTGACCCTCTTCAAGGAGGGCATCTGGGACAGTCCCTGGCAGCTAGCAAGCACCCAACGCAGGGCCCTTCTTACCAGGTGGCCTCTGAGGACCTTTCAGCCCATGTGCCCCTGGGCTGCAGCTGGGCGGGGTCCTTGGGAGGGATGTCCCTCTGTGGTTCCTGGAAAGCTCGGCAGCTGGCTGCTTTGTTCTGGCCGCTGGGTGTCTGCTGTTAGGACTGCGGGTTTTATGGCTGTTTCCTTGTGCTCAACCTTTTATAGTGACCCTGTGTTTTTGGAGCCACACCTCAGATGGGGACCAAGGCTTTTGAGATGTTCCAGAGTCTTTAGGGCTGCAGCGGCATATGGAGGGTGGCCTGAGCTGCCTGACAAGGAAGGGGTGGGGGAGGGCGGAGGCAGGGAGGCCAGGACCTACATTTCCAGGTGAGCCTGAGACCTCAGAGGGCTGTGTTGTTTTTCTAGTTGCCTACTTAGGTCTGCTAATCTTTAGGAAGGAATGACAGCCTGGTTTATGGGATATGACATAAGTTTTTCTCAAAGGGAACTGAGATGAAGAATTAGGCAACTCTTTTTTTTTTTTTTTTGAGATGAGGTTTTGCTCTGTTGTCCAGGCTGGAGTGCAGTGGTGCAATCATAGCTCACTGCAGCCTCCACCTCCTGAGTTCAAGCGACAGGTGCACACCACCATGCCCAGCTAATTTTTTTTAATTAAATAAACTTTTTGTGGGGGTAGAAATGAGGTCTCATTCTGTTGCCCAAGCTGTTCTTGAACTGCTGGCCTCAAGTGATCCTCCTGCCTCAGCCTCCCAAAGTACTGGGATTATAGAAGTGAGCCACTATGCCTGGCCAACAACTTTTAAAAACTAAAATAAATATCATGCCTGCTGATCGTTTTTTCTTAAGAGACTTCTTTTTTTCTTCTCTTTCAATTTCTGTTACTGTGTCCCTCACTGTCCTTGATAAAAGAGGCTTTTTGTGCCCACTGTGGGTTTTGCAGGCAATAGTTTAGCGTAGAATGTTAGTGAAAGCCATGGGCTTAGGGTCAGACAAATCTTGGTTTGAATCCTGTCCCCACCACTGAACTGATTTGATTGTCACCTAGACTAGAGGAGCAGCTCCTAGCATTCACTTCCTCGGGGCCAGAACAAGTTGGCATCCCGCTGCGCACAGGGCAGCCTGGGGAATCAAGAGATGGCTGCTGGCCTTAGATGCCAGTGGCTCTCTGGAAGAGACAGTGTTAGTTGGTTCCCAGTAATTTCTGGCCTCTATCGCACACCTTTATGTGTCAGGCACCGTTGTGAGCAATTCACATTAGTCCTGGAGGTAGGAAATGTCACTAACCTCATGTTGCAGGTAGGGGAACTGAGATTAAGTAACTTGTCTAAGGCCACACATGTAGCAAGTGGCAGAGGTGGGATTTGAACCAGGCAGCCCAATGCCAGTGTCTGCACTTAGACTCACCGAAAGCCATATGGCCTTCCTGAGGGCTGTTCTTGATCCGAGAGACTAGAGTCCTCTGTCAAGAGCTAGTACTGGGCAGCCCTGGGGGCTGGGTTGCGGGGTGTGGGCTGTGGAAGGAGTGAGGGAGGTGCTTTCTGCTGTGTAATGGGGCAGGTGGTTGGGTGTGAGCTCGCCTGACTTATGGCCCCAGCTGTTTCCTCTTCTGACTTCTCCTAGATGCCTGCCAGGATGCCAGAGGGTAGAGGGAGGCGTGTCCAATCATGGACTGGATTTGAAGTCCCTCTCCCTCCCTGCTTATGACACAAATGCTGAGACCCTGTTCTCCTGAAGGGACACAGAACCTGTCTCCCTGTTTGGATTGCAAGCCCCAGACCGCATCCTTGAAGTGGGACAACAGAGGGAAATCTGTCCCAGCCTCATGATCCATGGACGCGTCTCATTCAGTCCTGAGCTCCTTGCTGGCCCCTGGTGCTGCAGAAATCCATGGCTGAGGGGGTAGAGATGGGTGGGGGGACTGAAGGAAGCTGTGCAAGCCTGACTCTGCAGGGAGTCCTGAGAACGCTGGCATTATAAACACCATTGCCTGTTGCTTTATTTTTAGTGGCATGAGGGGCCCTGAGGGCACCAGGGGTATGTGGGAATCCTATTTTTTGCTCTGTCTTGCTAATGGAACCTCTAGCAGTTTTTATGCCTGGTTTGTTTCCCTCTGAAGTCTGTCGTGCCTGCAGCCCCAGACTGTACTCTTCCTTGCACACAGCTCGGAGGAATGCAGACGATGGTGTCAGCTGTTGGACTTGCAGCCCCGCTTCCTGCCAGCCCGGCTTCCCTGAGAAGGAAAGGGGCCGCCTCTCTTGTTTCATACCCTTCCCCATCCTTGGCTTTGTTACATTGTGCCTGTCAAATAAGCACTCAGCTCCCCTCTGAGATGAATGCATATTCCTGGAGGTGTCCCCTGGGCATGTTCTGAGAATGTTCCCATGCCTGCTTTGGTTACTCAGAACCCTGAAATCCACGGGAGGGATGAGGGCGGTCAGCTGGCAGGAGGGGCTGCTGGAGGGCTGAACAAATGCCCATGTGGGGTGCTGGTCCCCCATGGTAGGATTCTGAGGGCTGCTAGGTAGGACTGATATGTGCCCAGTGCCCAGGTGACAAATGACAGACAGGTTGTGGGGCAGGGAATCACTTCCTAGTGTGCTACCTCCATATTCTTCTACACCATCAAATTTTAAAAGCCGAGCTTTATTGAGGTATCACTCACATGCTATAAAATTTACTCCTTTGAAGTGGTTTTTAGTATATACAGAGAGTTGTGCAATCATTGCTATTATTTGATTCCAGAACATTTTCATCACCCTAAAACAAACCCTGTACCCACGAGCAGTCACTCCCCACAGCCCTTCCTGCTCCAGGCTCAGACGCTAGTAAACCGCTGTCTGTCTGTACGGATTTGCCCCTTGTGGCCATTCTGTCTAAATGTGCTCATATAATAGGTGGCCTTTCTGAGACCGTGTCATTGTAACAATAGTGAACCCCTATCCTGTTCTTTGACAGACATGAGAGTGCTCAGAACCTGAAGAGTTGGCGTTATCACAAGTGCATCCCCGTCTCCCCCAAACCGGGCTTCAGTGCCTGGGCAGAGATGGGAGACCTGGGAAGCCTGCCCCCAGATTTTGCTGTCAGGCATTGGTGAGTTTTATGTTCCTCACAAGTGGGAATACATTCAAAAGACCCCTCCCACCAACTGGGATGATGAAAAGTATAAAGGACAGTCTCATTCTCAGTGCCATTTAGAATAGGGCAGTTTTCATGAGGAGCAAGGCGAGTTTCTTAGGTGGTGTGGCTCTTCTCAGAATCAAGGGAGCGGGGGCTGGACTCCTGCTATATCCCTTGCTTAGAACTCCATGCTGCCTGGATCTGATCATTAGCAGAGTCTGCACCACCTGCTTTGGCTCTTGTTCCAAATAATTTGCTGTATCCTTTGCTTAGCTACTCTGTGTCCTTGAGGGCCAGGAGGTTGCCTTGAAGTCCATGTGGTTCCTGGTTGAGTCACTGACAAATAAAGTGGCCTTGGTGCTTACCAGGGCCTGTGGGGAGTGGAGACACCATGGTGATGACCTCAGGCAATAAACAGACCATTGGGATTGGACTGTGGCCTCCAGTGTCCTGCTGACTCCTGTCTTGGAACCAAGTGCAGAAGCTACTTTGTCCTGCGGCTGATAGGAATAAGCTGCCAGTAGATATTTTGGTGCCTAGATTATGAAAGGAGAGTCAATGTGTAATCCACGGGTATCAAGGTCATCACATGGTCCGAGTCTAAGGCGATGGTGTTATTTGTGCTTGATTGGCAGAATCTTATGCTGACTGCTTCTTCACTTCACCAAACATTTAGAGAGTGGGCATCACACACTAGTCAATGGCACACATTTGGATTTGAAGATAGGTTCAATTGTATCTCTGCGTTTTCATAACATCTTAGAGATTGTCCTTTCTTTTCACTCATGAGGCTTTGGGGTGGGGATAGTGAAGGTGGCTGATGTCCCTGGATGTGAGTGTGTTGGTTCAGCATGGGACCTCAGGCAGAACCCTCACACGCGAGCCCCAGTGACCTTCTCTGCCAAGACCCTGCCTCTTAGAGGTTTGAAACTCAAATGAGATCATGTTTCTGAATACATTTTGAAGAGGTGGCGAGGGCTGACCGTAAAAGCCAGGCAGTCAGACCTTCCTGCCTGTGAGGGGCCAAGATGAGGTCTCTCCTTTGCTTTGCAGATGGGAGAACTGCCTTTGCTCCGCGGGAGGGATGCCTGACCATCTGAATCTGGGGAGAATCATTAAGTGCCCATTATGTGGCTGTCACTGGGTTAGGCAGTTTGACAAGGAGTTTTATACCCTGTAGACCGGGATGGGGAGCAGTGGAGTGGAGTGAGCTTAAGGACTGGAACAGAGGCCCTTGGTGCATGCCTGGGCGCTGTCACCTACTCACTATGTGACCTTGAACAAGGTGTATGTGTGTGCATGCGTGCATGTGTGTGTGTATGTGTGTGTGTGTGTTTGAGATGGAGTTTCGCTCTTGTTGCCCAGGCTGGAGTGCAATGGTACGATCTCAGCTCACTGCAACCTCCGCCTCCTGGGTTCAAGTGATTCTCCTGCCTCAGCCTCCCAAGTAGCAGGGATTACAGGCATGTGCCATCACGCTCGGCTAGTTTTGTGTTTTTAGTAGAGACGGGGTTTCTCCATGTTGGTCAGGCTGGTCTCGAACTCCCGACCTCAGGGGATCCACCCGCCTTGGCCTCCCGAAGTGCTGGAATTACAGGCATCAGCCACCGTGCCCGGCCTCTGCATGTGTGTCTTGTAGCAACTTCTCTGTGTCCTGATGGCTACAGGGGCTGCTGTGAGGACTAAGTAAGGAGGTGTATGTCAGGTGCTTGGAATGTCAGTCCATCCCACCTCCTGCTCTCCCCACTAGGCTGCCACCTCCTCTTCCCCCTCCTCCTCCATCGCCTTTTGATGGGTCTCATTACCTTCATTTTACAGATGAGGAGACTCTGGGTCACTCTTTGTCTTTTGTAGAACTACCTCTGTAACAAATGTCATGGGGACATTCCCACCTCTGGTAGCGGGGAGCTCACGTCTCCCAGGTATCGTGTTCCATTTTGGAATAGCTTCATGTGAATCTTAGCATATGCCAAGGTGGATGTGAAGTCTTTGCATCAAAATCCTGAACTGCTCATCCTGAGAAAATGATGTGATCAGCCTGCTTCCCATAGCGCATGCTCAGGGTGACTACTCATGACATGGAGTTGGTTGGCAATGAGCTTTCTGTTGTGACTTCATACAGAGGAAAGTCTGTGGCATTCTGGGGACTAGTGAGAGTTTGGGATGAAGGTGAAGGAGATTGGCTCAGAAAGCTACAGAGTTGAGGAGAGGAGGGGCAGCACACAGAAGGACAGACCATCAAGGGCTCAGGCTGGTGGCTGAGATGGGAGTGGCGTCCTTATCTTCAGGGTCCCAGGCCTTGTTCCTCCTGACCCTGAAAGGCAGTATTGGGTAGAGACATCCCCTTGTTTTGCAGACCTCTATTAAAACAAAGGAGAACAATCGTAATGATCTCTCTAATTGATGAAATGACATTCAATATGATCCAGTAGGTGCTTCATCATCACACATCACTAACTCTGTGCTGGGTGAACTTACTTAATCTGATGACAGATAGCTACTGAAATCTCTAGCAAACCTTATTCCTGATAGATAGACATGAGATGCAATCCCTTCAGGTTAAGAAGAAGACAAGAACGCCCACTATCACCTCTCTTATTCAACCTTGCACCCTAGGTCAGAGCCAGTGCAATACCACAAGAGAAAACCAGTAGACACATAAGTCCTGGAAAGGAAGTGATGAAGGCGTCATTATTTTCTGGTGTGGTGATCATCTGGCTCGAGAAAATCCTAGACTCCGAATCTACAAATTATTAGAAGCAACAGAGTTGAGCCAGGTGGCCAAAGGTCATATATTAAAATGCATGGCTTTTTGATAGACCAACAGCAAGTAATTGGAAAACACAATAGAGGAAACCAAGGCTCTGTGTGGGGCGGGGTTTTGCATTATTCAGTGAGGCATCCACGTCGCTGATTCTCTTTCTAATGATATTTGTAGAGTGTGATAAAGCAGTATCGCATACATCCAGCCCATTGGAGCAAGGCCGATACCTTTATTTTGACTTTTAGGGAGGAAGAACCAGAGGCTCAGAGGTTAGAGCACCCTTGCCCAGGTGACTCAGTGACTAGGAGGCTGAGCTGGGGCCTGGCCCCCTGGACCAACCCTCCTTCCTATTTGCTGCTTTCTACCCACCCCACCTTCTTCAGACCTTACTGTCTCCACCATTTGTCTTGTTCTGCCAGCTTTTTGTTGTCTGCCTCCAGTACCAGCTGAGCTGGGTGGGAGGGAGAGTCTGGGAGTGTTGGGATTTGGATTAGCATCTACTCTGTGGTGTCTTTCATGAGCCACAGCCTGACCTTCCCAGGACGTTTGCTGCACCGGATGCAGGGCAGAGATGGGTTCTTCTGAGGGAGGAGAGAGCCAGGCAGCTGTTGGGCGTGGCCTGGGTCCCTCTCTCTTCATGTTGTCTCCCCTCCCCTCCACACTGCTCCTCTGAGTCTGACTTACATCTTTGCTTTTTTATTTTATTTAATGCCTCTTCAAAAGTTATAAAAATAGCATATGTTCACAGCAACTGGTGGAATCATAATATGGAGAAAAAGAAAGTCTTTCTTATTTCCTCTTTGATGGCTCTCAGATGCCATGCCCTCCTCTCCTGCAGCTTTCCCGGCCAAGTGCTGAGAGCCTAGGGTGGACCTTTCCACTTATTTCCCCAGGCCTGGGTCAAGATGTGCAAACAGGTTTTCCATTCATTCAGCGAGAATTTGCTGGATGTTTACTGTGCTGGGGATGCCACAGGGAACAAGACAGACAAAAACCCTTGCCCTCTTGGAACTGATGGTCCGGGGGATTAAAATATCTTACAGTGGGCCGGGTGAGGTGGCTCACACCTGTAATCCCAGCACTTTGGTAGGCCAAGGTGGGCAGATCACTTGAGGTCATGAATTCGAGACCAGCCTGGCCAACATGGTGAAACCCCATCTCTACTAAAAACACAAAAATTAGCCAGGTGTGGTGGTGTGTGCCTGTAATCCAGCTGCTCGGGAGGCTGAGGCAGGAGAATCGCTCGAACCTGGAAGGCGGAGTTTGCAGTGAGCCGAGATCGCACCATTGCACTCCAGCCTGGGCGACAAAGCAAGACTCAGTCTCAATAACAATGAAAACAAAATAAACAAAAATATTTTACAGTGAAGTGAATGCAGCCGATGATAAGTGCTATGGAGAAAAGTAAAACAGGAAAAAGCCCCTCCCTGTTTTGTAATTTTAAAGGAGGGATCAGGGTAGAATTCACTGAGAAGGTGAGTTTTGCACAGAGACCAAAAGGACCTTGGGAGAAAGCCATGTGGCTTTCTGGGGAAGGAGCACCGAGGCTGAGGGTAAGTGCAAAGGCCCTGGGGCAGGATGTGCCTGGAAATGTGTCCTGTCAATGGGACAGAGCAGAGCATGTGACAGGAAAAAAGGCAGGAAATGAAGTCACAGAAGGAGGGGAAGGAATTGGAGGAGGGCAGATTGGGTAGGGCCTTGTGGGCCTTGTCTGGGGCTTTTCAGTTGTTTAATGAAAATGGTATTTTATTATATTCTTGTCCCCTGCCACTTGCTTTTCTTATTTTTAAATTTCAATTTATTATTATTTATTGATAGATAATATTTTACCTATTTATGAGGTATGTGTATATTTGTTACATGTGTGGAATGTATAATGATCAAGTCAGGGAATTTGGGATATCCATCACCTTGAGTATTTATTATTTCCATGTGTTGAGGACATCTGAAATTCTCTCTTCTAGCTACTTTGAAATATACAATACATTTGAAATATACAATACATTGTTGATAACTACGCTTTTCATCCTGAACATCTCCCCTGAGGCAGGAGAGGTGAGATCTATATCTTCCTGTAGATATAGATCTCATGTTAAAATATAATTACAGAATTTTTATGGTATAGAGGTACCACAATTTATTCAATCATTCTCTTTTGATGGACTTTTGGGTTGTTTTCAGGGTACGGTTTCTTTCTCCCCTACATCTCATATATGTTACCTGCCATGCTGATGTTGAGAGAGTGGGATTCCTAAGTCAAAAGGTGTGTGTCTATATATAATATTAATAGGCACTGTTAGATTTCACTCCAGAAAGGTTGTTGCCAATTTCTCTGATATAATTCTGTTCCTAAGTCTCAGTTGCCTGGCTTTGCCCCCTAGTTGCTAAATAGCTGCTCTGCAAAGAGGGGAAGTAACACCTACAAAAAGAGATGTCCCTGGAATCCTTCATCCCGTGGGAAGGTGTGTGGCCTTTTGGCATGTGCTGCTGGGAACAATATCGTTCGCTCTTTTTTGGAGCTTGTATTTGATGGTTGTGACGTCAAAATAGCCAAGAAGATGAAAACACAGCTGTTGCTGTGTTATTTGCATTATGGCTAATTTTCCATATGTTTAAAATAAGCACAACACCAAGGAACTGCATGGAAACAGATTCACACCTTGTCGAACATTGAATCGTGCTTCTGTAGCATCTGAAGGATAATGCTTCTCCATAACATCCCTTCTTGCGCGCATGTAAATACTGGTACAACCTCCGTGGGTGTGCACTTGCTTGCCAGTTCCCCCGCCCCCCGACCTCTGGATGTTATGGAGCAGGATCTTCTAAACTTTGAAGTAGACTTTTCATCTGTTTAGTAGCCAAATGTTTTTGTGTGATTTGTACTGTTGGACATTTAGGCCGTGTCCCGTCTCTTGCACTTCAAACAATGAACAATCTTGTGTATGAGTCTTTTTGTGCATATATGAGGATTTCTGTTCGGTAGATTTCTAAAATTGGAATTGCTGAATTGAAAGGGACTTGCCTTTTACAAGTTGATAGATATTATGAAATGGATCTCCGGGAGGAACCAGTGTCCCTGTCCACAGATAGTACAAGTGAGTGCCTTTTCCCCCGTTCTTCTGCAATTCGAGGTCTTGCTGACCTTTTTGATTTTTGCCAGCCTAATGGGTGAGATGTGATTTATTTTGTATGAGTAAGGGTGAACATTACATGTTCAGGGGTTATTTGTTTTATGTTTGTGAATTGTCTTTCAGGTCTTTTGTCCCCCACTTTTTTTCTGGTGGTTTATTAGTCTCTTATGTGGCCTAGCATGGCCTGTCCACATTAGGAAGGCATTTGATATTGTGATTGGATAAACTAACCTGTCTGGGCCAGGCGTGGTGGCTCACGCCTATGATCCCAGCACTTTAGGGGGTCGAGGCAGGCAGATCATGAGATCAGGAGTGTGAGACCAGCCTGGCCAATATGGTGAAACCCAGTCTCTACTAAAAATACAAAAATGAGCCAGGCATGGTGGCATGCACCTGTAGTCCCAGTTACTTGGGAGGCTGAGGCAGAAGAATCACTTAAACCTGGGAGGCAGAGATTGCAGTGAGCTGAGATTGTGCCACTGCACTCCAGCCTGGGCAACAGAGCGAGATTCTGTCTCAAAAAACAAAACAAAACAAAAACTAGCCTGTCTGACTAGTTAGAGGTTGATCCACACTTCTTTATTGTCAGGATTATGCATTAATAGGTGTTTGAGAAAAGGAAGAGCACCTCAGCAACAAACTAGATGGGTGGTGCATTTTGGTGTGTGCTGTACTGACTGTTCCTCAAACAGGTTGAACACAGACATCACAGAACTGTGGGGCCCCGGAGTCCATCTGCTGGGGTACCTCTTTTATCTTTTATATGGTCTTATTTTATTTTATTTTATTTTTTGAGACAGAGTCTCGCTCTGTCGCCCAGGCTGGAGTGCAGTGGCATAATCTCGGCTCACTGCAACCTCTACCTCCCAGGTTCAAGCAATTCTCCTGCCTCAGTCTCCCGAGTAGCTGGGACTACAGGCGCCCACCACCATGCCCCGCTAATTTTTGTATTTTTAGTAGAGACGGGGTTTCACTCTGTTGGCAAGGCAGGTCTCCAACTCCTCACCCCAGGTGATCTGCCCGCCTTGGCCTCCCACAGTGCTGGGATTACAGGCGTGAGCCACCGTGTCTGGCCACTAAAACCTTTTTCTCTACTCACTTGAATTTACAGCCTCATTGTGGGATTTTCTAGGCAGCTATTCCACTGGGACATTTTGCTAGTCCAGGTGGCCTAGCTGCTGTAGCAAGCAACCGCCAACTCCAGCCATGTAACACAATCAAAGGGTGTGTCTATGGCTCTGTCCTTTCTAGCTACCCAGAATCCTCCTCTGCGTCTTCAGCTGGCAGAGGAGAAAAAGAGAGAACAGGATCGTGTGTGGGAAGACTTTACGGGCTAGATACTCTGGTCACATTCTGCTGGCCAGAACTTGATCTTCCAATCCATCTAACCGGAGGGAGGCTGGGAAAGGCCAGCCATACACCATTGCCATCAGTCCTGACCAGGTGCTTGATGAGCCATGGTCTCTTAGTGCCCTGTGGGACATGTAAATTTTTGAAGTGTTTTCTCAAGTGTGATCTCACTCCATCCTCATAGCACTGACAACCCTATGAGGAAGTAAGATGAGTGCTTCTAACTCCCAGTTCAGAACTGTGGAGACTGAGGTCTAGGGAGATAAGTGTCATGGGCAAATGTAGGCACTTAGGTAGGGACACAAAGGATATGGAGATGGCGCTTGAGCAAAGAGCTCTCATGCTGGCCAGCCCTGTCTGACAGGACACAAGAGCACTCACTCTGGGTGTGCCTGGGTCACCCTCTGCATGTAGTGGGCATGGGAGAACAGGGCTGCTTAGCGAGAGGAAATTGGTGGCTGACTGGAGTGCTTCTTCTATCCTGGAGTGTGGCAAGAGAGGAAGTTGTCTCTTGCCTTTTGTAGGTTGCAGCCGAATGGTGAGGGGTGACAGTATTGCTACTGGTAGGAAGACTTGGACAGCAGGGACAGAACGGCTATAAACCTGGCACTTCTGTGGGAGCTGCCCCCTCCCCTTGACTTTGATCATTGTCCCTTTCTTATCACGTCCATGGGACACTAGCATTGAAAAATTGGGGCTTTTTTCTTCACATTTCCATTTCTCTTTATTTAATTATTTTAAAACATCTGATGTTGCAGTGAGATCAGCTGTGATACCTCATCTGTTCTATTTTGAGCTGCAAGGAGACAAATGGAGAATGCTGCCACCTCCCCTCCTGGAAAGGACTGTGCTCCCAGGAGCCCAATGGATGGACCGAGCCAAGGCAGCTCTGGGCACACTTTCGATGCTTTCCCCTCCAGGGGAATGCCTGGGTTTCCTTATCATGCAGATGCCTTGAACTAACCTGGTCAAAACCTAGAGACACAAAATCACAGATGGTTGCACAGGTTGTTGGAGTAGCAAAGACAGCACTAAGCAGCAGAAAGAAGATAAGGCATTGAGTCCTGTGCTCCGGGCTGAGTACTGTCACTCCTAATTGAACAGCCACTGAACTTTGTTTCCTCATCTATGCAAAAGAAATAACATTTTTCCTACCACTCTCACTGGGTTCTTATGAGGATTACACAAGATAATGTGTATAAAAATGCTTTGTAAATGGAAAAGCACTCTGCAATTGAAGACATTATTATATTAATAGTAACAATCACCATTTGCAATTCTGGTGATTCAATTGGGGGAGGAGCCCATAGATCTCATCACTGCTACCATTACTACCTCACATTGTACTTCACAGCTGCAATTACCTTGCACGATTTCATTTGATACATTACTGATCATTCAGTGTTAGAACTGGAAAACATCTTGGGGATTAACTAATCCAACTGTATCACTTTATAGATGGTGACCTGGCACCTGGAAGGGAGAGTCTTATTTGAGGTCGTTAGAACTCAGGACTGTGGGCTGTCATTCCTAGGGAGTGGGTTGTTTTGCTTTGGATTATGGTTCCCTGTCGTTTCTGAAGGGCTAGACATGGGAACGTCGGGTGGGACGTTGATCCTTAGTCATTAGGTGGAGTCTCAGCCTGACTCATGTCTGCTTACTCGCGTCGACCCCGCTCTGAGCTCCAATGCTCAAGGTTCTGGGCGCATGTGGACAGTGCTTAGGGGAGAAGCTCACATGCTAAGAAGCTTGGACACGGGGTCAAAGACAGGAGGAAGTAGGAACTCAAGTGGTTTGCTGTCAAGAAAAGGAGACCAGGGCAATTTCAGAACAAAGAAGGTGGAGGTGCTTCTGGTCTCAACCTTGGTCTTTATCAGACCCCACTGCCTTTGTGTGCTCTCTCTCACTGTCCACTCCAGGGGCACAGGCTGCCAGGGCACACTCAGTGGGCACAGCTGCAGGACTGTGAGACCTCCTCCAAAGAGAAGACTGAGGGGCCTCCAGCATTGTCATAAGTGTTCAAAGCGTGGTCAAAATTCATCTGGATAGAAGAACAAACATAAGCAGGTAAACATCCTGGCAAGACTGAGTTTGGCCCCATGTCATTCACAGTGCCACTGGTTGGCCCCTTTCCTGCCTTTGGGTCTTGCCCAAATGTAATCTTGCCCACATGTCACCCCTCTATTTAAGGATGCCAAATGCACCTCACCTCTTATTTGGACCATCGTTCCCAACTGGATTTGCCGTCAAAATATTATACAGAAAATTTGCAAATTAGTACAGAGAATTCCTGTCTACCTGTTAGCCTGCTTCCCATAATTGTTCACATCTTATATCACTATAGAAGAGAACAAGTTTCATGTTGGTCTAAAACTGCATGTCAAACTGTAAGCCTTCCTCAAATGTCATCACTTTTCCCACTGATGCTGTTTGTCTTTTCCAGGATCCAGTCCAGGGTCCCACATTTCATGTACCCACCATGTCTCCTTAGTGTGCTCTAATTTGTGACTCATCTTTCCTTATCTTTCATGACTTTGACATTGGTGAAGAGTGCTGTTTAGTTATTTTCATAGGAAGTCCCTATATTTTGGTGTGTCCGATGTTTTCTAATGGTTAATGCATATGGGTTTTTTGTTTTATTTATTTATTGCTATTTATTGGGTCTCTCCTGCCACTGGAATATCTGCTTCCTCCGAGCAAGGATCCTCGTTGCTGGTTCACTTATATGCAGGAACATCTGTGTGTGCCTGGCACCCATGCTCAGTCAATATTTTGTGGGTGAAGGAGTGAGATTGTGAACTCCCAGGCATTAGCGGAGCATCTGACCTGACCTGAGAGAAACACGGAGAAGTTGGGTCCTGGCAGAGCCTTGATGGGTAGTTGGGCTGGTTGGGCACTAAAGTCTCTTTCAGCATTCAGGTTCCATGATTTTGTAACCTGATGGTGGTATCTGAACTCAAGCTAATTAAATTCCACAGGTGTTAGCCGAGGAAGTACTTGCTGTGGCATCCTGGGCTGGGCAAGGTGGGGGATTATGGGCATGTGAGATCCAGGCTCTGAAATGCAACCACATTCCCAGGGAAGCCAGGAGCACAGGGATTGCATGTAAAACACAGGTGTCCAGTTAGTGGTTTAGAATCTAGACTTTGTATTAGTGGCGCCCAAACCACAGCCTGGTTTAGAATCACTAGGAGGACATCGTTAAAACACCAATTGCTGGGTCCCACCCTCAGAGTTTCTAAGTTGCTTGGCCTGGGTGGGGCCTGAGAACTTCCAACAACAGTTCCAGCAACTTCCCAGGTGATGCTGATTGATGATGCTGATCCCATAACCCTATGTTAGGAAGCATTGCTTTAGATGTTCAGAGAACACACAAGTTGCTGCTAATTAGCAAGAGCCAGGAGGGCTTCCTGGAGGAGGTGGTCAGGCTTGAGTAGGGTAGGATTTTCACAGGTGGGTCTGAGGCTTGAATCCATACACAGCTGGCTTGCTGCCACCACATGCGATCTGTGGTGCCTTTTGCCTGCCTTCGCCCTGCTGGCACCTGGCCTCACTCGTGGCCTTGTCCAGTCCTCTTGGTACATGAGTGATCTTGACCAGGGAAGTCTGAGCCCACAGAAGAGGAGGCTGACTAAACCTTAGACTGGAGTTGACCTTGGCTGGCTGGGATGAAGTCACTGAGGCCTGGACGTGTCCTGCACTGCACAGCCTGCCTTAATGTGTTTATCTGCCTGGGCCTTGCTCACTGCCTGCTGGCACCATGTGAGATGTTGCTGTTGGGCTCCATGACTCTATTTCTGTTTTCTTGCCTGGCACCAGCACAGCAGGGCAGATGAGGTGTGTGGCCACCCTTGGTTTCTTCCTGGCTCCGGGTTCTTCTTGGGGTGGGCATTTGGTCAGGAAGAACATTTGAGTCTTGCTAAAGTGTCTGGGATAGAAGCAGCAGGACCTTTTTTCAGGAGGGAGAGGTTCTGGGAAGGAGGGAGGAAACCTTTAGAAATTTAAATAAATTTAGACTTAGCATCTGGCAGTGGTAGGACATACACACACTTTGTGCATGTGTGTGTGCGTGTGCGTGCGTGCGTGCGTGTGTATTCAGCCTTCCAGGATCATCGAGGAATTTTTATTCCTTAAGTAACATTCAAAACTTGATGGTAGAGGTGAGGAGAGGCCCAGGAAGCTTGGGAGAGGCCACGTTGTTTGTGCAGTTGGAAGACTGGGCAGGAAAGCAGCACTACCATCCAAGTCAGAGAATGCTGGAACAAGAAGGGCCGTCCATGTGCTTCTGATTCAGCCCCATCGTTTTAACAGAGACCTAGAAAACTAAGTGACTTGTCCCACTCCAGTGCTACCTCTCCAGTCATCCATGGCCAGACTAAATTACTCTGTCTTTCCTTTGGGCTGTAAAGTCGTTTTATTTATAACACACCTCTCTTGTTTTATAAGTAGCCATGCAGGGGTTTGTTTTACCCACTAGCTCAGGGATTGGCACATTACAGGTCGAATCCGGCCCACTGCCTGTTTTGTAAATAAAGTTTTATTGGAACACAGATATGCTCATTTGTTCATGTATTGTGCATGGCCACTTTTTTGCTATAATGTCAGAGGTGAGCATTTGCTACAGAGACTGGCCTGCACAGTCCAAAGTATTCACTATCTGGTTCTTTACAGAAAGTGTTTGCCAGCTCCTCCACTGGGAGGTGAGCTCCCTGAGGGCAGGAACGGCACTCCATTAATCTTGCTGCTGCTTGTTTCTTGCTGGTAGTAGGCACTCTATAAATGTATGTTGAATAGGCTTGAAATGCAGTGGATTGATTTGTCAAAGATGAGTGCAGCCACATGGCTGTTCTGGCTTCCCCAGCTTTCCTCTTGCTGTGTGGCCACTTTGTGCCCCGGTTTTCTCTCTACAGAAAGAAGATAATATTATCTATCTTGCTCAGTTCATTGATCTGCGATGAGGGTAGAACAGGATATTAAACTATCTTACTAGAACCTTGGGCCCAGCTTCTGGTCTTCCTGATGGTTTCAACCCAGCACCGGACTTCTGTGTCTGAAATTCTCTGCTCTTGTGGCCCTGCCATTCCTGAGGCACCCTTTGCCTCCAGGCTAAAGTAAACACCTGTCATTCATGATCCTCCTTACTTTGATATGATAAAATATAAGGGCCCAGACTCCATGGCCCCAGACTCCAGACCTACCTGTCTGTCTTGATCTCTCAATCCTCTAGGGCAGCCTTCTCCTACATTCAGAATTTTCTGCATTCTTTCCCCCTACATGAGTATTGCACTTTTTCTTAGGACCCTATCCCCCTCTGCCTGCCAACTCCCTGCCTTTCTCCTTTCTGCCTTTCTGCTCTCAGCCTCCTGTCTGCCCTTGCAGGTCTCTTTTATGTCTGACCTTGCTGGAGTCCTTTGACCTTGGCCAGTGTGAGTGACTGTCTCATTTGCCACGTATGCACTGCCTTATGTTTTAAATTTTTGATCTTTGTGGCTGCTTGTTAAAAATACAGGGACCCAGGCTTCCTTCCCATGGAATTAGATTCTCCAAAGATGTGATCCAAGCCCCTTTGATTTTTAATAAGCTCCTAATGTGGTTGTGATTATGATCAAAGTTTAAGGAAGGCTAACTTAAAATAGAGTGCTTTGCAGTATTATTTCTCTTTCTACGGGACTCTTTGCTTGTGTCTCCAAATAAACTATAAACATCTTGAAGGCAGATCTGGGCCTTATTTTCTTTTCAGAGTGGCACATATGTCTGAAGAGTGGGGCCATGAGATATCTGTCGGTGAGATGATCTCCACCTGGGGCCCTGCATCTGATAGGCGCTCATTAAGTGTTTGCTTGTTGATCAATACAAGATATGAAAGCGCCTGGGAAAGCAAAACAGCCTCTGCAAAGCAAGGCATTATTACTGGGAGCAGATCTGATGTGTACCTTCTACAGATTCCGGTGAAGGTGTCCTCAGAGCACCGGACACTCAGGGGCCTGCAGCCCAGACACAGAAAGTCCACTCTGCTGAGAAACGCTCACCAAGCAGAATCCCTCACACTCTCTAGCTTTGTTCTCTTTACTTTGATCTCTCTGAGCTTAGGAGGAAAGTCTCCTCTTCCCTTCCCCTTGGTTTATCGCAAAATCCACAGAAGTGCAGGCTACTGGGGAAAAGTTTGTTTGGACACTTAAGAATGTAGAAGAGTGTTTAGCTTGTTTAATGAGTTTTGCTTTCTCATTTAAAATGCTTGGAGAGAAGTGCAAATGTTTCATCTCTGCCTACTGAGTTATACTGCCTGTTTACATAAGCCCGTACTCAGTGGCCCAAGGAAAGGCTTCTTGCCTTCTTCAGGGCATGATGGTGCAACCTTGGTGTGGAGTTTCCAAGCAGAGATGATGTTAAGGCCTCACGTGGTGGGAAGGCTGTGTGGCAGGAAGAATAAGTTCAGACTGTGCTTTGTTTAGAACTGTTGCGCAAAGTTATTTCTTCCATCCAAGTATTAACCGGGCCCGACCCTGCTTAGCTCCCAAGATCAGACAAGATCAGGTGTGTCCAGCGTGGTATGGCTGTAGATACCAAGCTATTTCTACCACAAGGATGCTCTCCTTTTATTGAGCAGGGAGAAAATAGCATGTACAGACCAACCATCCTGGTTGTGAACTTGCGTCTTAGTCAGAGCTCTCTAACTGGAGTAGAAAATTCTTAGGCTGTATGTAATGGAAAGAGAGTGGAGTCCAGCAATAAAAACAGATCAGGTAAAAATAGAGCTAGGAGTCAATAGTGAGGGCTGAGTTAGGAGAGGTCTCTGTACTTCCCTAGAGATTTCCAGCTGTCTAAGCATATGTGTGAGTTCTTGCTTTGACAAATAAGTACTCCACTGGTATGCACATAGAAACTTCTTTCACCCGTGGGATCATTATCAACATGTTTTATATGGAGGGAAAAATAAAGATTTTAGAACTTTCTTCCCTCTTGTTTTTGCTCCATTAATATTAGGCTTAATTATTCAAACTTATTATGTTACAGTCATTGCCTAATTTAAAAAATTGAATGGATTATTAGCTTTTTAATAAAATATGACATTTACTGTCTACTAATGAGGGCTCAAATCATGTAATTTATTGCTGCATCTCTATTTTGTTCATGAAATGGAACAGAAAGTACTACCTACTTGAGAATGGACTAGTTTTCTGTGCTCCTATGAAACTGGACAGTGGAGGGTTGCCCATGAAGGATCTGGGATATATTTCATATGGAGCACAAGAAAAGGATGTCGAACATGCAACGGTCTGCATCCAGGTGCTAGAACCATTTTTTTCCCCTTCATCATCCCCAGAACCAACAGCGTGGGTGGGAATAGCTCAGTAGAGTGACCATGTGATCCTGTGTTACAATTGGAGACAAAATCTGGCACAGAGTCTCTCCAGTGATGACTGTGAAACTGATTGGTGCCCCATCAGATTCAGAAGTGGAGAGTGCTACATACTGATTTCAGAAAAATGTTAGATGAACATTGGGACCCTTTATTATATAGAGGGAATAGAAAATGTGTGTTGATAAAAGTTTGGGATGTTCCATTTCACTGTGTTATAAAGTGTGCGTGGTCAGATTGGCTTCTATTTTTGATAAAAATGAGGTTCTGGAAAGCCATTCTGGCTCACGCGCTTATGAGAAAGAGGTTTCGGAATGGAGGTTTGGAGTGCTCCCCTACAGAAATAGCACTGTTTTTTAATTGTTCTGTCACTAGAGCCTTGGCCCCAAAGAACAAAGCATGAGTCTCAGTCTTTGTCTTTAAGGAGCTGTGGTCTGATAGGGGCATATAGTATACCTATATGGATGGGTATAACTAAAGGTGGTGAGGACCTCTTTTTAGATGCCTGAGAAATCCAAAAACAGGACAGGGAAGCTGTTCATCTGGGAATCATGAAGCATGTAAACCTAATTAGGGGAGGTGGCATCTGATCTCATCCTTGAGGAATATATGATTTTTATACAAACAGTGTTGAAGAGATGACGAGAACAGAAAAGCTGGGTAAAGTGCAGAGCATGTTCAAGGAAGGGTAACGAACATTTCTTGAGGGCCTGCCGTGTGCACAGTGCACCAATCTAGCGAAAGCAATCTGATAACAACTTGGTACAAAACCAAGTAATATACCTTGTGCATTACCTTCACTCCTCTTCCTCCAGTAATTTTTAAGTACAATAAATGTTGTCTTTAATTATATTAATTCATACAACTGTGACAATAGCCTGATGAAATCAATACCACACTTGTCCTCATATTATAGAAGAGGAAACAGACATTTTAAGTTAAGCGACTTGCTTCAAGTCACCCGGCTAGTGTGTCGTGGAGCTGAGACTCACCCCAGCCAGTCTGACTGTGCAGCGAGTTGCAGCCATTTGTTCCTCTGCTCACCTCCCCGAATAGTCTGAGTGACCTGAGAGCAGGCATGTGTTTTCATCCTCTTGGTACTCCTGTCATCCAGCAAACTGCCCAGCATGTGGTCAGAGTTCAGTATGCCAAGTACAAAAGATCTGCTATGGAGATTCTTAAGTGATCGATCTGGGTTTTGAGGGACAGCTTGGAGAAGGCTAGGGAGGTTGTTCTGGGGTAAGAGAAGAACATGAGCAAAGGGCCAGAGTGGCTGAGAGGACTGTGCAGGGAGTGCATGCTCCAGTGTCCCTTGGCCAGGTGTGTGGGCTGCCCGTAGGGAGCTGGAGGTGATGCTGGAACAACGTGCTGTGGAAGCCTTAAGTGTAGCTGAGTGCTGGGTTCTCTGCGAGACTTCTTAGGGTCTGGAGGAGTGGGTCAGACCTCAGCCTCCTCTTAGGGTCTGGAGGAGTGGGTCAGACCTCAGCCTCCTAGGTGATGTCAGATGGCCAGGCCTTCTCCCAACTCACTCTTGAGTGTCTCTGTCGGAGACAGAGTTAGAGACTGAATGGCCCAAGGGCTGTATTTCAGGGAGCATGTCCTTCTTTAAAACATTTATGGAACAAGGCTGGGTGCGGTGGCTTATGCCTGTAATCCCAGCATTTTGGGAGGCTGAGGTGGGCGGATCATGAGGTCAAGAGATTGAGACCACCCTGGCTAACATGGTGAAACCCTGTCTCTACTGAAAATACAAAAATTAGCTGGGCGTGGTGGCATGCACCTGTAGTCCCAGCTACTCAGGAGGCTGAAGCAGGAGAATTGCTTGAACCTGGGAGGCAGAGGTTGCAGTGAGCCAAGATTGCGCCACTGCACTCCAGCCTGGCAACAGAGTGAAACTTAGTCTCAAAACAAAAACAAAAACATTTATGGAACAACTTAAATGTACCACATTCTGTGGCTATAAAGACAAATAAGGGCTTCCCACTGGTCTTATGTATATGTTGGATTGTTGGTGCTTGTTGCTAGGGGAGGACTAGTGGGTAGTGAGTACCAAGGCCCCATCCAGGGTGCTTGGGTGGTTATAAAGCACTGTGGACTGATGGTGTTTCTCTGACTCTAAGAAGCTGACGGGCAGGGTACCCAAGTCCTGCTCACTGGGTTTTTGTAACTGAGCTAACAACTGAAGAAATCAACAAACTGCCACCAAATCAGATCCTTAGTAATGCATGAGAAAGCATGACATACGAAAGAGGACACAGAATTTAATCATCTTACCCCATAAATCCAGCCCCCTGCAATCTGTGTCTTGTGTGGATAAGACTTCAATTTACAGAAATGGAAGGTTCCTTTTTTAAAATCTACTTATGGTTATGCCTCCTTTCCCACCTGGAAGGCAGTTCCTTGTATTTCCTACCTGAGTAGTGACCAGGACTTAGGGTTGGGCACCAAAGCCTTTAGGAAGTGGAGTTGGGTGTGGCCTCTTCTGTTGAGTCAGGACTGAGGCTAGGCCTGAAAGGTAGGTGACAGGGTTGAAGCCCCAAAACCATCAAGAATCAACACCCACTTCCTCTTCATCTGCTCTGCCCCAGGCCAGGGAGGCAACCGTGAGACCCAGGAGTAAGCTCAATCCTGCTCTGCTTGCCTGGAAAGTCAAGTCACTCATCAGAGGAGGATGAGTCAATTTCCCTCGAGGATGGGCTCTTGGTCATGAAGTTGACTGCTGTTGTATTACTCAGATTTCAGATCTTAGAAAATTATAGTAGCATGGGTTCTGAAGGCCAAACACATGATCATCACCTCCTCTTGAGATGAGACTCTCCTGGTATGACATCCAGTACTCAGAGATGCCACATGCCTTCTGAACTTGTGTCTCTATATCAGAAATATTCAGCCACGCTCCATCAAGTCTCTATTTGTCAGAACCTGGATTCTAGCAGCCATTTGTGCCCCCATCAATCTTTCTGTGAAACTGGGCCAGTGATGCATTGACCTCATTTCTAGTGGGCTTCATAGTGGGACCAGCTGTGGTCAGACCAGCATAAGGCTGACCAGGAAGAAGCCCAGCCTGAGAGTCCAAGGAGCAGAAGCAAGGTTCAGGACCAGGGAAGAGCAGGCAGAACTACAAGGGCCAGGCTTTGAGCAGTAAGAGATTGGCAAGAGCAGCCCTGCTGACGAGCCCGTCAGAGAGGTACCATGATAATCCTGGACCTGTGAGTGATCTTTGTAGCAGAAAGAAGGTTGGAGGCACAGGTTGCTGTGGACTAAAGCAGGAGGGGAGGGAGATGCTTGCGTAATCTCATGTTGCCTGAGTCAGCTTTGCCTTGCTATTGGCAGATGGGGCTGGTGGCCCGTTATGGGTGCAGATGAATCAGAGGAAGTGGAGCTTCCCTGTCTGGTGACTTGCCCCATGCTTTGGGGCATAGCTAAGCAGTTGCATGTCTATTAAAAAGTCTCATCTGGAAGCAAATATGGAACCAAACACCTGAGTGTCTGCCAAGGCCTCCACCACCAAGGTTAAGAAGTCCCCTGAGGGGCATGACTCTGTGAGCTGCCCTTGTAGGTATCCTGGAGAAGCAGGCACTTCCTTGCAGTTGGTCAAGAAGAAGCAATACTTCTTGCTTGTCTTAGGGATTCTAGAGCAGCGGATTTAGGGCATGGCAAGGTGGGGGTTGCTTCCTGGAGAATGAACATTTTCTTTTTAATTTTACTTTAAGTTCTGGGATACATGTGCAGAACATGCAGGTTTGTTACATAGGTATACACGTGCCATTGTGGTTTGCTGCACCCATCAACCCATCATCTAGGTTTTGAGCCCTGCATGCATTAGGTAGGGAATGAGCATTTTTTCAGGTCCCTAAGCAGAACTTGAAAATGATGATATTGATATTAATCACTTGCAATTATTAAGCTCCTCTTCCACATATATTAAGTTGTTTATGCCTCATGATAACGCTGATGCAGACATCATTATTTCTGTTTTACAGAGGAGGAAACAAAGGTACAAAGAGGTTAAATAACTTGCCAAGGCCAATCAGCTAGTGAGCATCAGAGCTAGGATTCAAGCCCAGGCAGACCAGCTCCAGAGCCTGAGCTAGACTCAATGTCAGTGATGACGTCATTGACCTTGGGGGATGGACTCTGCTTTTGCCCTGGTGGGTCTAGGTTGAGATGCATTGCATTTGATCTTGTTGGAGAAATTTCCAGTCTTCTCAGCCCTTGGAAAATATGTACATTGGAACCTCAGAGCTACACCCTGAGGGTATGTCTCCTGGTTTGCTGAATTTTTAAAAAGCAGTTTTACTCTATGGCAGGCTTTCTTGCCAGGAGATCAGAGACCGATGATGGCTGGCGGAATCGGCCTCTGTTCCAGCTCTTTCCTACCATTCCTAAAACTCAGATGCTCTTTGAAACTGTCTTCCTCTGTTGAGGAGCGTATGCTTCTGCACTGAGAGCCAGAGAGTGGGGCTGGGCTGGGCAGGTGTCCTTCTAAGGCCACCCACCTGCAGTACTTTTAGTCACCCATTCCAAGATCACTGTGGAGGAAACAGTAGTGGCTGGGAGAGGAAGCATGCTTCTCAAAGAGGCAGAGAGTGGAGGGAGGAAGGGAGCTGAGTACGGCAGTTGGATGGGCCCAGGCCACCAACTCTTTGTCCTGCCTGGGTTAAGAGTCCAGAATTGGGGCTGTACGTAGTGGCTCACGCCTGTAATCCCAGCACTTGGGAGGCCGAGGCGGGCGGATCATGAGGCCAGGAGATCAAGACTATCCTGGCTAACACGTCTCTACTAAAAATACAAAATATTAGCCAGGCTTGGTGGTGGGTGCCTGTAGTCCCAGCTACTCGGGAGGCTGAGGCAGGAGAATGGTGTGAACCCGGGAGGTGGAGCTTGCAGTGAGCTGAGATCGCGCCATTGCACTCCGCCTGGGTGACAGAACAAGACTCCGTCTCAAAAAAAAAAAAAAAAAAAAAAAAAAAAAGAGTCCAGAATTGGGTGTCAAACAGAGCCTGGTGTCTGTCCTGGCTTTGGCTTTTAGCAGGCTGGAATCAAATAGCCACTTACATGAAATTTCAAACCCTGTCATGGATGGCAGGCAAGTGCTGGAGTCCTATTGCCTGCATTACCCCTGATGCCACCACCAGTGAGCAGTGTGACCTGAGTGAGATTGGCTATGTAACTTGCAGGGTCCTGCACAGAGTGCAAATGTAGGGTTCCTATAAAATGTATGAAGAATTTTATGATGGTGATAGCAGAGCATTAGGCCAAGCATGGATTCTTCCCAGGTGTGGGGATCTGTATGATGGCACAGGTTGTACTCTAAGCTGCAGTTTCCTCATCTGCAAAGTGGAGAAAATAGTAGCATATCTCTCATAGGCTTGTTGTGAAGTTTAGGAAAGATAATAATGCATATAAAGTATTGAGCCACATGGTAAGGGCTTGATGGACACTAGCATTCATGAGTGCAGGGACAGAAATGCACAGCTTCTTTTTTGGGTCATTGGCAAAAGATCATGGAGAGCAAAGGTACGTGCAGCAGTGGTTCAGCTTCAGGAACAGGTCTGGACTTTGGTCTCTGCCCTTGGCTGCTATGGCTTGGGACTCTGACCTCTTTTGCAAAGAACAGATGGCTCTTCTGGAGGAGCAAGAGGCCCCTCATCACATGCACAGGCCACATGGATCCAGAGACATTTACCTCCCAGAAGTGTGTGTGGGATCCCAGGGCAGGCTGACCCTGCCCTGCATTTCCCAGGTCATGAATCAGGAGAAGGGCAGTAGAGATTGGAGTTGTTTTTGCTGCATTCATTTTTTTTTTTTTGCTGAAATATGTTAAAAGTCAGTTACTGATATCACAGGATTTCATCCCTAGAGATTTTAGTATGCATTTCTGAAAATAAGGAATTTTTTTTTTCTTTTGAGACAGAGTCTCGCTCTGTTGCCCAGGCTGGAGTGCAGTGGCGCGATCTCAGCTCACTTCAAGCCCCGCCTCCCAGGTTTACACCATTCTTCTGCCTCAGCCTCCTGAGTAGCTGGGACTACAGGCGCCTGCAACCACGCATGGCTAATTTTTTGTGTTTTTAGTAGAGGGACTGCAGGTGTGAGCCACTGTGCCCAGCCGGACACTTCTTATATATGCACTATAATCTTATTGTAGACATTGAGGGTTTTTGTTTGTTTTCTGGTTTTATTAAGGATAGCAGTTTATGGAAAGTTTGGCTGGGTATGTGTGGGGAAGGAAAGTGATTAGTGTTAATTTGGTTTGCTAGGATGAGAGGCTGTTATCCAAATTCAAACTTGGCATTCAATTCAATTGCTGTTCATGGAAGAAACATCTGGGGACACCTGCCTCACTGCCCCGATGGGTCAGATGGAAATCACTTTCTGGGGGAGCCTCCGTGACTCATTTCCTTTGCTGGGATCTCTTCTGTCTTCCACCTAAACCATCACAAGGGCTTCCTGAGATCGCCAAGCCTCTGGAATAACACCTTCACTGGTCCATTCTTTACTGGCCACCAGAGAGGCCTCTTGAAAACATAACCTGGACCTTGTCTTTCTTTTTCTTAAAACCTCCCAAAACTTCCCCATTGCCCACAGCAGGAGTCTACCAGCCACTTCTTTTTGTATGGTCCATGAGCTAAGGATGGGTTCTATATCTTTAAATGATTGAAAAAAAAAACAATAGAAACATTATATTTTTGACATATGTACATGATAAGATATTCAGATTCCAATATCTATAAATAAAGTTTTACTGGGACAGAGCCATCTGCATTCATTGATGTATCTTTAATGGCTGCTTTCAAGCTTACCGCGGCAGAGTTGAGTAATTGTGACAGATTGACAGCTTGTTAGAGAGAAGTTTGCCCACACCTGAGCTCAGGCTTCTTGGCACGCACCTGTGGCCGTTTGTCACTGACACCCCTGCCTCTCTGATCCCTCTTGCTTTGATTACCTTCCATGCTCTTAGCAACTCCTAGCTGCCAGCAGATGCCCTGCATGGGCCATTTCCACCTCTGTGCTTTGCCCCTTCTCTTCTCTCTATCCTTGCTGCTTCCTTGCCTAGACATCACTGACTCATCCCTGAAGAAATCACCTTCTCCAAGAAGCCTTCCTGACCGCCCCTCTTTCCCTTTCGTCATGTTTGGTTTAGTGGCTCCCTCCCTGTTTGGACAGGAAAAGCAGAGAGAAGCCCAACGACTCCGGGAGGTTGGCAGCTGGGCGCTCAGCACAGAGGAAGGAGGCCTGGGGCCAAAATGGCTCACTGAGTCAGCAGACCCAGTGCCTGGTATATGCCAGGTGCTCTAGATGTGAAGGGCACAGATGCAGGCTCTGCCTCTGTGGGGCTCACATCCCAGTGGGGGATACAGACAGTTAATGCACGTTTTAACAAATATATAGGGGATGACAGTCCATGTCTTGGGAGTGTGCTGGCCAGTGGCTAGGAAGTGGTGGCGGGTGGGTTTTCCCAGGAAGGCCTCTGAGGAAGGCCTCTGAGGAAGTGACATCCAAGTCCTGAGTGAGGCAGAGCCCTAGGCGGCCGGATATTCTGGAGCGAAAGGCAAGATGAGATCTCTTTCTGTGTCCTCTTCAGGCTCCAGGAGGTGGTGGGAGCTTGTCACGTCTCTTCTCCCAGGCTCACAGCACCAGCAGCCTGAGAGGTTACACCCGACTTTCAAGTGAGAGTCCTCCTCCCTTGCTGGGGGGCTGCAGGCTTCCCTCGGACCCTTCTCTAGAGGGCGTTTGATCCCTACCACAGGACTTAACTGGAAGCCCCTTTTGGTGATCTGTGAGATGGCCGGGATTTTCTAGCCAAGAAGGACTTCAGCGATAGGCCTGTCTTCATCTCAAGAGGCAAAGCTGAAACCCAGAGCCCCTGAGTCCCTTGGCCACTGGGCTGACCAGCGGCACAGCCGGGACCAGAGTTCTGGTCTTCTGACCCTCGCAGCATGGGATCACTCATCTTCTGATTTAATTGGGGGATCTCAGGAGAGATCAGCCACTAGAATTGGGAGGAGGCCATTAAAGGAAGCCCTTGGGTCCACACACCACCACCACACCACCACACCCTTGGGCCCACTTGTGAGGCCGAACTACTTCTTTGAAGAGGCTCCTCTCAGTATCATCAGTGCCATGTTGCTGGAGGTATCCAGAGGCACTGTCTGAAGCTGCTGGCCTCTAATCCCACCAGTTTAATTTAGCTCCAGTCCTGGGGGAGGTTTGCTAATTATAGCTAGCTGGCCATGCTGGGAGCTATAAATAGGGCAGGAGGCACCTCTTTGGTCCTTCCTGGGCGTTTATCAAGGTACCTGCAAAGGATTTAGCCACTAGGTTGGGCGCCATGTGGGCACAGAAAGCACCTTGAACTGTGCTCTTTATTCAGTTTAGGCACCAAAGCCAATGGGAACTGTGGAGAGGGCAGGGGGATGTCACCAGCATGACCTGGAAACCAGACTGTCGGAGTTCAAATTCTGACTTCACCACCAACTAGCTGGGAGACCCTAGTTACCCAAGCGCTTTGTCTTTTAGTTATCCCATCTGCACAATGGAGATCTAGATATTTACAAAGAAGGCTGTTGTGAGGATGGAATGAGCGTATGTTTTATCTATACATAAGTTATGTATGTGTGTATATATGTGTATACACACGTAATTTAGAGTTGCCTGGTGTATTAAGTGTAATGATATTGCTTGATGTTATTTTTTACCATATGAAATAGCCTGAGGATGGCACCATCTTGCGTAGAAACCTGTATCTTGGAAGGAGGCTGAGTCTCGTTCTCTCCCAGTCCTGGATGAGGCGAGTTAAGTGCCTCATCTTTAGGCAGTTAAGACAAGTTAACTGCTTTAACTATATGGCAGTTAAGAAAGTGTGTAGGCTCATCCACCTGGGGTCAGTTACTGCTGTTACCTCCTGTTTGGCCTGCTACTTCTCATCTGTAATTCTCCATTCTTCTCCATTCTTCCCCTTTAAACTATGGTGCCTTAGCAATGAGCATTTCCTGGGATTTCGGTGAGAATTGAATGAAATAATACCTGCAGAGAACTTCAAACAGTGCCTAACACATGGTGCATAGGAAACAGTGTAAGCCATTATCATCCTCCCTCCTCCTGTTAAATGACTTGGACAGGTCACCAGCATCTCAAGGCTTGATATCCTATAGTTCTCTAACCTAGAGAATGGGACCAGTGGCTTAGAAGGCAGAAGGCTAGCAGTCTGAGACCCCTGGCCTGCAGATGAGAACTGGGTCTTCTTCCTTTGCAGTCTTCTTGTTCCGGCTGTTAGCGTCACTCCTCTTAGGATCCCATGGTAAGCTTTCTTACATGGCTGTGTGCTTCCTGTGTTTATGTCATTGTGCCCCAGCTGGGTCCCAAGCCCCGAGGACCATATGCAGCATGTGGTGGACACTTAGGAAGCATGTCTGCAGTGGAGGGGACTTAACTGTCACGTAGTACTGCCCCATCAAGTGCTGGGAGAGGCCAAGACTCTGCCTGCTTCCAAGATCCCTGAGGTTTTGTTTGTTGTGACAGCAAGAGGAGTTAAAGGATGGGGGATTATTTGTTTCATAGGGAGAAAGAGAGGCCAAGAGGTAGAGGTGGGGACAGGATACCTGGGTGCTTTCCTGGGAGAGGAAGGCATTTTCTTTGTCCTGTGGCCCAGAGCAAGTCTCTCAGAGTGGAGGTTTCAAGAGGCAGATCTCTGTTAGGGAAGGGTGAGTTGCCTGATCCTAGACCTGCTTGAAGTGGGAAGAATGTAGATTTGGCAGTCAGGCCTGCTAGTCTAGGGCCTTGTTCCTCAGAGTGTGGTTAGAGGATCAGCAGCACAGGTTCCACCCAAACCTACTGAGCATGAATCTAGATGCGTCCGGATGTGCACACAGAAAACTGAGGAGTGCTATTCCAGACCAGAGCTTCTCAAGCCAGGAGCCATTCACCCCAAGCCGTGGCTGAGAAACCTAAGGCTAGAAACATGGGCCTTGAGCACTGGTTCTCAAAGCTCTGGTTTTCTCCCTGGACCAGCAGCATCAGCCTCACCTGGGAGCTTGTTGGAAATGGAAATTCATTTAGGGGTGGGACCCAGGGCTCTATTTTAACTGGCCTTCCAGTGGCTCTGAGGCAGCAGTGAGATCAATAACCAAGAGCCAGGGCACCTGCACGTTGGAAACTCCTGGGGAGATAAAGCAAATGCCTGGAACAAATCCAAACAGCATCTGGGTGTGGCAGGGACTCTGGGAACTGCAGATGCTCCCCAGGTGATTCTAATATGCAGCCAAGATTGTGAACCAGCACTTTAGGCACCTGAACTAAATCTCAGTGTTCTCAGCTGTCAGTTGGGTAGACTAACCTCTGCCTGCCAGTGATGAGAAAGTGCCTTGGGGAGCATTAACACTTAGCTCCCTGGGTTCTGGAAGGCACACCAGAAAGTGGGCTTCCATCTGTCCAGAAAGGTGCAGCCGAGATTCCTGTTTTGGAGGAGGCAGGATTGGATGCCCACCATGGCCTCAGATGGAATTGCAATGTGGTGGCTGGTTGGTCCAAGTACTAAGTGCTGTAAAGGCGATAACCTGCTCTGGAAAAGGAAATCGCTAGTACCTTGAGAGCCTAGTTCATGCATTCTCCTCCTCTTGTGCTTCCCAGCCTCTGCTACCACTGCTTAATTCTGGGGCTTACCTTTGGTGAGGTCATTTGCCCTGTATTCAGGGAGCTGATGCTGTCAGCACTGTCCCAGCATTGGAATGGTGGGGCTGTTGGGGAGCTGGCCGGCTTGTTTTGGGCATTGGTGGTGGCAAGAATGAGGTTTAGAGAAATATTTACCCAAAGTAATCCCTTTGCTATGCCACTGCCCATCTCCCAGGAGGCTGGGCAACAAACACAGGGTTCTGGTCATTATTTATTGAGGGGACAAGCTTCGCATCCCAAGGGCTAGGAGGAGGCAGGAACAAAGGGTGGTGGTACGATCTGCAGTCCCAGCCCCTGCAGTGGCCAGGCCCTGGGGCCTCCTGAAAGCCATCAGCTCCCACTCCAAGTAGACTGCATGTGCATCATGAATACTGGATTCAAAAGCATCATGAAGCACCAGACATGGAAAGCATTCATAGTCTTGTCTTAGAGATGAAATTATATGGCACTTACAGTGTGTTAGGTGCACCATTCAAAGTATGACCTTGTGTGATCCTCACGGCCACTCTATGAGCTATGAGTCGTCATTTCTCCAATTTTATGTGAGCAGTTGCTCTTCAGAGGTCTGTGATGGTCAGCCTCTGCATTTCAGAAATAAGAAACTAAAGGCTCAGAGATTATCTAGATGCCCTAGTGGTCATAATAAGTGAGTGGCAGAGACCTTAGAAGGCAGGTCCCAGGGGCTAAAGTACATCCTGAAAAACAGAGAATTCAGCGAGATTTCTTTTTGATTTTCAGTCTGGGATGATTTTAATACAGAATACCTGGATTCAGTAACACCAGAAAAAACAATCCACAGGTCGTTTGTGCTAAAAAGATTCAGAGGTAGTCATCTAGCACTGTAAATCCTAAAGTCTTTAGACCACATCCCACAGTTAAAGCACCGTTGTGTGTGCAAAGCATACATTGTGTATATACGTGTGTATTATATCTATGTATTATATATACATGTGGATACATTCTGCTAGATTATATATATACACACATGTAGGTATTTATATATATATGTCTTGTAGAAACAAAAGTTCCTGAAACAATGGCTGTCCTTACCACATGAGATGCAGCCTGACATAATCTTTTCATTATGAAGAATGTTATAAAGGATAGGTCTGGGTGCATTGGCTCACGCCTGTAATCCCAGCACTTTCGGAGGCCGAGATGGGTGGATCACTTCAGGCCAGGAGTTCCAGACCAGCCTGGCCAACATGGTGAATCCCTGTCTCTACTAAAAATACAAAAATTAGCCTGGCATGGTGGCACGCGCCTGTGGTCCTAACTACTCGGGAGGCTGAGGTGGGAGAATCACTTGAGCCTGGGAGGCGGAAGTTGCAGTGAGCCGAGATTGCGCCACTGCACTCCAGCCTGGGCGACAGAGCAAGACCCTGTCTCAGAAAAAAAAAAGAGTGTTATAAAGGATATGCATGAACAGGCAGGTGGACGGGTATATAGGGTGAGTCTGGAAGGGTCCTGAGTACAGGAGCTTCTGTCCCTGTTGAGCGAGGTACGGACTATTCTATTCTATTTCATTCCATTCCATTCCATTCCATTCCATTCCATTCCATTCCATTCCATTGTCTTACAAAATATTGCTCATAACCTGTTAACATAGATTTCCTGGTCGACCAGGGGGCTGAGGCCTGCCTTCTGAAATTGCTGCTGTGGTCCAGCTCTCCTGCTGTAGAGGAGGACACTGAGGTTTTGCCTCATATTATGCATCTCTTAGTCACAAATCTGAGGCCAAATGCAACTGTCCTGAGGGCTACCGCTGCCCAGCCTGCCACTGCTATTACACCTGAGGCTTTGCTAAGAGTCTTCCTGGGCCATGTCTGACCTGTCTTGTGGTTTTATGCCAATGCCTCCCTTCCGCCCATGCACACACTGCACACCATGGCTCCCAGGGAGGCCCACTGGGCTCTCTCTGGCCATCACCTGTTTCATGTTCCTCTCCTCTTCTGGTCGCTGTTCTTTTCTGCCCCTTCTGAGAATCAGAGTGAAGATTTTGAGACTCAGTGCCAAGGACTTTTAAGCTGATGGATTTAAATATAAGATAGTTTGAGAGATGACTTATGTATCCAGTTCTACACCACCTCATTCCCAATCTGAAGTCCCCCAAACTCTGAAAAGTGAGTGTTTTTACCTAATTCATGGAGAGGCTGGTGGTGATGGAAGCTGCTCTGAACTGCAAGGCAGCTTATGGTCTTCATTCATTCAGCTTAATCTGAATTGTCATATGTCATTGAAGAAATGTTAGTGTGTGTGATTATGATGTGCCGCCCAAACCTCAGAGATTCACCTTAATAATTTCCTAAAACCTGAAACAGTTGGAATTCTAAAACACATCTAGTTTTGAAGATTTTGAGTGAGGAATCATAGACCTGGAGATGTATTTACAGCATGTGCATGTTATTGATTTTTTTTTTTTTTTTTTTTTGAGACAAGATCTCACTCTGTTGCCCAGGCTGGAGCACAGTGGCATGATCATGGCTCACTGCAACCTTGACCTCTCGAGCTCAAGCCTCCTGAGTAGCTGACTATAGGCACATGCCATCATGCCCAGCTAATTTTTGTTTGTTTGTTTGTTTGTTTTTTGGAGCTACGGAGTTTTACCATGTTGCCCAGACTGCCTCGAACTTCTGGGCTCAAGTGATCCAGCCATCTCAGCCTCCCAACGTATTATTGATTAATCAATGAATTTTTTTTTGATAAGAAGTGGTGCCAGATGTGAGAAAGTACAGTAGACTGGTTATCAGAAGGTTGGCCATTAATGGTTATAAAATGCACCTCTGAGGGCTTTTATGAGGACGAAATGAGTGATGACTATGAAGCCTGCTGGAAACTGTACCTAGATAAGGTGTCGGGTGTTGCCTGGTTTCTTTTTAAAATTCTGAATTGTAGTTTCTAATCCTATACTAATTTTCAACTTTTGGCCCACATCATGTGTGTATGGGGTGAAATATACCTCTTATGTTGACATCCTGCAGATGAAGAGTGGCCCAGAAAGATACAGAGACAGAGAAAAATGTCTCTGCAGTCTTTGTAGATTCTTTCCCCATCCACTCTGCTCTGTTCTAATATTTCCCACTTTGTTCTTCCTTCTTACAGCATTTCAGATGCTCCTTCATCGGAATTGCTGACTACACAGGCATGTGCGTTTTTTCCTCCCTTCCATTAGCCTTATAGGTTATTAAAACCTTGTTGCTGCTGCTTTCTTTCCCTATAAACACATCTACATTTCAAAGTTTTGAAAGCTTATGCCTTAGAAGGCCCTGGGACTCTGGGCTCCAAAGACCAGAGAAAGGTGTATCTAGCTTTAAATTAGGTTGGGGAAAAAGCACAGATCTAGGCTCTAAGAAAGACTTTGCTGTGTTTACAATAAATCAGATCGAGGGCATGTCGGGCTTTGAGCCAGGATTGAAAGCATGGCCTTTAGAATACCCAGGGAACCAGATCTGGGACCCTTGCCAGGTGGGGAGTTCAAAATGAGATTCTTGTCTGAAGCTTTCCCGTATAGGAGGAGTATATCCCTAGGGCACAGGTGGTCCAGCAGACATCTGCAGGGGGGCAAAGGGAGAAGACAGGGGTCCTTATCTGCTTTGGCTTTGGCTTGTGAGTAGAAGGAAAGAACAGTGTTTCCTGTGAGAATTTGTAATCGTCAATCTGCCTTCATGCAGTTTGGGATTTGAATTTATACTGCCTGGGTGACCCAGGAAACGCCACGCTGCAAAATTAACTGGAGGGAGGTTGGGGTTGGTCACACCAGAGTGCCTGTCAGAATCAAATGCACATTCTCTCTGAAGGGACATACTTGTAGCCCAAGCCTTGATGGATTCCTGTAGGTAAAACCCAGCCATTCAAGCATGAGCTTTCACTCTCAAAATCCAAAACAGATGAAGAAACCAGTCACCATGAGTGAAAGTCAGCAGAAACAACAGACAGAAGAATCGGATTCCAGAGGGGTTCAGATATAGTTCCAATGGAATAGGTAATGTATTTTAAATGTTTGAAACAAATGAGGAAGAAACAATAGACTAATTTTTAAAATCCATGGAGATTTGAAGAAACACAAATAGGACTTCCAGAAACAAAAAATACAATAACTGAAATTGAAGATAAGATCTTCAGCAATTGGCACACATTTTTGTAAGTTATTTTTATGAGCAACATTAAGATAGCAGTTCTCAGAAGGATATATCAAAGACAGTATTTTTTTTTTTTTTTTTTTTTTTGAGACAGAGTCTGGCTCTGTTGCCCAGGCTGTAGTGCAGTGGCGCAATCCTGTCTCACTGCAGCCTCTACTTCCCGGGTTCAAGTGATTCTCCTGCCTCAGCTTCCAGAGTAGCTGGTATCACAGCCACGTACCATCATGCCTGGCTAATTTTTGTACTTTTTGTAGAGAAGGGTTTCACCATGTTGGCCAGGCTAGTCTTGGACTCCTGAGCTCAAGCAATCCACTTGCCTTGGCCTCCCAAAGTGCTGGGATTATAGGTGTGAGCCACAGCACCTGACCCAAGACAGTTTTTTAAAAAATAATTTACGCAGTTTTATGGATTAAATGCGTCATAATGCACTGGAAAGGGTGCCCTACCTCAGACCTGAGTGTTTCACTTAATGGCTGTGTCACCTTGGGTTACATTGCAGCCCCTTGGATCCTCTTGTGTAATCTGACTGCATGGTTTTGCTCCCAAAGTTCAATTAGATAGTTTTTGAAAGGATCTGGATTTCCCTTTTCCCTTTACTTTCCTTGGTTCTGGAGACTAAATAGTTTCTCCCTTAGGAAGGGTCCACAGTTTCTCGTTTAATTAAATCAGCTCCTGAGATGAACAAAGGGACTGTGTTCATAACTGCGGTAGTTCCTCCAGGGACTAGGATTTGCTCAAGAGTTACACACACTTATCTGGAAGCCCATGGAGGAGGCTGGCGGCTGAAAGGTAGGCTGCCAGCCAGAAGGTCAGTCTTGGACTGTGAGGCTCTGGCCGTGCCTCTCCACCGGGGTGGTGATGGATGGCGGCCTTCTGATTTTAAGAGGGGCCTGAATGTGGTTAACATGGTGACAGATACGGATCTTCGTTGGGCACAGCCTGCAAATTCCAATTAATCTAATCCCCCGCCTTGGGAAATCTGAACATTGCATTGAGCTTGAACTCTACTGTAGGGCTCAGGGCCCGATCTGTTACATCGCTCTGCAGGCATCCGTGCCCTGTCTCCTTGGTCAGCTCTTCTAGAGGACAGTATCTGCCAGGGCTGCCCCAGGGCCTGAGCTCTCTGAGCAAGGGAGAGGAGGAGAGAGGAAGTGGGAAGGTCTTGAGTAGGGAGGTTCAAGGTAAAACTAGCCATAGGCCAAAAACTTCTTCCCTCCTTTTCTCCCTCCTTCTTTCCCTTCCCCTCTCTCTTTTTCCTCTTTTCATTTCCTTCCCACCTTTTGCTTCTTTTGCTTTTTCTCTGTTTCTCTCTTTCCCTTTTTACCTTTCTTGTTGTCTCCCTATAGCCAAAGAATGCAAGACCATTTTTTTTTTTTTTTCATGCCGCGAAGTGAGTACATGAACATTTGGAAAGTAGGTCTCACCTGGGCTTGCCTCCACCCGGAACAACTCTGGACACATAGCAAGTTTTCAGAAGCAGTCAGATGGACTCATCCTGGACATTGGTGCAGCTTCTGAACCTTTCCCGGTGTGAGTCCAAGTTATGGCAATGCAATTCTACCCAGGAAGGGAAGCAACAAACCCGAGTAGTGCCCACCTTTGGTGGGGGAAATAGCAGGTTCCTCCCTCTCCAGTGATGGGGGCTCAGCCTGCAGGGAACCTTTCTGCCCAGCCCAGCTTTGGAACTCAATGCGGTCAGGCTTGCTGATGACATCATTGGCCTTCCGTGGGACAGCTGCAGCCAGTATCAGGACACTCCAGAAATGCCAGCAGTAATTGGAAACTTCATGTTCAGATGCTTTCCATGGCATTCACGCATGGCGAGCAGTGCTTCTGCCGAGGGACTTTTCAGGTGGTGCCCTGAGCAGGATCTCTGGGAGACCAGGGAGATCAGAAGCCAACTTCCATCTTTCCTGGACCAGGGATCCTGGGGGATGGGATGGGGGGATGTTCCCCAGAGGACTGCAGCTTTCTGTCAATGGGATTTCATTTGGGTTGGTCTCCAGAGAACCCACGGGGTACATTTCTAGACATTAATTTCCAAAGCCTATTTTTGTAATTCCATTTAAAGAATATTTCCATCTTTTCTTGCCTATCACTGCTGCCTAATCTTGTTTGTGTAGTGGGTGAATAGGAGAGAAATAAGAGGAGAGAAAAGCATGAAGATTTTGGGGGAGAGAATATTCTGTGGAGGCACAGCAACTGCCTTCGCATGTCTGACGGTCTGTAAAGCGAAGAGACATTGGCTTGTTCTGTGTGTCCCTGGTCAGAGTGTTAGGGCTGTGGGGAGGTGCGTTCTCTGGGGATTTCAGGGGGGTGGGGTGGAAGGCTCACATTTGACACCTCCTGTGGGACAGCCACAGTGCTAGACTTTGCGCCTCCAGATGTTAGAGGCAGTAACCGCTAGCCTGGTGCCCATCACAGATACCAGTTACTAACCCCTTATCTTGTGCTAGGGACTAAGCGCTGCACCAGATCAATTCATTTCATTCTTACAACTACCCTCTTGGGTGGGAACTATCACTGATATCATTTTGCATGTGGAAGAGAGTGACTGGGAAGAGCACAGCTGCTTAAGGTCACACAGTGTGTTGGTGGCAGGGCCTGCCATGGAACCAAGGCTACCCACACCAGGCTCCTGTCCCCAGCTCTTCAGCACCAGGATCTGTTTCTGAGCCATGTCTGAGCTGTGGGGTTGAATGCACTGGTCCTGTCTTCCACATTTTTTCCCTCTACCTTCTTTTTATCATAACTGTCATATTAACATATTACCTTATAAAAATGCTGAAAGATAGCAATTTGGGAAAATGTGTTCAGAAGTAAAAGCTCTCTCCCTGTTTCCCCACCCGCTGCTGCATCACTGTGCTTCCTTAAAGGGAGTGCTTACCATCCGCGCTGTCCTCTAAAACGGGAATGGGAGGGAATCCCTGAAATCCCTGAGCCTGGAAGGATTCACAAGAGGAAGGTAACCACTTGCAGGAGGTCAGTGCTGGGTGCAGGGCAGGAGGCCTAGAGGACACTTAAGGTCCAGCCTAAGGAGGACAGTCGCTGAGAGTGACCCTTGATGGGGCTTCCACTGGGACAGAGATGGGTGCTCCCAGAGGGCGATTTGGCGGAGAGGCAGTGGCTTCCCTTCTCACAGTCTGCCTGACTCACTGCCCTTGCCTCCTGGCTGCTCTGCCAGCTTTCCTTCACCCCCTGCTGCAGGCTGTCCTGCATGCAGCTGCCCGGTTAAGCTCCCCAAATACTGATTTCATGATGTCACTCACTCCTCTGAACTCCCTTTACCTCCTTCTGTGATCAGAAGCCTGAACTTCTGAACTCCTCTACTCCTAAGCCAAAGCATCCGCCCTCTGACCCCAGCTTGTCTTCCCTCTGCTATCTGGGAGTCTCTCCTCCTCTCCACTTAGTTGAGTTCCTGGTTAGTTCAAGGCTCCATTCATTTTTCATTCACCTGGATGCTAGGAGGAGGACGCTGCAAAGGCTGAGACATAAAGACATGTCACCTGCCCTCAGAGAGCTCTTGGTCTTGGGAAGGGGCATACATGAAATCACCTTTTGAAAATTGATATTCAATTTTTTTTTTTTTTTTTTGAGACAGAGTCTTGCTCTGTTGCCCAGGCTGGAGTGCAGTGCTATGATCTTGGCTCACTGCAATCTCTGCCTCCTGGGTTCAAGTGATTCTTCTGTTTCAGCCTCCCTAGTAGTTGGGATTACAGGCGTGTGCCACCTGTAAAAAAAAATACCTGGCTAATTTTTGTATTTTTAGTAGAGACAGGGTTTCACTATGTTGCCCAGGCTGGTCTTGAACTCCTGACCTCAAGTGATCTGCCCACCTCAGCCTCCCAAAGTGCTGGTGTTACAGGCGTGAGCCACCATGCCTGGCCATGAAATCACGTTTGATCAGCGTGGTGAGAGCCACTTCAGCTGCATACAAAGCCTTCCTCTTGCAGGAAGCCTTTATTGATTGCTTTGTCACTGTGGATTCACTCTTCTCTGGAGCCTGGTGGATCCTCATCTCTGTTCTTCTCTTTTTGTTCCTTGTTTTCTGCCTGGTATAATTCACTTTCTTTTATTGCCAATGTCACTTGGACTTTAGCCCCAAGGAACATACCACACTACCCGGCACTGTGCCATATGCCTAATAATAAGGAGGTACATTTATATTGAGCTCTGATTCTGAAGCCTGTTCACATCTGTGATTCCCCTTACTTTGCATAACAGCTCTCTGGGACAGGTGGGACAAATGTGATGAGCCCCAGTCTGCAGAGCAGGAGACGACTTGCTTATGGGCACACAGTTCATAAGTGGCAGAGCCGGCATCAGGGACTGGAGTCTTGCCGTGGGTATGCCACACAGCCCCACAGAAGGATGGATGCATGCAGTCCCATTGTGTGGACTCCTCCCTGGGCCTGCAATGTGTAGGGATGTGTTAGGGGAGGATGAGAGGGCAAGAGGGGGATCTGTGGCTAGAATTCTGGAGGTTCATTGGAACCAGGGAGGTACATGGGGTGACTTGAACCCCAACTCTTTTCATCTAGGCATGACACTCCCTTTTTCCTCTATGGAGACTGGGAATAGCAGGATGGAGGGAGGGTAGAAGGAGTAGAGGGGTGAGTTTTGGGGCTAGGGCTGAGGGATGGGGGAGAAGAGAGTAGTCAGGCGACCTGTCAATTCTCCCTGTATAGCCTGGACTCTTGAGAAGACTGAAGTGCGTCAAAGGATGCGTAATGAAAAAATGGTGATGAGGACGGGTTGCCTTATCACCCGGAAGGGAGGAAAAGCTTCAGGTCCAACCATCCTGCTTAAACATTTGAGAATTCTATGCAGTTCTTTTAAGTATTTAGAGGTATTAGGGACAATGTGTCCAGAAAGTGGAATCCCAGCTCCTTCTCACCCTGGCTATTGATTTTTGGCCTTGCAATTACTGCAGAGGTGCTGCCTCTGTGAACACTATTAGTGCTAGTTAGAAAGCTTGAGCTTTTGAAGCTCAACTGTTTGAGCTACCTATGGGTTTGGGAAAAAAAAGGATCTTACCATGTGTTTCTTTAGCCCGGCTATGAATCAAAAATAGTTGAACTTTTTTTTTTTTTTTTTTTTTTTTTGCTCAAGTCTCAAGCTTAAAAATAAAAAAGTCACCTTTGGGCTGAGATCAAGAATGGAAAATTTCAGGGCATAGTGTAATTTTTTCCCCATCTGTTCTGGGCAAGGGACGATAAAGCGTTCTGACGGCAGATTGTGTGTAAGCATCAACCATGAGTCTCACTACTTTATTGCGTTGCAAAGTCTACTTTGTTAAGATGTCTTGAAAGAAAGACTCCCTCCATTCTCCTGGCACAACTGAATGTGCTTGGTATGGGGAGACATGTGTAACTGAATCTAAGAAACTAACTGGAATAGGCAAAGGAGGAAGTGATGAAAGTGAAGCTGCAGCTTCTGCAAAGGTGGCTTTGTTGTATAAGGTGCAGGTTAGTACCACGAATGATCAATTACTAAAGTTCTGGATTGGGCAGTGACAAGTGTCTAGAAGGAATGCTGGGCCAAGGGAATTGCATTGTCATGTGAGAATAAGGATGGGGACACCTTTACATTTTCATTAAAAAAGATCTGGACATTACTTGACTGTGGTAGTAAACTTTGTAAAGGGTATTATGGTTACAGCTTTGTTTGCTTGAGATCCTGTATTTTTATAGTTCAATATCACGAAGGTATGAAGAAACTGTTTTATGGATGTCAATTTTACTGTTTCTGACAACAGCTTGCGAGGAAGTATACATTTGTGCAACAGACTGCTTTGGATGTTAATTCTAAATTTAGAAGCCGCCTTCAATGGGTGTGGAAATCAGTTACACAAAATTCAGGTGCTTACTAAAAAAAAATCTGAATATCCATGAGGCTGCTATGGTCCCTGGTGGAAATTTGTGCAGCTGAGCCTCTCTCAGGATCCTGGGGTTGTCAGGGTGTGGCACAGCAGCTGGGGGCTGGGCCCCGAGCATGCACATCAGCATCTGTGTATTGAATATAATCAGCACAGATAGGGAAGAAACAAACCACCACCAACAAACACCCTAAGCACCAATCTGGGCGTCTGGGCACCCTGGGTTTTCATTTTGACTCTGTCATTTACTAGCTCTCTGACCTTGGGCACCATGCTTTGCATAGCAGCCTTGGTTTCCTCATTGGTAAAATGAGGCTTTTGAATTCTATATGGCTCAAGAGTTCTTTCTAGCCCCGAAACATGCAAAAATTCAGTTTCGACTAAGAGCTTTAGCATTCTTTTATCTGGGCTGTTTGTAGTGGCCAAAACTGATAACATAATGAAAAATTTCCCTACTAATTAAAGTAGACATTGCCCTAAGTGCTGTGAGTGTCCCTGTTACCTTATCCCTTCTCTGAAAGCTTCTGGGTTTCCCCTTGAAGCAGCCCATAAAATGGCCCAGTCTCCAGCATAGCAGGAGGTCTCCAGCCTAGTCAATGGTGCCCCTTCTGAAGGTCATGGACCCGCCTTACCCATTGTTAAATATGTTTTCCATCCCTCTGGTGTATGTGGAGAGCTTCTGGGTGGAGTGGACACAAATGATTTAACTTTCCCGAGTCTCTGCTTCTGCACCAGAAAGTGGAAGGAATCATAACCAGTGTAGTGGAGGTAATTAGGAGGGTCCAAAGCTTGGACCATCTGGGTTCAAGCCCTGGCCCCAGCACTTAGTATCCGTGCGAGTGTGGGCATGTCATGTAGCCTTTCTTACCTCAATTCATAATCCACAAAGTGGGGATGAGAATAGCACCAACTGTATCGAGTTGATAATGAGATCAAATAACATACAAAATTCTTGGAATAGAATAAGCACTGTAGAAGTGATAGCTCTGTGTATGTCATTAATACATTCACCTGTATCACTGAACTTTATTTTATATCAAGTGAGATAACTACTATACCATCCAGGGAGGTCATGTGTGTGAAGCCCCTAGCACAATGCTTGACAAATAGTTTTCAGGGAATGTTAGCTTCTATCTAAGAAGTTCCCATTGGGAAAAAAAATAGTTGTATTTTTATATAGTTCCAGTTAGTTTCTCATCTGTGATCTATGCTATTTTTAATTAAAAAAAAAAAAAGGGTTTCCATACATCGTCAAGAGGAGCCGTTCCCCTGTCCCAGCCTCTCACAGAGCACACCCTCACTCCCTCATTTTCCAATAGTCCCGGGCCTAGACCACCTGTAGAGACCGGAAGGCTGGCTACAGAGTGGAAGCATCTGCTCAGAAAGATCTAGTTGTTTGCCGGAGCCTCAGCTTGAGGAAGACTCCAAGTTTATAAAGTCCCAGTCATGCAGTTTGCTTGAGACTTTATAAAGAGAGAATGAGATGTGGAGGCTGGGCCCAAACCCACTACCAGGCTGTGGGAATGGGGGGCCTTGGCTGGCATCTCTTCCCAGGGCCTCCTGGTCAGCCTCAGGAGATCTAGTGCTAAGGGTTACTCTGCTGGGGAAAATCTCAATGGCACTAGAGACCACTTGAGTGCAGCTCTTAGGAACTGAGGAGCCAGCTACTTAGCATCCCAGAATCCCAATGCCTATAGCCAGAGCCAGAGCTGCTTAGAAGAAAAGCAAAGTCCGCAGGCTGCATGAACTGAGAACCACCTCACCTGGCTGCACATTCTCTGAGCGGCCTGACCATGCTGTTCTCTGAGCCTCGGTTTCCTCATCAATGATAGGGTAGAGTTAGCTAGATCAATCGGGGGCTTTTAAAAGGCTTTTCCCCTGAAACCCACAATAAGAAATACCTTTTCTTTCTCAACCCAATACGTATGTCCATGTATGTGATTAAACAAAAGTTCCATGCAGCAACCCTTTCAGTACGCAGTACTCTATTTCCTATGCTGTTGTTTCAGTTGAAAGATGCTGATTGTGAATGATGGTGAATGATTCAGTTGATTCTGTGACCTGCTGATGGGTCATAACCCGCACTTTTCTTTTTGTTTTTGTTTTTGTTGATGGAGTCTCGCACTGTTGCCCAGGCTGGAGTGTAGTGGCGTGATCTTGGTTCACTGCACCCTCCGCCTCCAGGGTTCAAGTAATTCTCCTGCCTCAGCCTCCCGAGTAGCTGAGATTATAGGCACCCACCACCACGCCTGGCTGATTTTTTTGTGTGTGTGTATTTTTAGTAGGGACGGGGTTTCATCACGTTGGTCAGGCTGATCTCGAACTCCTGACCTCGTGATCCACCTGTCTCAACCTCCCAAAGTGCTGGGATTACAGGTGTGAGCCACCGTGCCCGGCCATAACCTACAGTTTTAAACACATTGGGCTGAATACGGTTGAGGGCGCTTGAATGCTATGGTGCTGTGATTCAGCTGGGCCAGGAATATAGAGAACAGCAGCTCCCTACTCTGTGTTGGGCCAGAGATTGCTGAAATGTCTAGCATATTAGATCAACCAGATTTTTAGTTCTAAAGGTGAAGCCAGAAGCTGGTTTTTGTTTTTGTTTTTTTTTCGTCTCAAAAACAAGTGAGTAAAATTTGCATAAACACATAGACTCAGAGGTATGGATACAATACCTGAAGGGCTATAGCTCCTTTTCCAGGATTGTCCCTCTCAGCAGGAATGGAGGATACATAGCTAGAGAGGAGAGTTGGGGGTAACACCTTCTTGCCCAATGGAAGGCATCTGGTGGTGTGGCCTCAACAGGTTCTTAGCAAGGTGAATCCCTTAGCCTTTCTACTAGTGAGGTGTTTGGGTTGAGGTGAAGTGCCATTGACTGGGCCCATGTGGGGAGGGTATTCAAAGCATTTCACAATTACACAGCTGCCTGGGCACTGACAGAGTCCTAGAGCAGTGTCAGCTGTGCCAGATCCAACCCTTCAGTCGCTGGATCATGGGGAGGCCTGGAGTCCCATTGTAGAGGCTGGGTGGTGGCAGTAGGCTTGCAGGGATTCAGGGAAGCTGTTACTTACTAACATGTAAAAATGATTTCAATATTTTCACCCTGGTAGGGATGCACCAGTGTGTGCTTCTCAGCCTCAGTCTTGGACACACGCCCCATTGCCCTAAGATTGTCCCAAATAGGCCACAATTAGCTCTCACCTCTTATGGAAAGGTGGGAGATGTCTGAATGCAACCACATGTTGCCCAGTGACAGGGGCTGGGCTGACCAGGACATGGAGAGTGACTTGCCTTCTGGGGCTAAGCCAGTCACTCATACTCTCAGCGTAGCCCTGGAGCTTCAGTGCACCTGCTGTGTTACAGGAAGTTGTATCAGCAGCTCTACACCAAGGCGTATAGTCTGTGACCACTTTAAAGAAAGACTCATTAGAAAAAGGCATTGTTTGGGGAGGCCAACAGGCCAGCTGATGGGGGCCATGCCAGAGGTTCTGTGTCAAGGTACCTGGCTTGATGCTTATTTCCCATTGTCTGTTTCTTGAGTTTATTTTGTGCCATCTGCCTTTTTCCACCTGCTTTGGAATTCCAGGACTGCTGTGTAGGCTTCTCTTGAGATGAGATGCAGCAGTGTTCTCAACTGGCAGGGGCAGCCTTCCTGGGGGCAGGGACTGGGCATCCATGTTATCTATCCTGGGCCCATCTGTTTCTTTCCCCTTGACACCCACCACAGAGGTCTATGCACAAGAGGGTCAGTTGATACCAGTTTTAATGAGGGAATCTATCTTCTTGGCACCATCCAGAAGCCATGGTCTTTTTCTCTGGAACACCCCACCCCTGACATCCCAGTGCTGGATTCAAACTGGTGAACCACAGGTCAAAGTTTTCAGTTGCTGTCTTCCAGGGCCTTGGTTGTTCCACTGTCCCCCTCCCTGTACCAGGATCATCGTGATCCAGTGGATCTGATGGAGTTGCTACACCCAGCTTGGCGTGCAGGGGTGTTTGGCACATCCCTGCCTCTGGAATTCTACGCTGTAAGGGAGATGCTGCCAGGGTACTACCTGATTCACGAGGCATGTCCTACCATCTGTGCTATTTTTTTTTAAGATCAGAATTATGAACATTTCAGGAGTCATCTGGGATCTGGAGAAGGAATAACCCACTTTCTGAGTCTTTTCTTTAACCATTCGTGGGGGGTAAGAAACGTCACAGGTTCGTTGTGAAGGTCAAATGAAAGAGAATTTGAGAAAATTTGCAAATCCTTCAGTTCCAGGTGAAAGAAAGTAATTTATTATTAATTCATATTGTTATTATGTAGCATTTCTTAGAATATGTATACCAAGTGCCTTTTTTGACTGGTGCAATCTTTCTACAATTCCAGTCTGGGATGTTATCTTATTTGCTTAGAGAATGGTGTAAAGAGGAGAGCCCGAGGCCAGCAGATCACCTGAGGTCAGGAGTTCAAGACTAGCCTGGCCAATGTGGTGAAACCCTGTCTCTACTAAAAATACAAAACTTAGCCAGGCATGGTGTCAGGCACCTGTAATCCTGGCTACTTGGGAGACTGAGGCAGAATTGCTTGAACCCAGGAGGTGGAGGTTGCAGTGATCTGAGATCATGCCATTGCACTCCACTCTAGCCTGGGCGACAAGAACGAAATTCCATCTAAAAAAAAAAATCACCTCCTGGGCAGTCTGAATTTCTTAACCTGCCCCAGAGAATTTAAAACTTTAGAAAATGTGGAGGATTCACATTTTTTAAAAAATATATCCTGTGTTAATTTCTGGAAACCCTAAGGAGGATGAGAGTTATATTCTCTGTCCTTGCCCAAGATCCTCTCATGAACTGTATAAACAGTATTGAACTGCATGCTTGTCTCATAAACCCAGTTGGGCAAATATTATAGGCCTATTTCTATCACCTCTGGCTGGCAGAGTGTTTGTATTTGTCCACACATCCTTTATGGCCAGGGCACGCCCTGGATAGGAGAAGCTTGTGCCCTCCCAGCTGAAAAATGCCCGTAATTCATCAGCCCAACATTGGACTGCTAATTGTAGGCCTGGATTCATAGTGTTCTTGAAAGCTTCAGGGTGAGATTAAACTGCCTTTTGACAGTGATTGACAGCTTTCAAGATTGAAATAATGAGCCTGGAGCCCCCATTCCCTGCAAACCACTCTGAAGTTAATTTTCTTGCGTTCTTCCTACCTTCCAGAAACCTGACTCCCGTGTAGCTCTTTGTTCAATGGATGTCACATCCATCTTTTGCTCTTTTGCCAAAATTAATTGCTAGCATTATCCAAGAGAGTTATCTATATTAGTCTCAAACCAACTAGGTCTTGCAGCTAGAGGATCATCAATATAATACATGCTCTATTGCCTCGGTGACTTTCAGTCTCAGCCCTGGCAGGGGCCCTAGGAGATTGGTTTGAGGCATTGCAGTTTGATTGTGCCTGCGATTGATGGGCCAGAGGCTGGAGCTGGGGAAATACCCCAGGGATTACATTTTCTTAGGGTGTTTTTGGCTCACAGGTGTGCACCACCATGGCATGACTGTTGGTTATGGAGGGAAGCTGGTTCCCTGGAGTTGGGCCTCAGGCACTTGGTTGGGATGCTGATGACCCAGGGATCCATGCTCATCTTGATCTTCAGTTCTGGGTGGGTCTGGGCCATATTTCCAGGGTCTTGGCTTCCACCAGATGCAGCATGATCATGGCTTTGAGAGCATCAAGAGTCCTTATTGTACTGTATCCTGGTCTTCATCGTCATCACTTCCATAGACTGCACTTTAGAGGGGATAGAATGTACCTTTTTTTTTTTTTTTTTTTTGAGACAGAGTCCTGCTCTGTCGTCCAGACTGGAGTGCAGTAGTGTGACCTCGGCTTACTACAACCTACCAGGCTCAAGCGATTCTCCTGCCTCAGCCTCCCGAGTAGCTAGGATTACAGGCACATGCTACTATGCCAGGCTAATTTTTGTATTTTTAGTGGAGATGGGATTTCACCATGTTGGCCAGGCTGGTCTCAAACTCCTGACCTCAAATGATCCACCTGCCTCGGCCTCCCAAAGTGCTGGGATTACAGGCATGAGCCACTGCGCCTGACCCTGAATTGACTTTTAATTCCTTTCAATTACTTTGAGGACTATAATTCCATTTTTAAAGGTGAAGACACAGGCTCAGAGAGATTGTGTAATTTGCCGACAGTTCCTCTGATGGTAACTGGCAGAAACGGGAACTGACCGGAAATCAAAGCCCAAGCTATTTCTCTCCGTCCACACCATATGTCAGCTGTGTCGATTCTTATGCCATCCTCTTTGAAAAGAACTCAGAGTGCTTTTGAAAACCCACATTTTGCAATTGCTGCTTTATAGAGTGTCAATGTTTGTCTAAGTTAATTCTCAGGTAGTGACGATCAAAGATGTAACAGTTCATCCAGGGTTTACCTAGTTAATTCCAGCACAGAACCAGAGGCCCCCCAACACAAACAAGATTTCTGGCCTCTCTAGCACTAACCTCCTCTTCGGATGCCTTCCATGAGGCATATGTGTGTGCTAGAGGCGTGGAGGAGCTAAGTTTGGGTCTCTGTACTGTTCCCTTCTCATCTGTTTAGTTTAACCTCCAAAGTATTGTACCATGTTCTCTGTGTTCAATGGAAAATAATGTTTTTACATTGCATCATACGTCATTCTTAATCCCAGAGTGGGGCTGGAGTGTTGGAACACTTCAGCACAGGACTCTGTTTAAAGCTGTGAGAAGCTCTTTTTGTTTTTCTAAGTCGGCTGAACTAGTAAAACAGTTTTACAACTGTTTTTTTTTTTTAAGTTCTGTTCAGAAAGACAAGCTTGAAAACATAGGTGATGCTGAAGTGTCATTTTAGGAAATTTTTTTTTTCCTGTTAAAAGAGAGGTTGGCTCTTCTTTGATTCTGATCTTTAGGTTATTTCTCCAAGAGCTACCTTTCTGGTTTTTTTTCTTTATGCCCCATGAGGTCTTCGGTCCTGGATACCCTCATCCTATAATAACCAGAAATGACCCTTGATCCATGGAGTTTGACTTGGGCTGAAATCAAGTTTCAAGAAATACCATAGGGCCTTGTGACTTTGTCACATGTCACCCTGGCCTGTGAAGGGGCTGTCTGACTCCTGCCCCGAAGTTATCAGTCACATGCCCTTGTTTGTCTGCCCCCTCCCCAGCTCCCCAGCCCACCTCCCTAGTGTCAGTGTCCTCTTTCTTAAATCTGCACTGGACTGGGGGAGTTCTTCATCTGATGCATTTTCCTGTGGTGTGCACGTGTGTGTGTGTGCGTGTGTGTGTGTGTGTGTGGTGAGAATGAAGAGATGATCAAGGAAGAGTGGGGCAGCTCATGTTTCATTATGAACGGTTCTTCTGAGAAGAGAAGTCACTTTCATATTATGAGAAAAGTTAGGAAGAGGTCAGTGCCAACCTGCACCCCTCTGTGATTGGCTATCCCCTTCACCTGCCTTGTGTAATGTTGCCCCCTTTCCCTAAGACCCCAAGGAAGGACCTAGTTCAAGAAAATGGGCAGTAATGGTTGAGTGTTTGTGCCCGAGAGGTCAGGCTCTTCCATGTGCGGAGGAGTCTTTGGAGATGGCACCGTTTCCAGGAACAGGAAGGCCTTGGAGAGTGTGTGGGTTCCTTGGGCAGAGGCAAAGTTTCTTTTGGATTTTTCCTTAGTCTTCCTCATTTCCAAATTTCAAAAGTGATTTCTCTTTCTCTTTATTTCTTTTCTTTTTTTTTTTTGTTTTGTTTTTGAGATGGAATATTACTCTTGTCACCTAGACTGGAATGCAGTGGTACGATCTCGGCTCAGTGCAACCTCTGCCTCCTGGGTTCAAGTGATTCTCCTGCCTCAGCCTCCTGAGTAGCTGGGATTATAGGTACACACTAGCATCCTCAGCTAATTTTTGTATTTTAATAGAGATGGGGTTTTACCATGTTGGCCAGGCTGGTCTCGAACTCCACCTGCCTTGGTCTCCCAAAGTGCTGGGATTATAGGTGTGAGCCACCACACCTGGCCCAAAAGTGATTTATTTGGAATCTTCCTTACCTCATCAGAGAGGAGCTGCTACTTTGTTGCCAGACACTGTCCTCAGGGAGCCTTTGATCCTGTCTGTGCGGTTCCCTGTGCCGCAACCTGGGGTTTCAGCAGGCAAAAGACACAGCAGACCTGCCCACAGCCGTGGGCAGTCCGGCTTGGCTTGTTACCAAGGGATTTGCTCAGCCTGCTTGGAAGAGCTTGTGTTGCCCGGTGAGGAACCCTGTGGGCTTCTCCTTCTACTCTTCCACTCTCTGTTGCCAGTGGCCTAGATCTGAGCTGCCCATCACGGCCACAATATCATCTGTTGGAACAAAAAAAAAAAAAAAAAAAAAAGTTAATCCCTGCTAAGACCTACAAAACTGGAATATCCAGGAGTAGAATATCAAATCTCTGTTATGGAACCGAGATCCACAGGGAGTTCTGATGCTCTTCTAGCTTTTAGAACCATGTCTGTTTATTCATTTACTAACCAGTGGGGAAGGTGGGAGGTGGGGCAAGATGACACTTGGGTGGGGTCTTCTGTTCTTTTGGTTACTTTGAGCATAGCTCCTGGCCTTCCTGGTGAAACAGCCTGCTGCTGACCTTGAACCCTGGGGTGGGTTCAGCAGGACCTTCTAGTCCCTGATGGGGCATCCCTTGGGAGTAGGCTTGAAGTAGAAGTGGCTTTCTGGGTTCGGGATGCCCCTGAGACACAGCAGGTGGGCTCACTGCTGAGTAACTAGGGGTGCCCAGGCCCTGGCTGGGTTTGCATTATGGAGGAACAGCTTGGTGCACCGCCTGCAGGGTTGCCTGGTGACTGCCCAGCGGGAGGGAGGTGGGGCACTTCTTGGGCTGGTGCTCACTTCTGGCCCAGTGGAGGGAGCATTCATCTCACTAGCAGAGTGTCAACAGCACCTGATTCCTGCTCTCTCAGCTCCCAAGTGCCCCTTTCCTTGCTGTAGCAGAAGAGACTTGGCCAATAGGGGAAGAGTCATTTATCCATGAGCTCCAATTCAGGAACATTTGAAATATTGACAGGCTGCCTTTTAAAACATTCACAACAAAAATAGTTTTATGGAGTCCCAAGGGGGGCAAAAAAAGAAAAAAAAAGTTATATTTCTGATTTCACTCAATAAAGGAATGATACTGAGAAAATCAGCTTTGTCATTTCATCACTAAAATGTTAATGTTCGTGCTATTGGGGAAGTTGCAATGCAGAGGCAGCTTTCTCCCCACCCCTGCCACCACCGCCTTTTTTTTTTTTTTTTTTTGAGACAGGGTCTCGCTCTGTCGTCCAGGCTGGGGTACAGTGGTGCAATCTCGGCTCACTGTAACCTCCGCCTCCTGGGTTCAAGCGATTCTCATGCCCCAGCCTCCCGAGTAGCTGGGACTACAGGTGTGCACCACCATGCCCAGCTAATTTTTGTATTTTTAGTAGAGACAGGTTTTCACCATGTTGGCCAGGCTGGTCTTGAACTCCTGGCCTCAGTGATTGGCCTGCCTCAGTCTCCCAAAGCGCTGGGATTACAGGCGTGAGCCACTGCGCCTGGCTAACCTTTTTGGATTCTTAAATGTGTTCATGGGCTGCATCAGGAAGCCAGGCCACCGCTGGTCCCTAGGTCTGGGGTGTTCACAACAAGAGAAGATCATAAACATCATGTCAAAGGCAGGAAAAGCAAAACTGTGCCCTCGGCCGGGCGCGGTGGCTCAAGCCTGTAATCCCAGCACTTTGGGAGGCCGAGGCGGGTGGATCACGAGGTCAGGAGATCGAGACTATCCTGGCTAACATGGTGAAACCCTGTCTCTACTAAAAATACAAAAAACTAGCCAGGCGTGGTGGTGGGCGCCTGTAGTCTCAGCTACTTGGGAGGCTGAGGCGGGAGAATGGCGTGAACCCGGGAGGCGGGGCTTGCAGTGAGCCGAGATCACGCCACTGCACTCCAGCCTGGGAGCACAGCGAGACTCCGTCTCAAAAAAAAAAAAAAAAAAAAATAAATAAATAAAACTGTGCCCTCTGTGGTATTAAGTCCCAGTACTTGACATTCCAAACGTCCAAAGGAGAGCAGAGAGCAGCACACACGGGTATTGGTTGCTTGTCCACCTGGTGGTTGAGTGCCTTCACTGGTAGGTACAGCCTAGATAGTGCTGCTCTGTGCTGGGTACCATGCTAAGTGCTTGCCCTATACTAACCCTTTTAGTACTCCCTACATCCCTGACATGTGTTTATGCAGTTCTTGTTCCTGTTTTCATATGAGGAAGCAGACCCAGAGGATGAAATAATCTTACTGAGGTCACACAGCTGGGAAATGGAGAAATTAGGATTCAAACCAGACAGGCATCCTCCAGAGCTAATGGTTTAACCCAGGCACTGAGTTGCCTTTTCCCAAAGTAGAGGATAAGTCGGTCAGGCAGCCATAGCCCTCAGGATACCTCCAGCACACTTCATGCTGGGCCCCTTTGTAGTGGCTGGGCTCTCCCCTTGAAGACTTTTCTCCATCTCCTGGTCTACAATCTAGCTTCCCAGCCTTCTGCAACCAAATCCTTTCCTTACTGGTCAGAAATGCCTGGAAATTTCAGATTTGTTCAGGGAGATTTTTCCCACCATGGCTCAGAGAGGTCTGAGCCTCTGTCACTGACATTTGACCTCATCTTCGTCACTTCTGGCCTTCCAGTGGGGCTGGTCTGTTCAAACCATCTATAAGCTTAGAACTGTACGGTCCCCTTTGTGGAAATCTGCTTCCAAGAGTGGTCCCTGGAAGGAGAAAGTGACTTCTACATCTGTCCTCTGGTTGATGGCTTGAGTAGATGTGCTGGCCAGGTTAGACTGGAAGGTCTCAGTCCTCCCGGAATGCTCCACACACATCATACTTAGGGGAAAGAGGCTCTTCCTTGATGGCTCCAGGCTGCAGCATCAGTCGAACCCTAGCTAGAATCTTGAAGCATCATTGTGCTCATCAGAAATATTTAATTAAGGCTGCATATTAATGGTGTGTTTTTCCTGGCCCTAGGCAGAACCAGTTTAGTTGGAAATAGTTCCTGGCCACTTGGAGAGGGGTACCTCAGATTGGATGTGGAAAGAGCATCAATTGTGAGGCACAGGGGTTTGGGATCCAGTCTGTTTCTGTTCTTCTATCTATGGGTCTGAGTTTTCTTATCTGTAAAATGAAGCCATTAGAAAGTTGGAGCTTTTGAGATTTTTGCTGGGTATACATTTGTCCAGAAGTATCTGCCCACCATGGCTCAGGGGGGTCTGTGCCTCTGTCTGTGACATATGATGAATTTTTAAATTTGGGTACACAGAATTCTTTAGGGAGAGAGAAGAATGAAGGTGAATGAGCCCTTCCTCCATCCTTCCCCTGTACATATAAGAGCATAATTTAAAGTCACCCACTCTAAGCACAATATTTACTTAAACTTGCACAGGTTTTTCCTGTCACTCCATGATATATGTTTTATTTAATATAAAAATAGTGGTAGCTGGGTGTGGTGGTGTGTTCCTGTAGTCCCAGCTACTTAGGAGGATGAGGTGGGAGGATCACTTGAGCCCAGGAGTTTGAGAGCAACCTGATATATGTTTTATTTAATATAAAAATAGTGGTAGCTGGGTGTGGTGGCATGTTCCTGTAGTCCCAGCTACTTGGGAGGATGAGGTGGGAGGATCACTTGAGCCCAGGAGTTTGACAGCAACATAGCAAGACCCTGTCTCTACAAAAAAATAAAATAAATAGGAATAGTGTTCTTCCCACATCTTTGAATCAGTTGAATACTCTATGAGTGCGTCCCCTGAGTGGGTTTTGTATGCCCCTAACACCAAAATCTTGGTTGGAGTCTTACATCTGGGAGGTGAAGTTTGAGGGGTAGAGCCCGTGTACTGCTTGGGTTGTGTATGTGTGGGGGGAAATGTATAAATATAGTCCCCCACCTGGACAACCTCAGAGTCTTGTTTTCACACTGCCTCTAGCATCTGCCTTCATGGACCTAACAATTATGTCAACATCTTACCTTGAAAATGCTCCACTTCTGAAGATGTGCTTCGAGGGAGTACACACAATCCTTGCCACTCCCCCAAGCCTTGCTTCTGCCCAGATGCAGCCTGGCTCCCTGGGGAGAGGCATGCCTGAGTCTGCCCAGACGCCTGCTCCAGAATGTTTCCAGGGCCCTTTCCAGCTCTTAGGTTCTGTGGATCTACGTGCGGTCACAAAGCTGAGACAGGCATGCTGACAACTGGGTACCTGGCACAACAGTATGTTAATCCAGGAGATAAGAGAGAAAGCAAGACAGGAAAGAACAGGGTGAAATCCCAGAGGGAGCAACAGGGCCCCTGGGACTTCCAGTTGTTTCCAGCGGCAGAAGGAGGACAGCTCCAGCTGCTACAGCACCTCCCAGGACCTAACATGGAGAAGTCTACCCAGTCGGTGCTGGGAGGGAAGCAGTCCCAACCAGAGCTAATATCAGATGGGAGTTCCTAGGGGAAGATGATCCCACTGGACTTGGGAGTAGGCTGGGACCCCTCTCTTCTCCTACCCTTCACTCTCCCATCCAATGCGCTTCTGTCTCTTCCTTCTCTTCTTTTCTCCTTTGCTCTGACTTGGTCCTGGTGGTGAAGGACCAGATATGAGCATCACTGCCTGGCTTGGGAGAATCTCTTGGGTGGTGGGCTAGGGGCTCATGCACAATGCTGAATCTTACTCCATTTGTTTTCACCTTATCCTTGCTCCCTTCTTGGCATCCTGCTCTTCTGAAAAGGAAACTGCAATTTCCCTGAATAAACTCGTGCTTTCATTGTCCAGCATTGGCAATGGAGGAAAATGCTCTAGGAGGCCAAAAAGTAGTTGGACGACCCTGACTCTCTCCAGCTTTACCTTCCTTTTAGGGAATTTCTCACATATTTAGTACGAACACCCGCATACTAGTTTTAAGGTGGTGCCATTTTCCTCTAACCGTGGTGGACCAAGCTTGGGTGCATGACTTTCTAACCTTTCGCTAATTGAGAGTCTGGTGGGATGTTTAGACAGGACTTTACTGAAAATATGGAGACAGCAGAAAGGAAATGAAAGGAGACTGACAGAGCTAGATAACTGCCCTGTAGGGCATAGCTCATCTTAGCTCACAGACCCTGCCAGAGTCCTCATTTTTTTGACCTTCTTCATGGTTTGGGTTCGCCCTTCTCACTGCAGCCCACAACTAGTTATCTGCCCTCCTAAAAATCCCCACCTAGTAGAGTTCAGCCCAAAGAGGCAGATGGGAGGATCACCTCTTCCAAGGAGTTTAAGGCCTCTCTTCTGGGTGCTACTTTGCTGTTAGATGCCTTCCTCATCTGTGATGATTGAACTAGGGAAAGAGAACTTCCCTTCCCTATCTAGGGAGAGAGACTTCCTCTCCATCTGAAGGGTCGTGGCCTTACTCCTCAAGATAATGAAGAAGAATTTAATACAGTAAATTCAACACCTCCAGCCAGTATGGGAGATACCATGAGGCATAGGACACATATTTCCTTTTAGCTCCAGTGCTCCAGGCCTCAGCTTCCTTTTTTGTGGAGTATGCATATTTAGAGTGCCTACTTAGAGTATTGAGGGCTCTCTGTGATGATGAGGTTAATACATATAAGGCATTTAGAATAGTTCCCAATGAATGACTTTTATCAGTGATGTATTCCCAGCAGGTCTGCTTGGTGTGTGAGTCTAGTCCATGAATGGCCCCGAGTGGGAAGATAGCATCACCATCTATGACTCAAGTGAAGCACATCACGATTTTTCAAAGTATTCATCTATGCATCCCTTATTAGTTTCCATACCAACCGCAGAGTGTAAGCTCCACAAGGCAGGAAATTTGTCCATCTTGATTGCCACTATATCCCAAGTGCTTAGCACAATGTCTGACTCATAGTAGATGCCCAGTAATTACTTGTTGCATGACTGAGCTCTGTGAGTAAGATAGAGTGGGTAGTATTAATTCCATTTGACAGAAGAAGAAGGTGAGTCCCAGAGACGTGATACGACTCTTCTAAGGTTGCATCAGGAGTTAGCCGCAGAGCTGGGGCAAGACCCTGAGTCTCCTCAGTCCTGGTGCAGTACTCCTTCCCCAGGGTGCTGTTGGATCTAGCAAGAGTTGTGCCTGCTGTATAGGCTGGAAGCAGGGACTAAACCCTGAGCTGCCACCAGGTCAGCTTCATGGATTCCATTGACCCTACTGCTCTGGGCCTCTGTGCACACCTACATGTGTGCATGCTGGGAGTCAGAGGCTCTAGAGACTGTAGACTAGTGGCATCTGCTACACGAAATCCTGCCAAGGGACAGCTTTGGAGAAGGTTTCTGTCTGCCCCTGAGCTAAGTGGGGGTGGAACATCTGACCACATGCCCTCTTGCACCAGGTGTTGTCCACGTTAGACTTCCAAGTGTTGAGCGTGGCTGCAGGGTAAGGCTGCATGATTGCACCAGGCATGTTGGTTTGGCCTCCCTGAGGTGGTGCACAGATTGCCTTTCTGTAAATAGGATGTCTGTCACCTGAGGTGTACCAGGCACCTCATTCCTTTTTTGGCTTCCTGTGGATTTGGAAGGAAACTCAGGGGCCATTTTTTTTCATCCTTTTCCCTCCATATAAGACTATACCAAATATATTCCAGAGATATTATTTGCTCTTAAAAAGGCTCAATAAATTGGCCTAACTACATCTGAAAGTTTTTCTAAATCAAGGGTGGGCAATTTTTTTTTAATTTGTAAAAGGCCAGATAATAGAGATTTTAGGGTTTGTGGGCCATGCTGTTGTAGCCACTCAACCATGCCTTTGTAACATGAAATTAGCCACAGACACCCCAGAACAGATGAGCATGGCTGCATGCCAATAAAACTTTATTTACAAAAATAGGCATTAGGCTGGATTCGGCCCTTAGGCTGTTGGTTGCTGACTCCTGTTCTAAATGGTTATCTTTGGGGTCAGCCCATCTTTGGTCTTGCTAGTCTTGGGTGCTGCTTGAGTCAGATAATCCAAGAGAAATAAAATTCCATGTTGACTCCTCTCCTTAGCCTCTACTTCAAAACCTTTTTAAGAGAATATTTACTCAAGAGCGAGCTTGGAAGGTCCTGGAAACATGTGCCTTTCATGCAGATGCCTTGCTGCGTGGAGAAAGGCAGGCTTTCACCCCAAATTTCTGTTGATCTGGAGAAGCCAGACAGAGGTGGGCCCAGATGGGCAGCCTGTCTTGGGTGAGTTTGGGTTACTGTAAAAGCTCAGACACTTGGGTTCTTGGCTCTGTATGCCCTCCCTGTCTTCCTAAAGCCAAGCAAAATGAAAGGCGAGGGCTGTCTGAACTAGGGTGTGATATTTAAGTCTTAGCGGGTAGGGTGAAATATAACGGAGCCGTTCTGTTCATTGAGCCAAGCCTGTGGGCTCCTTAATAATCCATGGTCAGGATTGCAGCCCTGTGGGGAGGCAGTAGGAGCCTTCAGCAGCTTGAAAGTAAATGTCTGGATTCCAGGAGGTACAAGCTTCCAAGAAGGAAATTTTCGTAGCTCATCTTTGCACAAGGAGGTTTTAATGGAAATTTGAACACTCCTAGTAAACACCCTTGCTATTAGCATCTTTCATTTTGACAGAGAAGTTTTCTTCCTCTGTTCTGATGGATTATCCAGGCTGGGCTAGGTTCCTGTGTGGAGTTATGGGCTCTCTTTAGGGAAACATTTGGTGTGGTAGAAAGATCCTGGTTTCTGGAATAAGACTTGTGTCTTGACCATGTGATATTAATTGTAGGTAAGATCCTCAGGCAAGGTCTTCGACTTCTCTGAGCTTTGGGCCTCACTGTTGCTGGGGGATGGTATGAGAGTGGGTTTACAAAGCACCGAGCACAGAGCCCGACACATAGTAGGTGGCCTAGAAGGGAAAACAGAACTTCAGTTGCTAATACGCAGGTCTGCCCTGCCATCTTTGGGGTTAGGTTGTCTGTGTGCTCCCCTGACAAGGAACCACCCAGGATTCACGTTTGAAGATGGGAAAGGAGACCTGAAGGGTACATGCTACCACACAGTGAGCAGGCATTCCTGAGAGTCGGTCTGTCCCTTCCTCTCCCACTGGAGACACTCAGCCAGTGTGGGGGTCACGCAGCACCACGGAAGGGACACATGTCTGGGAATATTGGGGATAACCTTCTTGTGTGAAGTTTTTCAAAACAGGCTGGCAGTGGCCTGGGACCTGGATAGCTCAGGCTGCCTGCTTTGCTCCTATGCTTGTCCTCGAGACTTAGATTCTTCAAGGCAGAGAGGCTCCCTGGCTGGTCCCCTACACAAGCCCCCTCTATCTGTTCTGGGTGGTGGTTCTGATCCCTTTTTCCCTGTGGTGTGGGCCAGAGCTTCCTGTGGCTTCTCAGAGGGGCTGGGGGGCCCTAGCACACTGTGAACTAGTAGGAGGCAGTGAACTGGGAATTCAGTGGAGGAGGGAGAGGGAATAGGAGGAGGATGAGGAGGAAGAGGAGGAGGCAGTTGAGACAGTTCTCTCACTTATGCAGAAAGTGTGTGATCACAGCCAGCCCCACACAGATTTTCCTCCAAATGAGAAGGGAGTGAGAAAATGTAATTTTAGTGTCTGGCTTTTGACTGACTCCCTGTGGAGGTTCCTTCTGGGCTGTAGTGTTGGGTGTCTCTCCTTCCCTCCAAGGGATGGCTGGGCCTGGGCCTGGAATAAGTGAGTGAAGATGGTAACTGGGTAATGGTCATGGGTAGGGAGGGTGTGAAGAGCCATGCCTGTGCCCCAGGGGACTGGGAGGCCTGGATTTCAGAACATCAAGGAGGTGACATCAAGGACAGTGCAGGGGGATTTAGGGACAGGGTAGTGGGGTCAGTGCCTGAGTCAGTCCAAGCTGAGCTATATTGGGTCTCTGTTCCTATGCTGAGGCGTGCTCTCCCAGGCGTGAGGCCATGTTTTCCAGGCCACAGTCCACGGCCTTGCTGCCAACACAGGTGTACATTTTGGTGGAGGCTTGCTACCCTCTGTGTGAAACCAAGGCAGCAGAATATTTCCCTGGAATCGGGGCTCCTGGAATATGACCCTGCCAGGAAGCTCAAAGTCCTGGGAGAATATGTTCCGGGCAGGGCCCAGGGGGTACCTCCATGCCCCACTGCCTTGTGGCTCCCAGCATGGGAGATGCCGGACAGTATATACTCTGCCGGCTGGACAGGCTGTCATGTCTGCATGTGAAAACCAGGTTCTGGGGAGATTATAAACCAAAGAGAACCCCTCCACCCAGCCCACAGAGTGCCAGCGATTCCCTCAGTGATTCGTGTGTGGAGGATTCACTCTTGGTGGAAAATCTATTTAACATTTTTATCCTATTTTCCCTCCACTCACTGTCAGTCCTCATGTGTTAGGGGAGTGGAAACTCATTTAAATATGAGGTTGTGAAAAAATATAATTAGGAGGACAAATTGAAAAATGCATATAATACATTTCCGTGTCAGACATAAATTACTTCATCCACACCACTGCACCCCTCCATTAACCTGGGGAGTTGGAAGTTGTCTGTGGGATGAAACCCTCTTAGGAGATTTTCTGGAGGAACCCAACTATTAGGAACTCCTTAAAAGCAGAACTTAAATGATAGCATAGAGTTAAGTGCATATTAGAAACTTCACGATTCCATTTAAACTAATCATTCAGTGACTTCATCACAGGTCAGAAAAAATACACTCTCTTCTCGGTACATTTTGCACCTGCAGAAGGATCACTTCAGGGAGGAAGAAGATGGGGTAGATGAGGGCCACATGATTTTTGCCTTCCTGTGTTGGAAGACAATGCTTATGGAAGGGGATTAAACTTTTTGCTGTGTCTCCAGGGAGCAGAATAGGTGCCATTGGTTAGAAGTTATAGAAAGGTGGATTTGGGGTCAATATGATGCAATACTTTCTAGCAAAGAACTTTGGTTAAAAACACAGGCTTTGGATTCAACCACAATGAAGGTGAAGCCCAGCTCTTCCACCTACTAGCTGGGGGACCTCGGGAAAATTTACTTCTCTGGGCTTCAGTCTCTTCAACAGGAAGATGGGCAAAACTATAGTGAAACCTCATACCTTCATAGAGTTGCTCCGAAGATATAAAGAATACGCTTAGCTCACGGTTAGGGAAATTCAGTGAAAAGTGGATATTACTACTAGAAGATAGGGTAGCAGTAGAAAGAAAATATGTGGTCCTGTAAAATTGAAGTTGCCCTGCAGTAGGATGGGGCATATGAGGATAATGAGTGCTTCATCATCACTGGAGATTTTGACAGCAGCTTGGTGTATGGCTTCTTCTCAGGAGTGATTTATGGAGATTTAGGAATCAGATTCCTGGGCTAGATTTCGTGCTCTTCAAGTTTAGCTATGATCATCTCAACCACTTGAGAATTTTTTCCTTTAAACAATTATAACAATTGTTTTTCAAATTATCAAAGTTCAGGGAAGAAATTAAATCTCACTTCCTAGACATAACCATCATGAACATTAGAGGAAACTCACTTAATCTCTCTATCAACACACACACACACACACACACACACACATACAGCTGCAAAGATATGTAGATCACACATTGACAGGAATAATTTTAGCATAATGGGATCACACTCTACATCCCAATTTTAACAAAGAGTATTAAAGTACATGGCTTAAATTACTAAGAGGAAACAAATACATCTAAAGGAAGTTCTGACTTCTGGATAAATATGTCTTCGTTGAAATGGATATTTTTTAGAAGAGCTCATCAAGGTTATGAAAAGTTTTAAGAAGATGGAGTCATTGCTTTCTGTTAATGCCTAGTTTCAATTTTAGACTTTTGAGCCCATGTTATAAATGATGAAAAAATTAGCAATCACCTGCTTCTTCCTACCTCCTACCCCTTTTCTTATTTTAATTATAGCATTATTTTTACATTGTTAAGGCTGATAATATCTAACAAGTCCCTGAGTTGTTTAGTCTCAAGCATGTCCCCTACGTAGGGATTCAATTTCCAGTTGTATTCTCTCTGTTCCAGTTTACTCGACAATCTAAAAGGGGATTATTTTGGTCTTTGATCTGTTTTCTTTGACCTGCTTTCTAACTCTTCTGGATTCATTGAATATGTGTTCTTGTTAATTTCTTCTATAGCATTAAACATTTGCAGGGAATTTTCTTTGTTTCTTTGGTTATGTTTTCTTCTAGAGTGGTTCTTCATCATCATAATAACACAATATGCTCTTATGTTCCTTATTTTCCTCCTGTAGTGTGTGTTCACAAGTGCCATATTTTTTTTCATCTTGCATATGTTTAACTTGGGTAGCTGTGTCCACTTCTTCTAATCACTCTGATATTGAGGGCAAATACTTTAGGACTCCTTTTGTGACTTATCTGAAACCTCTGCCATGGTGTCTGAGCTCCAGTTTGCGATGCTTTTTCATGCCTGGGAGCATTGTAGGGGAACATGGGAGATGAGGGTGGTCAGACTCAGAGTTGTGTGTTCCTTTGCGTAGGACCACATTTAGCTCTTGTATGACCTTGTTAAATGTCCTGTTCCAGGGTTCATTCCACTAATGGGGGATATAGGAGGGGATGTCCTTGTCATTTAGATGATCCCCTCAATTAAGCATTGAGCCCTGGAACCTATTTTTCTATGAGAGAGAGAGAGAGAGAGAGAGAGAGAGAGAGAGAGAAAGACTTGATTGTTCATGCTGCTGTTTTATAGCTCCTTTTCTAATAGTTCTCAATTTGTCCCCCCAACTCTCTCCCTATCAAGGCAGAAAAGGGGAAGAAATGATGTCACACCCACAGTCTGCTTCTCTCCAAATATACAGTAATTAGTGAGAAGTCTAAAGATTTTGGCCTCAGCAATAATACTTCTGAAGCATGGAGTGGGGTTAGGAACCTGACAGCTTCTGCCAAATCCTGTTCCTGTCCCCCACCCTCACCCCAGGTCTTTTAGATGTTGATGGCATGAGTGTGTGCCAGTTCCTTGTTTGATTGCTTCTCACTTTCCTCCTTCATTCATTGGTTTTTGTTTTTTGTTTTGTTTTGTCTGATTAGGTATTGGGACACTCTGCCATCTTTCTCCAAAAGCCTCCCTGCATATCTTTTAAAAAAATACAATTTCCTAGGCTCAACACAGAGCTATAAAATTAGATTCCCTTAGGGAAGGGCCACAGAAATCTACTTTTTATACAACTTCCAAGGCATTGTAACAATTGGCCAAGTCTGGGATCCATTTTAAGTTTCCCCTAAGATTCTTTCCAGCGCTGAGATTCTGTGGTTCACTGTGTTCTCTTTAAGAAGCAGGGAGGGGGTGTTAGCACAGGGATTCTGTCGTATTCTCAGGCATGGCATCCTCTCACTATGCAGAAGAAGGGCTTTTGTCTCTCTTTATGCCAATTCTTCCTTTTGTCTTGGTCCATTTGGGTTGATATAATAAAAATGCCTTGAACTGGGTGATTTGCAAACAGTGCAAATTTATTTCTCACAATTATGGAGGATGGGAAGTCCAAGATCAAGGTGCTTGTGGTGTTTGGTAAGAGCCCACTTCCTGGTTCACACATGGAGCCTTCTGTGTCCTCACATGATGGAAGGGACCAGGCAGCTCTCTGGGACCTCTTTTATAGGGCAGTAATCCCACTTATAAGGGTTAAGATGGCCACATATAAATTTTGGTGGAGGGACACAAATATTCAAACCATTGCAAAGGGATAAGGTTGGAGGATCTTCTCATTTCTCTTTGTCACAATGACCTAAAGATACCCTCCATGTTTTAGCAAACTTGCCCTTGAGTTAATGAATGGATAAGTTGTTCTCAACTCTGGCTGCACATTAAAATCACTTTGGCAGCTTTTAAAATATTGATGCTTGGGCCTCACCCCTAGGCATATGGAGTTAATTGGTCTGGGTTAGGGCCAAATCACTGGCCTTTTCTTTGAGATTCCTAGGTGTTCTATCTAGTGTGCTTCCAAGACTGAGAACCCGTAGATTGTTCTGTCTTATTTTTTTAGTGACTCATGATCCATTCTCCATTTTCCTTTCTCCTATCCCAAGCCTTGTTTTTGGAACATGTACTTTCTACCCACTGAATATTTTCTAAGGTAATGTTACTTAGAACAATAGAGTCATGTGGTTGCAAGAATGGGCTTTGGAGTAAATAGAAAGCCGAGTGTGGGTCCTTTTTCTGCCCCTGCTGCTTGTGTGAGCTTGAGCAAGTAACCTAACTTCTCTGTTTCACAGTCTCATGCAAAAATAGGGATTTTAATTCTACCTTGCATTGTTTTGAGGACCAAAATTAGTTTCATATGATATTAATTACATGTTACACTAGTTTTCTTGTGGGTAGTGTTTTCCTGGCATATTATTTTTTGTCTCTTTGTTGTCAATCTTTTAATAAGGCTTTTCTATATGTTTCTTACAATCAACAAATAATTGAATTTTGTTTAATGTTTTCATCTGGTTGACAATCTCTGGCTTTTAATAGGTACATTTAATTCATCTATATTTAATATACTCACTGATACAATATGTGAGTTTTTTCTGCCATTTTATTTTGGGTTTCTTTGCTCCTCTTTTCCCCTTTCCTATTTTATGTTAAAGGAATAGTTCCATATTTCTTCTTTTTGAAATTTTGTTGGTTCATAAACTATAGATCATCTTCTGTTCTCCTAGTGATTACTCCTTTTTTTTTTTTTTTTTGAGAAGAAGTCTTGCTCTGTCGCCCAGGCTGGAGTGCAGCGGTGCGATCTCGGCTCACTGTGATCTCCGCCTCCTGGGTTCAAGCAATTCTCCTGCCTCAGTCTCCTGAGTAGTTGGGATTACAGGTGTGCACCACCACACTCAGCTACTTTTTATTTTTATTTTTTATTTTTAGTAGAGTTGGGGTTTCGCCCTGTTGACCAGGCTGGTGTCAAACTCCTGACCTCAGGAGATCAGCCCACCCTGGCCTCCCGAAGTGCTAGGATTACAGACGTGAGCCACCATGCCCAGCCTTCTCCTAGTGATTACTCTTAAATTTTTGACATACATACTCATTCTAGGAACATTGAAAGTGATAACAGTATTTTTACTCCAATAATGTATTCAAAATATTCAGCAGAATGCCTGACGACTGTCATTAGAATGCATAATAAATTCCAGTTGCTAGTGCTAGTCTTACTACTGCCAACACTACAATTAATATTACCATTTTAACCCAAAGATCCACTAAGTATTATTTTTATCTATAAGTATGGTATCAAGAAGACGAACATTATGAAAGTTATCTGAACAAATTGTAGTCTGAACAGTGCCAGTTTTTCCCAAAGGAGTTTGCTCATTTGTAAAATGTTATACTGACTATTCAGTGAGATAAGTTCTGCAGAGTGCTTAGCCCACAGTAGGTGCTCAATCACTGTTAGCCTTTATATGGATACCAACCCGGACTTCCCTTTTAAAATGCTCCAGACTTGCCTTATTGCTCTGAAAGCCAGTTCTAGGCATGTGTCTCTTTGGCTGTGACCCTTGATCCAAAGCTTTCAGGGACTGAGTGTGGAAGTGACTGCTCTGCTCCACCTGGCTGGGACACAGCAGGACAGGCAGCAACCCAGGTCTGTGAAATCAATCATGATGATTCTGGGAGGAATTATTGGTGAATTAGGGGGATGCTCCAAGGGATGCTCCAGATGGAGGTAGGTGTAAAGTGGTGTTTTGCTGGAAGGAGTTGTTTTTGCACAACATATTGATCTCCTTGGGGTGGGAGAAAAAAGAAACAGCAGCTCCTCGCTGCTCTCCCAGAGTGGTGGGTAGGAGAGGACAGGTGGGAGTCTGTGGGCCCCTTTAGCTGGCTATTTTTTTAGATGTACCATCAGGTACTGCAACTGTATTCCCACTGCTTCCCCAGCAATGCAAAGGGCAGATTACGAAGCAGAGTTGGGCTGGCGGCGAGTTTTGCTTTGCTTTCTCCCAGCGGCCACAGCATTTGCATTGGTGGGTGGTGTGCACAGTCTGCAGAGAGAGGGCGATACCCATGCCCAGGGCCCACAGACTGAGCACAGAACAGAAAATTGGGGCTGGGAATTCACCCATGGCTCCTCAGTGTCTGGGTTGCCCATCTCTGATAGACTCCCAAAATAGCAGGGGCCAGGAATAGGGTGAGGACACCTGGGGATGAGGGGCCCTGCCAGAGCTGGGTTCATTCTTGAGGGAAAGTCTCCCAAATCTGCCATTTGAGAGGATAGAGTTTCAGTCCCCAAGCTCAGTTGTGCCTCACCTCCATGCTCCATTGTCTGGGTGTCCCCAGGCCACTCACTTATCCCACTCATGTCTATTCTCTTACCTGTAAAACTAGAATTGCAGGTATATTAGTGGAAACATTGTTGGGAGATGAGACATAGGTTTTGATCCCATCTCCATCTCTGAATTATCTTGGACAAGCAACCTGACTTAGGTGCTTGCTTGTCTGTAAAATGCAGAATGATGGTACCTGCCATGCTAGCTCATGGCGAAGTTGGGAGCAGCAAATAAGAGAATTACCTTGCAGGCTCTCAAGGGGACAGAAAAGAGAAAAGAGGGTTCTTCAGAGATGTATGCTCTTACCTAGGGTTGGGGAGCTGGTTTATGGATGGCGTAAATCTCAGAGTCCCCAGCTTCTTCCCTAGGGTCCTCCCGGACCAACCAGCCCATAATGGAGTGTGTTCAGCCTCTTGGGTAGATGTAGGAGCGTGGGTGGTGGCATGAAGGAGACAGGTTACTGCTCAGCAGGAGAGGGGGACCTATGTACGGAGCCTCCCAGCCTCAGAGGCAGTTGTTACTACACAGAGCCTTCATGCTGAGCCCTGTGCTAACCACTCCACACACACTGTCCCCTGAATCAGTCTTGACAACCAGCCCCTCACAGGCAGGGAGCAATGGGATTAGATGCCTTTTGTGGCATGAGAACAGGTTCCTAAAGGCCCTCTGTTGGGTCACATTTTAACCCTGTATCCTTGGGTTTTAAGGAGATCCATGGAGTCTGTGGCAGAGGGACCAAGGTAGGGGGGCCCTTGATGGATCATTGATGGGACTTACCATCTAGCTGGGTTGTTGAGGACTCCATACTAGCCCAGGAGTTTAGTACTGGCATTCTCTAGGACACACCTGAAGAAACTGAGGTTTAGAGAGGTGACCTTGCCAAGGCCACATAGCTAGTAAGCTGTGGAGCTGGGATTCTAACTCAGATCTGGTTGACTCAGAAGTCCAGCTGGGGGTAATGATGGCAATGAAGGCTCTGGAGTTGGAAGAGACCCAGACAAAGTGGGTTTGGGGCTGCTTCAGTGGCCAAGGATCTTGGGGAGAATCCTGGCCCATGAGACCACAGTAGATTCTCCTGGATGCTGCTGGCCAAGAGTTTGAGTGTGAGTGTGTATGGGTATGTGTAGGGTGTAGGGTATAGCACATGTATGCATTGTGAGTGTAGAGTATGTGAGTGTGACAGTATGTGTGTGTGAGTGTGTGATGTGAATATGAGAGTATGTGTGTGTGTGTAGAGTATGTGTGTGTGTTTAGAGTATGTGTAGAGTGTGTGTGAATGTAGAGTATGTGGGTGTGTGTGAGTGTGTGTAGAGTATGTGAATGTGAGAGTATGAGGTTGTGTATGAGTATGTGTGTAGAGTATATGAATATGAGAGTGTGTGTGAGAGTATGTGTAGAGTATATGGATGTGAGAGAATGTGAGTGTGTGTGTGTATGTGTGTGTGTATATAGTGCCTCCCCAAAGGCCCCACTCTGCCAGCAGCCTGCCCATCCATCATCATAATGGGCGTGGAAGCCCATTCCATTCCTGCTGAGCCCTGCCAAAAAATCAGTGAGGGAGAGCCAGGAAGAATGTGCGCCGGGAGAAGCAGGCAGTGTGTTGCAGTCCGAATGGCCCACTGTGATGATTTGGGTGACGGTGGGGCCAGCGGTGCCACTGAGACTCTGATGGCTCCTTAGGAGTTGTTATCGTCATAATAATAGATCGTTCTCTGTTTCACAGTGCTAGGTCCATTCTTATTTTTTTTTCTTCCTTTAGAGGCAGAGGAGGAGATGGAGAGTTGGTGAGACTGAGATTTTAGGTATCCTCAAGTCAATTCTGAAACTCTAAGTCGGAAGAAATAGAGAATTCTGAGTGATTTTAATTTTTCTGCAGTCACGGGGGGAATTTCCATAGGGAAGATGCTTTCCAAGAAAGCTCATGTGTCTTGGACTCTGACAGAGCCCTTCTGAGGCCTGGTTCTGGCATTTGTCCATGGTTTGGGGAAGGCGGGCCCTGGGTGGTGGCGAGGATGCAACTTCTGGAGCAAGGCGTGGGCACTGCAGACTCAACGTGATTCTGCTGGGGTGGTGTTCTTGTGGCTGAAGAATGTGTCCCCTGAGTTGGCACGGTGAGGCATGGCATGGAGTGGACCAAACGGAAGGTATTTCCTGTCACTGAAATTAAAGGAGCCTGGAGGTGGAGGGGAAGCAATGGAGCAGAAGAGGAGTTCGGTTCTAGGAGCATTCGGAGGTCTCGGGAGTGTTGGGTTAGGTGACACGGTCCCTGTCTGCCCTGGGGCTCTGTGTATTCCCCCTGGAGATTTCACTGGAATTGGTGATGTCCAGTGTTTAGGGCTATCTCTGGAAAATAAACATGAACCTAAAATAATAAGAGGCTGGACCTACGAAGGAAATGAACTAGAGTCAATACACATTTTTCCCAGGCACCATACGAGGTCCTGCAAATCACTGGGAAATGAGTGGGACACAGGACGTCACACTCCATGCAGTGAGCTTTGTGTTTGGTTTTTCCCAGTCATTGGCTGTGGTGAATCATGTGTTCTCCCTGTGTTCAAACGGCTGTTGAGAGAAAGGTGTGGATGTTGGCAACTCTGGGGAGGAGACTAGTGATGGCATCAATTGAAGGCCCACTATGGTGTTTAGATCATTGGCTTTTAAAATTTAGACAATGACCTCTGAAGTGGACCTTTTTGCCTCCAGCTGATAGACATATCAGAGCGTGGGAGACAGAGTACCCAGTTCCAACTCCAACGTCCTGCCCACGAGCTGTAGGACCTTGAGTAAGTTCTCACCTATTTGTGCCTCTACTTCCTCATCTCTACCTGGGGGAGGTAGTCATAAGTACCTAGTGTTATTCTGACAGTAAGGCTGTTGCACAGAATAGATGAATTCGTCGGTATGAAGCCCTTAGCTTCGTATCTAGCACATTCTAAATGATAAAAATATTGGCATTACTGTCATTAATGAGGATATTGAAGATCAGTGAGGTGAGGGAATTCTCCCAACACTGGGAAGAAAGACCACAGCAGGAAGTAAGCTCTGGGAAAGCCCATGCTCTCTGATTCCAACAAGAAGGATGCTGGTGTCCTCCTGCTCCGAGATGCCAGGAACTGTGGCCTCACCTGAGGGACAATTCTAAACTCCATCTCTAGACGAAGAGTAGTTGCCAAACCAAATCATTCCGCAAAATACACATGCCAGTGTATTTTCCTTTCTTTGTCTTAACAATTTTTATGGGTACATAATAGTTTTACGTATGTAGGAGGCCCCTGTGATAGTTTGCTGCGAGCACAGAATGTGTAATGATCAAATCTGGGCACCTGGGTTACCATCACCTCAAATTTATCATTTCTTTGTATTGGGAGCATCCCAGATATTCTCTTCTAGCTATTTTGCAATGTAGAATAAATTTTTGTTAACTACGGTCGCCCTGTTGTGCTACTGAACACTAGGTCTTATTCCTTCTATCTACCTGTATGTTTGTACCTATCAACCAATCCCTCTTAACATCCCCTCCCCACTACCCTTCCCAGCTTCTGGTAACTACCATCCTACTCTCTTGCTCCATGAGATAGTGTTTTAGCTTCCACATGAGTAAGGACATGTCATATTCGTCTTTCCGTGCCTGGCTTATTTCACTTAACATAATGTCCTCCTGTTCCATCCATGTTACTGCAAAGGACAGAATTCCATTCTTTTGTATGACCGAATGACATTCCATTGTGTATATGTACCACATCTTCTTTATCCATTTGTTCACCGATGGACACTCAGGTTGATTCCATATCTTGGCTATTGTGAAGAGTGTTGCAATAAATACAGGAGTGAAGAGATCTCTTCTGTGTGCTTTTCTTTTGGGTACATACCCGGCAGTGGAACTGCTGGATCATATGGTAATTCTATTTTTAGTTTTTTGAGGAAACTTCATACTGTTTTCCATAGTGGCTGTACCAATTTACATTCCCACCAACAGTGTGTGAATGTTCCCTGTTCTCCACTTCCTTGCCAGCATTTGTTATTTTCAGACGTTTTGATAATAGCTTTTAAAAAACTGAATTAAAGCTACTTCCATCCGTATTTTTTGGAAGGAGGGGAATAAACTTCTTGGACCAAATCTGAGGAGTCCTGAGATACATGGGGTAGATGAACAGGAGTCCATGGTGGGACCTTTTGGCTTCTGAGCCCTGGTTGGAGTGTTTTGGGATGTTAGTGCTTCCTTCTGGAATTAAGATGTGCTTAGTAACTGATGTGTGGTTGCTACTGGAGTGTGTGCATGTGTGTAGATTTTGAGAAATTATAATTTCATGCCTCACCTTCATATAACATATTCATGTAAATATTGGCACTTGGTGTTCTCCATGACCCTTATAGCATCCCTGTAGTTTGTAGGTGTGGTTGTAGATTGTGGGTTATAGGTTATAGGTATATGGTATAGATTACAGTTGTAGGTTGCAGAGTATAAGTTGGAGGCACAGGGTATAGGTTTTAGTTTGTAGGTATATGCTGTAGGTTACAGCTGTAAATGGTAGGTATGGGTTGTAGGCTGTGGGTTGTAGGTATAGACTGTAGACAGGAAACAGAAAGAACACTGATCAAATGTTTGTGACTTCTTTGTTTTGGGAACATCTCAAATATTCTCTTTTAGCTATTTTGAAATGTAGAATAAATTATTATTAACTGTAGTCATTCTGTTGTGCTGCTGAACACTAGATCTTATTCCTTCTATCTACCTGTATTTTTGTGCCCATTGTGTCGATAGACCTGGACCTTGAACCCAGAACTTTTGATGCCCAAATCCCTGATCTTCCTGAGTATATTAGGTTCCTTCAGGGAAAATGAGATGCGTTTCAGCGGTAATGTTTATGCTTTGCTATAATAAATACACCTAAACGTGGATAGAGAAAGGAGCTCATACCTAGTTTCTTCCTAGGGACATCAGTTGGTTATCTTTTGATGCATTTTCTTTAAGCCTCCTTGTACCAATTTTTAAATTATTTCAATTTCTTTAGCTCTGACTGTACCCTCTGTCCAATTTTGTATGCCGCCTTCTGCCTCCCAGTTACTATAACAAACATCTCCTATGTAAACTCTTTTTATGACTGCATTCTACTTGGTATGGCTGCACCATGATTTCTCTAGTGTAGGATATTTAGGCTGTTTATGCTGTTTGGCTATTATAAATAACATAACAATAATCATCTCCAAGCTAGTTTTCCTAATGATTTTATCTTTAGGTTTCTGGGGTGAGCCTAGGGCTGGATGTTTGCCAGGCTAGGAAGAAACTGGGAAGGAGCCTGGTAACTCCCTGAGGGGGAAGGCTGGCCTGGAGTTACCTGGCTGCCTGGCTCAAGTGTGCCCTTGGCAGGGGCTGCTAGCCCAGAGGCCAGCACCAAGCAGCATAGTGGGCCAGCTTTGGCATAGGTGGAGCAAGAGAGGGAAGGGTTCTGCCTCTGTAATCAGGAGTAGAACATTCAGGCATGGAGCTAAGATAAATGAGTACCTTTTAGAGCTTTGGCTCTATAGAGACAGCCGAGGTGGCCATGAGGTGGTAAGGAACAGTCACACATTTATAGCCTACCCACAGTTCATCCCTCTGACATTTCTGCCCTGAGTTACCAGTGAGCAATAGGCAATTCTCTCCCACAAAGCCTAAGCAGGGGGCAATTCATCCTCCTTTGTTAGGATTTGATTTTATCAGAGGGATATTTGGAGGTCAGTGGCTGGAAGAATGATGCCATCATAGAGTTTGGTGACTCTTGTCGGGCAGTGATGGAGGTGGGGGAGGGGCAGAGCCTGGCACACATGGTCGGGGAAGAGTGGTAGGATATGGGAAGAAAGACTGGTCCCTTTGCTCAAGGAGATTAGGATCCTTAGGGTTTTTACTTCCAACATTTATTGCCCCTCCTCCCGGGATACCTGCCTTCCTCTTGTTTGGCTTGTGTTTGCAAATGAAGCAGACAAGTTCTGGAGAAGTTAAATGATTTGTCCTAAGTCGTGTAATCATTGACTAGGGATGGGAAACTAGACCCAGAGCTCCAGCTTCACGGGTGCCCTTTCTCCCATGTCATGAAGCCGCTTCTGTATGTTGGTCTGTCTGCCCAGTAGACTCTGCTCCTTGGGGCTCTGGTTGTGTCTGACCCTGTTGAATCCCCCACACGTGTGTTATGACCTTGTTGAGACACCATGGGTGTCTCAATACTGGGCATGTTAGCAACATTGAGGGATGAAAGCAGTGTCGTGCTGTGGATGGTCAGCCCTGGTTTGTTGAATGCAGGAGTGTTCATATGTCAAAAATACATATGCATTCACTCTACAAATATTTCAAACATTTATTATGTTCCCAGCATAATAGTACAGCTTCTAGTATTGCAGGGGAGAAAGTCTTCAATAAAAGTTATAGAATTATTAATTACAGATGGCAGAAGAGCTAAGGAAGAGAGTGATTTCAGGTTGCCAAGAGAACATACTCACAGAGGCATGATAGCTTTGGGAGACCCTTTCAGTATCATCAGGACAGCCTGAGCTCAGAAGTTAGGCTCTCATAGAGCCAAAAGGAAGGTTTTGGCAAATCTGGATTTTTTTTCACTTGCACTCTGGTTTTGGTTCTGCTATTGACTATCAGGGTTACTTTGAAAAAATCATTTGCTTATTTATGTCTTGCTTGCTTTATCTGTAAAATGAAGAGTTTGTAAAATTCTCCTGTAAATCATTTAATTACCACCCCCTTCCCCCATGGAAACAAACCTGGAAAATCTTAACTTTGCTTTAAAAATATTCAGTACATGGAGTATTTTAATGTTCGTGTTTTCTCTTTTGAGTGGGGTTTGGCCATTGGCTGGTTCTTGGATAAAATTTGGAGGGAGGTATTCTCCAGGCTTAAATGAGTGAAAAAGTCTGGGAAAAAATAAACCAACCCTACCTCCTTCTCACCCAAGGAGTGTCCTTTGCATCTGGGCATCGCTGTGTTTTCATTTGCTGGCCAGTTCCTCATCTGCTGCCAACCTCTTCCTTTCCTAGCTTTGTCAGAAGGTCCAGAGAGCCCACTGTGCTGGAGGGGAGAATCTGTCCCTTTTGCACACATCATTGGGAACTCAAAGTCATCTCGTGTTGGAGTCAAATGACGTGTTAGCACACGCCTGCTGTGGGGATCCTCCTGCAGTTGGCATATTGCGTGACACATGGGGGGATTCTCATCCTGCTGAAATGCATGACTAGCCCCTTCTCTCTCCATGCACAGTTCAGTGCATTTCCCCCCCTGAGTTGTTGCTTCTCATAGGAGATTATTTCTGATGCATATTGACTTGTTACTGGAAAACACTTCAGCGGGATAATGAGCTGGATAGTTTTCCTCTTCATTTTTCTTTGTTGTTGTTGAATTCATATGGGTAACTGGGCTTTCCACTTACACTTTATTGATTCCTGAATTTAGGGCATAGCTCTGTAATTGGCAATTTCCTCAGTGCCACGTGGGCAGAGAGAAGTACTGTGCCTGGGGCTGCTGACTCTGTGGGAAGCTGTAGGGGCACTTCCTTTCAGCCCTGGACTGACACAGCTGAGTGCCCGTGGGCAAGTCCCTTGTTGCCTCTTTCTTGGCTCTGGTTTTTCCTTGCTGTCTTGTGAGGGGTCGGATCAGATGACCTTGAGCACCAGCCCTTCCAGTTCTTGAATTTTCCAGGCTAGGTTGGAAGCCCTTTTCTTTGGTGGCTTTATGCATGAAGGGCCGGGTGTTCCTGTGTTCACGGATGACACTGCTGACCCCATGTGCTCTTGTCATTGTTTTCCTTGGAGGGCTGAGCGATCTGTGCTGAGTCACGCACATGCACAGCCAGAGTCCCCTGTGACTAAGCTGTGCATTTTCAGGAGGGCTGGCAGGGTCGGTGGTGCAGCCTCTGAACTGGGACAGTTTGAACTCAGCGTTGCCTGGAGGGTGAATAAACCTTGACCTTGCTGGCGTGGGTGAGGGGCACCTGCGCATGGAACTAACTGGTCTGGACTCATACAGTGCTCTCCTTCTGTCCATTTCAGTATGCTGGCTGTCAGCTTTGCTTATGCATAGATGAATTACTCTCATTTCAGATTATCGTGGAAAATCTTGCTGTCAAGTTCTTAGGACAGGATTAAGTAGAATAGGTGATAAAGGTCATTGGCATTATTTACAATCTCTTGACTTTCATTCACCCCCATCTGCTGTAGACAAGCTGGATGCTTGCAAGAGCGACAAATACTTGGGACTTGGAATCAGGCACACCCAAGTTTGAAGCCCCATGTGGTGCTTTCTGGCTGCGTCACCTTAAACGCTAGCTTCCCCGAGTCTCGGTTTTTCTAAAATGGTAGGAAACAGCTTTGTTTGGCCTGAGAGGTTTGCTGGTGGAGACTAAGTGAGCTACTGCTGTGTTTTGCCACACCTCAACGCTGGTGGGATGCAAGATGCTTTGAGGAGGGACACAGACGAATTTCTTATTATAGTTGTGTATTTGAGTACACTTGTGAAAAAATAGAACTAGCACATCAGAGCTCGTGATTTCACAGATATTATTGCCCAGGACAATGCTAATTTGAAAAAAATCGAGACAATTTCAAGTTGATTTCAAGGATAATGTGCACTGAATATTAGCGCAGGGCATGCAGGCAGGGCAGAAATCAGGAAGATGGGAGAGAATGACAGAATTTAGAGTACCACTGAGCTACCCTATACTACAGGTCTCCTATAGAACATGTGGTGGGAGCAGAATCAATGTGTCTTTCTCTTTGTGTCTGTCCTGGTACAGGGAATGTTTAGGGCACTGGTGCAAGAAGCTCCCAGAGAAAAGGTGACGGTGACTTAGCTTTGTGCACTGCATCACCCTCACAGGCAACGGTGTCTGCTCCAGGCGTGACTTCTGCTAAGTGAATGTGGACAAGATGGCCACTTTTTCTAGATCCTTCTGGGGAAGATGTTAGTCATGATAGCATTAGAACCTTAGAGCTAGAAGAGACTTTGGAGATGATCTACTGCATTTTATGTTAGACTTAGATGATTTTTTTTACAAAAGAGAAAAATTAAAAAGCCCCAGAGAGACCTGGACTTACTCAAAGCCACACAAATAGTTGAGCACAGTGGCTAAGATGAATTGTTTTGTGCCTTTCCCCAAGTATCTCTCTTTCCTTGTCCCTCTGTCTATCCTGGTCAACAGTGTCATTATTTGAAGTGAGTTTTTGGAACAGGACCCACCTGTATTCGGTGGGTTAATCTAGCACCGCGAGGTCTGTCCTTCAGCATTGCCTGTGTCTCTGGCCTTCTCTTGTTGGTTAGAAGATTGAGGAGGCAGCCATGTAGACACTGCTGGAGGAAGAGGAAACAAATTTAAAAGTCACAAGTTTTGGCTTTAGTTGCCTGTGGTGTTAACATTAGCTTTGTCTTCAGGGCATGCTCCTGACCTCCCAGGGTCTCAATTTCCTCCCATATAACGTGGCTTATACTAACTCTGCAGGCTTGAAAGAGGTAAGAGGTGGGGAGGGCCCAGTACTTGGCTCCCTTGAAGAAAATAGTGGAGGCTGAAGCTGAGGCCAGGCTGGTCCACTCCAAACTGGGATTAGGACCTCATGGTTCTTCAGCCCCTGACTTTCCTGATAGAGGCCCATGTGGGGGCTCTGGGTTGGCCTGGTCACCGTCTGCTTGGGTGTCCTCATACTTTTCCCTGGAGAGGTTCTGGGATCGGGGTGGGAATGGGGTTAGGTTATCTAGGAATTGAGAGTCCCTTCTTCATAACTAATTTTTCTTTCCTGTCTCATGACTTCTAGATAATAGTCTATAATTTTAACTCATTTGTTATTTATATCATTTCTCTGTGCTCAGCTCTAAGGGTATAAGAGTAAATTAGATCTGGCCCTTGCATGGAAGAAGCTTACAGCTGAGGCGGGGAGCTCTGTCTAGCATGCACAGAACATGGTGCTTTGACAAAGGGTAGGTGCCGGGGAGTGAAGTGGGAGCCCTGAGGAGGAGGTCTTAACAAGGGAAAGCCTTCCACAGCAGGCAGGGGCTGAGCTGGGTCTGGAGGGCTGAGAGGAGCTAGGATGGCCAAGGTGGGAGGGTGCTGGGGTGGCAGTGGGTGCACTCCTGGCGGAGGCAATAGCACAGGAAAGGCCCAGAGGTGGCAGACACTATGGCATAGCTGGGAAACCGCAGGTAGAGTGGTGCGGGGAACAAGAGGGGAGGGCAGGAGCACTGGGATGGAACGTAGTGCATAACAGCAAAGCCCTCAACCATTGTGCCTGGCCCCTGCAGCCTCCTGACTCTTCACTATGTGAGAGGTCTGAGGAGAGAAGAGTCTAAGTGCTGTATCCTTTCTGAGTTTTTAAAAAAAATTATTATGGTAAAATATACACACTATAAAATTGACCATTGTGACTATCTTAAGCATACAATCAGAATTCTGTTCAGCCATCTGTGCTACTTACTTCCAGAACCATCCAGAACTCCAGATGGAAACCTTGGACCTATGGGGAGTCACTCCCGTTCTCTCCTCCACCTACCCTGAGAACCTGTGATCTGCTTGCTGCTTCTTGAGGCCTATTTGGATATTTCCTATGAGTAGAATGATAGGATATGTGGCCTTTTGTGTCTGGCTTCTTCCACTTAGCATAATGTTTTTGAAGTTCACCTGTGTTGTGGCATGCGGCAGTACTCCATTCCATTAGTCCCTTGCATGGCCACACCACATTTTTCTTATTCATACATCAGTTGGTGGACATCTGCGTTGCTTCCACCTTTGGCTATTGTGAATAGTGCTGCTATGAACACTTGTGTACAAGCTTTTGTTGGTTATCTTTATTTATTTATTTATTTTTGAGATGGAGTCTCACTCTGTCACCCAGGCTGGAGTGCAGTGACACAATCTCAGCTCACTGTAACCTCTGCCTCCTGGTTCAAGTGATTCTCCTGCCTCAGCCTCCTGAGTTGCTGGGATTACAGGCACCCGCCATCATGCCCAGCTAATTTTTTGTATTTTTAATGGAGACGGGGTTTCACCATGTTGGCCAGGCTAGTCTCGAACTCCTGACCTCAGATGATCTGCCTACCTCAGCCTCCCAAAGTTCTGGGATTACAGGCATGAACCACTGTGCCAGGCCCATTTTTGATTTGGGATATATGCCTAGGAGTGGGGTTGCTAGATCCTATGGTAATGTGTTTAACTTACTGAGGAAATTGCTGGATTCTTGAGGATGTGTTTTGGGTCTACTCTCTGTTCAGAACCCAGACCTAGTTACTTGCTCTGTTGGGTGCAAGCTCTGAGGCATGGGCTAGACACCATGTGCCAGGTCCTGTTTTCCATCCTCACAAGCAACCCTGCATGCTGGGCACTCTTCTTCATCCTGGTTTTCAGATAAGGAGATGGAGGCACAGAGTGGTTAAGCATCATACCCAAGGTCACGCAGCTTGTGAGTAGAGGGTCTGGGAATTGAACCCAGACAGGCTGTCCAGAGCTCAGTCTCTCCCCAACACACCCCATGGTGCCTCAGAGACAGGAGTCCCACAGACAATATCCTGGATGGAGCCTGTAGCCTCCTGATGGTGGTGGGAGGCTGTGCGAGCAGCATGGAGCCCGAGCCGGCCCTTGGGGATGAGGGCTGCACCAGGGCCCACTCAGCCACCCTCCACCCTGTGTTCTTTCCTTGCCTTACCTCCCCTCTGCATTCCTTCCTTGTACCTCCTCCTCACTCCCCACTAGCCTCACCTGTCTCTCTCTCTCTCTTTCAATAAATGAAAATGGTTTATGGGCTCTTCTAGAAATTGTACCTGCCTTCTGGTTATAACTGGGGAAACAGAGAGAAAGAGACACAGAGCAGAGAGAGGTAGGCTTCCTTCAGCAGATCTGGGTACGCCCATGGGACCTCCTGGCCTGGACATCCTGGTGGTGCTTCCAGGCCTGCCACAGAAGTGACTCTGAGTTGGCTTTGGCTCTGATGTCTGAGGGCGCCTTCTTCCCCTCTCCCCCTGTGACTTCCTGCGGGACAGCGTAATTCCTCTGCCATTGTGTAAGCAGCACCCACAGATGATACGCCATGCTAGGGCATTAACTACTTGTTGAAAAGCACTTGTGTGTTCCCCTGGCTGAGGCTGAAAGTGGGGGATCCCTGGGGAAGGAGGTAGCCTGGCTATGGATAGGGAGAAGGCCCTCCAGGGAAATGAAGAGGGGAACCCCAAGCCAGTTCGTCCTGTGGGAGCTGGCCCAGATTATGGTTCACAGTGTAAATTTGGGAGCATGCCAGGGCCGTATTAATACTGCATGAGGCAGTAAGGGGACCTCAGGCTTGAAACCCGAGCTGTGGCCTAGAATGGAACTGAACAGTGGGCCTTGTCTTAAAGGGACATGACGAGCTCCCAGAAGTATGTGTCGGCATTATTTCCCTCTAATGCTGTTTACTATATTTGTACACAATGCCCCCGAAGGATTTGAAAAGGAAATGGCAATGTAATAAGAGAGGTATTTTTTATTGCACATGGGAGCATGCTCGTTGACTTAATTATTGTTTCTTTTGTTACCTTGGTGAATTAGAGAGGGGGAGAGATGGAGAGGGAGGTTGGGAAGTTGGAGGGGGGAAGAGAGAGAGGAGAAGGAAACCCATGTCTACTGTTATTTTGCTGAAATCTATCTCAGCGAGTAGGCAGATTGAGAAATCAAGGATTCCTTCACAGGTAGAACAAAATGAATAACACTTTGAAAGCTCAGAATCATCAACACAACATAGAATTCAGTTTCAAGGTGCCACTTTTGACTCTTCTCCTGCTCTTTGAATTGAGTTCATGGCTGTGCTCATCGTCTCCATGGAGAAGGGCAAGTCAGTGCCGTTTCTTGTAGGAGTGATCGGGCCACTAACATTTGTCTAGAAACCAAGCAACCGAAAAGTGCAAATATCTGGATGCTATTGGCTTTTGAGAAAGAAAGGATGTCAGGCATTTCTTTGAAAGGGCAACCTCCATTCAGATGGTGTTGTAGAGCATTTTCTTAGACATTAGAAAGATTCAACTGTGTACAGCAGTTTTAGTGTTAAGAGTATTTCAGAATACTTTTATTCTTTCCATATTGGAGGTCCACTGCATTAGTTAGATGCTTTTGATTACAAATGATCAAGAATACTGACTCAAATTGGGTTAGACAGTAAGGAAATGTATCTCCCATAAGAGAGCAGAGTTGGGGGAGGAAAGGCTGCACTGTGGATAGATCAGTGGTTCAGTGATGTGGTTGAGGCCCTGCGCCCTTTCTTTTCTCTACTCTGCTGTCCTTAGTGACAGCTTTATCCCAAGTCTGATTTCTTTCATGGCTGCAAGATAGCTATAGTGGTTCCGGACATCGCATCTGGGCATGGCAATGTCCAGAGTCAAGGCAGGGACCATCTCTTCTGGTGAGGACTTTATGAGAAAATCTTTCTCCAAAGCCCCCGATACTTCTCCCATCTTTCTCATTGACCAAAACCAGGCCACTTGCCTGGCTCCAAATCAGTCAGTGTCAATAGAATGGGAATGCCCTGATGGTTGTAAACTAGACAGGACCCACCAGCTGGTGAGGGAATGAGATCAGTTTATCTGAGCTGCAAGACAGTGTGGAGAAGGAGTGGGAACCTGGACAAGATGGGGCCATGCTCGTGAAGAGGAGGAGGGTGACATCTTCTGCCTCCATGATTAGCAAAGGGCAGTTATCACTTAACCGGGGTGCACATGGCATCACAGAATGCTAGAACTTGGAAGGGAAATTAGAGATAATCTTCTTCAATTCTTTCATTTTACACATGAAGAAACTGAGCCCCAGGGATGAGAGAGACTTGCGCAAACTCACGGATCCACCCTGGACCTCAGGTGCCAGCTGTGGGGGCCAGTGGGCCATTGGGGCGCTCTAGCCAATGCCACACAGCCTGGGAGCAGTACCAGAACCTAGGGCAGGAAAATGTTGGCAGGGCTTCAGGAAACTATTTGTAGGGCCTGTCATTTTCATTCAATAAATATTGATCAACCATTGAGTCTCCAACCCTGCACTTTCTGGGTGGTTATGAGAAAGAGTAAAATTAAAGAAGCCTCAAGGCATGTAGAAGAGAACGGGTTCCAACCTGTAAGGACATATTCTAGTCTGGGTGTGCTTTCTCTTCTGGAGAGAATTCTCATTTTGGTCTCATTTTTCATATTCTCACTGCCTGATTCCAAGGACTTATAACAGTGTGTAGAACACAACTGGTATCCATAAATCCATGTGGAATTATATTAATTAGAACTGCATGAGGTCCAGAAAGTATTGTTGTCATCTTATTTTAATGTGTATACATTGGCTACAAAATTAAGTCATGGTAGATATTGTCTAGACAAAATTGTCCAAAGAAAAATAGAACATGGTGCCTTCCTGAAAGTGAGCTCATTTGAGGACTGTGATCTTGATGGTTGGGTATTGACCTGGTTAGGGAGTCAGGCAGTGACAGCGGCTCAGCCTGCTGGTGCTGAGGGAGGCTGGGGATCATATCCGTGCAGGTGATCCATGACAGCCCTCAACCCCAGTGTTTAAAGGAAGTGGGTGGGCTCATATTATCTTCTCCTCTTCCCTCCCGCATAACCCTCTGAGTAGTCTTTAGAGCCTTCTCTTACCAGCTAGGTGGCTCTGGTTGTGCATGTCAATTGCAGAAAATGTGAGTGGGGCGGTAGCTGATAGATAATGAGACCCGGGTCCCTCAGTCCCTAGGTGCCACCCTAAAGAAAGCAATAAATCAACCCACAGGCTGCATCAGTGTGCCTGGTATTTTCATTTCTCCTCTAGAAACAGGTTTCTAGGGCTGTCAAGATTGGAACTCATACCACACATACCACCATGCTGAGGTTTCTAAATTCAGGCCGCGGTTTCTGCATGTTTTTGAGAGTGTCAGAAACTTCAAAACATTGAAAGTCCCAGAGGAGAAGGGAATATTATTCTTCTTATTATTCTGAGAGATCATAGTTTGCACATTCTTGGCTTCCTCAACATTTGGATGCTGGAGCTCCGTTGGTCTGAGGCTGAAGAGCAAACTCCGCCAAAGCTTCTCTTATGTGGATGGAAAGTTTTCTGTGTCTGTTTTATTACTTAGGCATTCCACATTCTCCTTCAACATCTCACATACTCCTGCTGCTTTCCTTTGTGAGTGGAGACCTCAATTTCTTTCTAGGTGGTAACAGCTGTGTTCTCTGGACAGTGAATTTTTGCACCACAAACCCTAGTCTCACAATGACTTCATTTGCACATGGAGGATAAGTTCCCATGTAAGAAATATTGTTTAGTCATTTATGTAAAAAAAGCTTTTAAATTGTTAAAACAATTTGTGGGTTACATAGCAGGTGTATATATTTATGGAGCCCATGAGATGTTTTGATACAGGAATACAATGTGAAATAAGCACATTATGGAGAGTGAATATTCATCTCCTCAAGCATTTATCCTTTGAGTTACAAACAATCCAGTTACATTCTTTAAGTTATTTAAAAATATACAATTAAGTTATTATTGACTATAGTCACCCTATTGTGTTATCAAATAGTAGGTGTTATTCATTCTTTCTATTTTTTTGTACCCATTAAGCATCCCGCCTCCCCTTCAACCCCCTACTCCCCTTCCCAGCCTCTGGTAACCCTCCTTCTACTCTAATTTGATTTTTTAGATCCCACAAATTTTTTTACTTTTCGAGTTGAACTATATAGTATGATATTAAAACTTGAACACACCACAATGTGTATGCATCTTCAAAACTGAACACACCCATGGAACCAACACCCAAATCAAGAAACATAGCTGCTTTACACTTCCGTGAAATAAGCAGTTACCTGGACATGCAAAGGCACTTGAGTGTTCTTTCAGCAGCATTTCTCCTCTCCAGCATCTTCCCTTGACATCAGTCTTGCCTGCACATTGCCCAGTTGGGCAAATTTCTCTTTCAGGTAGAGGTTACCTGGCTTGCATTCTCTATGTTTTAGCTTCTCTCTTGATCTTTCTGTGTGTTTGTATACCTCCATTTCAAGCAAACCCAACACATGAAAAGCCATATTTACCAATGGGACCAACTGGGGGCAGTGTCTATTTAATATATTTTTTTTATTTTTTAAAAATTGTTCGTTTAAATTGGTGAGCTCCAAGGTGACCAATGTTAATAATTTATAAGCATTTATTAAGCACCTACTATGCAGTTCTGTGGTGTGAGTGCAAGATGGAGAGGGGCACGTCCAAGGTTGAGTAAGACAGCTTCTGTTCTCAAGGATGTCCCAGTCTAGAAGGGGAGATGAGCTATGCACGAGCTTGACCAAGATCTTGCTACAATAAAAGATAGCTGGGAAGAGCATGAGAGAGTTCAAGGGAGGAGAAGACCACTCCCACATGTTGGGGGGAGGGGCATTCGGGAGGACTACATAGAGGAGGGGGCACTTTACATTGGCACTTAGAGAAATCTGCTCCTTGATGGGACCCGAACTTACATTTATGATGTGAAAAATGGAAAGGAGACTTGTTATGCTTTAATAGTAGGTGCTGCTATTTAATGTATATAGCTTACTCAAATGGAAGAATTTGGGTTTATTAAAGGAAATTAGAGGTCTCTACGTTAGCAGTTCTGTATGTTCAAAATGTGATACAATGGGTTTACTTAAACCGTTGGTTGCCCCAAGACCCCTTTCTTGAGGAATTGGCAGCTTGGCAGTTTGCACCTTTGAAGGCTGCCCTTCAAGGGGAATAGACCTCCCTCCCAGGGGAAAGGCTGGAAGCAGGCTCAGAGCTAGGTCCCACAACTCTGCTTCCCTGTATCCAGCCCCCATGCCAGCTCACTCAAGCAAGCCCTGTTTCTGGGCAGCAACAGCTGTGAGGTGTGGGTGAGGGGCTGTTGCTAGGAGCAGGGATCCAGCTTGCCTTTTCTGACGCGTGTGTTTAAATTAGCATCTTTAAATGCTGTTCCCGACAGTTATTCAATTTTGAAACTACTGGGGATTTTGGGGCAGGTGGAGAGTGTTAAGGAGGAGGAGAGGCGAATGAAAAGGCAAAACATTTGGGGGTGTTTTTGAAAAAGTTAAATAAGGAAAAGAGTGTCAGCTGGGGGAAAGCACATCTTAGGCCCCATTGCAGGACCCCTCCCCCAGTGGAATCATAGAGTCCCCCACTCTGCCCCAAGGTGTTGGAAATGGCTCATGGCTCATGGGAATGTGCAGGAAGCCCCCTGAGTCTTCCTTCCTTCTTTATTTATTTGTGTATTTATTTGTTTGTTTGTTTGTTTATTTATTTATTTATTTATTTATTTTGAGATGGAGTCTTTCTCTGTCACCCAGGCTCGAGTAGTGCAGTGACGTGATCCCAGCTGACTGCAACCTCCGCCTCCTGGGTTCAAGTGATTCTCCTGCCTCAGCCTCCTGAGTAGCTGGGATTACAGGCACCTGCCACCATGCCCAGCTAATTGTTGCATTTTTAGTAGAGACGGGTTTTGCCATCTTGGCCAGGCTGGTCTCAAACTCCTGACCTCAGGTGATCTGCCCACCTCGACCTCCCAAAGTGCTGGGATTACAGGCATGAGCCACCGTGCCTGGCCCCCGAGTCCTCTTAGGGTCTCCAGAAATCACTGTATGAAGTGAGGTTTGGGGATGGGCACATCTAAGCGATAACCACCCACTAGGCAAGAGGATCCTGGTGTTTGGGAGATGGGGTGAGAAACTGGGGTGGGTGTCATTCATTCCACCGAGTCATCACTCCCAAGGGACCAGATGGAGAAGGGGAATATAATAAGAAAAATCATGATGCTTAAAATAAATATTGATAATGCTCACATTTTCAGGCACCTTCTGTGTGCCTTAGATATTTATTTATCCAAGAGCCTCACTTCTTTTTACTTGTCCGATCCTTACAGCAGATCTCAGAAGAGGTTCTCTGTTATCCATGGTTTACAGATGAGGAAACTGAGGCACAGAGAGGAGGTTAAATCACTTGCCCCAAACCACTGAAGCCATAATTGGCAGATCTGGGATTGAAGCCCAGGCGTCCGGGCACTAGTGTGTGGGCCTCTAATCTTGCACTTTGCTGCCGCCAGAAATTAGGCACCAGGATAGAAACTGAGGAAATCAGACCAGAGTGAGACTGTAGGGGTGGAGGATGGAAGATGGGTCTCAGGGAGGTTTCCTGAGTTGAAGACAGTCTGTCCTGTGGCTTCTTAAAGGTTGCTTTCAGATGAGGGTGACACAAAGGTGTCCCCCTGATGATTTAGAACCCTGATTTTTAGAACCCATGATGATTTAGAACCCTGTCCACAGAGAACATGCCAAGATTTTGTGCATCTCAGGGCCTTTGCACATGCTGTTCTCTTTGGTGGAATCACTGTTCCCCCTGCTTTGTGTGTTATGGTTCCTTCTCATCTGTCACATCTTAGTTTAAAGCTGCCTCCTGCAGAGTCTGACACGTGGTAGCAGTTGCTCTGTGAAAGTGTGTTGAGTAAATGGATGAAGAGTAAAGCTCTTGGCCTTTCAGGGAATAACTATAATGAGAAGTTTGGAAGATCTTTCTGCAGCTGAGCCTTTGGAATTTTGATGTCTTCCAAAGACTGGGGTTGTTAGGAGAAGAGGTGCCAACGTGGGGGTTCATCTGTAAAGACTCAGCTGGAGCTCTTGTCCACGCCTTTCCCTGAGGCTGGAAGGTCTCTTGGATGTCACAGGCTGCCTCTTTAAAATGGAGACAGTGGTGGACTTTCGTCTCGGTTGAGGATGGGAATGAGGATGAGGGAGCAGGCTTGGGGTGAGCCTGCCATCCAGGGGCAGTGAACTGTATATGGCGTGGGATGACCAGTGGCTTCCGCTGGGGTGGCTGCTGGATACTGGCTGATGGATGATAGAGGAAATGCTATTCACATCAATTCCTGGATTGGTGTGGGGGCCAAATGAGATCCCATTGTTCCTAATTAAGATGTAGTTACATTAATGATAAAGACAACAATGGCAGCTAATACTTAGTGCTGATATCTGCTGGGCACTGTGCCAAGCCCTTTAGTGCACCTTGTCCTTGAGTCCTCCCCAGCCCCTATGTGCAGGAGCCTGCTGAGATGAAGTGACTCGCCTGGGCCATACACCTGGTGAAGCTGGAAACCAACTGGAGCCAGCCCCAGACTTCACACTGCATACCCCAGACCTCACACTGGATACCCTCACACTGGATACCCTCACATTGCATACTCTTACATTGCATACCCTCACACCACATACTCCAGACCTCACACTGCATACCCTCACACTGCATACCCTCACACCACACACTCCAGACCTCACACTGCACACCCTCACACTACACACACTCACACCGCACACCCCAGACCTCACACTGCATGCCCTCGCACTGCATACCCTCACACTGCATACTCCAGACCTCACACCGCACACCCTCACACTGCACACCCCAGACCTCACACTGCATACCCTCACACTGCACACCCCAGACCTCACACTGCATACCCTCACACTGCACACCCCAGACCTCACACGGCATACCCTCACACTGCATACTCCAGGCCTCACACTGCACACCCTCACACTGCACACTCTCACACCGCATACCCTCAAACAAGGCCCTTTTCTGACTGTCACTTGCACCAAACAGAAGGCAGAAGTTTTCTAGCTTGAACCTTTGAAAATTTTTTCTGTTCTGTGTTTCACGAAGGGATGTGTTAATTGTTGAGGTAATTGCAGAATTCCCTTGCTTTATAATCACTCATGTTATTTTTTGTTCTTGTTATTATTAATAAAAGCCATAGTAATTCAGCCTTTGGGTTGGAATGGCAACAGGAGCCAGCCCAGTGACCTTGGCCATGATATTAATACTCTTTACAGTCTTCCCTCGATTATCCAGGCTAATGGAAAGAGAACCAGTGCCTACAAATAATCATAAAACAAAAAAATATCAATTATCTGCTCAGCAGAGTGTTGACTGACACGTAGGTCCTAAGCCTTTTATGAGGCTGGCCTTCAAACACGACTGCATCTCTGGTGATATTTCAGAAAGCGTGAGGTGGGAAATAATCCCTGTTTTGCAAGTCAAGGGTGGAGAAGCAACCTTTCATCTCTGGATAGAGATTGTGTGTGGATATCACCAGCTGCCAACGGAGGGGTCAGTGCTGTTATTCCCTTTCCTAAAGCAACTCGGGGGTGATGGAGAAGGTTGCCTTAATCCCCTCTGAGCATTGCACTGGCTGGTGTGGACTCATGGAAAATGTCAGCGTGCTGGCCCAGGCCAGGCGGGCAGAAGCCAGTGTGTCTTACAGTTCTGTGGAGCAGACATGGTGTGTGGCTTGAATGGAATGGAAAGGTCATAAAGGCCTGGGACAAGGGAGTGGACGGAGCCAATGGCACTGTCTGGTAACACTATATGGAAGATGAAATTGTAGTGTGGAGCTGAGAGGTGCAGGGCTGAGGAAAGAGACCTCAGCATTTTCCATGATTAACTTTCTAATAGTAACTGTGCGTGGACAGTGGGTGCTGGGCAGCGGGGAGAGAGTCTTCTCCAAGTGTGCGTTTATACAGTGCAGGCGGCTTCCCACTATCGTTGGGTTTTCTCCATTTTGTCTGAGGCAGGGAACAGAACACAGACCTATTGTCTTTGATGGCAAAGTGAGGAGGCAGCCAAGTTCGTGTCCTCCTAATTGACTCATTTCCTCCCTGCTGGAGTCCCCAAAGCGTAGGTGACCACAGAGCTCCTCTCAGGTCTAAGTCATGAAGAAACGGATGCTTAGAGAGGTTACCCAGAAGCTGGGGACAGAGCTGGCACCACACCCAGGCCTCCTCCCTTCCAGTTCTGTGCTTGGGCAGGCAGCCTGTGGGCTTCCTCCTTCGGCTCCATCCCCTTCCCTCAGTACTAACACGTGGTCCTAGATTTCTCAGCAGCCCCTAGAGAGAATTGACGGATTCACACTAGAGTGTTCATGACTTCATGTGTCACTTGCCTGAGAGTATTTTTAAAAGGATGAGGGCATTGCTTAACCCAAAGGAACAAGAAGTGGACTATGAAATTTCAGTCCCGGGGCCTGCCGTGTGTTGGCCTGTTCTGGGTGCTGAAGATATAGTGGTCAGCAAGACACAAATCCTGTCTCCTTTGAGACCTCATATTTCACTGGGGGAGGCAGAAACATGGTAAATAAACAACATAAACTTAACTTCAGATCCTGAGAACTGGTTTTAGAATATGAAACAGGCTAAGGGGATAGTGATGTGAGTGCAATGGGGAACCTGTTTTATGTGGTTGGCCAGGGAGGGTCTTTCTAAGCAAGTGACCAACGAGTGGAACAAGATCAACCTGCCTGGGAAAGGAAACTATGGGGGATGTTTGAGGGAACAGCACTTCAGATGTGTGGAACAGCAGCTGTAAAGCCTCTGGGGAGGGAACGAGGCTGGCTGCTGGAGAGTTTCCTTGGCTACCCTGATTAATGGCCCCTTGTCCTGCCTCCGTTCCCTGTTTTATTTTCTCTGGGGCATTTGTCACCATCTTATATTTGTCTTAACACACCTTATATTTGTCTTACGAGTTTGGCTTATTTCCTGTTTCCTCAACTACAATGTCTGTTGCATGGAGGCAATACTTTACCTGTGTTGTTCAGTTCTACACCCCAGGAATGTGCCTGAGAAATAGTGGTGCTTGATACCTCCTTGTTGAATGGGAAAATGAACAAATGCATGGACTCAGCAAGCAAGGCAGACGGTGGGAGGAGATGTGACCAGGAAGGTGGGCAGGAGTCAGAGGGGGAGAGGCTGAGAACACGGGCCCTTCAATGTCTGTGTCCTTGTCTCACTGCTGCTGGGAGGGGCCAGCAGGAAACTGGCCTTCTTGCCCCATAAGCCCCAACTCAGCAGAACCACCCAGCAGGTGTTAGCATCCCCAGCCCGGCTGCTCCCAGTGGATGCCATGCTTGTTAACCATGGAGCTGGTAACAATGCGCCCATGTCCTGCACTGCACTGGTGCCTTAAATCTATGTGTTCAGCCCTGGTATGAAATCACTAGGAGCCAGGGACAGAGGGATTCCAGGGACCCCACGTGCGGGGGGCCTGAGAGGCTCATCCTTGGTGTCGGCTTGTATTTTCCAGGGGTGGTTTTGCCTGCCCGGTTACTGCTGTGAAATTGCCTCTGGCCCATTAATGGTGGAGGCCTGGGTTCTGGTGACACTGCTTCCTTTCTGTACACCTTGAATGAGGTCAGGCAGCTCTCCATAGAAGGAGGAACTCTTCCTGGAGCGCCAGGGGCAGGGTCTGCCTAGTTCCAGTCTCTCCAGCCTGAGTTTGCATCAGGGAGAAAAAGCACCAGCACCTTCTCCACCAATGCACCCTTCCCCACATTCACACGTACATGTTCACATGCATGCACATGTATGCAGGCCGGCTTCCCCTCCCTTTTTTTTAAAAAAAAACAAAACAAAACACACATCCCCATGTCCACAAGCACCCTCCCCCTCACTTCCTCCCTCATCCACAGACACCTGTTCCCCAGTGATGCACATTTGCTCACACACCTGCAGCTGCTCACACATGCCTGCATGGGCGGCCCTCTCAACCCTTCAGTCTCCCGTACACAGGCAGGTGCCCACCCCACACCAGCTGCTCACACAGGCACCCCTGTTTTAGGCTCTTACACTTGCACAGGGTGTCCTTCACCTGCTTTGCAGCACCGGAGCCCAGACACGTGATGAGGCATGAGAAGTGGAAAGTTCTGCAGGTGTTCTGCCCACTGTGCAAAGGAGGAGGAGGAGGAGGCAGAGGTCCAGTTGCCTCTCAGCATATAGAGGCTCAGAAGCCTTTGCAGCATGCAGACCTTTTTGAACCTATCTTGCTTTCTCATTCTTAAATTCTTTCAGGTAGCCACTGTTTACTCTGTACCCACCATGGGTCAGGTGCTGTCCTCCGCACCGGGCATACTGCAGAAAACGAAGCAGACGCAGGCCGTGCCCTCATGGGATTTGGCCTAGTAGTGGAGACAGACCACAGACAGGACAAATCAGGAAACAGGAGAAACCAGGTGGCATAAGTGCACAAGCACAAATGAAACAGGGAATGGGAAAAAATAGTGCTGTGGAGGGTGCAAGGTGAGAAAGCTCTTTGTTAATGGGAGTTTGGAGCAGATTTCAGGAAAGAGCCATGTTGCAGGCAGAAGGAAGAGCAAGTGTGCCCAAGACCCAGGAGGGTCGGGAGGAGTGTGGCTGTGGCGGGGCGGAGTAGGGGGGTGGGCTGTGGGTACTCTCCATGATGGGGATTTCTTAAACATCTGTCACTGGTAAGAGACTGTGATCCCCTGAAGCCCCTGGATATGTCAGACTCATCTCAGTGGCCTTATGCACCCTTCGCATGCACCTGGTATAGGCCATTGCTCAGAAAACATATGCTCCTCGAGAAGTTGCTGGTTCAATTCTGTGTGGAACTGCTTCTGTGTTCTGAGATCTGCGCTGGCTGTGGGGATAACAGGGATGGAAGAGGACCAGCTCTTCCCTTGAGGAGCTCCCTGCTAGTGAGGGTCAGCTAAATGCCTGTAAGTTGTGTGTGGGCATACAGAGTGCAATATATGCCAGGTGTCAGGAAGCCTCCCAGCCCAGGGTCTGGCAGGAGGGAACTGCTTAGTGGGCAGCTCTTTGGAGGAACTGATGCTTGAACAGAGTCTGCAGGAAGGAGAGGAGTTAGCCCCGGGTGGGGAGGCAGAGAAGGAAAGAGACACGGCAAGCTGAGGGGTGAACCACAAATATTTGGGAAATGGAGCCAGCAAGGTGTATGGCAGGGGATTCCAAACAGTTCCTGATTCCCTCCTCAAAGTGATGGGAGCCACACTTCCTGGCTTATCAGTTGGTACTTGCCCTCTGGCTGGTGCTGTGTGTCTGAGAGGCAGCCAAGGAAGACCTCTCTGGGGAGAAGCAGAGAAGAATAGCAACCTCTGAACGTGCTCGCCGGAATCCAGTCACCCCACCCTATCAGAAGGGACAAACTGGCAGTCTACAAGTGTGTTTGGTTTAGCTCGCGTGGCTTCATTGTTTTTTAATTTTTTTTTTTTCATCAATTGTCTATATTTACAAAGGAGGAGATTTTGGATAGAAATCTGGATTGCTAGCTGTTTTTGAAAAAATGAAAGATTGAAATTGTACCTTTGTGTGCCTATGTCCCCTCATGGTGACGATTGGTTTGGGCGGAGCCATTGCACACTCTTTTTCTCCCCCTCTGTATGCAGCACCCCTCACTCACCGTAACAGGCTGGCTCCTGTGGACTCATGATCTTGGATCCCTTTTTTGGATTAAGGAAGCAAACATGTAGGATTGTGCTTCTGCGAATTCTCAAAGATGGCTTTTGAGCCCTTAAGCTCTTCTGGGTCATTCTCATTTCTCAACTAGAAGCCAGCGGGTGGGAGCCCTCTCTCTGTTTTCATTTGCTGCAGGACAGCTGGACTTCACTGTATCTCACGAAGAAAAGGAGGTGGGGTGGACAGGTCTTTAGGCTGTATTACTGAAAAACAGACAAACAAACAAACAAAAACAGGCAGTAGCTCCTGATTTCTGTAAAAATGGTGTCTAGACATGAGTGAAGAGGCAGAAGGTCAGAGGTGGTTTGGAAATCTCAAAGGCTGAGCACAGAGCGCCCACAGGTGCAAGGAGAAAGTACAGGGCCAGTGCCAGAGATTTCCTTTCTCTTGCTCCTCAGCTTATTCTTACCCTGCCACTGCCAGGTGCTCAGTGAGTCTTTATTGAGAGAAATTATTAATATGGTGAAATGTCTGAGATGGTTCTCTCTCCGCATACCCAGTAACACAAGGTCCCTTTGGCTTGTGGGAGTCACATGTGGCCATTTTCAGTAGGTGGGAAGCCTGGGGCCAGCTGGAAGTTGTCACTGTGTTGGGAATCTGCCTCCTGGGCCTTTTTATTAAGGTGCGGAGTTGTGTGCTGTTCTCTTACCTTTGGTCCCTGCTTGGAGGAAGAGGCTCAACTTGCACCACCTGGGCAAGCCAGTTTGCTGTGACCACACATGGATTAGGTGCCAGATGACCACCTGGGGAATGTGCCAGTCAGGCAGCCAGGATGCAAAGTGATTTGCTTCCCCCTTGCCAGTATTTTCTAGGGTTTGGTGTTTGCCCGCAGCTTCTGGTGAGGCCTGGCTGTCTCTGAGAGGCAGACCACCACACCTGTGGGTGCAGCAGCTCACAGGAGTCTGTTGGGCAGCACTGCCAGGCCCTCAGGACCCTGAGTAAGGTCTGACGCATCAGGGCAGGCAGAGGGGAGGCCACACGCCGCCTGCCACCGGTGTTAGTGGGGAGGCCTGAGACCCAGGTGCCAGGCGGGCAAATTGATTTTTCAGCCTGCGGATCTTCTAAAGATAGGCACGGGTGGTGCTCTGTGCTGGCACCGGGAGTGACGGGCCATCTGTGAGTCACAGGCCCGCCCGCTGGGGAAGTGCAGGTCCTGGGCAGGCAGCACTGCAGTGAGAGGGGCCCAGATGCAGGAGGGGAGGGCTAATGCAATGAGCATGAGTCAGCCCTGCTTGCCAGACCAGGATCCCCCTCCCAGGCCAGCCCCAAGGAGGGTGTTCTGCTGCCTGGCTCCAGGAAAACTGCTGCTGCCTATAATTTATGCAGTTTCTATGGCTGAGTGGAGCAGACATGGCCTGAATGGATCATTGGAGTGGTTCGTGCTTCCCTCGCCCTGCGGCCTCACATATTTAACAAAATTGGTTGCTTGGTTTATTTCTTGAATCATCACTTGAAATCTCTCAACTTCATTCTGAATTCCTCATCTCTCTTCCTCCCCTTTTTTTCCTATTTTCTTTGAATGATTTGGCTAGCTCTTTTGGGTATTTGTGACATTATCTTACATTTATACAGCACTTTACAGTTTGCAAAAATATGTAAATATGTAAAAACACATATTTACTAAGCTCCAAGGCCTTGGACTGAGTGCTAGGCTCCCGGGAGGCAGCAGTGCATTCGACAGCTACAGTGGCTGCTCTCAGGGAGACAGTGATAAGCTGCTGCCAACTTGTAGGAAGACAATAGCGTGAGATGATGCTGAGGGTTTCTTTATGATGGATGGGAAAAGCCTCTCCGAGGAGAAGACATCTGAACTCAGAGGAAGCCAGCCAGGAGGAAATCTGGGGAAAGAGCGTTCCACGCAGTAGCACCAGCTAGTGCAAAGGCCTGGTGGCAAGGATGAGCTTGCTTGTTTCTGAAACAGCAAAAACGCCACTCTGAGTGGAGTTTAGGGCATGAGGTGGTGATGGTGGGGGTGGTGATGGTGGGGGTGGGGGAAGTGCTGTGTGGGAGGAGGCTGGCAGGGGCCATTTTTCAGGGCTTTGTTGGCCATGGTGAGGAGCTTGGATTTCCTTCTCTGTATTAGGTGACATATTGGAGGAATTTAAGCAGCCATACGTGTGATCTGGTTAACACTGGTGAAGTTCACTCTTGTAACAGTGAGGCCGGGGAGTAAGGGCAGGAGTGGAAGCAGAAGGGCCCCTTAGGCCACTGCACTTGTCCTGGTGGGAGTTAATAGTGGAACGGTGGCTTGGACTTAAGGCTCAAGTCGGATATACCATCTCAGTCCTTACTATCTCAATCCTTATAGCAGCCCCATTAGAGGGAGAAAGAAACAGAGGCTCAGAGGTTCATGGCCAGGAAGCAGCTAAAAATTGTAACCTGGGTCTCAATTTAAGGATGTGCACACTCTCCTGGCCTCAGTTGTCTTGTCTCAGGAGGCAGTCCTGCCTCTGTCTTGTAAGACATGGTGCTAGGTTGTTAGCTGAGAACAATCACTGTGAACCCTTGTATGAGTTTGCTAGGGTTGCCAGGGCTCCTATAGCAAAGTAACACAGACTGGGTGACTTCAACAACAGACTTTTATTTTCTCATAATCCTAGAGGCTGGACATCCAAGATCATGGTGGTGGCAGGGTTGGTTTCATCACAGGCCTCTCTGCCTAGCTTGTAGATAACTGTCTTCTCCCCATGTCTTCACACTGTGTTCTTTGTATAAGTCTGTGCCCTAATCTCCTTTTCTTGTAAGGGCTCCAGTTATATTGGATTAGGGCCCACCCTAGTGACCTCATTTTAACTTAATTACTTCTTTAAAGACCCTGTCTCCAAATAGAGTAGATGCCCTTATCTTTAGGGGTTATATTCCAAGACCCCAGTGAATGCCTGGAACTGCAGATGGATAGTAGCGATACCTGTATATACTGTGTTTTCTCCTACACAGGCATACCTGCGATAAAGTTTAATTTATAAATTAGGTACAGTGACTGATGAACAACAGTAATGAATAATAAAATAGAACAATTATAGCAATATAGTGTAATAAAAGTCATGTGACTGTGCTCTGTCTTTCAAAATTCCTTATTGTACTCTACTGTGGGTAACTGAAAAAATGGAAAGTGAAACTATTGAGCTGTGGACTGTGGAGTCCTAATTAGGGAAAAGGAGTCAGGCTCGTGGGACCAGGGGAAAGCAAGAGATAAAGCAGATAAACTATAAATCTGCCTTTCTTCACGTCCAGAGAATTTAAACAAAAGAGAAAGCAGAGAAGTTACAGGTCTGCCTTTCTTTGTGGCCTAGGGCATATGGCCCAGGATATATGACCCAAGACATTTGGCCTTCATGTCCAGATAACATACATAACTCCCCGGCTTCCTGCTCACCATCAAACACCTCAGTTTATCAAACATCCAGGCTGACAGAGGAATGCAAGTTAAGCTCTCTGCTGCCTCGGCATTATCAATCAGCCCAAGTTCCATTCTCTAAGATCTGTAGCAAGCTTTTGTCTTCTGGCAGTTAGCTTCTCAGGCTAACTTGCCCATTTTCTCTCGGGCAATGTATTTCCCCACTTTCTCTAATAAATCTGCCTTTCTTGACCTATGATTGTCTTGGTAAATTCTTTTACCCCTGCACCATCAGCCTGCATTTGCCAATGACAGGGATGACTGTATAGTCACGTCCTGAGGTCAGCTGACAGTACACAGATGAGCTGTTTACCAGATAAGATGATTAAAGAACAACGTCATTAAAAAGAATAACCAGTCTTTATTGAGCACTTACTAGATGCCAGGCATTCCCCAAACATCCTGCTTGCTTTATTTCTACATCACAGAAATTCTATGAACTAGGCGTTACCGTGATTTTCTCTCCCTTAGAGATGAAGAGGCTGTGGCTTGGAAAGTTTTAATAACTGCTGTGTTCACGCGGCCAGGCACTGGGAGATCTGGGACTTGCAAACGTGCTCTTTTCTGACTCCAGAGTCCATTTTCCTAACTACTATGAAATGCTTCCTTTAAGAACTTGTCCCAGAAGAGAATGAATGTTTCAAGTTTTGAATTATACTTGATTTCTTTGGCTTTGCAGAAAGTAGACAGATTTCCTGTATGGTCCTGTGTTAAACTTGTATGTGAGGGGTTTTTGACTATCTGCATCAGTGGTTCTCAAAAGGGGGTCCCTGGTCGACATCAGCATCACCTGGGAATTTGCTAGAAATGCACTTGCTTGGGTCCCAGCCCAGAACTGCTGAATCAGAAACGGAGGCTGGGGCCCAGGACGCTGGTCTCACAGCCTTCCTGGTGATTCTCACGCTCTGTGAATTTTGAGACCGCTGATCTGGAGCAGCCTCAACATACTCACAGGTGTTTGCCTGTGGAAATTCAGGGCTTGATGTTCTGGAAGAATCAGACTTCCAGGTTTCAGGCGGGATGAGGAGTGGAGCAGCACTGCTCAAAGTCATCTCCATGTGTTGTTAATCGGCGTTATGCCAAAAAGGTGTTCAGTGGTCAATATGTGTCAGAAACATAGGTTTCTCATTTTTTATTTTTCGGACGAAACAGGGCCTTGCTCTGTTGCTCAGGCTGGAGTGCAGTGGCACTGTCATAGCTCACTGCAGCCTTGAACTCCTGAGTTCCAGTGATCCTCCTGCCTCAGGCTCCCAAGTAGCTGGGACTACAGGCGTGCACCCCCATGCCCAGCTAATTTTTTTCTTTTTCTTTTTCTTTTTTTTTTTTTTGGAGAGATGGGGTCTTGCCAGAGAAATATAGGTTTCTTGGTTATAAACTTTTCATATGTTAATTATTATTCTTTTGCTGTTTTTGAAGATAGCAATCTTTGTGTTTCCCAGGCTTATTTGATCCTGAGATCCTTTGAGGAGAAGAGAACAGGACTATGTTTGAGAAACCTGCACTCCATAGAGGCTTCCAGGAGAGGACATAAATAATTGAATTGGGATCCTCACAGGGATGGGTTTCTTTCAATCAGTCAATTAAGTGGTATTTACTAGTAGGCATGCTATATTTCTTCCTGTGGCAGAAGCTATGGACAATTCCAGAAATGAATCAGGATCCTTATTTGTCAAACACTGACTCTATGGCAAGTGGAGTGCAAGACCCTACAACCTTAAGAAGCCGATATCATCACCCAATTAGCAGATGAGCAAACTGAGGTGCAGGAAAGGGACACTGCTTGTCTTATCACTGAGCACCTGTGGAGCTGCGATTGTACCTGAGGACTGTGTGAGTCCCTAAATCTCTTTTCTTTCCTTTCTATACTCCTATCACCGCTTGGAGCTTGAAGTGGGGGGTAGGAGTGGGGAGAAAGGAGCAACACTCATGGAAGGAGAACCAGGCTTCCAAGCAGCAGCGGTGAGATCCTGCTAATTGGGTGATGATATTAGCCCCATAAGGTTGTAGGGTCTTGCACTCCATTTGCCATAGAGTTGGTGTTTGACAACTAATGATCCCTACAATTTAGCTGTGCCTTGCTGAGGGTGGAAGGAAGACTGTTAGCCCAGCAGCATTGAGGAGTGAAGTGAGCCATTCCCTAGAACAGTTTTAAAACATAACATTAATTTTTGTTTTTCTTATTATAAACATACCACATGCTTCCCGAAGGAAATTCTGAAAATACATAAAAGTATAAAAATGCATACCCATTAGGATGGCTATTATCAAAAAAGTTGGAAAACAACAAGTGTTGACAGGATGTGGAGAAATTGGAACCCTTGTCCATTGCTGGTGGGATTGTAAAATGATGCATTCACTGTGGAAAACAGTATGGCAGTTCCTCAAAATACGACACATAGAATTACCATGATCCAGCAGTTCCACTTTGGGGTATATAACAAAAAGATACGAATGCAGGGACTCAAAATGATATTTGCAAACCCATCTTCATAACAGCATTATTCACAATAACCAAGAGGTAGGGCCGGGCGCATTGGCTCCCACCTGCAATCCCAGCACTTTGAGAGGCTGAGTCAGGCAGATCACTGAGGTCACAAGTTTTAGACCAGCCTGGCCAACATGGTCAAACCCCGTCTCTACTAAAAAGACAAAAATTAGCCAGGCATGGTGACGTGCACCTGTAATCCCCGCTACTTGGGAGGCTGAGGCAGAGGTTGCAGTGAGCCGAGATTGCGCCACTGCACTTCAGCCTAGGTGACAGAGTGAGACTCTGTCTAAAAACAAAACAACAACAACAAAAAACAGTAACCAAGAGGTAGAATCAACTGAAATGTCCATTCAATGTGGTATAGACATACAGTGATTATTCCACCTTGAAAAGGAAGGTAATCCTGCCACATGCTACAACATGGAGGAACACACCTTGAGGACATTATGCTGAGTGAAATAAGCTAGTTGCAAAAAGACAAAACACAATACTGTGTGATTCCACTTATATGAGATACGTAGAGTAGGCAAATTCACAGAGACAACAAGTGAATGGTGGTGGCCAGAGGCTGGAGGCAGAGGGAATAGGGAGATGTTTTTAGTTACAGGGTTTCACCATGGGTTGATGAAAAAATTCTGGACATGGATGGTGATGATAGTTGTTCCACAATGCGAATGTACTTCATGCTATAGAACTAGACACTTAGTTCAACACCAGCCTAGGCAACAGAGTGAGATCATGCCTTTCCAAAAAAAAAAAAAAAGAAAAAAGAAAAAAAAAGAAGACAGAAAAAATGGTTCCAATGGTAAATTTTATGTTATATTTATTTTGCCACAATAAAAAGAGCATAAAAGTCAAAGCAGACGGGGTGTGCGGACTCGCACCTCTAATCCTATAACTTTGGGAGGCTGAGGCAGGCGGATTGCTTGAGCCTAAGAGTTTGAAACCACCCTGGATAACCTGATGAAACCCCATCTCTACAAAAATTGCAAAACAAAAAAGCAAAACAAAACAAAACAAAACAAAACCATAGCCAGGCATGGTGATGCGTATCTGTAGGCCCAACTACTTACAAGGCTGAGGTGGGAGGATTGCATGAGCCCAGGAGGTGGAGGTTGCAGTGCGCTGAGATCGTGCCACTGCATTCCAGGCCGGGTGACACAGTGATACCCTGTCTCAAAATAAAATAAAATCAAATAAAAATGAAAGCAACAATTAAATCCTAGAGATGATTGCTGTTCATATTCGAATGTTTCATGTCACTCTTTTCTCTATGCATTTAGATGGATACATAAATATCTTCCTGTTTTGAAGCTATGCTTCAAAAAACTAATGATTCTTATTAGTTTCCCAAGTGGATGCACTGCAGTTTACTTAACCATCTCCCTATTGTTGGTCCTTTAAGTTATTTTCAGTTTTTCAGTGTTTCAGGTTGCACTGCAGTCAAGAACTGAATATGTCTATTTTTATTCTCATCAAAGACTTGTTTCTTTAGGACAGATTCCTAGAAGCAGAATTGCTGGGCCAAAGGATGCACATGTTTTTTAAGATTTTATACATTGCCAAGTTGCTTTCCATAAAGGTCATGCGGCTTTCATGAAATCTCACCAAAAGTGTGTGAGAAAGTGTCTTTTCTGTTAGCTTTCCACCCCTTTTCAAGCGGGAGCTCAGGGGATGCAGAGAAAGACAGGAAGGCAATCTGGTCCCTTCAGATCTCGGAGCTGGGTCGTAGCTTGGGCATATTGTCTCTTGGGCAGTGAGTGGGCACCTCGTTAGAGCACTGGGACAGGGCTGATTGGCGCTCTGGCCACCCAGGAGCGTGGAGCCTGCCTGCAGGAAAGAACAGTCAGTTCAGGGATAATCCCTTGATATTGGTGCTCTGGTTCTAGTCCAGAGATTTTTATCAGGGCTGATTGCAAGTTCAGCTCTGGGATGGGGCAGTGGGGGTAGTCTGCTGAGCTGGTTAGGCTGAGCTTCCTCATTTGGTCCTCAGGTCATTTCAGGGGAACACATTGGAAAGGCATCTCCACATTGCTTTTCTCCATTGTATGCAATACAACATTTTAAGGAACAAACAAACAGTGCCTGCTTCCTCATGAACATTCTTCTGTTTAATAGGGAGCCAAACCAAGCTGCAAGAGTCGTCATTTTCCCATGGTGTTACATATAGCCGTTTGTATTTTTAATAAAAAAAAAAAAATTCAGAGGCTGCAAAGCATTTTGTTTTTAAATTAAAAAATGTTTTATAGACTATGGAAACAAAAGTTTGTTTCTCCTGCCCATTTGGGAAACAGAGCATTGCTCTCATTCTTAGCTGACAGCATACACATGGGTCTGGGATGCATGGCCTGCTCCTCTGGAAAGAAGTTTTGCCACGGGCAGCAGGAGGGGCTTCAAACACTGAGCCAGAGAGAGCGTTAGGAGCTGAGGGCTTCATAGGAACATCTCTCTTTCTCTCTCTCTCTTCATATTTCAAAGCTCTCTCTCTCTGTCTAACACATACACACACTCTCTCTCTTTCGGTTAGATACATACAGATTTGGTACTTAAAAACATCAATTCTGATTGTGTTCTTGGTTTCTCTCTAAGTGTAAGAAGCCAACAAGTCTCCTTGAAGATTCCCTCTTTTGATTTTAGAATGATCTTGAAAGGAGCACTAACCATACCCAGAGTAGGGGGGCTCCCTTAAGCTGAACCCCTAGATGTGCTGCAGTCAGTGGGGAGATGGTGGAAGAAACAGGTTGAATCATGGACCTGCCCATCAGGGTCATCTGAGGAGTCTCACTGTTGGTGGTTTCAGATCTTCCAGAAGAAACTCTAATTAGCTCTACACAAGAGCCAGAGGGGTTAAAGTCACCAAAGAGTGTTGGGGTGAATCACTCTTTGGTGAATTTAACCAAATTTAAATGGTAATAGGGAATTCCTCTTATAATTCCCTAAGAGGAAGTGAGAGAAAGAGTTGGTCTTTCCCAAGCAGCATGGTTTTTAGGGACTGGCTTCTCCTGGCGCCTTCTCTAGTCAGTTGCCGAATCCTTGTGGCTCAACTCTTCTCCACTGCTGCTGTCTTTTTTCTAGTTCAGGCTTCCATTGCTGCTTGCTTGGACTGTTGCACTACTCTTCCAGCTGGTCTCGTGACTCTGTCATTTCTGATTAGTCATGCAACTTACTACCCACTTAAACTTTCTAAATGTTAACTAATTACTCCACTTTCCTCAACAAATACTCTTTCATGGCTCCTCATTAACCAAAGGAAAACAAAAAGTCCAAACTTCTCTTCTTGGTGTTCAAAGATCTCCATCATTCCTCCCTGTGTTCTTGGGCTGCAGCCAACAGAACTAGTCACCCCTATTTCCTGCCTTAGGTGGGAGTTCATTTTATCTTTTCTGCTTTCTTGTCTGTGTATCCTGAAATTCCACTCATTCTTCATGGCCTGGGGCTAAAGCCAGGAAGCTTCTGGTTTGGATGTTCTAAGTTAGAAGTAAGATCTGTCTCCTCTAACTAATGAGCTTCCCCCCAACCAAAGCTTCTACCCCATTTCCTCTCGAACGGCACTAATCTTTTGTATCTTCTGTTAGAGTTTTTGGAATACTAGTCACATCTTCTAGAGCCTTGTAAAGCTCTTATTTGCCTTCAAATACCCCCATTGCCAGGGAATGGAGCCTTGCTCAGGGCAAATACTCAGCAATGTTGGATGAATAAATGAAGAGTAACCAAGGGTGACCAGTGGTAGTCAGTCTTTATTTTCACCCCACACTGCTATTTGCCCTGTACTCACTTGGACTGGTTCCTGCTGATGAGAAACTTGCTGCCCAGGTACCGCTTATTTGAAGCACGTTTATGCATTTCTAGGCACGTAGCAAGGGGGCAGCAGGTTAGTGATTCATGAGTGGGTGGAAAGGGTGACTGCCTTGAGAGCTGCTGACTCAGCTGCCAGCCGTTAATCCTGGTGCTCCTCTGGGCCCTGAATCAATGAGTGGATGGCATGAATGAACAGATGGCCAAGGAATCTCAAGAGACCCGAGTCTCCTGGATTTGGACTTTCCAGCATTAGAGGTGCACAGCCCAGAGCCTCACAAGGAATGCTAGAAGCTGCAGTATAAACATGGCACATTTTCCTGGAGAACCAATTCTTCTTGAAGGTTTGGGAATGAATATTATTTCGTATTCCATCACATTTGTCATGAGGAGGAATAAAATATGCATACATATTTTAAAAGATAAAATGCTACAATTTAAAGAAGCTTCCTGGCTGGACATGGTGACTCATGCCTGTAATACCCAGTGATTTGCGAGGCTGAGGCAGGAGAATTGCTTGAGCCCAGGAGTTCATTGCATCATAGTGCAATGAACTATGATTGCACTACTGCAGTCCAGCATGGCCAATGGAGTGAGACCCTCTCCCTAAAAAATAATAAAAACAAAAGGATAAAAATTAAAAAATATATATAAAGAAACTGTCTGCTTGTGGAAGGCTTGCTTCAAATTCTAATCCAGACTCCCTGAGGTTGGAGGTAAGAGTTTCTTCTTTTCTGCCTTCAGGGCTGTCATGGGAAAGTTTGCAAGGATCTGGGCTAGTCTGGCACCCGCCTTGGTTGCTCAGTTCCCCATCACTGCCTCCCTACTCCATGGCTGCTCCTCTGCAGGGTGTAGACTGTGATGAAGGTTACACTTGAAGAATAGTGGACAGAACTGGGTTCCAATCCTGCCAGCTGCACAGACACCATATCTGGAGGGTTATGGAGCAAGGGATGTGCTCACTCTGCCTTTCCAGAAGAGATAAAGCCATGTGGGCAACCTGCTATCACTGCGAAGAGTGCATGGAATAAATTATATAGTGAGTGAAGTGTAAACCCACGGCGGCAGTATAAGAAACCCATTCTTGCCAGGTAGGCAAATAACCAAGAAAGGACAATTGGGAGCACTTCAGCTGATGATGCTACCTAATTGTATCCTCATGTGGCCAGATCCTCCAGCAGCATATCCCAGCCACCTGTGCTCTGCCCCCCACTGGACCCCCTCTTCACCTCTTCACTGAGCTGAACATTGGACACGTCACATGTTCCCTCCCTCAGTGCCTGACTTACTGAACAGAAAATGCCCAGTGAAAACTTAGGTAAGATGTCGCACAGTGTTTGGCACTTGATACCATGTAGCTAATACGGTGGGGACCCCTGCCAGCACTGAAAAATCCCACAGCACTTGCGGCAGCTCAAACAGAGAATGCACCAGTCATTGGCTCCCCTGAGTTTCTTCAGAAATTGTTTAAGGAATGCCGGATCCATGAGGGCAGAGGCTTGCCCCAGTCACTATACTGTCTCTACCTGCTGAAACAGGTGCTTAGTATGCACACCTGCTCTGTGCTGGGCCCATGACTGCACAAGGACAGCTGACTTCAGAGGATTTGCTCAGGATCACTGAGAAATTCATTGGCAAAACATTGTGAATTTAATGACCTCTTCAATTGGAAATAAAGCCACTCGGCTTTTCAAAATAGAGCTTCCTTTGGGAGCTTAAAACTAAACTCTTGGCCTTCTAGAATGCCCTAGCTGGGTGGATAGAGAATCCTCACATATAGATGTGTCTAGAGTGTCAGAAGTGAAGTGATCTGTCTCTCCAAATCATTGGTACTAGGGAGAAAGAGGTGAGCGTGCTGTCTTTTTAAAGGATCCAACTAACTCTCAGAGCTTTGGAAGAAAGAAAACAAATCCAAAATGTGTATTAGGTCAGTTTTTATTTGGATGATGGATTTTATTGTTATATTTTCAAACTAGGAAGTCTCTTACCACTCCCATTCTCCTTCCCTGGCCTAAAGGGGTGGGAGTTCAGATCCCTGCAACATTTTAACCAAAAAGGCTCTTACCTGTTTACCTTTCTTTGATAGAGTTGCCAAGTGGTGTTTGTTTTGTTTTGTTTTTCTTTTAAAAGAGAGGATCTAGCTATATTGCCTACGCTGGTCTCAAACTCCTGGGCTCAAGCAATCCTCCAGCTTCAGCCTCTCAAGTAGCGAGGATTACAGGCATGTGCCACCACACTCAGCTCACTGAGTGGTCTTGAACAAAAAACCCAAATTGGTCCAAGTATGGATTATACACTAATGATATTTATCACCATCATTATCATTATCAGTTTTATTATAGTGACTTCCAGTTCAGTATCTATCGTGGGTGCTTGGAGCTTTTACACATGTAATCTCATTTAATCCTCACACCAACCTGGGAGGAAAGTACTATTATTGCCCTTTTCCAGGTGGGAAAATTGAGGCTTGGAGAGTTGTAAGTGGCTTGCCCAAAGACAAAGTGTGGGTGAGTGGTAGAAGCAAAATTTGAACTCAGTGAAGAAGGAGTTCAGGCTTTGCTGTCAGATGGACTGCAGTTCTTCTCCTGGTGCCCATGGGGGTGCCAGAGATGTGGGGGTTCTTCTTTCTCCTTCCAAATCAGATGCAGCTGAAAGTCTGAGGACTCAGCTTCAATCTGAGCTCTGATTTCTCTGGAGTATCCAGGATGGAAAAGGGGATGATAAGATGAAGTTTGCAGGGAGGGCTTCCTGGAGAAGAGGGCTCTGAAACATGAGAACATTCGGGCAAATAGGAGGGGCAGGCATTTCAGTGGATTCAGAGGCAGGTGGATTCAGAGGCGGGTGGCTCAAGAGTATGGGCCTCCGTCTCCTCGTCTTCCTAAGCACATTTAACTGTGAATGAAGCAATGCAAGAGGTGTATTTCTCCATGTAAGGGAAGTGCTATGAAGAAAAGGCATTTCTGGTGTCAGAATCACGATTGTCAGTGGGAGTGTCAGGAGGAAACTTCGTGACTTTTTCTCTCTTCCCAGGCGCCCCCAGCTGTTAGGTTTCATGGCAACCCGATCTAGTAGAAGGCAGTTTCTTTTCTGTTCTTGCTGTTAGATTTTTATGTTGTGCGACCTTGGGGCTGCCTTAGGGCCTCTCTGTCCTTCATGGGTCTTACCTGGCAGAGGAGGGGGATACACAGTGATTTCTGTAGGAACTTACAGCTCTAAAATGCTGGAGTGTATGATCTAATCATGATGACACACAGTCAGCCACAGTGAAATCCCTGACACATCTCAAATTTGAACTGCATCTTTATGAGTGGAAAAATTGTTTCCTGCCCCACAGGACATTTTGATTTAACTAGGACACACCTGACCCTGGTCTGCTCACAGACACAGAGAATTTGCTCTGTGGCCCAAGGCCTCTGCCTGCCCCTGCTCCCACCCCAGCATGGGTAGCAGTGGCCACGTGGTACTTGAGGACAGCATCCTGGAACTTGCCCAGGAGTCCGCTGCATGCTGGCTTTCTCTCTTCTGCAGAGACGGGGGGCCCGGGTCAGGTCAGCCTCTGCTCAGCTCTGCAGTCTCGCCAGGGGGAGGAGGAATCGGGCTGGGGGCAGGGATGAAGGGCCTTGTGCATCAGGGAAGGAGGCCCTGAGATGACAAGCTCCATGAGTCACTCAGCCAGCCGCTCCAGCCAGAGAGCATGAGGGAGGGGTTTATGGCACTGCCGCATGCAGCAGTGATCAGCCATGAGGTGGCATCCATCCATTGTCAGGGGGCAGTCCGTTCTCCTCAGGCACATGCACAGAGGATTGGGCACAGAGGAGTTCACTGTGTTGGGAGGCAGGAGAACAGTGGGGCTGGAGGCACAGCTCTGCCAAGCATTCCTGAACCAGAGCGAGCCATCAGTGAGTGCTCACACTGTGCAGGCACTGTGAGCCTGTGTCCACGTGATCTCGTCTTGTCCACAGGGCCATGCCAAGGGAAGGCGCTATTCTTCTTCTTCTCAGTTTATGGATGGTGATAATGGAGGCATAGAGAGGTTAAGCAACTTGTTTGATGTCACCCAGCAATGTTGAAATGGAGCAGGATTTGGCCCTGGCCCTCCAAAGCCTATGGGCTTAATTGTTGCCTTGGTGGGTCTCAGCCTTGAGCCTGCATTAGAACAACCTGGAGGGCTGGGCCCCACCCGAGTTTCTGATTTCGGTCAGGTCTGTGATAGGTCTGAGAATGTGTGTTTTTAATAAGTTTTCATTTGATGGTAATGCTGAAGCCCAGGGACCACACTAGTCTGTGCTGTACTGACTCATCATCCCATCTCAGTTTCCAACCTCTGAAACCAGAGGGTTGAGCCTTCTACCAGTTCTCGCCAGTTGATCAGTTAACCCAGAAATTCCATCCTTCTAATCACCCATAATTATGTTTAGTTTTGGCCAACTTAATATATGAGAGAGCAATAGTACTTTGGTAAACTCCCCTACTGCTACTGGGTTTCTGTCACTTGTCTCCTCTTATTTTTGACAACTTGATGTTATGTGTTGTGAGGCTTCCTTTGTGCATAAAAGTCACTGACTTTTAGATACTCACTTTAGATTATCTTCATCAATGTGAAACCTCCTGTGTTGCCTTATTTAATGTCTTTTGCCTTGAATTTCACTTTCTTGGATACCACTGCCTTTAACTTGGCATTGCTCCTTAGCTTGCTTTTTATGGTTTTGTAGAGATGGGGTCTTGCTATATTGCCCTGGCTGTTTTCAAACTCCTGGCCTCAAGTGATCCTCCCACCTCAGCCTCCCAAAGCAGTGGGATTACAGGTGTGAGCCTTGCTTGATTTTCGCCTGGCACATTCTGGTTTATTTTTTCACTTTTAACGTTATTTTATCCCTTGATTTAGGGTATATTTCTTATAAACAGTGTATAATTTTATGTATTTATCATATGTTGTTGCATATAATTTATACTACACATAATATGTACCATACATTTTGGTTGTAATAACTAATATGTTTTGACCCTTCTGTTTTTTAAAAAATGCTTTTTGTAGTCTTTTTTGTCTATCTGTAATAGATCATTTAAATTTTTTATTTTATAATTTTCTTTATTAAATTGGAATGTTAGTCTGCCCGTGCTGCCTCTCAAGTATTTAAAAATATTCTTCAACCATATTTTGCCAATGGTTAGTGTATAGAGCGAAATAGCTTCTTACTCCTTGCCATGTCAGATAAGTAATTTTTCTTCTTTTCATTCCCCCGTGTTCCATAATATTACATTCATGCTTTATGGTATAATCTGATATTTAAAACTTCTACTCATTATTATTATTATATTTTTTACATTTTTATCTTCTCTTCCAATAAATTTTAGTTTTCATTTTCATTTTGATTTGTAATCACAGTTGTAACAATTATTTAAACCTAATGGACCTTAGGGTTCATTGCCAGATCTTTATTACCACGGACATCTCCTGTTGTTGAATTCCTTGTTTTGATTAATGTCTTAATTACAAATATGAAAAATTTAACACCTGTTTAACCTTCTTGAACAGTGTATTCTGCTTTATTGCACTTTGCACTTTGTTTCCTTTAATATGAATGACAACTTGGCCCTGCTGTTGGGTTTTGCAGAGGAAACATCCGATACCAGCTTGATTTTTCTTTTTCTTCATAGATAATCTGATATCTTCTGTTTGGATGCTGATAACTCTTCACCATGAAATTCAAAAATATATATAAAATATAATATATATGCCTACTGAGCATTTTGACCTTCAGACTTGGGTCTGTCCTCTGTGTTAAGAAGCTTTTTTTTTTTTTTTTTTTTTGTCTTTTCAGTTAGGTTTATCCAGAATTGGCTGCCTGTCCTCTATATCTGCCATCTTTTTGTGTAATCTGTCTTAGACCTCACAGTATTTCTGCTTCTGTATTTTTTTCCTTTTCATTTTGAGAGTGCTTTCTAAATGTGCCCTTACAACACATCTTATTTCAGAGATAAGTTCTCTTGACTTTTACTGCAGACATAGAATAGATGGTTTCTCCATGTTCAATTATCACAATATCACACGAGTTGTTTACTGAGCACAGACTGTCCTCTGTGGACTGTGCTAAGCACTTTGTATGCATTACCTTTTATAATCTTCAGAACAACCCCGAGGGGCACGTGCTTTGATTGTCCTCATTATATAGATTGGGGAAACGTGTGCCCAGAGGGTTGAACCCTACTCAGCCTCATCTGGGTACTGAGTGGGGGCCAGGATTCAGGTCCAGCCAGTTTCACGGCAGAGCCTGTGCTCTTGGCCATGATGATAATGGCACTTTCCCATCCAGTCCTTTTTTTACAAATTTCTTTATTTTGGGTGCTGCATTCTCTGCCTTTTATAGTTAAGAGTGTTTTCACAGGTCTGGTGGGAGGTTTTCGTGTTTTGCATTCATGAATGCAGTCAGTGTTTGCCTGTAAATAGGGAGGGTCAATTCTCCTGGGCCCCTCTGCGGTGCACCTCATTGCCCATAGAATGCTCCTCTCAGATCTTGCACCAGAGCACTGGATGATGAAGCAAAGGCTTGCAGAAACCTGTGAGTCTGGGTGAGTGAGCTGGAACCATGAATAGTTCCAGAAGGGGAACTTAATCCTGTGATATTTCTTCTCTGTGTTTGGTAAAGCCACTGCACCTTGTGCCAACTGTTTGCATCTGGCTTGCTGTTTAACCTGGCCAACATGCCAGGTACAAACTGTGCTTGGACTTGCCCTCCTTCCTGGAGCTGCCACCTGCTGTGTCAGGGACAAGCCCCTGCCCTGGCCAGTTTTCTTCTGGATGTATCTGCCATGTGATTCCCAGGGCTTCTCAGAGCTGCTGCTGCTGAACACTGCTGTGATCTGTAGTGACCAGGGAGTCCCGGTGCCTGATGCTTGGCTCACCTTCCTGTTCAGCCCTACTGATGTAGGCAGCTCTGATGTGAGGTTCTTCAAGGGCCTCACTCCTTGTTTCACAACCATCCTGCCACTTCTCAGGGAGCAAAGCTGCCTAAGGGGCCTCCCTGCCTTCTCTTTTTCTGCATCACTGATTTTTTTTTTTTCAGATTCCTTTAGGTTTTTGGCACATGGATGGCACCTGTTCCTAGTTTCCTGAGCTGTGGCATGCTGGATTTGTTTGGTTTTGAAGCAGGAATCTGGGCAGGAGGGCATTGCATGCCTGTGCTCATGTTGCCATGGAATTTGTAAATGGACAAATGTAAATGAAGCCAGTGGCAGCATCCTTCTCCCTCCACTGCCCATGATCCTGAGTGTGGGAATTGGGGGACAAGTCACTGCTTCTTCCTGACTTCTCCTCAACATACCTACAAGTTAGTCACATCTTCCGCTTTCTGCCTTATTCCCCACCTCAAATACGAAGTCCTGGGAGAAGAGGACTGGGGGCACTGGATTTGATATTGAATTGGAGAGGACCATTGCAGCCTCGATTCTAAGTTTCTGTGATAGCATCCGTCCTGGTGATCTAAGTCGGGTTAAACTCAGCTCTCTTTTAGGAGATCAAGAGGTTTTATAATATAGGTTGGGTCCCCTGCCAGTTCTTCTTACATATTACACAGTCTTAGTTTGGGGACACAGTTTTTGGAAGCCTATCTGCGGGGGTTCTGGAACTCAGGGGTGGATGCAAGAAAGCAGCATTGGTTCTTTGTCACGAGGTGAGAGCAACAGTGTCAGGAATAGACTCTGTGAGCTCACCCACCCTCAAGGGGCATCGACTTCCAGCACAGTCACCTTCAAGTGCATCTGTGTCTGGCCATAGGCTTGGTCACATCCTGAGGTTTAGTGCATGGACTATCATGTCTACCGAGGTACCTGATACTCCAGAGGCATTCAATATGTTATGCAAATGGCCTTCATGCCCTGGCTAATTAGGGAGTCCCCACTGGACTTTGATTATTCATAAAAGACTATTGATAATAAAGTCCTGGCTGCTTTTGAAAATTCATCAAGCAAGAATGCAGGGTTTTTCCAGTGGGAGCTCAGACAAGAAAACCAGCGGAAGGACACAATAGGATCAGTGCTGAACTCCCACGGTTCGTTTGCTCTCTGAGATGCATGCACAGGCCTCTGCAGAGGTCTTGGGTGACTCTGGTCCTTTTGTTCGCCTGGGTCCTTTTGTTTGCCTGGCCGGCAGAGTAGAGGATGGTGTCCTAGTGAGGACAAAGGATACAGGAAGAGCGTGGGGGCTGGTGAGGATGAGGAGCGGGAAGACAATGAGCAGCGCTTTGGAGAGCAGAGTTTGAAGTACTTGCAGGACACGAGGTGAAGACAGCCAGGTGACAGCAGGAGCCAAGTGTCCTCAGGCTCTTGCTAGCACTGTGTCCTGGGCAACACACTTAACCTAATTGAACTTCAGTTACCTTACCTGTAAAATGAGGATGTTCATAGCTCCCTCACAGTGATAGTGGGAAATCAAGTAGGTAAACAAACATGGTATATAACTTTGGGGGCCCACTGGTCTGACAGGGCGCTCAACCTGTCCTCTCTCTGTTTTTTTTTTTTTTTTGAGACGGAGTCTCACTCTGTCACCCAGGCTGGAGTGCAGTGGCGCAATCTCGGTTCATCGCAAGCTCCGTCTCTCGGGTTCATGCCATTCTCCTGCCTCAGCCTCCCGAGTAGCTGGGACTACAGGCACCCACCACTATGCCTGGCTAATTTTTTTGTATTTTTAATAGAGACGGGGTTTCACCGTGTTAGCCAGGATGGTCTCAATCCCCTGACCTCATGATCTGCCCATCTTGGCCTCCCAAAGTGCTGGGATTATAGGCGTGAGCCACTGTGCCTGGCCCTGTCCTCTCTTTCTTGAATGGTGCTCCTTCTAGAGCATTCCTTGTAACACGCAAGAGGCGGTATCTTATCTTGAAGACCCGCCCCTGGCAAAGAGGGTGACAGACGGGATTTTGTTGTCAAGGAGGTGGTAGGAATGGAGTCCAGGGTGCTGCTAAGGGAGGGCCAGGCTGTATGGTCAGGTGGGCACAGTTGCATGGAGGATGCTTCAGGGGCTCTGGGGAAGAAATGAGTGAGAGAGTTTTCAAGGATCACCTTCTAGGGTTGGGGCTTCCAGGCCTGCAAGGAGGGCTCTGGGTCTTTATCAGACTGATGGCTGCCCAGAATCTTTGGCAGAGGGGCTCAGCCTGCCTTGGTGCCAGTGAGCTTCCAGGCAGGAATACTTCCAGAGGCTGGAGGCTTTCCATGAGCAACCACAGGGAGGAACCGCAGGGGCAGTGGTGGCTCAGTAGCCTCTGCTTCCTCTGAGGGAATGGAGGGGTCTGTCCCTGGTGTGGGGGTCTCTTCCCCGTCCTCTGCTCAGTGTGTGGCCTCTTTTGCCCATCCCTTGGTCTGGGGCCAGAGCACAGCCAGTCACCAGGATGGTGGCCCAGCATGGCAGGCTGTGCCTGTCTGGGTACACGCCAGCCCCATGAGGTGGTAGCCTTGGCGATGGGCTCCCAGGGAGCTTCCCTGCAGCTTTCTCAGGGGAATGTGTTGGGAGTAGATACTTGGAGAGTTTGTTTTTTCTCCCTTTCATGAATGAGAAAATGGGCAGAGAAATCATGGCACTCGTTGGCTGATGTTCTTGTTGGTACAGATCACCAAGGGTGCTGAAGTCAAGAGGAGCAAGCCACAGTCAGCCCTCTGGGTGGTTGACGGCCACTGGGGGATTTAGACTAGGACAGTGGCGTGACGGAGGTGGACCTGGTGGTAAGATGCAAGGTGTGGCAGCCTGATGCGGAGGTAGCAGAAGGGAGACAGGCCAAGTCAGGGTGGCCGGCAAGCGGCCCGTCACAGAGCAGCGCAGGTGGGAGGCCACAAAGGCCTGGGCTGGGGTAACGTGGGGGCCGGAACCAGGAAGCTCTTTCACACATTGAGTCTACTTCTTGGGACTCTGTTCCACTATATTAGTAATGTTAGGAATTTCAGTTTGGCTTTTGTAAAAGCTGTTTTTCCTTTGAGGAACCCAAATATTGTTGGTTGAATTGTGCCTTCCCAACAGATAATGAAGTCCTAGCCCTCAGTACCTGTGAATGTGACCTTATTTGGAAACAAGGTCTTTGCAGATGATCAAGTTAAGATGAGATCATTAGCGTGGGCTCTAACCCAAAATGACTGGTGTCATATTTATAAAAAGGGGAACTTTGGACCCAGAGACAGACATGCACACAGCGAGTATGCCTGTAAAGATGAAGGCAGAGATTGGGGTGATGAATCCGTAAGCCAAGGAAGGACAAGAAAACTAGGAGAGAGGCCTGGAACACATGCGCCCTCACAGCCCTTGGAAGGAGCTGACCCCAACGACATCTCCATGTCGGACTTCTGGCCTCCAGACCTGTGAGACAATACATTTCTATTATTTAATCCAACTCAGTTTGTGATACTTTATGATGGCAGCCCCAGCAAACGAATTCACCAAGCTTCCTGGATCCCATTTCTTCACTCTCTGGAAAACTGCTCCCACTGGTGTCTGAGGATCATGCGTATGACCTCCCTGAGGGACTCAGGGATGACAAGGCCTCCCCATCTGGGTGGTGAAAGGTGCTCTCTGTGCTGCAAAGAATCCAGGCAGCTCTGTGAGCAGAAGCTGCCAATTTATTGACGTTGACTGACTCTGGGGACTCTACCCTTTTCATCCTCATGTGCCCGTCTGTCCAGCCCCTGCAGAAACCCCTGTGAGGTCTGGCAGCAAGCAAGGCTGCTGTGCCAGGGAATGTGTGTGCTGAGGCCAGCCAGGCAGCTGGGCTAGCCTCCTCCTGCACAGCCCTTCTTAGGAATGTCCTAAGTACCTATCCAGCCCTGGCCTGAAACTAAGGAGGCACCGGGTAATGTGAACTGGGACCCCATTGCTCATGGTCCAGTTGGTGAAATACCAGACTGAGCACAGGTCACTTTTCAAAGTCAAGGGCAACGTGGTGAGTTTCTTTGGCGTTGAAAGTCCTCTCCCATGGTTATCCCTTTCTGAGTAACCAGTCGTGTATTTATTCACCCAGCCCTGTGTTGCAGTTATTGTCGTTTGAATGTTTGATTCTATCCCCTTTATATGACTCATCAGCCCCCAGAAAGAAAAGGCCCTGTCTTGTTCAGCCTGGCACAGGGGCAGCCGAAATTCCCACAGGGCTCACCGCCTTCAGCTTCTGCGTGGGATGGTGCATCGGCATCACTCCCCTTGTGCAGGGGAGGAAACCAAGACTGCAGGGTGGAGTGATTGGCTGTATGTTTCACCTGCAGCCGAGTGAGATGCAGAAGTCCTCCAGTGCTTTGGAGGTTCACAAGAAATATGGTAACTCGACTGGCACCACATTAGAGGTCAGCGTTTGACAGTCCCCTCAGTGTTCCCACAGGTGCCAGTCTTGTGTCCTTGGCTACAACCATGAGCCACTGGGGACAGAGATGCTCTCTTCCCTGCAGCCCCAGGGCTCCCTGTGCTGGGTTGGCCACACACTCCCCACCCCGTGCACCCGCGTTGATTGATTGACGTGGTGTTAAACATGTGGCCTTTTGCAGGCAACTCTAGGAGGGTGATGAGCTTTGCAAATCTGCCTAGTGCCTAAAACTGAACCACACACATAATTCACTCACATGCACTCACTCAGTTGGGCTTGCATTCTCGCTGCCATCCTGCCTCCAGCTCACGCTTGACGCCTCACAATTCTGGACTTCTCCTCTACCACACAGCAGTGCCTACCCTGGCTGGCCAGTACTACATTCCTGACCTTTGGGTTTTGGGTCTCTGGGGGCAGCTTGCTGCCATCCAAACCACCAGGCCCTGACCTGCAGCGAGGCTTCTCCGAGTGTTCTGCTGCTTTACTTCTGCTTTCGAAGCACTGTGCCTGTCCTGGGGTAGAATCAAGAAGAGGCTGATTAGCCAGGGTGCCCTGGGAGGGGCCAGGGGCTCCTGATCTGCAGCCAGGGCTCTGCATTTAGGAAGCCTTGCCAGAAGCCTACAGTTGGCATGGAATCTGTTTAAAGCGCTCAACCTAGTGCCAGGAACTATGGGAAATCTGAAAACATGATAAGTTTCCAGAGAGTCAAGACAACCAGCAGAGGATTCAGGTTAATACACTTAGACTTGTGTTCAACTACCTGGTTCAAATCCCCATTTACTAGCTTTGACCACAGGGGAATGATTTAACTTCTCTAAGCTTAATTTCTTTGTAAATTTTCACAAGGTTTTGTGAGCATTAAACAAGATAATACATGCAGAATGCTTTAGTACATTGCACGACACATTGTAGGCACTAATACATCTTGCCTTACAATGCTCTGGTCTCTCCTCTCCACTCCCATGACAAGAGAGGACTCCTAGACAGTGCCTATCTTGTGCCAGACATCTGTAAAGGGATCATTTAAGCATTAACTCATTTAATCTTTGCAGGAACCCAGGGAAAGACTGAGGCACAGACTGAGGAACTGGGCCATGGTTCCAAGGTGCAGAACCAGGGTTTGACCTAGACCGTCAGGCTCTTGCATCTGTGGTCTTGCTTAGAGCACTACTTGCAAAGAAGCTTTGGATAACTTCCCTATATCTCCATTTCATCATCTCTAAAATCTAGATGATGAGGAGACCAGCTAGGACCCTCAGGAAAGTTCCCTGAACTTCATTAAGGGCTTAGAATGATACCTGGTGCATCCTCAGTACACAGTAAATGCAGTGGTTTTAATAAGAAATACGAGTACCCAGGTGACCAACAATTCAAGCTACTAGATGTGGAAGGCCAAGAAGGTGATCCCGCTCTTTCATTATGGGGAGTCAGAGCATGCACATCAGCAGGGGCCGGGTTACACGAGATGAGGAGTGGGCTGATCCAAGTGAGGGGTCAGCTTGAGCAGAGGGGAGGAGGTGGGAAGGCAGAGAGTGTGGAGGCCGTGTGTTGGGAGCAGGGTCTGAGAACATCAGGTTGGAGACAGCCCACGAGGGACCTTCATTAGCAGTGTGGATTTTCACCTGTACTCTATCAGCAAGCACTGAAGGTTGTCATTAGCACACTGGCTGTCACAGACCAGAGGGGCAGAATTCTCTTTCAGTCAAATCCTGCTGCCCATCCCCAGTGAACGGAGCAGCAGGCAGTGAGGAGGGACTGGCAGGTCATACAAGATGTTCGCCCATTCCCTTCATTTGAATTGGGCTTGGGATATCCCAAGGGGCTGCTGCCTGGGCCCTGAACACATCTAAGGGCTGTGGGTTTATGGTCTTTCAGCTGCTGTTTATGTCACAAATGCCTGTCACACAAGGGGCATTAAAAATAACCCAATGGTTAATACCATTTCTCAAAATAACTACTTGCAAAGTGCTTTGCTGGGGCGAATGGCTACTAAAATTAGACTCCCTGGTGGTGTATGTAGGGTGTGTGTGTGTGTGTGTGTGTGTGTATGACTCTTAAGCCCATTTCCCCCCAGGGTGAGGCCCACAGTTTGCACCCTTTTGTTCTGTGGTCCCTTCTGTCACTGCTGGGTGTCCCAGAGCAGTGTTCACCCGGTCACCCCAAGATGCCCTCATTCATCCTCCAGTCCTCAGCAAATTGGAGCCACTGCCCTACATTGCCCTGTTGTCCTGCTGTAAGGAGCAGAATTTTGAAGAATCTTGGAGGGCGGGGTGGCCTCATTGTAGCAGTGGCCTCATTCCTTGGTGTGCCAGGTAATAATAGCACGCCATGGGGGGAAATCTCACTCAGCGTGCTGTCCAAGGGGAAACTGGGCCACAGAACAATGTGGCAGCCCCACTCAAGGTGACCTAGTAACTGAGGGCATGGACACACGATTTTCCAGGCCCCAGTTCCAGACCCAGGCTCTGCAACTCTTCAGTGGTCTCCTGGGCCAGTCCTTTGGGCCACCAGGCAACCAGGTCACTCAAATCCAATCAACTCTCCATCCACTAATAATACAAAAGGAAATGTGGGATCTTAAGAGCAAGTTAAAAAAACAAAGTGAATCAGCACTGTGGGGAATTTTGGATGCAGGACAGAGAAAACCTGAGAGCCAGTGTTGGTTTTCTTTTAGACAATGACTTGCACAGAAAGAGGTTGGCCTCAGTGTCTCTATCTTTGAAATGGGGGAACATTGAATTATTTAGCAACCATTTATTGAGGGAGTGCCTGATGTGGGCCTGTCTCTACAGTAGACACTGGAGTTACTAAGAGTGGTTCAAGGTAAAAGCAAGGTCAAGATACATTTACAAGCCAGTGTGTTGTCTGTATGTGGCAGCCCCATAAGGACCGGGGTTCTGTGTGGTCCTAGAGGTTTGGGTCCTGGAGATGAAAGACTGTGAGTGTTTAGCTGGAATGGAGGCCCAGGGAGGAGTGAATTTCCCTACTCCTGTGAGAGCTGTATGTAAATGGACTGTTTCTATGTTGGAAAGAGCACAGGCAGACTCTGTGACTTTAGGCAAATTGCCTAACTTCTCTGAACCTGTTTTTTCAACTGCTAAATGTGAATAAGCACAGCACCAACCTCTTAGGTCTATTGTGAAGATTAAATGACATTACCCAATATGGTCGTAACGTGTTGTAGGCGCTCTACACACTCTAACTATCATTAGTAGTAGTCATATTAATATTAAACTAGCCAAAACTATTTGCCCAAGAAGTTCCAGTAAATCATTCCCTTCAATCAGAATGATGATAATTTTATTTTTTAGTATTAAGTCATTCCTGTCTGTAAGGCCATCAAAGAGCTGGAGCCACTTATTGGAATCAGGCTAGGTCAATTTCTGAGTGCTGGAATGAGGTTGAAGGGAGTGAGGTAGAGGATACATTTTTAAAAAGTTTTCATGTAATCAAACCCTGGTCATTCACATCTATTAGACTCATTATGGGAGTTGGATATTTAAGAGGAATCTTTGCCACAAATTCATGTGTAAACCCAATAATTCTTGACTGTTAAAAGTGGTGGGAGCCCTAGACATTAGGATATAGTGTCATTTAACCCCGTGGCTCTCAACCAGGTGTGAGTTTGCCTCCCATGAGACATTGGCAAGTCAGGGTGGGTGCTGCTGGCATCTGGTGGGTAGCAGCCAGGGACGCTGCTCAACATCTTATAATACACAGGATAACCCTCCTCAATAAAGAGTAATCTGGACCAAAATGTCAACAGTGCCGGGGTTGAGAAACCCTGTCCTAACCTGAAGATGAGAGAACCGACCACCAGGAAGTGGCAGTGATTTGCTGAGGTTAGGCAGCACATCTGCGCCAGAGCTGGGATCCAAAGTTTGAATCAACTGACCAGAGGCCAGAGGCCAGACGGAACCTTGGTACCATCATCTCATGTGTGAAATAAATTATCAACCTCACCCATGTGAATGAGACCTTACTCTATGTTATTTTCAAGGCTCTTTCTCTTGTGATATTAAGCTCTACTTTGGGAAAACCAGGTTTCCCTATTCTGGGCTTGCTGATAGAGTAAGGATGGTAGATTCAGCAAATGAAAATAAGGTTTCCAGGCTGGGCGTGGTGGCTCATACCTGTAATCCCAGCACTTTGGGAGGCTGAGGCAGGAGAATCGCTTGAACCTGGGATGCAGAGGTTGCAGTGAGCCAAAATCATGCCACTGTACTCCAACCTGGGTGACAAGGAGTGAGACTCCATCTAAAAATAATAATAATAAAATAAATAAAAAAATAAAAAGAAAATAAGTTTGTCCAGTTACATTTGAATTTCAGGTAAGCAAGATAGGTTTTTGTTTTTTAGTTTTTAGTTTAAGTATGCCCTATGCAATATTTGGGACACACTTATGCTAAAAAATTGTTTCTTGTTTATTCTAAATTTCAAATGTAACTGGCACCCTATCTTTTGTGTCAGCCAGCCATGTGAGCTCTACCCATTACCCTGAGATCACAGGTAGGCCCTGGGGTCATTTACCCCTGCATGAGGCTCCTGCATCACTCATGAACCCCTCTGCCTAGAGGGGAAGATGGGAAGGGGTGGGTGGGCCCTGAGGGGAGCAGGCATTCCTAGCTCCTGGCCTGTGGATGCCTGGGAAGAGCTGGCTAGCCACACTGGGCTAAAGGGCCTGTAAGTTGAGAGGTTGGCCAAACTGTCCCTTTTTATAACAGGAGAATAGTTTAAGTGGAGTGCCAGCGGGTGACCTGTGGCCCTGGAAAACCAAGTCTGGAGAAGTTGTGGCAACTTTGCCCCTGAACGGGGAACAGAGTGTCCTCTCCACTTCCACTGGTTTCCAGAGAACACAGCTGTCCTGACAGAGGAGCACTTGGACATGGCACCTTCCAGGGCTGAGGTGCTGTCTCCTCGTCACCCCTGGGCTCTGGGCTACCTCAGGGGCCAGAGTTGGGCAGCTGCTCCTAATACAGGGGGAAATGATGGGGCAGGGCTGTGTACCCACGGAGCTGCTGCTGAGCCAGCAGCTCAGACTTTTCATTTAGAAGAGGCCTAGATGTGGAGGCTATCAACAGATCAGAAGGGGATGCTGGCTTAGCTGCTCCCTCCCCTTGCCCTATCCCGCACCACTTTCACTGTTGCTTCCTTACCAGCCCAGACACCATGCTCCAAACCAGTCAGTGCTCAGGGTCCAACAGCCAATGGCACAAGGTGGATGACCCACTGCCCTGCCCCATTCCCTCCGCCTCCTAACACCTGTTGCTCCCAGGTGTCAGGATGCCATATCTGCTCCCCAGAGCAGCTTCCTGTTAGGAAATCTCATCCTCACAGCCCCTCCTAAAGGACAGTCAGCTGGCCATGGCCACAGCTTGGTGACCTTTCTTCCTGTTGACTCAGAAGAGTCTTTGAGTGTCTTTGGGAGTAACTGCTTGGTGACTCACCACGTTGTCTGCCATCTTGTCGATGTCCATGGGCCACCTAATGACCAGGGCTGACTCCACCTGGCATTTGCTGCATGGGTGCTTATTAATAGGCATATATTGAGTGAATACATGGAGTTGGGGAGAGTTAACCCATATTGCAGAAGGTGTCTGATGGTAAACTGAAGTCATTGGTTCTCAGACTTGAGAGGGCATCGGCATCACCTGGACGGCCTTGTTAAAACACACAGTACCAACTCAACCTGGGGACGCCTGACTTTGTAGGTCTGGGGTGGGGATGACTTTGCATTTCTTACACGTTCTCAGGTGATGTTGCATGTCTAGGGCCATCTTTGAGGACCACTGGCTTAAGCTGGTGCCCTTTTCATAACGTCTTGCATTTCCATTTTACTTTTATTAAAATATGCCTTAATTAGCAATTTTTAAAAATCTTCATTGACTACTTACTCTGTCCCATGCACCAAATTTTGGGGATAAAAAGATAAAAATTGCCTCAAGATACAGTACAGTGAGAGCATTGCCCGTGACAAACAATGGCCATTTAGTCTAGTTACTTTTACTGGGGATATTGTGTTGAAGGTGCAGTGGGGGTGTGGTAAGGGGAGTGTGCAGTGTTGTTGGGGTATCCCTTTGAAGGCAAGTGTGATAGTGTCTCTCTCGCTCTTTTGTATTGCACTTCTTTCTCTTTCTGTGTATTGCATCAAAAGTATATATACTTTTTGAAGAAGTATATACTTCTTTTAGTGTATTACACTTCTGTGTGGCTTGTTTCCCCAGTTGACTTGTGAGATTTCTAAGGGGAGAGGCTGAGGTGAATCTTGGTCTTCTTCATTTAAATGTGTTCTGGTTGACATACCAGGCAACCAAAAAAAAATGTATGGCCTACAGAAAAGAAGTTCATATCAAAGAAGTGAATGTCTAATGGTGGAATTTCAGGGCCATGTCTGTGTGGGGGTTTACTCATCTAGATTCTACTATCTGTGTTTAGTTCTAGGGCTGAGCTGGATGGAGGCAGAGTTAAGCAGGAGGGTACCTTTCCTGGTTCCTATCATCAACATTGCTTCCTGAGTTTATGGGGAGCACTACTGGTATTTCATCCTGCAGGGATTCTTGAAACCTGCCATGAGCTAAGACAGCTCATTTTCAAGAGCTATAAGTGGTCCTGAGCTGATGCTTCGCTGGGGACTTGTCATGGCCTGAGGTGACATACCCTCTCTGCAGAGGGAGGAGGCCTCTGAACCTTTCTTTCTTCAGAACCTGGGGGACTAGGGAGGAAGGGAAACCCCTCCATGACTTCACTGCTTGGGGCCATGAGCTGTAAATGGAGACAGAGGAAGCTGCTTCTTGTTCTGCACAGGGCCAGGAGAAACCCTTGGGCTTTGCCGGGGGCCAGGGCTGGCTTCCCTGTAACTTTCTCTCTACACACCCTTTCATCTTCCCTGTCTTCAGGAGTGACAGACAGAAGCAGAACTAAGCCGGCTGTACCATCATTATTAACAGAAATATTCAGGATAGTTCATTCTCATGGAGAGCTCACTGTTCTTTGAAAATACCTTAGATTCACGAACAGATTGAAAAGGGTCAAGAGAGATTAAGAACAGCCAATATTTATAGAGCTTGTGCTCTCAGCCACAATTTCAAAGTGTTCTGCATGCATTACTTCATTGAATCTTTAGAACAACCCTGGGAAGTGGGGTGTAATTGGCTCCATTTTAAAGAAAACAATACCTCAGCTATGCAGTTGGAGTAGCGGTCCCAAGATTACTCCAAAAGGAGGAGGGTAGCACAAGATTTGGAATCAAACAGGAAGACTCCAGAGCCTAAGTTCATTCTCTGTGGTCCTGCTCTACTTGGTGGTGGGGAAGGGAGGGAGGAGGATGAGGTGAGGTTGAGGAAAGAATACTTCAGTGTGTGCTTAATCTGCCTCCTCCTGCACCCTGCCATCCTCCTGAAGGTCTGTCCCGGCCACTGTAGCCTACATTATGTCCTCTTTCCAGCTTCTGTTTTGACCTGGTATTGACATTTGACTTGGCATGGCTCATCATTATCTCTATCTTGGTAGGATTGCAACACCCTAGTGAGCAGGGAATGGCCTCCAGCTCCCTCCGGCTCTCCTAGGATACCTGAACAGCAGAGGTCAGGGTAGGGCTGATAAACACTTAGAGTTGCCCAGAGCCTGGTACCTGGTTCACAGCTAGGGTGACCAAACATTCTAGTGTGTTTCAGTTTTAGCACTAAACTCTGGCATCCTGGGAGGCCTCGCAATACTGGTTGGTCACCCTATACCTCATTTGACAAGCAAGGACATTGGTCCTTGGGGGACACAGTGTGGTCCCATTCTCACCCATGGTTATTGGTGGAGGCTGATCCCAGGGCCTGCTCTCTGACCCTGATCCAGTACCCTCTCCTCCTGCTGCTTTAGAAGTGAGGGCTCAGTCTCCTGTTCTTGCTTATTAGGTCAAAGCTTTTAGAGAGCCACTGTCTTCTCTATGGGCTCCGTGATTCTTCTCATTCTCTTTTGGAGAAAAGACCCCCACAATCAAGATGCTTTGACTGAGCCATGCTTACTTACAGAGCTTGTGCTGGGCAAGTCTTGGAGGGGCAGCATTTGCCCTCTAGGGGCTTGTTAACAGAAAGGAAATGGCTTTTCCTGGAACCACAGAGCACAGCGACTCTTCAGACACGCTTGGTCAGCCTGCAGGGGCAGGGGGCAGTCGCCAGATTCTAATGATGGGAAATTAGAAATGGGAACAGTGAATTCTAGACCAGCAGCCTCCAAAGTGGGATGCACAAAACTATCCTTTGGAATAGGGGAAGAAAATGTGAAGACATCTATTTCTATTTACATCGATCACTCTTTAAAATGATTACATCTGTGTGCACTTCATCATGTATGTGACATGAGCACAGTATGGCCCGTGGTGGGCATACAAATGCACACGTGGGAGTGTACACGGATGGGGGTTGCTCATTTGGAAGTGCTCCCTATGTCTCCGCAGCGGTGTTTTAATGATCATGAGGTGGGCTGGCTGGAAGATGGTCACTTTCAGCAGGGGAGGTTCAGAAGAAGGAGACAGTGAGTCTTAGAGTAAATTGGCTTAAAACATCCCTTAGTTGATGGTTAATGCAGATGATGCTTAAGTGTCTGTGGATGGTGTGTGATTTCTTGGAATGATTTTGTGCATCAAGAAGTGAACTTCCTGCAGCCACATTTTGCACATCTTGTTCCATTACTTGTCTAACAGGATGCTCACATTAGCTGGTGGGTGACAAGAGACAGGCTAGACAGAGCAGAGGTTCTCAAAGTGGAGTTCTCATACCCGCAGCAAGAGCCTCACTTGGGAACTTGTTGGTGATGCAGATGCTTAGGCTTGCTTTCAGCCCCACTGACTCAGCAACTCTTTGGGTGGGGCCCAGCATGCCTTGTTTGGACCATTTGTCCAGGTGATGCAATGATAGGCAAGATTGAGAACCACTGAGATACACAGGCAAGGGGCACACAGTTTGAATCCTGGTTCTGCTCCTGCTGCTTCTGTGGCCTGGGACAAGTGACTGATGGCCCAGAGCCTTGATTTCCCCGTCTGACAAATGAGAATGATAACACCTGTCTCCCAGCATTAGTATGAGGATTAAAATAGGAGACAACTGATGTAAAGTGCTTAGCACTGTGCAGAGCACATAGGAGGTACTGCATTTCTAGCCTCAGTTGTGATTTTTACCATTAATCAGATTATGATGGGGGACGGCAACTTCTATAAGGAGGTGGCACAGAAATGTCTGATTTCTTCTTCCCTTTTTCAGTAGCTCCATGACCTTGGGCACATCAGTTTCCTTGCCTATAAGATGTAGATAACGACACCCACATAACAGGATAAGTGAGTGGAGGTGCCCACAGTGCTTTGTACTTTGTAAAACACCAACCAAATAGGAGAAGTTTCTAGAAAACTCTTTACTGAGGCTGCTCCTACTTTGTCCTTTCTGGAAAATACTTCCCCTCTGCCCAAATAGTAAATGAGAGAGGAGAAAAAAGCCAGAAATCCCATGGTGCCAGACCTGCAGGCACAAAGAGCCTTTGCACCGTAGGTGACTTTGTTTCCTTTGAGTGCTATTTTTGACCCTCCCATCCTGGTCCTCCTAGATCCCAGCCTCAGTTTACTTCCCCTGTGGTTCCATGTTGATCCCTTATTAAAATGTCACCTGCAAGTCATGAAAACTTGGTGTGGTTTCCTGAAAGATGAGGGACAGTGATTGTCCAGAGTATTCTTTGTCATGATGAGGATTGCTTGGGTGACGGTCTCAAGACAGCAAATAAATTGCCTCCTCCCTTTCAATGTCTTAGTGCTGTTTTTGCAACATGAATGGTTCCAGTGTGGAGATAATCCTTGCTCATCTTTTCACCAGGTTCTTGAATGTGAAAAATGGGCAAGCAGTTCTCCCCCACCCACACACACCCATTATTTCCAGTGTCCAGTGGCCACATAAACGTCACCAGAGAGGCCTGGGGCGGCCAACAGGGGCAGCTGGAAGTCTGCTGTCTTCCCATGAGAGGGCCCAGTGAGGTGTCTGTAGAGCAGAGATAGAGCTAGGTGATCAGGGAAGAAAGCCCTCCACCCCGGTTTTCCCAGGAGGCGACAGCCCCTATCTCTGAGGGGAGTGGCACACACCTTCCTCCTCGTCACCTGCCCCAATGAGCCCCACATGGATGAAGTGAGAGCTTGTATCACCACGCTGGCTCCTCAGGAGGCTGGTGATGAATAAGGATGGCAGGAAAAAGGAGTTGGGTTCTGCTGTGACACGTCTCTACTTTTCCAGAAAACTGCCGGATGTCCTTCCCTTGTAAAAGTTGAAGGGAACAGAGGAGGGGAGAAGGGTCAGAGCAGAGAGATTTCTGATATTCTGTTAGTGGCGCTGCCAATTAAAAAGAAATTAAAACAGAAATCTCCGTGGGCTGCTGGAGTGAAAAAGTCTCCTCTCCTGGCCCGTCTAAACACTTGAACAAATTAATTGGTTGGATGTTGACTGGGTACCAGTGAAATTCTTAGATATTAGGTCTTCTTCCATGGTAGGCACAGAAGAACAAGGGGTGTGTGTGTGTGTGTGTGTGTGTGTGAGAGAGAGAGAGAGAGAGAGAGAGAGACAGAGACAGAGAGGAGAGAGAGGAAGGAGAGGAAGGATGGAGGAGAGAAGAAGGGAAGGAGGGAGAAAGGGAAGGAGGAAAGGAGGGAAGGAGAGCAAGAGAGAGACTTGGGGACATGGGGGTGGGTTGGAGCAGTTCAGGGATTGAAATCATGCTGCATGACATTTGTGCATTTTGGGGTAGCAGAGACAAAAACTACTGGAATTTCATTTTGAAGATAAGAAAAGGATTAGGAAAGAGAGCTTCTCTAGGCCAGAGGAGAACAGATTGAGGCTGTGAAGGACTCTTGGCCCACAACTCTTCTTGTTCTCTGTGGACTCCCAAGCTTCTGCAGGGAGACAGTGAACTGGGAGGAATACATAGTGACTGCGAGGGATACATGTTGCTGGAAGGGGCAGGCAAAAGGTCCCAAATGGCCCTGTGGTGCTTTAGTTGGCAGAGAGATGGACAAGATGATCTTGCCCTTATGCCATCTCATACATTGGTCTAAAAGCTCTGTTTCTGCTGCATGGTCAGAGACAGAAGGAGGAGGCTGCCTCCTCTTCCTGGGACCTGGATATTTTGGTTCATCTGGGTTCCCTTCTGATTTTGTGATGCCCTAAGCCTGCTGTCCCTACAGCCCTTCTTTCCTTTTTGTGAATTCTCTTATAAACTTACAAAGCATCTGTAACCTTTGGCCCTGGGACCCAGCATGAGCAACTTACTGGAGTCAGGACAGATGCACGTGGGTGCTGAGCAGAGCCTTGTGGAGCCTCAGCCTCTGGCCTCCTTAGCCAGCTGCTGCCCTGTCCCAGGGACAGTGTGGCCTCCCAGGGAACACTTCACTCCAATCTCTGAGCCATAAAAAATTAAACTATAGGGCTATCAAACATTTAATCTGCCTAAATAATGAACGTGTGCCGATTCTTATGAATTCTTTGCTTTGATTAAATAAAATTGAAGGATGGGAACTGTCTGCTTGGCACGTTAGCTAAAGGCAATGCAGGGTAGTCACTTTGTACCAGGGATCTGGCCCTGAGTCTGGAAGAACCACTTGGTCCATGTTTCCTCACCCACTGTCTATACTCCAGTTGTGGATAGCCCTCTGGTCTTTATTCTTCTTACATGTAAAATGGGGATGATAATGATAATACTACCTCACTTACAAGATTAATGTATGAGATTTATATCAAAAGCCTAGTACCTGGCACCTGTTAGTTTCTAAACAATTGTTAATATCATTCATTACTTTATTTCTAAATCAGCATGATTGAATTGAACATTTCCTTGGACTTGGAAAGATATGATTTTGGAGGAGGGTGAACCTGTGTAGGCCGTTGCAGGGAGTTCCTTGACATTATCAACTGACCAGTCCATCAAAACATTTATTTGTTCATTTATTTATTAATTCAAGGATGTTGGGTCCATTTCTCACTTAGATGCAGGAAAGATAAGTGATTGATCCTGTCCCTTAAGGGAAATATGCTTTCATTGGAGAAATAACATGTACACGCTGTGTGTGTGTGTGGGTGTGTGTGAGTGGGTGTGTGTGTGGGGGTGTGTACATATACATGTGTGTCTTTTTTTTTTTTTTTTTTTTTTTTGAGATGGAGTTTCACTTTGTCACCCAGGCTGCAGTGTAGTGGCACGATCTCGGCTCACTGGAACCTCTGCCTCCCAGGTTCAAGAGATTCTCCTGCCTCAGCCTCCCAAGTTGCTGGGATTACAGGTGCCCACCACCGCCCCCCGCTATGTTTTTTTTTTTTGTATTTTTAGTAGAGATGGGGTTTCACCATGTTGGCCAGGCTGGTCTCGACCTGCTCCTGACCTCAGGTGATCCACCCTCCTTGCCTCCCAAAGTGCTGGGATTACAGGTGTGAGCCACTGTGCCCTGCCGCATATGTGTGTCTTTATGTGTTCACCCTATGGGGAGAGAAAAGGTTCATGAAAGTTGGGATCACTGTGGGTAGGGTTGTCAGGGAGGGCTTTGCTGGGAGGGTGAACCTGTGCTAGGCAAGCTGTGCCTCCAGTCTTGGAGGAGCCTGTAGCAGTCCCTGTGGTTTCAAAAGAATTCAGAGAGGGGAGCCATAGCTTGGTCTCCAAATGTGCAGCACCTTCTGGGCAAGCTTAGACTTAAAGGATATCATTGTAAATAATGATTTGCTTATTTCTTGCTCTAGGATATGGGGATTGTTCCTTTTTTTCTGGGATGCTTTAATAGGACAGTAAAAGTAAACATGTCCCTGTCTGATGGCCCTTGGCTCAGCTGGAAGAAGATCAGCTCTGCTGCAATTTAGGAAGAGATAACTGGGGTCCATCACGTGGCTGGTTCAGACCAGGGTTTTATGACTGGGATTTGCCTGCCGGAGCCCTGGGTCACTGTGCCAGACTCAACCGCAGGTCACAATCTGGAACTGGATCCTTGCTGCCAGATGGGAGGCGGGCAGGGCCAGCCTATGCTGTCATTGGCCTGTAGCCAGCTCAGGTCTGGTGGCAAGTGAGGGACACATCCTGATGTCTGAGTGCCCTGCAATTTATTGGCTGGTGGCTTAGGGTTGCGGAGTACAAACACCAATGCCACAGTTGACATACATGGGCTTCCTAGTTGGCAGGGTCACGAGTCCTGAGGCAGGCGCATCCAGCTTCTGTCTTGGTTGCAGGCCAGGTCTGCCCATGAGACAGTTCTCCTCCTTAACCTATTCAAACTAACAATCGATGAACAGGTACTTTCTGAGATCTGGAGTGTCAAGTACTGAAGACATCACCAGGCTTGGCTCTGTGGGACATACAAGGAATTATAAGGCAGGACCCCCTCATCTCTCTCAGGAGCTAACAGTCCAATTGAGGGAAGCAAGAGAGACAGATGCATGTGAAAGGTTAAACAATTTGTCCTAGCCTGAAAGACAAGACCCATGGGAAACAATTCAGGAAATGTCACCAGGCAGCATCTTCTTAGTGCTGCAAAGATCTGGAGGAATGAATGACCAGCCAGGGCACAGGGGCGAGGGCTTAGGCTTCTGGGGTCCAGTTACAAACTATGACACCTTGGCCTCCTGGGTTTACCTGTGTAAGTCTTGGTCTCTATATCTCTCAAATGGGCAGAGTAAGACCTACCTCAGAGACATGGGGAGGATTTAATGGGACAATGTGTATAGCACATTGCCCGATGAAGGGGAAAAACCTCACTGTGATAGTTAATTTATTGTTGTTGGCTGCAGGGGCCAGAGAGTCTTTGGGGAGGCTCCGGGGGTAAAGGCTGAGCCTAGCCTTGTATTGCTCATCTTTTGGATAAGATAAGGATGGGACCTTTGTGAAGAGGAAGACTGGACACCTCCTGCCCCCTCCCACTGTGGTTTGAGCAGATCTTATCCCACATCTGTTGTCTGCCTGGCATTGGATGGCCCCCCAACACCAGAATGCTGATGCCTGCCTTCATCACCAGTGTCTCCGTCTCTTTGTTTCATCAGCTTCTTTATGTGAAAAGAGATAAATGATCTCTGTCTCTTTCCAAATCCAAGCAAGGCTGAATAATATCTGTGGATATTCTTTTCTATTTCTTAATACCCTCCCACTGCTTATGAAAATCCTATGGGCACATTGTAAATTATCTGCAAAAAACAGCAGAGTACAAAGAAGCAGAAATAAAACCTCCCATAATCATAACAGAAACATCTACTACTGTTCATGATTTGTTTTATTTTCTCCCAAATATATTACTGTGCATTTTTCTTTATAATGCCGAGATCCTAGAATATGTGCAATTTAGTGCTGCTTTTCTTCTTAACATTATGTTATCAGCATTTCCAAGTGACACTGGGACTCTATAAACATATTTTAAATGACTGTATCTTATATGGATGCTCACTCCTTCTCCTTATATTTACTCTTTACTTTTTCCACTTTTTTGCTATTATAAATAGCATTGTACTGAAATCCTTCTTCAGAGTTATGTACATTACCTCATTGGTTTATTTATTTAACGAACTTTGAGTATCTGCAATGTGCAATACAGTGTGCTTTTAGTTCTGAGAGGAAACCATCTGAAATAGCAAAAAGAGACATAAATGAAATACTTCACATGTAGATTTTTGTGATAGTCTTTTTTATAGTAAGTATCCCGGCTTGGAGTAACACTGTGGGCCGGTTAATTGTTCTGGGCCTGAATTTCTGCATCTTTAGTCACTAGATGGTTTCTAAGCTGCCTCTTGTCTCCAGCACTCTGTGGTCCTGACTGCAAATGTAAGAATCACCATAGCATTCATCTGTCCTTGTGACTCACTAGGGTTGTTTGTGTTTGGAGCATTCCTGGTGCACAGATGATGTGTCGATGGGCTTGGACACAGTCTGTTCTCTTCCCCTGTCAGTCATGAGCACAGCGTTCATCTGCTCAGTGCTTCTTTTTAATAAGTAGTTCAGGGGTTGACTGCAGCTCAGCTCTGTTGGGAATTAGCACAGACATAATAGACTTTTATAGAAGTGTGAGCAGAGCAACTAAGCCAGTACAGACTCTACCACATCCTGACATGCTAAGAGAGAGGTCCCCTTTAAAACTCAAGCAAAGTAAATCTTAGAAAAATGGGAAGAATTCATACAGCATAAAGCTCATGATAAACTCAGAGAACACATTGTCCTGAGAAGTGGTAAAGGAAGAAAGTGGAATAGACTTCAACAAAATGGCATAGGATTAACGGCAGAGGGTATTGTGTACCTGCAGGGTATTTGAACTGGGTGATTTTTTGTGGCAGTGCCCGGGATCCACAGACCCTAATGACACCCAAATTTGTGAGGCATTGTTCTCAGCTTATAAATAACATGATTGAGACCACCTAGCACATTTAACTGGGGTCTGAAGGTTTAGCTAATTTCCTAAAAATAGCAGTTTCTTGCTGGGGATATGTCTTAGGCTTTGCTAGCTCTAAGAACTTAATATTAACAATTCACACGGAAAGAATTGTGCTCAGGGCATTGACCAATACTCAGCTCACCTTTGAATGGCCAGAAGACACAGCTGTAAAGAAAGGTGTACAACAAGGAGTGTGGTTGGGTGGGCATGTCATCTTCCTAGGTCACAAGTGACAAAGTGCCACTCCCTAACTCCTTATTGATAACAGCCATCTGTAATCTATCAGGATGTTCTTTCTAGCCAAGCGAAGATGCAACTTCAGGATCTTTTTTAACACAGTGCTCCAGGCAGCCACTAGCACACAGATGGGGTTCACTTGCTCCTGGAATAAAACCTTCTTGTCATCCCTAGACATAGTGGTAGTCTTTCCCCTGTGAGCCACACCATATGAGAAAATGTCACCATCTAGAAGTTTCCTTGGTAAGCACAGACATATGGTGGCTTGATAAATTGCCTTTCTCTACCCTGGGGATCTTTGTCCAAGGAACTAGGTGCCATCTTGAGTCAGACTGGTGAGTGTGTGAAAACAGAATTCTTATTCCTATCAGCCAAGAGAATCTTCAGTGGTTCGTGTTATGCTAAGGAGTTACACTGCAGACATTTCCCAGAGGGTCTGTTCCTGTGTTTTATCATGTTTTCCATGGCAAACCCTGTGGGATCCACGAGGTTGGTATTATCTCCATGGCACAGATGATGGAGGCCCAAGGAAGACAAATGACCGGCAGGAGGCAAGTCATGCAGCGAAGAGCTTTTCCTGGAATCCAGGTGTCCTGCCTCCAGATGCCAGTTCTCTTGCTGGGTTTTGTTTTCGTTTTTCTAAAAATGTTTTCACCTGTCAGGTATGTGCTACTGTGAATTCTGGGGGGGGGGGGGGGGGGTAGGGTCGTGTCTTATTTATTTCAGTGTCTTTGGCTGCTTTTCCTCTCCAATCTCAAGTGCTGTGACTAACACATAGGAAGTACTCAAGAAAGTATTTATAGCATAGAATTCAGTAGAAGATTCATTCATTCATTCATTCATTCATTCATTCATTCATTCATGGAAGAAACAAGGAGGTACCCCAACCTCTTCTGCATGCTGGCCTTTCCCAGTCTGCATTGAGATTGTGCCCTGAGCTTTCATCATAAGAGTAGGTTTCTGGCTGTGAGGCTGCCCTGGGCACATGCACCTGAGTAGCAGATGATGACATTATCAGTCCACTGGAGACATTTTCTTGCTCATAAAAAGGCTAGTCATTAAATCCTTATTTGCAGCGTGTGACAACAGGAGCCAAAAGCCTCTGACCAGCTCAGGACCTGGGGTTAGAGCTGCATGGACCCTGAAGAGAGGGATCCCTGTGCTGAGGCGTTCCAGGACAGTGGCCCTGACCGAGCAGCACAAGGAGGAGGGCTTAGGGACCGGGAAGCACCAATGCTGGGCTTGCAAAGGGCAGAGCAGCAGGAGAGAGGCTGGCACAGGAGGGAGGGAGGCTCACAGGAGTGGGAGGTGGATTGGATTTAGGGCCATGAGGAGGGGTGGGAGGCCAAACAGCTCAGCTTCCCAGTCCCTTTCTGGGGCCATCTTTGTTTTCTGATTTATAATGTGTCCCCTTTGGGAATGGCCTTTTGACATGTGCTAATTATAAATTGTCCTTTGGTGCATTCCGAGAGTTCTAATAATTAGAATTTCTAATTCCAGTCCTCTGAGCTGCTCCCAGCAGCCTCATCCTGTGAGAGGAGCTTGACTCATTCGCTCTCCTGCTCAAAGTCGCTGCAGGAGGCCAGCAGCGTCAGGCCTGGAGGAAGGATCCAGGTTTGGGGTGGGGGTGGAACTTCTTTCTGCAACCCAATACAGACATCCCAGAAGACCCTTCTCTGTGGTTGTGGTTTGTGTTGCAGAGGAAGATTTTGAAGTCAAATTGACAGGGTCAGGTGGTCTATGGAAAAGAACCCTGGACTCTGGTTTTAGTCCAGCCAGAGCCTCACCGTGAGACCCTGAGCAAAGAGCTCTTTAGACCTCAGTTTCCTTGGCATAAACCCAAAGGAATCAGATCTGTGATTGCCAAGGGCCCTTCCAGTTCTGAGATTATTTGAATCTGTGAAATGTATGTATGGCATGTTCTGGGTTGAAGTCCTCAGGTCTTGCTTTGACCCTGCCTGTACTGGCTACAGGGGTTTGTTTGCAGGCAATGTGATAACAAGATATTAAGTGACTGTTAAAGGTCAAAGTCATAACCCAAGCCTTGTGCTTTTTTTTTTTTTTACACTGCCATATTTTGTTCATTAATCTCCCCTTGCCTTGGTTTCTTCAACTGTAAAATGGGAATAATAATACCTGGGAGATTGTATTGGTGAAAACTCTATGTAAAATGCAGTCCACTAAGCGTGCATAAGGATCTTAATTTTACTTCTAGCCTTTGGGAGAGGCACGTTACAATTTCTCCCCTACTTCCTTCAGCACAAAACCACAATCCTAAAGCATCTTTAGGTCTGTGTAATAATGTGGCACCTAGATTTGTGGTGGGGAGAAGACAGGCACTCCAGCCCCAACTCTGAAGACCCACCTTGCCTTGCCCAGGGAGTTGCCCCTTGGGGAATCTGATAGATGTAGATGTCAGTCCTGAGAAGCCACTGGGCACCCACCTGTCCTTCTTGTCCTCTTTCGTAATGGTGAGCATGGTTGGCATAGTGTAGGCTGTTTACTGGTACACAACACATGCATTCATATTATCTCATTTACAGATGCCCGGGAGGGGTCAAGGCCAGGCACTTAGCTAGTAGCGCAGCTGGGACAGGAATGAAAGCTCCTAGCTCCAGGAAAGTCAAGCACCCTCCTGACATCACCCACACCTCTGTGTGCTCCTCCTGCGGCAACCCAGTCTGTCCTCCAGGGCTTCTCCCTTCTACGCTCATGCTCCGAGGCGGCCCTTTGCTACCCAGGAGCAAAAATATTAGTCCTGGAAGGCTCCTTAAAGGTCATTGTGGGCCAGGTATTTCAGTTAACTGATGATAGGACCGGGGCCAACATAACTGAATAGTTCCCAAGACTGAGCAGCTTGCTAAGGTAGCCTGGCTAAACCCACCAGCTCTCCCGGCCAGGCCAGTGTCCTTTCTCTGACACCCTATTGCTCTTCTTTCCTTACATTCTCTCAGGTAGTCATATACAGGGATAGAGAAGTCCAGGGCTCTGTGTTGTTTGGCTGTCCAGTCTTTGGGAGAGAGAGAGAAAAAAAAAAAGAATGTGGAACCTCCGGACAGGGCACAACCTACCATGCCCTGTGTGAGTTTGCTCAGATGCTGTAACAAAGGACCACCGCCTGGGGGGCTCACACAACAGACAGCTACCTTCTTACCCTGCCAAAGGCTGTTAAGTCCGAGGTCAAGGTGCCAGCAGGATTGGTTTCCTCTGAGGCCTCTCTCCTTGGCTTTTAGATAGCCACCTTGTTTTCCCTGTATCTTCTCTGGTCTTTTCTCTGTTCATGTCATAATCTCCTGTTCTTTTTTTTTGTCTTTTTTTCTTCCTTTTTGTGGAGAACGGGGTCTCGCTATATTACCCAGGCAGGTCTCGAACTCCTGGGCTCAAGCTATCCTCCCACCTCTGCCTCCCTGAGAGCTGGGATTATAGGCGTGAGCCACCACGCCCGGCCCTAATCTCCTGTTCTTATAAGGACGTGAGTCCTGTTGGATGAAGGCCCACCCTAATGACTTCATTTAACCATAATCACCTCTTCAAAGACCCTGTTACCAAATACAGCCACATTCTGAGGTCCTGGGGATTAGGACCTGAACATGAGGATTTGCGGGGAACCCAGTTCAGTCCGTAACACTCCCTCTCACATCATGCCGCATGTGATTTACATGTCTTTGCTGTCTGTCTGGCTCTTGTAGACTTTGCGTTTTCACCCCTATCTTCCTGTTGGAAGTCTTGGTGAATGATCAAGGGAGAATGTAGGCCCCAGAATGGAAGGAGTGTCTCAGGGACATTAGAGAGAGGGAAGCAGAGAGACTGCCCACCCATCCTTCATCCTCGTGACTGTTTCAAGGACCGGGCCTGGGTGAGGCCGAGGAGGAGTGCACCTGTTCAGAACGCAGTGAGGCTGAGTGGGAAGCTAGTTGGCAGTCCTTCTAGGGAGCATAGCTGATTAAAATAATTATATTAACTGACCCTCAAAGACACTTATTTATAGCCACGGCGACACGTTATTAAGGATCTAATTTGGATCAGGACTCTGGGAATCTTATTTTTAGGCCCAGAAGAGAGCCCTGCAGGCAGGTGACCAGGAGGTCTCAGATGGGTATGTATTCACTCTGTCGAGTCAGGGATTCTCAAGGTGGGAGGCAACTGGAAAGGTCGCGCCAGCCCACCCTTCCCCACAGTGATGTCTGTTGCCCTCCTCCAATGTCCCTCTTCTTAAATGCCTCCTGTGCCAGGGAGCTTGTTTCCATCCACGGAGGCCCCTCCTATCCTGTGAAAGTCAGGCTCCACTGAAAAGCAAGAGAGAGCTTTCTCTCGAAATCTTCTGTCTGCTGGTTCTGGTCTCCCCTTGGGGATGGACAGAATACATCTGACAACTGGGCCGCTCTCTTCAGGCCCTTGAAGACAGGGCTAAAGCTCTTCTTGGCCTCCACTGCTCCAAGCTGGGGCCCCCAGTTCATCATCCCCTCTCAGGAGATAATTGCAAGAGCCTTTGCTGCCCCGTTTCTCGGAGGATGTGAATGTTCAGTTCTGCGGTCCAGCAACTCCTCCAATGCCTGCCTCCTGGGGATAGCTGTAATTCTGGGTTGAGATGAAAGTTGGCTAGTTGAAGTCAACTGGCCTTTGGTTGAGGGCCTATGGTGAAAACAGACTTCGTCTAAAAAGAACTCAGTCAGCAGGCACCTGCACTTTGGAATCAGGGAGGAGAAAGATGGAGGCTAGGTACTGACAGAGGGGTTTTCCTCGTGTGAAGGGCAGCACCAGGCCATGAGATGACCCAGGGCAGGCCACAGCCATGGAGGGTTAGGGCACAACACCCTGGTGGGTGGTCTTGCTGGGAAGTGTACATTTGGGTTTTGGTTTGCCAAACTCACCCTGCCCAATCCTAGTATGAGCACACCATGAATGTCAGATGGCATAGAGTAAGTACACCTGGAGCCCATCCTGAGACCCTGAGCTAATGTCTTCACTCCTCTGATCTCTGGGTTCCACCTGCCTCCTTCGTTGTTTGAAGAGTGGAACAGACCGATGCCTATGAATAAACAGAAGCTCCAGCGCTCTCCACAGATGTCACAGATGAAAGATTAAAAGCTGCTTCTGCACGCACAGATATTTATATTGTAGTGCCAAACAACATCAGAATAAAAAGAAATAATTTTTAGATGTGGGAAAATCAGACTCTAGAAGATGTTTTATAGGAGCTGTCATGGTAGGATGGGGCTAATTGTCCAAATGCCTATTTTCCTCTGCTTCCTTTTAAAGTTCTCTCTCTCTTTTTTTTTTTTTAATTAAAGCAAGGAAATAAGCAGTATATGTGTGTGGTGTGTGTATGTGTATGTGTGATGTGTGTTTAGTATGTACGCTCTGTGTGTGTGTGGTGTGTGTGTGACATGTGCATAGTGTGCCTAAGTGTGCTGTGTGTGTGTCTGCGTATGTGATGTATAGTGTGTGTGTGTGTTGTATGTGTGTAGTGTGTATGTGGGTAGTGTATATATGTGTGATATGTGTGGGATGTGGCGTGTTTGTGTAGAGTGCATGGTGTGTGGGTATGTATGTGATACGTGTGTATGGTGTGTATGTATATGGTACATGTATGTGGCATATATATGTGAATATGTGTGTGTCATGTGTGTGGTGTGTGTATGGTGTATGTGTGTGTGATATGTGTATGTGTCATTATGTGTGTGTGACGTGTAGTGTGTGGTGTATGTATGGTGTATGTGGTGTGTATATGTATGTGTGTGTATATATATATATGGTGTGTGTGTAGTGTGTTTATACCACTTGTGTATGTGTGTGTAGCGTATATATGTGTGATGTGTGTATAGTGTGTACGTGTGTTGTGTATAATGTGTGTATAGTATGTGTGTGCTGTGTGTATATTTGCTGAGTGTGTGTATATGTGTGGTATGTACATGGATGGTGTGTGGACATTGCGTGTATGTGTGTTATGTGTATATGTGTGATATGTGTATATAATGTATCTGTATGTGTGTGAAGTGTGTGTGGTGTGTGTGAGTAGTGTGTGATGTGTGTATATGTGTTGGGTGTGTATTATGTATGTGTATGTATAGTGTGTGTGCTGTCTATGTGTGACATATGGTATTTGGTGTGGGTGTGTGCAGTGTATGGTGTGTGTGCAGTGTGTGCTGTGTGTATGTGTATGGTGTGTGGTGTATGGTGTGAAGTGTGTGTGTAACATGTATTGTGTTATCTGTGTGGTGCATGGTGTGTGTAGTGTGAGTTGTGTTGTGTGTGGTGCTTGGTGTGTGTATGCGTGGTGTGTGTTATGTGTATGTGGTATGTAGTGTGTGTTGTGTTACGTGTGTGGTGTGTATTGTGTGTTGTGTGTAGTGTGAGTTGTGTTACATGTGTGTATTGTGTGTTGTATGTGCATTGTGTGTGTAGTGTGAGTTGTGTTATGTGTGTAATGTGTGTTGTGTAGTGTGTTGTGTTACATGTGTGGTAGGTATTGCGTGTTGTGTGTAGTGTGTTTAGTGTAAGTTGTGTTATGTGTGTGGTGTGTAGTGGGAGTTGTGTAATGTGTGTATTGTGTGGTGTGTGTAGTATGAGTTGTGTTATGTGTGCAGTGCGCGGTGTGTAGTGTGTGGTATGTGTTGTGTTACATGTGTGTTGTGTGCTGCATGTGTGGTGTGTGTCTATCCGTTGGATGAGTTGGGCTACCTCTCTAAGGGCAGGAGGCCCTCTTGCTTGCTTCATTGCCCACCCCGGTTTTCTCCTCCACTGCCTCAGCTGGCATAGTTGTGCTTGATTTAGCTCAAGGAGCAAAGTAAGAGAATCCAAGTTTTTGGACCAAACAAATGGCTAGAAATTGTGCTTCTAAAGTAGTTTTTGGTGGCTCTTGTAGAGAAATCCTGGTTGCTTGAAATGAGATGAGAGTTTCCCAAGTTAGACCCCAGTAAGATGGCAGATCCTGTGTACAGGCTTTAAAAATGATTAAATTACTCATTCAGTATGATCAGGATTATGGTCGAGTGCCTTCTTTCTGCTCTTCTGTCTGACTTGCAGCTAAAAATAAAATTCAGGAATTAGATTCTTCTTTTTCTTCTCCACTGAAGAGCACCCTCTGTGGTAGCTGGCACTGGTTAGGAGGGGATTCCCTGCCCAGAGCCCTCGTGTGGGGACAGGATCTTCCAGCAGCACTGAGTGTTTGAGGTAGGATGCCAGGGCTTTGGTTTACATTTCTGGGGTGAAGCTCTTCTGCTACCCTGCCGTTCCTCCATCTGAGGCCACCTGAGTCTTCCCTTTGTGGCACACAGTGAGCAGCTTTAGTGACATGATTCTGGGCATCACCTCCTCAGTTTGCTGAGTCTCCATTACATCTGTGGCACCATTTAAGCAGCCCATAATCATTTGTGGAGTAAATTAATATAGTACATGTCTCAGGCCCTCCCCAGGATTGGCATAGGGAACTGAGAATTCCACCTGTTTCCCTTTCCTGGATCCCTGCAGTTGGTGACCAGTGGAGAAAATGGCCCTGGGGTTTCTTCCTCAGCCCCCAATTCCTACATGCCTCCAAAAGAACCTCAGAGAGCAAAGGGAGCCGGAGGCATCCGACCCTGGCCTCCTTCTCACCACAGCTGACAGAAGGAGCAGAATCTTGGCAGCATTGTTAGGTCTTCATCTGCTATTAGCTGATTAAAAAGTTAAAAAAAAATCTGTATCCCTCGGTAGCCCAGCCTGTTCCTTGCTGCAGTTGAAGAGTGACTGAGTAGCTCTCAGCGGCTTCCCGGCCACCGTGGTGCTGTTTTTGGCCTCAAACCCGTTGTGAATTGCTATCTTTCCCCCCAGCCATCAGCCGGAAGATCCATTAACAAATTAGAATTCCCTCTAGAGTCAGAATGGCTTTGGTTTCTGGGTTCTAAATGACCTTGATGTTAATTACCATGCCATACAGGTTTGGACGAAGGCACCATCACTGAATCCCTGCTGAGGCAACAAAGAGCTGGGGTGTTCAGTTTGGCCACACTTCTGGGCTCGTGGGTGATACCTCTGAAGTCCTTATTGGTTTCTAAAGGTCTATGTGCCAATCCCAGTTTCTCAATCAGCTGCTAGTGCATTCACACACCTCTGAGAACTTTTCCAGCACCCCCGGTAACCTTGCTCTAGGCCCTAAGGAGTCCTCTCTGGCAACTGTTATATTCAGGGACCCTTCTCAAGACAATTTTCTTGAGGAGACACAGTTCTGGTGCTGCCACCAAAAAGCTGTGTTTTTCTTAGGTGGCTAGGCAAACTGTGCAGAGTGGTGCCTGCTCTTCACCTCATCTTGAAGGAGGACGTCTTGACCAGAAATCCTCCTTCTCCAATAAACTGAAAGGAAAGGGTTGTAATTTCTGTAATGTGGGGACTTGGTGGTGTGTGGATCTCTAACTGCATCCTAAGTTGTCTAATATTGATAAACCAAGGAGAAGTGGGGTTCCTGTTTAGGCCTTTGAAGGTATTGGGTGGAGAGAACACAGGATGGGCAGGCAGGTCCTACAACAGTCAGCAAAGTATATGGCTAGAGCAAAAGAAACTTGGTGTAAGTGCAGATTTAGGACTCAAACCACTCGACCTTAAGGTGCTTGGGGTGAAGGGGTCGGGGAGGGTGGTGGGGATTGTGAAGTGTGTGGCTTGCCTGCAGAATTTACTGTTCTCTGCTTTCATTATACACAGAAGAGTAAGAAAAACCAGCATGCGGAGACCAGGTTGGGTTAAGACTCTGTACTAATGACAAGTAGTGCAAGAAACATTTGCTGGACACCTACTGAGTGCTGGGAACTGGGTACCCAACGCGTCTCCGTGAGGAAGGGACTGTTATTTCTCTTTTCTCATTGAGGAAAGGGAGGCACTGTATTAGTTTGCTAGGCCTGCGATGACGAAGTACTACAGGCCAGGTGGCTTACACAACAGAAATTAATTTTCTTAGAGTTCTAGAGGCCAGAACTCTGAGATCAAGGTGTTGGCAGGGTTGGTTCCTTCTCTGGGCTGTGAAGGAAGGATCGGTTCCAGGCCTCTCTCATTGCCTTGTGGAAGACTGCCTTCTTCTCCCTGTGTATATATCATTTCCCTCCTGGATATGTCTGTGTCCTAATTTCCTCTTCTTCTAAGAGCACCAGTCATATTGCATTAGGACCCACCCTAATGACCTCATTTTAACCACATCTTTGAATATGCTGTCTCTGAATACATCCCATTCCGAAGTAGTAGGCATTAGGACTTCAATGTGAATTTTTGGTGGGGAACAAAAATTGGCCCTTAATAGGCACAGAGGGGCTAAGTAACTTGTGTGTAGACACAGAGCTATAGGAAATGATGGCAGGCATTCTGACTCCAGAATCCCCTGACAGTTCTGACAGTTTGAGACCAGCCTGGCCCACGTGGTGAAACCCTGTCTCTACCCAAAATACAAAAATTAGCCGGGCATGGTTGTGCGCATCTGTAGTCCCAGCTACTTGGAAGGCTGAGGCTCGAGAATCACTGGAACCCGGGAGGCGTAGTCTGCAGTAAGCTGAGATCGCACCACTGCACTCCAGCCTGGGTGACAGAGTGAGACTCTGTGTCAAGAAATTAAAAATAAATAAAAATAAAAACAATGAAACAATATGATTGTACTATTCAAAGGATAATACTTAATTTGCAAACTTCATATTAATTCCTAGTGTACTACCAGAATGAGATCTGCTAACAGGATAAAAGTTTAAATCAGATGGTCAATGCCATATTTTTTCCTTCCATGAATACATCTCCAGGAATGTGTACATAACCTCATCAGGAATAGCTTCAAGGTCAAAATTCCTGGTCCCTGTAAATGTAGAACTTGGTGAATGGCCAAGTGTCCCTGCTGTACCTCCGTGCCCTTTTGGAGCAGCCTTTCAGAAGCTTCTGGACTCTCTGACCACTGTCTTCTCTCAAGTCTGGAAACTTGGGAACTTGCCTTGACCTTGAGTTGGCTTTCCCTAGGGGCAAATGCAGGCATTGGCGGATAAGGCTTTGGCCTTTAGTTTCTGGCGGCTCTGTGTGTCCACGCACCTCTGATGCTGTGACATAGAGTTCTGTCACTGGATTCTATGACTGAGGATGAAGTCCAACTAAATTGCCATGTCTGGAACCCTGTTGGATCATCGCACTGGCACCCTGGAGTCCCTTGAGATCCCCTATTTGCTCAGCATTACATCTGCTGAGCACTGCTCAGTCAACATTAGCGAAGACAACTGCTTTGGAGCCGGACTTGCCATCGTCAAAAAATGCAACCAACAGAGAACTTGATTAAAGTGTAGTTATTTGGGGTGAAGTGTGTCCTGCCAACAATGTGGCAATACAGTCATGAATTAGGATGAAAACTGACACACTCACTGAGTCTCAGCCTCTGAGAAGCAGCTGCAATGTAAGAGTTTTTTAAAAACTGGTGAATCTGTAAGGCCAAGAGCCAGGAGAGGTGATGGTGCTTGTCAAATGGAGGTGGCAATGGCTTTATGACATGGTGCCCTTCACAGTCTGGCCTAGAAGTCACCTCATGATCACAGGATAGGCTCTGCATTCCTCTAGCTGGATTTTTTCTAGCACAGAGGTCTAGCTTTCTTTTTTCTTTTCTCTACTTTTTCTTTTTTTCCTTCTCCTCTTTCTTTTCCTCTGCTCCCCTTTCTCCCCCTCCCTCCCTTTTTCCTTTCTTTCAGGTCCTGTGTACGTGATTGCAACTTCACTTCTGCTAGGGCTGTCCAATCAAAGGGGAAAACCTACATCCCTCATGGGCATCAGCATCCCACGTGACAGAAAAGGCAAGCCCTCAGTTCTGTGAATGGGCATCACAGCAGACAGAAATGTCCTGCATGGGAGGCTTGTTTGCTCATATTCTCCCCTCTTTACCTTTCTGGTTCCTTACTCTCTCGCTAGAGCTACATTCAGCCTGTCTCTTGCATCAGTCTTTCTGTGACTATTGAAGCCTTCAATGGTTGATTATAGGACGCAGTGAACTTGTTTCTTGTAGTTGATTGTAATTTAACATATATGTATATGTTGATTATAATTAACATATATGTAATATGTAGTATTTGTTTGTGTACTTAATTGGCCTTTGTCTCTCACTAGAGAATAAGCTCTTTGAGGACAGGAATCCCTTCTGCCTATTTCACTATTGCACTCCAGAACTCATGCAGTATGTTCTCAATGCGTGTTTGTTGAATGAATGAGTGAGCATCATTTGGGCTCTCTAACCACCCTCTGAGATACATGGGTGGCTATGTCAACTGGGCTTTGGAGATGAAGAAGCAGCTAGCTAGCAGATGACGCTGGCCTGGGCCTTCTTAGCCCAGTGTGTTTGGCTTAAGAGGACCACAGTGATATCAGTCACTCCCCTGCCCACAGGGAGCTTGCTGTCTAGTTAGGGAGACCAGGTGAAGTGAGGGAGAGTAGGTACGGGGAGTCCCTGCTAAGGCACTGAGGATGGAGGAGTGAGGGCAGCCAGGCTTCAGAGGAGCAGAGAGGTGTGGGCCAGGAAGAAGTGGATGCAGCCCTGGGCCTCACAGTCTGTCTTTGCCTTAGCTCCTGATGCTCCTGCCAAGGGTGTGCCCTTGCTGGGCATCCTACTTCCTGTCAAGCAGCCCCAGGAGGCGCCATCCTGGAGCCAGAAGGAGGGTCCAGCAAATTTGCCTTACCATTTGCATTAAAATGCCCTCCACAGCTGTAGCCTGACTAGTGCCCCTGGGTCTGCAGGTACCAGCTTTGCACTTAGTTGAGTCTCCAGCCTAAAGGGTCCTTCCCAAAGCCCAGGGAAGGCAACGCAGTTTGCTGTCAGCTGCCTTGGGAACCAGCTGTGGGCAGGGATCCTGGCCTATGCAAAGGCCTCGCTGCCATACTCAGCGTCATCAGAGACTATGTGTTTGGTCTCTGGGTGGAGACCAAGAGGAACTCAGGCCTGGCCATCTCAGAACTTAATATTTTAGTTACCAAGTGTGTGTGTGTTTTATTTTGGGGTGTGCTGAAGTGTCTCATCTATTTTTGTTTTAGAATTTTTGCTATTCCTTTGTTACCTACCCAAATTGATTTACACACAGCCGCCATCCTGTGCAGAAGGCAGGTAATTGGCCACTTCAGCCATGGGCTAATGGAGGGAAGCAATGCATTTGATGAAACAAGTTAAGCAATAATTTAGAAACTTTCTATCTAAGCCCTTGTGTTATCATATCCTCCCAGATTTATCCTCTTAACTCTGTCCAACTCAGACAATAGTCAGAATGTCTTTTCCCTTCCTGTCCTCACACCAGTCTGGGTCAGCTGTCAAGGATGTGGGCACCCTGAGGTACTTAAAAGAGTTTCTCTTAGAAGGCTGGGAGCCTGGCTTCCTGTCCTGGCCCTGCCTCTCACTGGCTGTGTGACTCTGACCCACTCACTTAACCTCTCTGAGCCTCTGAAGCCGCATTTCTCAAGTGCAGTAGTGATATTGAATGGCCCAAAGGCAACGGGTAACAGCAGACCAGGGATTTCTAGATGAAATGCTCTGGCTTACTTAGCATGACTCAGATCCGCTGCTTCCCAATTAACAACTGGGAAGCTTCTTTAGAATTTTTTTTTTTAATGGAGAGATATCCAGATTTAAAATGACATTAAGAAGGCTTCTTCCTGACTGCAGTGTGTCCTTCAAGGATCATCTCCCCATCTGCCTCTCTGTGTACTAATGAGTCCAAGAAAGGGGAAAGGGGCAGCCTGGTAGAAAATGGAACAATTTATCTGTAAAGGGCCTCCCACGCTTCCGAGGGTAGCAGATGAAGGGTCTGACTTGAGCCTCTCAGAACCCAGGAGAAAGAAACAAGTCTCACTCATCCTGTAGCCCAGAGGAAGAAATTCTAGCACCCAGAGAGGTCGAGCAAGTCCCACAAAACCACACAGCAATTTGATGGCAATGGCTGGACCAGGAACTCGGGGATTTTGACTCCTGATCTCGTGCTTCTCAAACTTTAGTGTGCACAGGAAATCTGAGGGTCTTGTGGCAATGTAGCTTTGGGAGGTCTACGGTGGGGTCTGAGATTCTGGTTTTCTGATGAGAGCCGTGGAGATGCAGATGCCGCTGGTCTCTGGAACTTACTTGGAATAGCAAGGGGCTCCATAAAGCTGGGAGGGTGGGGTCTTTGCAGCCCAATCTAGGAGGGAAGTAGCCCTTCCAGCTCCTGTCACCTGTCCCACTTCCTGTTACTAGTTTGCCTGTTACCTCCTTTCTTTCCCTCATGCTCCTAAGACCTGCGCACTCCCTTCTCCGCCACCCCCTGTGCTTCCCCAGCCCATTTTCTGTGATTCCCTCTTGCTCAGCCTTTAAGTAAACAGCACTTCTCAACTGGGTTCCATGAGGCCTCCTGGCCCAGGAGCCTACTGCTCTGGGCTCACAGTCCCTGTTCCATGGAGATTCGAGTGCCTGAATTAACTCCCTCGTGGAGCAATAAACCACCCTGAGTGCTAACCTAGTTTGTATTTTTAGCATATACTCCATCAATTACTTAACTTGCAGAGCGGCTCCTCTCTGCTCATGGGGGAGGTGCCGCCCAGGAATGTTCTTCCTCAGGCTTTTGTGAGTTGCCCCTCTCCTTGGTCCCACCTCCTGTGAGGTCAGAATCCTTTCTCCTTGATGCTGTGTCCTTGGTATTTAGGAGGCAAAGGTTATTCACCCCATTTTATAGAAACAGAGGAAACACTGAGGTCCAGATAGGGTGGCAACACAGTACAGTGTGATGGTGCCAAGAAGCAGGTCTCCTAAGCCCTTCATCTTCCCACTGCGGGGAGGTAACAAATGGTGGTAGGTGGTACCTTCCCAGGCCACACAGGGCTGGAAGACTGTCTCTGAGCCAGTTTTGCAAGATAGTGGTATGAAGGGAAGCTGGTAGGGACCATGCACTGTGTTACCTCGGGTAGAAGTGATCTCCTAGCTGTGGATTTTACTTGTAAAGTCCAGCCAGAAAACCTACATGCTGGGAGAATGGAGCCAGGACCACTTTAGTCAGTGGTTTCTTCCACCCTCTCCCCACCCCAGGAGGACCTTCAGCCATCCCCAGATAAGTCAAGACTTGGTCTGAGTTTCATCAGAGTTTCTCCCACCTCTGGCAGAGGCATGGATCAGCAACACTCCACCAAGAGGCCAGCAAGATGCTGGCTGTTTCCCAAGCTGGGATGGGGTGAGAGAGTGTGGCTTGGAAACTCAGAGGTGATAGAGACGGCACCGGCTCCCTGCGCCAAGCTTTGCCCATGGACCCAAGGCCCGGGCATGGGACAACTTCATTCATCCCTCCACTGAGGAAACGTAAGCACTAGCTGTGTTCTAGACACCAGGCAGATGCTGTGGGTGGATAGGACTCTCTCCCAGGGGAAAGCACAGGACACAGTCCCTTTCCCAGGGGCCTTACATCTTCCAGGGAAAGCTCCCATGTCTATCTGTAAAGGTAAAAGCTAAAAACACCACGCAGTGTGTAAGCGCATGTGTGAGAGTGTGTGTGTTTGTCCCTGTGTGCATAGTTATGTATATAAGGGTCCCTGTGAGCATGTGAGCATCTATAGGTGTGTGTGTTTACGTGTGTGTATACATTTACATGTCTGTGTGTATGCATGTGTATTTATATGTCTATTTGAGTGCATACATTTGTGTTTATGTTTGCAAATCTGTGTTTTTATAAGTGTGTGCGCACATGTGTGCGTTTATTTCTCCATGCATATATGTATTTAAGTGTATATTGTTTCTGTGTATGTCTGTGTGTATGTGTGCTCATGTGTACGTGTTAGCATCAGTATGGGTATACCTGTGTATATTTGTGTTTAGGTGTATGCATCTGTCTGAGTATGTGTGCTGTGTGTGTTTGCGTTAGTGTGTGCATGTGTCTGTGTGCCTGTTTCGTTGTGTGCATGCGCATATGTGTGTGCATGCTTCTGTGTGCATGTGTGTATATGTATGTGTATGTGTGTGTATGTTTATGTGAGTGTGTGCATGTGTGTGCTTGTGTGTATGTGTGCATGTGTGTGTCTGTGAGCATGGTACTTTGGGCTGTGCCTCTGTGAAGCCCTATAGTCAGTGGGGAGTCCCCACACAGTCCTGGCTACAGGCTGCCTTGGAATTTGCCTTTGATGACTTAGACAGGCATGAACAGGACATGTCCCCTGGGGAAGATCTGTGAGTCCATCCTGGTGTTCCCTGGGCAATGGGCAGACTCACGGGGAAGGAAGAGGAAGACAAAGCACACAGGGCCAACACTCTTGCATCTGAAGCATGCCTGGGCCCATGCTGGATATGTGACAGACTCAGAAGTGAGCCAGACCTGTCTGGTTGGGGCAACAAGCCCCATAAGAGCTCTGCCTGGAGGGGGGCTGAGGCAGGAAGTGAAGAACCTCTGTGGAGGGGCGACCTAGTCCAGCCCTAAATCCAGGGTAGAAGGCTGGATGATCTGTGCCCCCACTCTCCTCAGTATTGAAATCTCGTTAAGTCCAAGACTATACTGAATCATGAATCAAGACATAGCCATGTCTGGTCCTGACTCTGCCCTCACTGTGTGACCTTGAATAAGTCGCTTGGCTTCTCTGGGTCTTGCTTCCCTCCCTATAAAATGAAGACATTGGATCATCTCTTCATTTAACAGGAACAATGAAATTCTACAGCGAAACACGTTGCCCCACAAATAGCAGGGTGGGACAAGGGTCACCACAGAAGAGCAACTTGGAAGTGGTCTAAGGATGTGGCTAAGAAAAGAGGGACAGTTCAGGGAGGCCTCTTTTGTGGAAAAAAAAAAAAGATTAGGGAGTACAAGTGCAGTTTTGTTACATGGATGTACTGTTAGTGCACCCATCACCCAAATAGTGTACATTGTACCCAATAGGTAATTTTTTTTTTTTTGAGACAGAGTTTCACTCTTGTCTGGAGTGCAATGATGTGATCTTGGCTCACTGCAACCTCTGCCTCCCAGGTTCAAGCGATTCTCCTGCCTCAGCCTCCCAAGGAGCTGGGATCACAGGGGCCTGCCACCATGCCCAGCTAATTTTTGTATTTTTAGTAGAGACGGGGTTTTACCATGTTGGCGAGGCTTGTCTCAAACTCCTGACCTCAGGTAATCTGCCCACCTCGGCCTCCCAGAGTGCTGGGGTTACAGGCTTGAGCCACCACACCCGGCCCAACAGGTAATTTTTTTATCCCACACCCCCTCATTGTCCCACTTTTTGGAGTCTCCAGTATTATTATTCCATTCTGTATGTCCATGTGTACCCAGTTTTGCTCCCACTCATAAGTAAGAACATGGGCTTTTAGTGTACCCATCACTTTCTCTCTGACTTTGTTTCTGAGTTAGTTCACTTAGGATAACGGCCTCCAGTTCCCTCTGTGTTGCTGCAAAACACATGGTTTCAGTTTTTTTCTAAGGCTAATATTCCTCAGTGTGCATGTGGTGTGTGTGTGTGTGTACCACATTTTCTTTATCCAGCCATCCATTGATGGACACTTAGGTTGATTCCACGACTTTGCTATTGTGAATAGTGCTGCAATAAACATATGAGTGCAGGTGTTTTTTTGGTCTAATGATTTCTTTTCCTTTGGGTAGATACTCATTAGCGGGATTGCTAGATTGAATGGTAGTTCTATTTTGAGCCCTTTGAGAAATCTCCACACTGTTTCAGGAAGGCTTCTTGAGCTTGGCTTTGAAGGATGAGTGGAGAGGGAGGCAGAGAGGATAATACAAGAAGAATCTGAGAGGTGGGAGAGCACAGCAGACTTTATCAACAAACATTCATATAGCACTCACTATACAGCAGAAATCATTCTAAGATAGGGGTTAGTAAACTATGGCCTGCAGGGCAAACCTGGCTCACTACCTGATTTTATAAATAAAGTTTTATTGGAACATCCATTTGTTTACATATTGCCTATGGCTGATTTGGAGCTACAAGGACCGAAGTGAGAGATCATGGGAGTCTGTGTGAGCTGCAATGCCATAGAATATTTACTATCTGGCTCTTTTTTTTTTTTTTTTTTTTTTTTTTTTTTTTTTGAGACGGAGTCTCGCTCTGTCACCCAGGCTGGAGTGCAGTGGCCGGATCTCAGCTCACTGCAAGCTCCGCCTCCCGGGTTCACGCCATTCTCCTGCCTCAGCCTCCCGAGTAGCTGGGACTACAGGCGCCCGCCGCCACGCCCGGCTAAGTTTTTGTATTTTTAGTAGAGACGGGGTTTCACCGTGTTAGCCAGGATGGTCTCGATCTCCTGACCTCGTGATCCGCCCGTCTCGGCCTCCCAAAGTGCTGGGATTACAGGCTTGAGCCACCGCGCCCGGCCTATCTGGCTCTTTATGGAAAAAGTTTGCATCCCTGTTATAAGACTTTTAAAAGCATGGACTCATTTAATTTTCTTGGCAACCATATTGGAAAGTTATTGTTATTGTGTCCACTTTATAGATGAGGAAATTCAGGCTCAGAGAGATCAAATAGTGCACCTAAGGCCACGCAGTGAGGAAGGAGGAGATGAGACATGAACTCAGGCAGTGGACTCCAGAGAGTCTGTGTTCTGGCCACTGTGCTGTGCCAAGAGCAAGCCCCTGGGAGGAAGGCTAAGCTGAGAAGGGTCTTCAGAGCACCTCCTTGGCCTTGCCAGGTTTGTGACCAGCGCAGTGATGTCTCAAAGCTGTGTTTTGGTTACCGCAATAATGTGAATATTCAGGGACCAGCCTGCTTAATGGGGACGCTCAGTCTCCAACTGTGTCTCTCAAATGCTAGACAGTTCTTGGAGGCAACACCTACATGCTGTTAGCCAGGCACTGCTCACAAGGGTTTCTCCATAAAGACTTCCTATTTTAGCTTATTCGTCAGTGTTTGTATAGTTGCCGCGTGCTGTGGTCTGTGTCCTAGCTGCCTGCATAGATCACAAATGCTTGGAAGGCCTGGATTGTGTCTCTCTCTGTATGTTGTCCCCAGGGAGAATGGCTTCTCATCAGGTCAGAGGATTCTGGGGCCACATTCCCACTGTGAAGAAGCTGTCAAAATGCCTGTGTCCAGAGGTGCTTCAACAAGAGCAGAGGTGATGTGCAGGAGGGGCTAGTGATTGTGGCAGAGGCTGTGAGTGCCCTGCCCATGCCCCCAGCCCACTCTATTCCTGTCCCACTCAAATGCCCCTACTGTCAGTGCCTTCCCTCCCTTTGCCAGTGTGAGCCAAGATATCTGGAAGTGCCTGGAGCAAACACCCCCAGGTGCAGCCCTTGCCAATGATAGACCCTAATGGGAGTATAAATACCCCATATTCCACCCCTCAGATGGCACAGCTCTGAGGCATGTTCTATCCCGGTGCTGCCCCTATGATTTTCTGTAATGATGGAAATGTTCTCTATGTGTGCTGTCCAACATGATAGCAACCAGCCATCTGTGGTTATTGAGCTTTTGGAATTTGGTTAGTGGGACTGAGGAACTAAGTTTTTCAATTCAAGTAATTTAAATGTAGATAGCTCAATGTAGCTGGTGCCTTCCATGTTGGACAAGGTGGTTCTGCCCCATCTCCTAGAGGTCCCCAGTGGCATTGAGCCTTGGTTGTCTGCAGCAGTGTCCTGACCATTAACAAACCCTGCCCTCTCACTTTCCCATTTTATTTCCCCACTCCCCCACTGGTTCTCCCCTGGGATCACTACTCAGATACACTATTCATGTAAGCCATACGAAATTGCCATTTTTGAGGTTAAAAAATGGTTGAATGTCAGTATTTTCAAATGGTTAAATTTGCATTGAAATCTCCACCATACATCTGTTTCTGGGGAACCCCACCATAATGGGATGTTGAGATTTGTGCTTGTTCGTGTGTGTAAGTTGAAGTCATTCCCTGTCCAGGCGGGGTTCTAATACCAGCTCTGCTTCCAAGTGGCTGTGTGGCCTTGGAACCTCTGTGTGCCTTGGTCCTCAGGGAGGACCTGCCCATACCCCTGGGCGTGGTGCCTGCCCTATCTTTAGAATGGTTGGAAGGAACAAGGGAGCTCGTAGATAGGGCTGTTTGTTAAAGACGTCAGCACAGTGAAGAGGTAAGGTGCCCTCCTGCATGGGGCCATTCTGGGGCACAGTGCCCTGGCCACATTCTCCCTGGGTGGAGGATGCCTGCTTGTGGCTGACGGAATTCAGACAGTGTGTTTCTTTGATGCTATAAGACTGGCTTTCCTGCTGCCCCACTTTGTGTAATCGGGTCTTTTTGGCAGGGAGGACTTAGTAGCTAGCGTGAGCTCCCAAGTAGGAACTCTAGGAACATTCACTCAGGCTGCCATTTAATCTGAGTGAGAGCACGATTCGATGGGAGGCTGCTCAGGGCCTTACATTTGCTTCCCTCATTTACAAAAAGACAGTAAACAGTTTAACAACATTGTGATTGTGAGGCTTTTCATATTTGGCTTTTTTTTTTTTTTTTTTTCCTGGAATGGAACCAGACAGGATGGGGGCACTGCACTTGCAGGCAACATGGGTTTTTCCAGCCCCTCCATCTTCTTGACCTTCCCAGGGATTTGTTAATGCAGCTTAGCTACCAGGCTCCCAGCATGCCTGTGTTGCCGGGAGGCTGATCCCACCAGGGACTCCCGAGGAAACCCAGAGTTCATGCCAAAATATCTAGTAGAAGGAGTTTATATGGGGAACTAATTATAAAGGTGTCCAAGGAGATAAAAAGTCAAGCAAAAAATGGAGAGGCAGCCCAGAGAATAGCAATGGCAGGAAGCTGCTAGCATCCCTAGGGCTAGATGGGGAAGGGAGGAGCTGGTTTTCTAGAACTCAGGATCCAGCAGCACCTGGCGGATGCTGGAACTATAGAAGGTCTGCTGGACCAGGCAGGACCACAGAGGAAAGGACTCTGGGGAGGGCAGGACACCCAGAGGTGATACATGTAATGACGGAAATGTTCTCTATCTGGAGATGCCACCAAATGCAGAGAGAGGGAAAAATGTCCTGGTTTCTGGCCTGCCCCCACCCTGCGGACTTCTGCCTGCATTCCTGCTGAATAGAACAAACTTCCCTAGAAGGAAGAGTGAGGGAGCCTGGGGAGTGTAGTCCACAGTCCAGAGAAGGAGGGGTAAAGACTGGGTCTCAGAGCAAGCAGGCCAATGACCAACAGGGTGGCCCAAGAGCCTTTAAATGAAAGGCTGTCATCCTGGGGCTGTGAATGAGCTTCAGGGGGTCCTTGCCCTTCTAGGAAGTACAGGCATATTTTGTCTCTATGTAAGCACATGCATTTCTCCAGAAAGAAAGTTGGTATCTTCAGATTCTCAAGTTGGTTTGTGCTACCAAAAGATTCAGCATAATCAATCAACGATAATCCAACCACCTTATCTTCAACATGGGAAGTCGGAGGGCTCAGAGAAACACCCATAGCAAGAGTGTCTATACTCTTGGTGCAGGGTCCTACTGGCTGTTGTCCTTCAACTGTCCTGGAAGAGCCAGCCTGTTAGGAGAGTCCCCCATCTGTTCCCTGCCTCTCCAGAATCGACTGTCCCATCTTCCCAGTCAGCTTTTCCCTGATCTCAAGCACACAGACCTGCTCGCACAGTACACTTCTGCAGTCCGGGGAAACCATACCATGGATGTGGATCCTGGTCTAGATGCGCCACATAGTGCTCGATGCAGGCAGAGCTGGCACTGGAAAGAGAACCCAGTCTCCTCCATGCAGCCTCCCTCCTTCAGCAAACATTTGCCTTGCACCTGCCATATGCCAGACGTTTTGCTAACTGCCAGGGATACGGCACTGATCAAGATAGATGATGTCCCTGCTGTCACGGAGGTAGAAGTGGAAACAGAAAACAAACAAGAGAACAAATGCAGCAACAAGATCATTTCTGATTATGATAAGTGTGGAGATGATAATAGAGCAGGGTGCTGGCAGACAGTGATGCGGGAGTCTGGGGCTACTTTTGGTGGGGAAGGTTTCTCTCCGGAGGTCTTGTGTAAACTGGCATGAGAAGGATGAGAAGGAGCCAGCTTTCCAAGGTCTCCAGAGAAAGTATGCCAGATGGGGACAACAGCCAGTGCAAAGTCCCTGGGGCGGGAATGAGCAGAAGAAGAAGAATCCGTGCCTGTGTGGCCAAAGACGAATCCTGCCTCACAGTCTTTGACTCTTTTTACTTCCCTGCAGACTCTTCTTGCTTCCCTGGGTGAATGGGTGGCAAAGAATGCTTTCCTTAGCCATGCTCCCTTGTCAGCACAGTGCCTGGCAGGTGGCTGGAAGCCACAGCTGAATTTTTGCAGTGTCTTTGAGATGCCAGGAGGATGGCAGATCATTTCTGTACAATTCATCAGCCACACAAAAGCCCTGAGATCAAAGAGCATGGACTTAATTTATTTTGTTTGTTTTGCAGAGGAAATAGTGCTTCCTTGGACTGAAAGCTCTGAGGACTAAGAACTGAATGGAAAGGGGGCGTTTGGATTAAATGAATGGGCTGGCCAGCTCTGACCCAGTTTTCACCCAGTGCAGCAGCGATGGGGGAGGGAATTGCCTTCTGGCTCTCTGCTCTCGCCCAGGGGCTGGTCATTTCACGGGGCTGGGCCTTCTGTGTGAGTCAGGCTTGATGGAAGTGTCCTTGAAGTTGATTCATGGGGAGGAGAGGAGGGGAACCGGGAGTTGTGGCCTCAAGCCCTGCCTGAGTTCATCCTTGGATCCCTCAGGCTTGCTTGACACTAGCTCATCACTTTAGCAATGAGGACAGGTGCAGATTCAGGTGAAACTCACCTACATTTCATAGGAACCTATCAAATGTGAACAAACTAGGAGAAGGAAATCACTGAGCCTCACATGGCAAAGGAGCACTCAAAGTAGGGAATTCTGAGGAAGCCTAGAACGGGCTGGGCAGGGAGGGCAGGGGACAGTCCCACTCATCATCGTGACCAGGCTGGACCTGTGATTGCAGTGAGTGAGACTTGGCCAGGAGAGGCTTGGGTCTAGGAGTCCTGGGTTCGAGTTCCATTAACTATTTGACCCTGAGCTGGTGACTTTGTCTTTTTTAGAAGCCTCAGCCTTTTCACCTTTCGAGTAGGGGTGAGGATACCTGCCTGTGCTACCTCTCGGGCTTGGTGTGAGAGCCCAGTTCTGAAGGTTGGAAAGTATTGCCAAGCACATGGTAGGTACTCAGTAAATATCTGTTTGCTTAAATGAAAGAATGCGTGAATAACTGAAAGAGATCAAAGCTGATATATTATTCTAGAACTTTATGACTATAGGGAATGAAGATTAATATGGCAAGGATAAGGAGGAAGTTAAAGCCAACTGCTACAAGGTACCTGTGGTGGGGGGTCCAGTGTCTTAGTGGCTTGGCCAACTCTTTCAGGTGCCCTCATCTCAGAAAGATCAATGGTGCAGACAGACTGCAGTTTATCCAGTTCACATTGGATGTATGCCTTGGATCCGTATCCCTAGGATACTTGGGCCCATTTTTTGATTTCTTGCTCTTCTAGATTGTTTTAGACAGCAATCCATATGAAGATCTGAAAAGAGAATATAGCCCAAGAGTGATGAAAGGCTGCAACCATGACATTTTGAGTATGCTCCACTAATTAAAAATTAAGTTGTTAATTCCCAAGTAAAGAAGGAAAATGTGAGGGCATCTGAAGAAGAGAACATGTTCATGTATGGTGATTGCTGACCAACTCTCGGTGTAACAGACAGAACTTTATGAATGAGGAATGAGGAGTCATCTAACTTAGGGTAGAGTGAAAGGGGTTCAGGAAGGCTGAAACACAAAACTGGTAAAAACTGCTAAAGATAGCCACAGACATTTGTAAAATTATAGGCAGAGAATTAGAAGATGAACGAGATAGGAGAGTATCACTGCTTAGGAAGTGTGACACTGTTAGCAAACAGAAACAAACTAGAAAGTGAGCATTTCTGTATTTTTTTCTCTCATCTCTATCTAGGATTACTGTCTTTAGAACAAAAAAGAGAAAATCTCTTGCATGGAACTAGAGAGGCACTTCGAAATGCATTTCTAGGACCAGACGGGCTCTATGGCTGGGTCCTGAAGTACACTGTAGATGTGGTTGCAGAACTGGGGAGTCTTTTGATGGACTTTTTTTTCATTATGGGTTCAATTTTTCTGCCTCTTTGAATGCCTGGTAGTTTTTGATTGGATACCAGACATTGTGAATCTTACCTTGGTTGCTGGATATCTTAGTACTCCTATAAAACATTCTTGAGCTTATTTTCTGGGACATGATCAAGTTGTATGGAAACAGTTTGATCTTTTTTGGGTCTTGCCTTTGAGTTTTATTAGGTGGGACCAGAGCTCCCTTAATCTAGGGCTAATTTTTTCCCACTGCAGAGACGGTGCTATTCTGAGTACTCTACCAGGTGCTCTGTGAACTTGAGGTTTCCACTCCGGCTGGTGGGAACGTGAACTGTTCCCAGCCCTGTATAAACTTTGAGAAATGTTCTATCTGCTCCTTTAGGGTGTTTCTCTCCCCCACCTTGGATAGCTTTCACACATGCCTGTGTCGACCAATACTTAGCTAAAGACTCAAGGGGGTCCCTCTGCTGATCTCAAGTATTCACTGGGCAGCTCTTTCCTTTCTGCTGCCCTGGCCTGTGAATTCCAGCCTCCTTGGCCTCCCTGGAATCCAGCCTTCATCTCCTCAACTCAGGGAGACATCTGGGCCCTGCTGGGGTCCCCCTTCTTTCTGCTGTGGCTTGGACACTCTCTCCAGACAGGAAGTTGAGGCAACTATAGGGCTCACTTCCTTTCTCCTCTCTCAGGAATTGCTATTCTTCCCTGACTGAGCTCCAGTATCTGAAAATCATTGTCTCAAATGTCTTGTCCGAATTTTTAGTTGTTTCAGGTGGGAGGAGAGATCTAGTCCATGCTACTTCCTTTGTAGAATCTTTGAATGGTGAGATAAGATTTTTTTTTTTTTTTTTTTACCTCTAGCATTCTGGAACTTTTTGTACTTGTTAGAATTTCTCAGTGGGTGTTAGAAGATGGATTCTGGAGCCTGTAGTCTAATGATGTCATGGCTTATCTCTGGAAATAATCTTGATTGGATTGTTAAACTGAGTGCTTAGGAGCCCTTAGAGAGGCAAATGCTAGTCACAGAGGCCAAGCTACACTCTCTGCAAACAGGTCAGGCTGGAATCCCCAGTTATCAAGGGACTGAAGTTAACCTGAAAGGTTTCCTTTACCATGACTTAAACTAAGGTGCATGATAATGAGTGTTAACTGGGTACCAGGCTTGCCTTTATGCCAGGTTCTGTCCTTATAGCAACCCTGTCAGCTAGTTACCCCCATCCCTGTTTTCCAGATGAGATAAAGGAACCTTCCCAAATTTAGGGTCCAAATTCACATCTGCCCACCCTTAAATGAGATGCTGCATTGTGCAGCATCTTTCTTAGCATCTTGATTAGGGAGAATCCAAGAACTGGAACTTGAATATGAATCAGTAAAACAGAAACAAAGAATCAGACACAAGATAAAGGATCCCTCTTTGTCCCTGAATTGAGATAAGAAAACATCATCAGAAGCAGATGGAGGCTAAGTACTTATTCCCAGAAAAGGCCTCATTTTTAGAAGGGTATTTAGAGATTATTTAGTCCCCAACTTATAGCTGTGGTTGACAGAAGCCAAGTGGCCAACAGCTCTTGATGTGGTGTCATACTCATGGGCAGACAGAAACTTCCCTGACAGGATTTTCCCTTAAACCTCTGTTGCATGAAGGGACTTTTTTTACGCATTTATAAAGTATATAATTACTATCCCAGTAGCTAGATACAACCTTGTCAATTATAAATAAATCATCACCTCGCCTCCTCATCACCACCCAAATGTCTTTCACGCTCCAATTTAATTAACCCACTTACTTTACTCTCTAATAAACTTTTGCAAAAGTTACCCCCACTTTCCAGCTCCGTCTAGCAAAGAATGCTGGCTGGATGTCAGCCATGTTTTGGGCCCCCACCTGAATCTCCGCCTCAAATGTAACTCAAATGTGATCATCTACCCTACCTAGCGTCTCACATGAAGACATGAGGTCTGGGACATGACCAGGAGGCACAGCCCATTTTACTGCCCGGATTGCCCTGGGGGTTGTGGCAGGTGAAAAGATCAGAGAATGAGAAATTCCTTCCTCCTTCCAGAGGCAAGGTGGGACAGGGGCTTGTTGAATTTTGTTAAAAAGCACTTTTCTCTCTTGGAACACCATCGCATGTCTAAAGCAGCCAAGATCATTAAGTAAATATAGGCTCTGTGCTTTTATTTTCACTGCTATTAGCAAAGTTTGTAGGAGGAAAGATACATTGAGTGGGGAGTTTAATCAAAGCCAGGAGTGTTCCACAGGAAAATACTTGTTAGGCCTAGTTTCCTGTGGTGAAAGTCTTATAAATTTCAAATATGTTTTGTGACTCTCCACAAACTTTTGTTTCCTGCAGGTTTGTAATTGAGATATACGCACTGGGGAGAAAAAACATCCAGACACCCAGGTCCTTAGAAATACAGGTGCCCTGATATGACTGTAGCTTGCAGCCTTGCCCATAAAACAGGTGGGGCAGGTGCTTGAACATGTGGTTCACATGTTGCATAGAATGCTGACTCCTGGGCAGGGGCACACTTGGCCTGTATTTGAATACACCTAGACTTCAAACCCAGTTTGTGAATCACCTCCTTTGGAAGCTGTCCTTGCACCCTAGGCTGGAAGTGAGCTCTCATCCTCTGAACTTCAATTGCCCTATATCCATACCTCTGTAGTTAGGGCTCTGGTCACTTTCCAGCTGGGATTTGAGTTGGTACCTGCCTTCTCACCTACTCACCTGGACTGGACTCTCCTTTGAAGACAGGGTCAAGGTTGAAGTCATCTTTGTGACCCCTGCAGGGCATTCCACATAGCAGATGTGACCTCTCGCTGGTGGTCAGATCAACTTCAAGGGCACAGGGTTCCTCTTTTCATCTGTCTGATGACCTCTGTTTAGTGTATTGCTCAAGATGACAATAAGAGGAAGATTCTCCCCCTGTTTAATTCTGGGATGCCACTGGTCAGGCTCCCCTTGTATCTTAGGGGTCCAGGGCTGAGAGCTGTGGCTTCAGCTGAGGCTCTAGGCTAAGCCAGTAGGACTTGTGTCTTGTATTAGTCTGTTCTCATGCTGCTAGTAAAGACATACCTGAGACTGGGTAGTTTACAAAGGAAAGAGTTTTAATGGACTCACAGTTCCACATGGCTGGGGAAGCCTCACAATCATGGCAGAAGGTAAATGAGGAGCAAAGTCACATCTTACACGGCAGCAGGTAAGAAGGCATGTGCAGGGGAACTGTCAGATCTCATGAGACATTTTCACTATCATGAGAACAGCATGGGAAAAACATGCCCCCATCATTCAGTTACCTCCCACTGGGTCCCTCCTACAACACATGGGAATTAGTACAATTCAAGGTGATATTTGAGTGGGGACACAGAGCCAAACCATATCAGGTCTACTACTTTGGTAACCTCTTGGAATGAGTCTCATAGGGCCCTTCTATCCCCTGTACTCATGACAGTATGACTCTTTGGGTGGGTCCGAGGCAGGATATGACTGGTGGTCAAACCCAAAGTCTTATTAGAGAAAGTATATCCTCTTACTAGTGAGATACCTTAAAGTTTTGAAAAGGAGGCTTTTTATGATAATAAAATTTTGCATTTATGGTAGAAAACTTGGCAAACACAGAAAAATTATAAAGAGAAAGCAATGTCTGTAATTCTACAATGCAGAAATCATGTTTGGGTGTATTTTATTATTATATAATGAAATGTTATTCTGAAAACATAGATTGGTTAATATACATAAATGTTAATGTGTATATTGGTTAATATACATAATATACATAAAGCTTTAATATATACTTATTTAAAAAAATAAGTCTGGGCACAGTGGCTCATGCCTGTAATCCCAGCACTTGGGGAGACTAAGGCAGGCAGATCACCTCAGGGCAGGAGTTTGAGACCAGCCTGGCCAACATGGCAAAACCCCATCTTTACTAAAAATGCAAAAATTAGCCAGGCGTGGTAGCGGGCACCTGTAATCCCAGCTACTTGGGAGACTGAATTAGGAGAATCACTTGAACCTGGGAGACAAAGGTTGCAGTAAGCCAAGATCACACCACTGCACTCTGTCTCAAATAAATAAATAAATAAGTAGGCCGGGCGCGGTGGCTCACGCCTGTAATCCCAGCAATTTGGGAGGCCAAGATGGGCAGATCACGAGGTCAGGAGATCGAGACCATCCTGGCTAACATGGTGAAACCCCGTCTCTACTAAAAATACAAAAAATTAGCCGGGTGTGGTGGCGGGTGCCTGTAGTCCCAGCTACTCGGGAGGCTGAGGCAGGAGAATGGCATGAACCCGGGAGGCGGAGCTTGCAGTGAGCTGAGATCGCACCACTGCACTCCAGCCTGGGCGACAGAGCGAGACTCTGCCTCAAAAAAAAAAGTAAAATAAAATAAAATAAAAAAATAATAAAGCCAGGCATGGTGGAGGACCACTTGAGCCCAGGAGTTGGCTACAGTGAGCTATGATTGCACCACTGTACTCCAGCCTGGGTGACACAGTGAGACACATTCTCTATTTTAAATTAAAAATAAATAAATAATTGAAAAAATGAAATAAAAATAACACACATGGTAAACATTGAAATAACTTATAAAAATATAAAATGAAAAGTAAAATTTTTCTGCCCACCCCACCCCACCCACCCTAATCCCTGAAACCTCTCTCCAAATACATCTACTATTTCTAAATTCTTTTGCATGCTTGTGGGTCCTGTGGAGGGATGCATATACCAGCATTTACATCCATGAATACTTAGGCTTATTTATTGTTTCTTAAACCTAGAAACATGTAGTGAGCATTTCCTCTTGTGGTTGCTGACATTTCAAAACTATTTTTAATAGCATCACACCAGTTTATCATGAGGATATCCAGTCTTTATTTTCTGTTGTTGGGCATTGAGTTTCTTGCCAGTTTATTTCTTATTAAAGGTAACACTTCAAAATAAAGGCAGCTTTTTAAAAATATAATTTGATATCTCAGATTTTTTTTTTTCAGGATATGTTTCCAGAAATGGAATTATTGTAGCAAAGAACAGACTTTTTTTTTTTTGAGTCTTGCTTTGTCACCCAGGCTGGAGGACGGGGACGCAATCTCGGCTCACTGCAACCTCCATCTCCTGGGTTCAAGCGATTCTCCTGCCTCAGCCTCCTGAGTAGCAGGGATTACAGGCATGCACCACTAAGCTCGGCTAATTTTTGTATTTTTAGTAGAGATGGTGTTTCACCCTGTTGGTCTGGCTGGTCTCGATCTCTTGACCTCGTGATCTGCCTGCCTTGGCCTCCCAAAGTGCTGGGATTACAGGCGTGAGCACTGCACCCAGCCTGTTAGTAGTATTTTGTTGCATCAAATTAAAATACATTTTCAATAGAAATAGGACCATTTCTCTTGCCCATAAATTCTTTTTGGTGATTTGAAGATTTAAAAAGTAATACAAGAAAACATACTCTTGATAAAAATTTTAAACAACACAGAAGTACACAGAGGGAGAAGAAAAAGGGGCCCTTCCTGAATCTCCCTTCTCACATCTGAAAGAACCCTGGAATTGGACAGACCTGAATTCAAATTTAGATGTCGCTGCTGATCAGTTTTGTGATGTTGCAAGTTTTGGTTTTCTCATATGTAAAGTGACTATGTCAACAACGGGCTCGTAACATTGTGGTGAGGATAAAGTGAATGTGTGCCGAGGCCTGGCCGGCGGCAGGCACTGTGACAATGATCATCCTTGTTGGTAGGTTGATTGCCTCTTCTCTGTGTCATGTGTACCAAGCAGACTCCAACTGATATCACCCTAGAAAACAATTTCCTCATTCTGATAAATGCTGGCCCTTTTCTGCGAGATTGCTTTTAAATTCGGAGCCGATGGAATCATGATGCTGTGACCTCTCCACGCAGAAGACAGTGTTTCTAGCAGCTTGAGGGGCTGCAGCTGCCCCGCTGAGCTTCAGCAGGTGTCTTGGTGCAAGGTTGTCCTACTCTTTGAGTAGCAAGGTCTTTACACCCCTATGTGAAGATGGGCACACTCTGGATATCTATTTCTGAGAACTCTGACACTGGGGAGAAAACAATCAGTTGAGAGAAATCCCAGCTTGGATGGACATTTACTGAACATCCCCTTGGAACATCAGCCTGCTCAAAATTATAGGCATGGCACCATAAACCCTGCTATTTATATTGCACCAAATTCTGCAAATATCTTTAGTAACACTAAGCCCTTGGTTGTTTTAACTGCGTCTCTAATTATAACCTTTTTAATATTTACAGTGGTGTCATGCCATCCTGATTAAAATGCCATGGTGAGCGATGCTGTTGGCACCTAGCGGCAGCATTGCTGATGAGAAGGCATCACTAAAGCTGACCTTCCATCACTTCTTAAGTGAGCCATCACTTAGGATGGACACAGAGGTACCAATGAGCCACTGTTCTTGATCCCAGGATCCAAAATCTCTCAGGTGAGGCATCTCCTTGTGTGGTCTCCAGGAGCCAGCATGCTGTGTAATTCCTAGGGAGCCAGAGGAAGCCGTGCTCTTGTGATGGCATATTTATTTCATTGACCTCATGTCATTTGGTCTACCTGATCAGCAGCTGCTATGAGTGTGCCTGAAAGAGTGGCAGGCTCTGCAAGAGCTCCATCAGCAAGTAGAAATGGTAAATTATCTCACGTGTTTATCAAAGGTTTATTGAGTGCCTTTTGTGGCAGAAACATGGGCTATGATAATAATGACCATTGATTGAATTTCTAGAGGGAGATGGGCACTGGTGGAGACCAGTTTGAGCTCACGATGTTTATTAGGAATCCACACCTGAGAAGGAAGAGGCAGAGGCCAGAGTGACAAGAAGGACAAGTCGAGAGGTGATGCAGCTTCCACAAAACCTCAGCCAATCCAACAGACAGCTCTGGAGTGGATTTATCCAACAGAGGTGATCCCTTTGGTCCCAAATTGCTGTGCTTCTGTACTCCACCTCACTCTGTTGCCAGATGCAGGCTCTCCCAGGAAGGGTGACCTTGGCTGAGGCTGTAGCTGAGGCTGACCCTGAAGCAACTGATAGCTGGGGGCTGTTTGCTAAGCCATCTCCCTGAAGCTGGGCTTCAAGTCCTTCTTTGAAGTGAGGTTGGGGGCAGCATATCTCCATGGCATGCATAGCTTGGTGAGGAGCTTGAGTTTGACCTGACCCTGAAGGGCAAGTGGGGCTTTAATAGGCAAAGAGGAACAGGAAGAACTTGCCAGCTAAGCAAAATAGTGTGAACGAAGGTATGGAGATAGCAACAGAGGACGTTGTGAGGAAGTGCCAATATGGAAAACACTGCAGTGTGGATGCCTGGGCAGAGAAGCTGTCACCTTGAGAAATGGCCAGGGGCCACCTCTAGGGTGACCTTCTTAGTGTTACTTTCTAGCTATTCTCTGAAGCCTGTTTTTCCTGCCCACTCTAAGGAGGTCAGGCCAACTTGGGAATATGTCTTCCCAAGTGACCCCCATTGGCCTTTGTTGGTTGTCCTCCAAGTTACTGCCTTGGGCAACTGGCAGATTATCTGCTGCTTCTTGCACAGAGTATGGATTTTCAAGGCTCAGCTCATCCTTCACTAAGATTGAGGTGACTTCTAGGGCAGCTGACCAGGGCTTTGAGAATCTCCCTGGGCCCTCTCATTCATTTCTCTTCATAGGCTCTTTTGAGGTGGGTATCAAGGATCTGGGTACAGCTTCCCTAACTCCCAAGCTTGGAGAGACCACTCTAGCTCTTGGATTGGCATCTGGGCCAGAAGCTACCAGCCAGGCAACCCATATTTGCTGGGCATCTAATAGCCCCTCAGATGGTGAAAGGCTGGTCTTTGGCCTGGAAGGCTTATCTGTTTCCTCAGACAGCTCCAGAGCTGAAGGGACTTCATAGGCAGTGACTCTGTTCAGCTTCAGTGGTGGTCCAAGGGCCTCCTTAGCTAGGCCCTGGGGGAATCAGGGGCTGTAAGTGCGGGATACAGAACAGAAGTTTCGTCTCATGGAGGCAAGATTGAGAAAGTGTAGATATCTTTGGAGAGAGGTTTCAGGGAGAGAGGTTTCAAGGATTAGGGTCCAGTCAGCTCCCTCCCTATGCCAGCCTCACCTGCTAAGTGCCTTCAAAGTGTTCCCACTCATCTTGTCTATGTCTCCAGTCCTTGTGTTTATCTCTCTCTCCAGCCCACACTGTCTTTTGGCCAAAAAGGGCCATACCTTGAGTTCCTGTTGTGTGAAGTTGGATTTCCTCTTATGTGTCCTCAGAGGCCCTGGCTTGGGTGTTGTCGTGGTATTTTGGGATTTGACGAAAGAGGAGAGAGAGAGTGGCCGCATCTTCTGTTTGTGCTAGCCTCTCTCAGCTTGACCGATGACTGTGATGACATCTGTGAACAGTAAGCAGGTCCCTGGTGTGATTGAGTTTCCTGAGCTATTCCATATCAGCATTCGAGAAGCCAGTACTCTGGCTGCTAATTGTGCTAGCTTGTACCTGGGGCTGGGTTTGGGTTTCAGGTCCCTCCCTTCCTCCCTTTCTCCTAATGCTTGGTCTTATTAGGAAATATTGCATGGCTAGAATAACAATTACTCTACAGGTAGAGCAATAGAAGTGTTCAAAGGTAGAGTTCATTAGAAACTTTCATTAAAGGACCTTGTTACAATTGGTCCATTCATTGATATTTTTCTGATCAACAAATCAACCATAGTTCCTTTTGAATAATTGCAAGATCTTTTTTTATTTCTTCGTGTGTGTGTGTGTGTGTGTGTCTGTGTGTGTATGAGAGAGAGAGACAGAGAGAGAGAGAATATGGACAATGCAGAGGTGGATGGAGGATTATTTTCTGTTAAAATCCCCAGTGTGGCTCAGCTCACCTGTGGGGCCTGCCTCAGCTCTGCACACCAGCTTTGGGCTGCCAGATAGTCTCGGAGGCTGCCGTATAGAAAGCAGGGATCCTAGCGCCATTTTTTTCCGGTGGCTTCCCTGAGTTTTTCTGAACATGAACAAAGCTTGCTTTCCATCTCTAAATGCTGCTGGGTGGTCCTTGCTGTTGGGATTCCGGAATTCTGGCCCTGTCTGGCTTGAGCCCTGGGCATCTATCTCATAGGTGCTCATGCAACCTCAGTTGGGTTGCTATGGAAACTAAATCTCATGGCCTGCTGGGGGCCTGTTTAGTTCTTTATGTCCTGCCTCTGTCTGGGGAGATAATGTGGATGATGACACTGTTGTTCACTGTTCAAGTGGGGAATTCCCTCTATCACCCAACAAGGCTTTTCAAGGACTCTATCACAGAAGGGACTCTGTGACTCTTGGGTGTGTTTTTCCCCTTGCTTGGGGGGAAGGGAACCTCCACCTTCAGAGAGGCTGCCCAGCTGCTCCCCAGGACTCAGCAGAGCTCACTGGGGCTAGTGGTCTTCAAGTCTTTTTGGATGCCGGGGAAGTTCCCAGGACAACCTCCAGAGTGGTTAGGAGCCCTGGAATTGATAACTACCCTGAGGACAGCCCCCGTCTCAACACGGGAGACAAGAGAGGCATATGGCATGGCATTATAGCATTTTACAGCTCACGGACCAGCTGATAGGATAGTGAATATAATTGCCATGTGACAAATTAAAGTGGCTCCAAGTGAGCTAACAGGTGTCGTTTCATTATTAATTTCAATCAAAGTCATTAGTTGCTATTTAAGGATCTGGGTGCTTGGCCATCTACACCATACTTCATCTGGCTGCTACAGCTTTTGAAGAAGAGAGAGAAAAGTTCTCTTTCTCTCCTCCTGCTTTCTTCATCCTTGGAGAATTTACTGTGGCAAAACACTGGGTAAGTCTCTGGACTAAGTCTTTTCCCAGCGCAGGAGTCTGAACAAGTCACTGCAGTAATTTGGTATGCTGGCAAGCCCCAGCCCTATTAAGTAAGGTCCTGCTATGTGCTTGTCACCTTTCTAAATTAGAGCCTCATAGTCTCAAAACGGTCCTTTGCAGAAGGTTTTCTTTTTTTAATGACTTAGCTTACAGGTCAGTATCCCGTGTGTACTTAGAAAGGATTTGTAATCTCTATTTCATAGGCAGGAAGTCTCTCTCCCTTTTATAATTTTAATTTATTTTTATTGATAAATACTAAATGTACACATGTACATGTGATGTTTAATGTAGTCATATAATTTGTAAAGGTCAAATCAGTGTTATTGGGATATCTATCACATTAAATATTTATCTTTATGCTAGAAACATTTGAATTATACTCTTCTAGCTACTTTGAAATGTATGATAGATTATTTTCTAAACTATAGTCATCCTACTGATCTATCAAACACTAGGTCTTATTTCTGCAGAAGATATTTTTATTTTCGTTTCTCACATAAGAAAATTGAGGCTCAGAAAGGTTAAAGGAAACAGCAGAGTTGACCTAGTTAGGAAGTAGCACAGCTAGAAATGGATCCCTGGCCTCTGATTCCCAAGCCCACTCCCTCCATTTCCATAAGATCCAATGCAGTGCCAGGCAGGGTGGATTCCCCGTGTGCTGGGGTCTCTAAACTTCATGAGGGGCTGCCATTCTCTCCAGCTGGCAGTATCTCACCCTGCCCTCCGTGTTCTCTGTGAAGCCTAGCCCAGCCATACTCCCGGCCTAAGAAGAATTTTCCAGGTCATGACCACAACCCATGAATAGCTCTGCAGATGCCCATGGTGGGAGCATAGTGATGGATCTGAAGGAGGTTGGTGGCTATGGTAGACCATGAACGCAGGGCTTCGAGATAAACAGAAACCAATCCCTGGCCTACGGGAGTGTCCTGGAAGCCTGCTGGGACCACTGAGAAAAACTTTCCTTTGGGAAAACATATGTAGGCCCCTGGGAGGGAAAGCCTTTCCTCCTCTTTTGGGAGCCAGTCTGGCATCTTGTGGGAGGATGGTGGCCCCCATGGGCTTTTTCTTTCACTTGATTTCCCTGTCTATGTGTGTGCACCCAGCCACCCCAGATCCCGGGTGTCACCATGGTATCCTGTCTCTGAGCAAACACATGAGCGAAAAAACAAATAAGCATTAGGAAAGAGGGCTCTCCTCTACACCTTGGCCACCTATGCGGAGTGAGGGACCCTGAGCCAGGTAGGAGGAGGGAAGGTGACGGATATTAAACAGCAGGTGTCAGACAGTCAGAGAAATGCGTTCGGATTCACACTAGACGGTCAGGAGCCCCAGGTACCAAAGTCAAACATGCTGACTCCTGTGGCCACCTGGTCATTCCTCTTGGGTGTGAAGGAGAAGGAGGGGAGCGTGGAAAAACCAGCAACTTAGCAAACGTGTGCTGAGTCCTGTGCATATAGGCGATGGGAGTTGGACTCAGAGAAAAGCTGCCAGTAACACCCCTTAGCAAGCCCTTGCTGTGTGCCAGGCTCTAGATGACAACCTTTACCTGCTCTCTCGATAGGTCCTCAGAAGCAGTCCCTGGAGGTCAGTATCGTTATTGTGCCCATTGTACAGCTGGGGAAGCTGAGGCACTAAGCAATGAAACCTCTTGCCCATGATCTTACAACTAGTAAAGTAGCAGACCCAAGAGGCCAAGCCAGGCTCATCTGACTTCCATAGCCAGGTCCATGCTAAGATTAGAGGTAGGGAGAACAGCTTAGGAGCTGGGGCAGGAGGGTGCTTATGTGTGGAGTACAGAAAGCCCATCCTGGATGGGGAGGTGGTGGGGGTCTAGATGGCAAGGGGAACCCTGGGTGCCCGGCTTCCTCCTGCAGGCCCTGGGAACATTCGCTCTGCTCACCTCCTGGCTCTGGATCCAGAGGAGTCCATTCCTCCAGGTGGCTGCTCTCGCCTGAGAGTGGGGTAGGGGTGAGAGTAAAGGCTGAACATGGGTGCAGTGAGTGGTAAGGTAGGAAAAGCTGTGGGTGGCTAGAGCGAGGTCTTGGCCCCAGAGGCAAGGACATGCCTAAGGCAAATGGACATTTTGAGTCTCCTGGGTGAGTCTCCTGGGTGAAACCCACCCCCACTCTAAGAACTATGAGTGACCCCAGCACATCTCCTTGCTGGCTCAGTTGGGACAGGGCTGTCCCTAGCTGATCCAGGACAGTTCTGAAGCTGCCCTGAGTTTGTGGTGGCTCAGGTGGAGGACAATGGCCTGGAGGGAGTGAAATCCTACTCTCCAATCCTGCCAACTAGGGACCCTCTCTTTGTTTGCAAGACCAAAAAAAGAAAAGAAAAAAAAACCCTCAGGCTATTGTCCAGTGCTTCTATTTATAGCTGCCAAATAATTAAGCAGATCAGCCCATCCAGGATCAGAAGGGGCCACCTAGCTTGTGGACCATATGGTGAGTCTGCAGGATCGCAGAGTGGTTAATAGGAGGGAAGAGAGGGGAGAGAGTTTGTAGAGCCTCTTGTTGATGTTCATGCTTCATTTCCTCTCAGTGTGTTTTTGGTCAACAGAAAGATTAAAAATAGCATTAAAAAATTCTGTTCTCTGGGGGTGCGGGGGGGACTTTGGATCATATTAACTTGCTTCCCTGATGACGCAGAGTACCAAATTCTAAAGTCCTTAGGAAGAAACCCAACTGAAGACTTCCAGCTGAAGTATCTCCCTTCTCCCTTCTTTGGTCAGTCTCTGAGGAGTATCATGACCTTAACTTCTCGCTTTCCTTTGTCAAGACCCAAGGACTCCTTGGCCAATACTTTGGGGAACTTTTTAATTTTCTCCCTTGCATCCCTAGTATATCCAGTATATCATCAGCAGACATTTTGGTCATGGTGCTCCTCTACTCTACTGAAATTCCTCTATGACTCCCTATTACTTACAGGGCAAAGTTCAGACCCGGCCTCAGCTCACCCTTCCTGCTCCCCTGAGCCATCTTCAGTCATTCAGGGCCCTTCACCTTTCCAAACATGAGAGCTGCCCCTTTGAATTTTGATTCTTGGCCAGGCACGGTGGCTCACGCCTGTAATCCCAGCACTTTGGGGCCGAGGAGGGTGGATCACGAGGTCAGGAGATCGAGACCATCTTGGCCAACATGGTGAAACCCCATCTCTACTAAAAATAATACAAAAAATTAGCTGGGCATGGTGGCGGGCGCCTGTAGCCCCAGCTACTCGAGAGGCTGAGGCAGGAGAATGGCGTGAACCCGGGAGGCAGAGCTTGCAGTGAGCCAAGATCACGCCACTGCACTCCAGCCTGGGCGACAGAACGAGACTCTGTCTCAAAAAAGAATTTTGATGCTTTCTCCCTACTCTTTCCTGTTCAAATCCTGCTCACCCTGCAAAAGCCAGTCACATTTAACCTCTCAGGCTTCCTCCAATTCAGAATGAGCTCACAGTAGAGGGTTCCCCCCAGCCCCCCAGCTTTCTGGACCGTTAGAGCAATTCTGTTTGAACACTTTCACTGAACAATTAATCATGTTCTCCCTGGCAACATCTTTCCCACTATTATCTCAAAGAGTTATTTAAATATTTTATCAGCATTTAAGTATTCACATTTGTCTTGCTCCTTCCCCTGGACCGAGTCTTCCTGGAGGGCAGAGAGGGGGTCTTGGGCTTCTCTAGCAAGCAGCGTTTCGTGGTGGTCACCTGTGCAGGCTTCTGAAACTGTTGCCCGTGTTTCACCCTTGCTCTGCCTCTTACTTAACCCTGTGGCCTTAGGAAAGTTTTAACTTCTCTTCTCCTGAGTTTTCTCACCTATAGGGTGTGGATAAAAGTCACACCCACCTTGTAGAGTTGATGTCAGTATTAAAAACGTACAAAGGGCTTAGACCAGGGCTCTGAGGTATCTGCTGAGCTCCCTCGTATGCCTCTTTCCCCTCCGCCCAGCATCTGGCCCACTGCCTTGAACATAGGAGACGGCCAGAATTTGCTTGTTTTTTTCCTCTGGTGTGGCGTCATTTGTAAAGCTCTGACCCAGAGAGGATAGGAGGGTTTCTTAAGGTCACATAGCAAGAAGTGGCGGATAAGCTATGGTGTCAGGATTGAGAGGCCAGCACTCCCAGTCCCCGACCCTGGCTCCAATGCCTTTCATAGGCAGCCCCATTGCAGAGCCTTTACTGTGCATGGGGCACTGGAGAAAGCTGCTGTTTATGGTCGAACAACTTTTGCATGAATCAGATGGACTTGAAGATTGCCACCACTCTGCAGGACTCCAAGAGGACCAATCCCATTACATTCTGGGGGCATGGTATCCCTTGAGGTGTACGAAGAGGTGTATGAAGAGGCCCCAGATGGGAAACTTGAGGTGTACGAAGAGGCCCCAGGTGGGAAACTTCCCTGACAACCCTCCCATTCCACGAATGCAGCTAAAAGACACAGGAGGTATCAGGGCCACGGAGTGTGAATAAAATCCCACTGGAGCAGGTGGAAGGGCTCTGAAGACAGGTACCGCTGCCCTTTACTGCCTCTCCTGCTGTCCTCTGGCCACTTTCAGAGAGCCCATGGGCTGACTTAGCCTTCAGGGTTTAGGGAGATACTTTGGGGTGGTGAGCTTTTCCCAAATACGCATCTCTCCCTGCTTTGTGCCACGGGAGAAATCAGAGCTGGTTGGGCTGTGTGTTGTGATGATGTGTGCAGATGTTCCTGAATCAACATTCCCCTTCCTGCTGCCCCCTCCCCGCCCCCACACTCCCCAGCCACAAAGGGAATGGGGTGAATGGGTTTCAGAAGAGGACAAATAATTTTTAATGCAGAAATGGCAACATCCAAGCTCCGCCTCTAAAGTGCTTTCTACGTTGCTCTTCAAATGGAACCAAAGGAGACAATCTTTGGATAGATCTGTGATAAAGCAATACTGTAAAATTTAACACAGGTGTTGTTGTCTGTGAAATTCTTTCAACCTTGTTGTATATTTGAAATTTTCTTTTCTTTTCTTTTTTCTTTTTCTTTCTTTTTTTTTCATTTTTATTTTTTGAGACAGAGTCTTGCTCTGTTACCCAGGCTGGAGTGCAGTGGCGTGATCTGGGCTCACTGCAACCTGTGCCTCCCGGGTTCAAGTCATTCTCCTGTCTCAGCCGCCCGAGTAGCTGGGACCACAGGTGCGCACCACCACCCTGGCTCATTTTTGTATTTTTAGTAGAGATTGGGGTTTCACCATGTTGGTCAGGCTGGTCTTGAACTCCTGACCTCAGGTGATCTACCTGCCTTGGCCTCCCAAAGTGCTGGGATTACAGGCGTGAGCCACCTGGGCCACCGCATCCGGCCTTGTTTGAAATTTTCTTAATAAAATGTTGTGGAGAGAAGGAGTAAGGACTTTGTAGTAGCCAATCCTGGCTCTGCGCCTTTTTAGCTGTGTTAGTTTGGGCAAATTACTTAATCTCTCCGAGCCTCAGTTTCCTCATTTGTAAAAATGGGGCCAATCATACAACATATCATAGAGTAGTAAGAGAATAGATTTGAAGTACTTCTTAGTTAAAGACTTGAGACAGAGTCTGGTGCATTTAATATCCAACTGGTAGACATCAGCCATTATTATGGTTATTATCAAACAGAGAGCTTTGTTTGGATAGGATCTCAGAAGAGGCCATTGCTTTAGGCAATTAGAAGGTGATTAGCAGCCTGAAGGAATAATTCTAGGAGCATGGTGGAGTATAGAGTAGAAGCCAGATGATGAAGTTGAACAGAGAGGAGGATGGGTGGAGACGTGAAGGCAGCAGGCATAGACTGTACTTTGTTTTGTTAGAAGTTCTGTTAGAAATAGGAAAGAACTAGGATGAGAGCATGAGAGGGAGGGGGCTTCGGGGAATAAAGAAAACTTGTCTGTGGGCCACAGGGAGAGAGAGAAAAGGAGGAAGGGAGGGCGCATTGTGGATGTGCTGCCTTGTTCCTCAAAGTGTGGTTCATGGCCCAGCAGCAGCCCCATCACCTGCTGAACCAGAACCCTTGTGCATGTCAAAGTTAGAGAAGCTTTGTGCTGGGATCCACAGTGGATTCCAGGACTGTAAGGGTCTCAGATGCCCAGTCTCAAAGTCTGAGTCAGGAGGCACTGAGTCAAATGCTTCTGCCAAGCACTTTGTCATCTTTTGCTGGTCTCAAGGAATCTCAGATGGGGCCCCACCTGGTCTCCTCCCTACTCTAGGAACAGATCTGATTAGTTCCACCCAGAAGCTGTGCTTGCCCTTTTTCTTGCCACTTTCTTGCCAGTCTCCTCTGACCAAAGTGGTGTCTTGGAGGAGCCGCAGGTTCAGTGATACCTACCCCATGCACTAATAAAGCAGTGCAGTCAGCAGCTGACATGACGCAGCATGCTTAGGAAATTTCTGGAACATTTAACTCAGAGAACACATCCATGTTTGATGTTGCCTTTAGGGTATTTAAATTAAAAAAAAAACTTTTAAAATTTTAATTAATTAATTTTTTAGAGACAGGGTCTCACTCTGCTGCCCAGGCTGGAGTGCAGTACAGTGTGATCATAGTTCACTGCAGCTTTGAACTCCTGGGCTCAAGGGATCCTCCTGCTTCAGCCTCCCAAAGAGCTAGGACTATAGGCATGCACCACCATGCCCAGCTATTTTTTTGTTCTGTTTTTTTGTAGAGATAGGGTCTTGCTATGTTGCCCCAAGTGGTCTTAAACTCCTGGGTTTAAATGATCATCCTGCCTTGGCCTCCCAAAGTGTTGGAATTACAGGCTCAGGCACTGTGCTTGGTCCTACATTTTTTAGAAACTACATGCCAACAGCAAAATTAGAGCCCACATGAAAGTCTAGTTTTCTCCTGTTGTGGCGGCCCGTGCTTCTAGTCCTAGCAGTTTGGGAGGCTGAGGCAGGAGGATCACTTTGAGCCCAGGGGTCTAAAGCCGTAGTGAGCTATGATTGCACCACTTCACTCTAGGCAACAGAGTGGGATCCCATCTCTATAAACAACAACAACAAAAAACCCTAAAATTAAAATTAAACCAAACATTTAAAAATGTATAGATATCCAGCCTCTCTACAGTGGCAGCATGGAACCCAGCATTTACCTGGGTCTGGGTAGCAGCTGCACCTTGGCCCCCGGGTGTGTGATTTCCAGGCCACCATAGTCCCTGATGGCCCATTCAGTTCTGTGTTCCAAGCCTAACTCTTTAAAGCATTTGAATTTGTCACTCCTGATCACATGCAGCCTCTTACTTTAAGGAAGAGGACCTGAGTCAGCCAGGTAAGGGATTTGCCTGAAGTCACCTACTTTGCCCACAGAACATGGTCCTGGCCCCGGTGCAGGCCTCCTGCCTCTGTATGCTGTGGCCTCTCTTTGTGGATGACTAGCCCCTGCCATCAGAAGCCCCATTAAACTCTGTGAAATCCAGAAGCTCGGTCCAATGGGTCTTGATTGTGGCTCTCAGGGGGACTGGGGGATAGGTTAGGAATGTATGCAACACTGTTTTATAAAATTACACAAACCAAGTTCCCCTTGGTGACTTGTTCTGAATTTTCTATCCATGAATGTTTTTATGTCTTTCTGCTCCAAAATTTTACCTGCTGTAAAACTATATAAGAACGTTAAAAGACATTTACAAAAGCAGTCATAATCCCACCACCATAGCACAGCAGCTGTTCCTATTTTTGATATTTAGAAGTGCTTTCAATCACAGAAAAGGCTATTATTTTTGTCCAGTGCCACTGGCAGTATATTTTAACCGAACTTCCTGCCTCCCATCCTCCAACTCTCCCCTTCCTTTTTCTCCCTGTCTTGTGCTTTTCTTTTCCCTCCATCCTTTCCCACCTGCTGTCCACCGGGTACCACAATCCTTCCATCCTACATCCAGAGTTTCTGGAAGGTACAGTCACACAATGCTGCTCCATGGCATCCCTCGCCTACCCTAGATAATGGAGTTCTGTGCTCTGTCTGGTGGTCAAGATAAATCCCAGATCCTGGGAGGCAGATTGGGGAACGCCAGGCACTGGCAATAAGCTAGACATATGCCTCCAGGCTTTCCTTTCCATTCACTCAAGTGGAACATTTTGGCTGAAGGATTTTGTGTGTGTGTGTGTGTGTGTGTGTGTGTAAAGAAAGAAGACTGGAATAGCAGGGCTTTAGGCACCAGGAATCCCCTCCCTTGCTAGCCTGGCATATTCAGATAATTTTCTTTTGATGCCTCTGAATGGTAATAATTTTTAAGTTCCATATGGTCATCTTTACTGTGTATGGCATTCTTAGCATTTATGTATATTCATGTCAATAAACAGTTATTGCACTGTGTGCCAGAGGGGTATGTTTTAGTGATGGTGATAACAAAATGCAAACGGCACTTCCTTAGGAAGGCCATGTCATGTGCTGCTGGAAACAGCCCCTGCTTCTAGTGCTGTAGTAGCTGTGTGACCTTGACCAAGTTACTTCCCTTCTCTCTGCTCAGTTTCCTTTTCTGTATAATGGAGATTCTTAACCCTGCTGGGAGGATTAGTTAAATGAGATATTGTAAGTGAAGCATGTAGCACAAAGTTTGGTGAACCAATGGCGCAGAGATTCCAGTTCCCTCCCCTTCCTTTCTCTACAAATTTTCTTTAGTGCTTGCGCTCCTGCCAAATGGTTAGTAATCTGTTAACAAACACTTAAGTGTTTAGGGGTGCTCAGACTACAAAGGGTTGCTTTTGGAGAGTGAAGAATCTTCTTGTAATATAAATAGTCAACTCCAATTTCAGTTTTAAAGTTTGGTATGCCTTGAGTTCAACCTGTTAAGTTAGCCTAGCTCTATCTGGGGTTCTGGAAAAATATATCCAAGCTGGATGTTGCTTGAGAGCAGGGCCTGGGTATGCAACCTGTGAAGGCCAGCTTTGCTGTGGTCTTCACCGATTTCCTTATAAACGGATTTTGGACCAGACTTGTGCAAGCTTCCCCCAGCAGGTCTTAGGAATGTCTACGGGATCCAATTCAGTCTTTCAAAATTCTGATGTTCTCTACCTGCAGGGCCTCCACCAAGTCATTGCCTTCATTTCTTAAGGGCTATTTGGCTGAACTTCATGAAGTGGTGGAAACACATATTGCATACACAGGTAGTCTAAGGTCGGGAATAAAAGGATTTTACAAGCCCTCCCCTTTCATAGGTGTCTCGGTCGCATGGTTCATCCAAAATGAAGACCTCTGAGCTCTGTCACTGCCAGGTGGATAGGTTGGGTACATTCCCTCCTCTCTCTCTGCTTTTCTGTCCTCATTTGTAACCCAAAGACCATAGGATATTCTGAACCTGGGAGGGCCGGAAACTTTGGAAATCCAATTCAGTCAACAGACCTGTGTTGTTTAGGTGCTGTCTTTCTTCCATGTGCTTGATTTCTTTGACATTAAATAATCTACTTATGGTGTTATAGGACCTGGATGTTGAAAGAAATGTTAAAGCTCATTTCGGCTTTATGGTTTCCCCACATCACAGGTGGTGTGGCAGATACCTTCTAGTGATATGTGGACAGGACCCTGAGTCACCAAGGAGGGATTTAGTTCATTTCCAGTTTTATTCCAGTCCTTCTAGTTATCTCAGGGAGAAAGTCTCAGTTTGCTGTTTGAACATCTCTTAACCCTTGCCTGTCTCCCTTTTGAACAAAGGCACAGAACAGCCCCCATTGAGACTGCATGCAAATGGAGGCATCTACCTAGAATTTCATAACCTGGTTTTGCTTTGCATTTCTTTTGAAAGTTTTTTTCTACTTTGTTTATTTTGAAGGCTATCTTCTATTTCTTCACTGGTGATACCAGTTTTTCACATATGGTAATGTTACAGAGTACCCTTAAGATATATTTATTTAAGCTGGGTGTAGTGGCTCATTGCTATAATCTCAACACTTTGGGAGGCTGAGGCGGGAAAATCACTTGAGCCTAGGAGTTTCAGGTCAGATTGAGCAACAGAGAGAGACCCCATTGCTACAAAAAATTTTAAAAAAAAATAGCCAGGTGTGGTGGCACATGCCTGCAGTCCCACCTTCTTGGGAGGCTGAGGTGGGAGGTTGAGCCTGCAGTGAGCTATGATCACACCACTGCTATCCTTCCTGGAGACAGAGTGAGACTCTTCCCCACCAAAAGATATCTTTATTTAGTTAGAAAATTTGACTCCATTGAAAGAAAAAAATTTAGTGAATAGCATAGAGGTCATGCAGCTAGGGCAGAAGTCGTGATAGGAGTATGTGAATAACACATTTAGGAAGCACTGATCCGGTCCTCCTAGATTAGTCCAAAACCCGCTGACCTTGTCTCTATTTCTGACCCCACCAGTGACAAATAACAAGAGGAAACTTCCACTAGCCAGAAAGCTCCTTGGAGGGAAGGGTGGTGTCTTTTTCGTCCTTGTCTTTCCAGTGCTCAACACTGCAAAGTGTCCAGTGCACCTGGACATATTGTTATTCATCTATTTCACCCGTATTGATGGAGCACCTGCTCCTCAGAAGCCACGTTCTGGGCTCGGGGGTGCAGTAGTGAGAGATGACACGTGCAGCATTGAATGTCTTCATACAAAAGAATGTACTCTCAGTCCATAATGGTCCAAGACCTGCATCATGCAAATAGGGCAGCCTTTTGCTTAGGAGAGAGTTGAGCTGGTGCGGGCTGGCCTCGAGATGTGTGTGGGGAGAATGGTTTTCAGAGATGGTGTTCCTCCTGAACACTATGCTTCCCTGTTCTGACCGCCAGCAGCTCCGCCCCGCACTGTCCAGAACAAGACACCTCCTTTCCACAGGAACGAGACACACATCCACAGCAGCAGGAAGAATGCCTGTTCTGGTGCAGTCTGATTTTCAAGCAGTTTTGTTCTTCTACAGGGAAAATAGCCTAGAAGGTGAGAGGCAGGCCTGGCTGCAGATGTCTGGATGTGCCAAGGCCCCTTGCCAGTGGTCAGCGGGCTGTAACGCTGGCCTGAGCGTGTAGTTAGTGGGGATTGTGGTTGGGAAAGCCGAAGGAAGCTTGAAGCTAGGTGGTGACGTTGAAGATAAACGTCCCATGTGTTGAGTGAGGAAGGGACAACTCTGAGGCTGGGGGGCATGTTGGTGACATAAAAAGTTTAACTGAGCTTCCTAAAAAGGAGGCATTCTGTAGCTGGCTGTGGCTTGATGGAATTGCAGTTACCCTTGTGGCCTGGAAATCAGCCTCGGGACCATCAGGATATTGTACTACAGTCCCTTGGTGCCACTGACTGGATTGGTGGTGTCAAACTCATCTGTCAAAAAATGAAATCGATCAGCCAGGAAGGATGCTGGTGTTGAGGCTGACATACCTTTTGAGCATAGTAACTACCGTGACTTCCGGTGCTTGGACAAAACCTGAGACATGTGGCCTTCTAGCTGAGCATCTGTGATTTCACACTGTTGGTGCATTTGTTATTTCCCTGGGGGTTGCAACCCTCTGTAAGTTTTCTGTGGCTGAACTAAAAAAGAAGATTCTACAGAACCACAGATTCTACAGAAATTATGATTCTTTGAAAGATTTTGAGGAGATGAGGCATCTTTCAGAGTGCAAAGTGATTTTGGAATATAAAGTATTCCTTTGGGTCGAATTACCTAGAGATTTGTCACTGACCTGTATTCTTGAACTATAAAACATGAATATGTGGCTTAAGAAATAGTTTCTCTTAAGGTTAGGCACAGTGGCTCATGCCTGTAATCCCAGAACTTTGGGAGGCCAAGGCGGGCAGATCACTTGAGGCCAGAAGTTCAAGACCAGCCTGACCAACGTGGTGAAGCCCCGTCTCTACTAAAAATACAAAAATTAGCCAGATGTGGTGGTGCACACCTTTAATCCCAGCTACTCAGGAGACTGAGGCACGAGAATTGCTTGAAGCCAGGAGGCAGATGTTGCAGTGAGCGGAGATCATGGCATTGCACTCTAGCCTGGGCAACTGAGTGAGACTCTGTCTCAAAAGAAAAAGAAAAAGAAATAGTTTCTCTTGACAAATAAACAATTAACAAATTTTTAAAAATGAAATCATCTTTTTTTGAAAAATTAAAACTTACCTCATGACCATTGCCTGATTCCTGAGTCCTACTCCTCTCTGAATATGAAGTCATGGAGTCTTTTTAAATTCGTGAACAGATATCCGTGATCTTTCCTCACCTCCAGGGAGGTTCATGGCTCCCTAATCTCTACTCCAACCCAATCAAGAACAGTCCCACTCTTACTCAGTCCCTTCCCCCTCACCATTCATGACCCTCCCCTTCTTCCCTCCCTGCCCCTTCCCCATCTGTAAGTCTCTCTCACCCAGGTAGAGGACAAGAAAGTCTGTTTTGCAACCTGTTTGATAATTTTTTAAAAGTTGAAAGTTTAATGACTTGTGGCTGTTTTTTTTTTTGTGTGTGTGTTTTTTTTTTTTTTTTTTTTGAGTGGGACCAGAATGTCCCAGCCTTAAAAGACTCTGTTGAAATGACAGTATGGGGGAAACACAACACTGAAAATGGGGACCTTTGAGATCTCTGCTGTCTGGGCCTGGCTCTGCCACCACTTCCTTGAGTGAGGGTGTATCTGGCCTTTCCCTTTCATGGGTCTGTTTCTCATTGACCATAGAAGGGATTTGGGTCCCTCATTTGAGTGAGTCTCTTCATTTCTGCATGCCAGTTGGCTTGTTGCTGTGACAGTGACTCCAAAGCTTATCTTCAGGCTTCTTCTGCTTCGGAAGTTCATGAGTCTGACACTGGATGGCTGTACTTGGATTCCACAGTTGTGAAATGGGGAAATAAGAAAAGCAGGATGACTGCTTGTTTTTGATGAATTTTATGAAGCACATAATAGAGTAAGAGCAACAGGTGAGCGGGGCCTTCCCAGTCTCACACAGTGCCTAGAACAGTGCCTGTAAGTGACTGATTCACTGAAAGAACATAAGGTGATTGTGTGAGTTTTGTGCAAAGCAATCAAAAAGCCTCAAGGAGGCAAAGTCCCTTTGGCCTCTCGTTAAGCACTATTTTATCCCAGTAACCCGAAGGTGCTCAGAAGGGGAAAGGAAAGGAAAGAGGTAGAGTGAAACTGGCTCTCGGAGCCTGAAGTCCCGCAGGTGTGAGAGGCTTGCTGTGTGCTTCTCCTGCCGCGCAGCTGAGCATCCCAACCTCCACACCCTTTGCTGTGAGCACTTTATTTATTTATTTATTTTTTGAGATGGAATCTTGCTCTGTGGTCAGGCTGGAGTGCAGTGGCACAATCTTGGCTCACTGCAACCTCCGCCTCCCGGGTCCAAGTGATTCCCCTGCCTCAACCTCCCGAGTAGCTGGGACTACAGGTGCACACCACCACACCTGGCTAATATTTTGTATTTTAGTAGAGATGGGGTTTCACCCTGTTGGCCAGAATGGTCTCAATCTCCTGACCTCGTGATCCCTCTGCCTCGGCCTCCTAAAGTGCTGGGATTACAGGTATGAGCCACCACTCTTGGTCTTTTTTTTTTTTTTTTTTTTTTTTAAACAGAACAGACTTCAGGGGAAAGCTGGAAATATCTAGCAGTTGCTGCTACATTTGTGTTGCAGCTGCCCTAGGACTGAGCCCTTAGTCTCAAATCAGTGGCCTGCAAGCTGTCTGTGTATTCTTTGGACTGGCTGGAGCCGAGGTAAACCAAGAGGGGGCCCCAGGTCTGCCCTCTGGCTGAGACCCTTGGCTGTTCCTGCATCCACACACTCAGCTTAGAATATCACAAAAGGATTAGAGAAATCTCTAGGACTCTGTTCTGTTCCCAGGGCTGAAAGAGGATCCCTGGGACACCAGAAGCCTCAAAGTATAATTACATTTCAATCCCCATGCAAAATTGTAGAATGTCATACCATCCGGTTTCTCTGTCAATATTAGTTCTATTGTTTGCAGGCTGAGAATGGGAGCCAATCTATGGCCTCTCTAGTGCCTGGTTTTGGCAACAGAGACCATCAAGAGACTGAACGACCACTCACTGCATGTTTTCTACCTAGAGTAACAGGAAACTGATCCCTTGATGTGCTGTCTTCAGGAGGGACATTGGGCTGGCTGATCTGAACTGGAAATTGATCGTTTATCTTTTTAAACAGGTGCAAGTGAAGAGATGACAGTAAATTTGTCAGGGGAGTGGGGAGCTGCCATCCTAAAAAGAGTAGTTCTCCGCAATTTGGAGAGGCCAGGGTAGAATATGACCCAAGAAAATTGTGAAGAGGACAGAGAGGAGTGGGGAGGCTTTATTGGGTTAGTGATGATCTGTGAATTATAATCAAGGCATGTTGATGGACAGGTCCTTAGCATGTGTTGCCTGACAGTTTATTCCTTCCACCTAACTTAATGGAGGCCCACTCTGTATTTGCCACAATACAAAGATGTATTGCATTGACACAAAGACGAATCAGGTTTAGTGATTCTCATGGGACTTGTACTTATAATAGATTGGCAGGTGCAAGGACGTGATGTAAGTGAATGGCGCCTCCTTGCACCCTCCCTTGTTGTGAGCATTGTGAGGTCCTTCTCAACTATGTCTGCAAAAAGTGCCTGCTTTGTCTGTTCTCCTGGGGAACAGAAATGCTGATGTTTCACTAGGCGTTGTTCCCAGGCAAGTATTCTGGATGGTGGTGGTGGAGACTATAAACCAAAACATGTCTGAAAGAGTTCTCTATCAATTTAGAGGTTCATTTTGCCAAGGTTGAGAATGCACCCAGGAAAAAGAGATAAAGGCTATAGTAGACTCTGTGGCCTGTGCTTTTTCCAAAGAGGGTTTTGAGAACTTCAGTATTTAAAGGCGGGAGAGTGGGAAGGAGCAAAAAGAGGGACAGCCAATAGTGCATTCAACTCCTGCTCAGTAAATGTTGTATTTTACATAAAGTAAAACATAGAGTAGAGGAACAAGTCAGATCTGCATTTGTCTTGGGACGGGCAGAGGGATGATTTCTAGTCTTGTCTTTGTCCCTTACCTGTGAAGATACATTGTCAGGATGAGAGAGGCTACCTGGGGAGATAGGTGGCCTTCTCTCTTGCAGCAATCTGTTTAGGAACAAGGAGAAAGCAGCCTTTGTGTGACAAAGTTCACTCTTCCTTTGGGCATAGTGAGTTGGAGGTCTCAATATTTTACCTTCCTTTCACAAACCAAATTGTGACATGGCTGTAAGAGGGTTTCTTGTATCTTGTATCTTCTTAAGGATTACATCTAAATCTTTTGTGTAAGAGGAGGAGGTAGACTGGGAATCAGGACTTCAACTTCTTACATGGCTCTGACACTCATCTGTTAGTAGGATTTTGAACCCTGACTTGCTTATTGCTTCAGTTCCTCTGTTCAATGGGGAGGTTGGGTTGCCTGATATATCATATATATACATACATGATAGATATGTTTTAACATATACATAAATCACAATAGTCTTTGGAAAATGAACTCTGAAAGATGCAAATATAGGAATAATTGGGTTTTGTTTGAGAAAACTTGCAAAATGCTAGGTCAAACAAAATAATTAAACAGTGTTCTTCTTATTACAGAACTTTTAAAAAAGGGCCTTTAATATACTGTTATGGGGAATTTCCAAAAGAAGGTACCATATGCAATGATTCTCAAACTTAGTTGAGCATGGAATACTTGTGTTAGGGAGAAGCTTATGAAATTAATATTCCTTGGAATTCTACTTTGGGAATTGTAAGGCTAGACCAGCGATGTTCAGATGGTGGCTATTTTGCCCTCTAGGGGACATTTGGCCATGTTGGGAGACATTTTAGTTGTCACAACTAGGGATGGGGGTGGAATGGAGGAGGATAGCTATTGGTTAGATGCCAGGGATGCTGCTAAACCTCCTACGATATACAGGACAGCCTCCCACAACAAAAAGTTTATCCATCTAGCCGAAGTGACAATTGTGCTGAGGCTGAGAAACCCTGAAGTAATAGTCCTTAAAACCCCCTTCTGTTGTTGGCTCTAACATTTGGAGGATTAGGTGGTTCGGTGACCCTTCCCAACTTGGTATACCAGTTCACCCTCAGGCATCTTTGGCTCTTGAACTGTATATTATTCTCTAGAAGGCAGGAGAGGTGAGGCCATTTGTACTCATCCTTGCAGACCTACACATTTCTGGTGCCAGACCCATATATCTATATATCTATATATCTACATATTCATTTACCACAGCCCAACATTCCTGGCAGCCTGAGAACTGGTGGCTAGGTGAGAAGAACATTTAGTCTCCCTTTCCTGGGTCTTGTTTCCACCCCTAGTGGCCAAGCTGGGGGAGCTTGCTTTGCTCTGTGGTCTGACAAACTTGGATTTCAAAACCCACTGCCTGCCAGGAGCAGTTCCCGCAGACAGAGCTGAGATTCCAAGAAGACTCGCTGGCTCTCAGAGATTCATCATCTTTATGAAGTTTTAAAATCACAGATGGTTTTTATGGATATTCAAGGTATTCCAGCCTTTCATGTTTTCTCTTCACCCCTCTTTCTTCCCCAATCATACATTTTTCTCCAGTAACTAAAACACAATAGGTAATGGAAATTCCATTACAGGCTGACCCACAGAGACTGAATGGGACCAGTGCAATTGTGTCTGGAGCAAAGCACTGTCATGACTAATTAGCCTCTCTCAGAAATGAATTTTCCTGTGCATAACTTCAGAAAAATCCGCCTGCAAAACACACTCCTTATTAGTTTTCCTTCCTTCTCTGGGCTTCGGAGTTAGGCTTTCCCTAAGATACTCTCCACCACTGGGCCACGTGAACAGTCTAGCCTATGGTGGAAATCCATTTTCTGCTTGCTCTTCACCCCCTCAGTCCTGTGCTTCATCTCATCAGAGGGACCCTCGTTATCTTTAGGACGATGAGCCTTTTATTGAGCAACTTGCTTCTCTCTTGGAAGGCAACATAGGCAGTGATGAGCAGGGGCTCTGTCACCCCAGCTCTGCACTGACAGTAACTTGGGGGAACATTGGAGAAGCCACATTGGGACCTCCTGGTTCTGTCTTCCCACCTGTAGAAAGGGGCATTATCCTGGATCTAGAGATATCAGCTGCGATTGAATGAGTGTAATTCATGGAGCAGACTTTATTGACCACTGAACTTGGATGGGATTATAAAACACATCTTCCTTCAAAAGGATGCTCAGGGCTGGGCATAGTGGCTCACACCTGTAATCCCAGCACTTTGGGAGGCCAAGGCGGGCGGATCAGGAGGTCAGGAGATCGAGACCATCCTGGCCAACATGGTGAAACCGCATCTCTACTAAAAATACAAAAATTAGCCAGGCATGGTGGCATGTGCCTGTAGTCCCAGCTACTCAGGAGGCTGAGGCAGGAGAATGGCATGAACCCGGGAGGCAGAGGTTGCAGCAGTGAGCTGAGAATGCACCACTGCACTCCAGCCTGGGCGACAGAGTGAGACTCTGTCTCAAAATAAATAAATAAATAAAAGAAATAAATAAGTAAATGGATGCTCAGGATTGGATAACTTATTGGGCAAAATCCTGGGCCCTTGCTTAATTGGTTCAGACATTTGTTGAGTATTGACTACGTGCTAGGAAGTACTCCTATTTCTTCTGAAGGTTGTAGAATCTTTAAATATGGAGACAAAAAGAGAGGGGAGGGAAGGCCCCTGTGAGGTTTTGGGTTAGGCTTAGAGGGCCCAGCAAAGACCTCCCACCACCACTGACTGGTACCGATTCAGTGTCCTGCATCTGGGTGCTGTGCCGAGTCATCTCCGCATCTCAGCTAACACCCTCTGTGGTGCATATTAATAGTGCCCCCTTCCAGGGGAGGGCACTGAGGCTCAGAGAGGTTAAGAACTCATCCAATAACACCTGAGTTAGTAACTAGAAGAGGTGAGATTTGAGCTCAGTTCCATCAAACTCTAAAGCAAGGCTCTTCACTCTGTGACTGCTGTGAGCACTGCTTTAAATGGATCCTTGACTCCCAGCCTGTACTGACTTTCTACTGCCTGGGTGCTCCAGCCAGGCTCGGGGTTCTGGGGAGGATATAAGTGACCATCTGGGCTGGGATAGCACCATGATGCTGATGTGCACCAGGCAGGGTTGCCTGTGGGAAGAATTGCTGTGCACTGCACTCAGGAATTTCATGTGCTGGATGTTGGAGCTGAACTCCCCTAAGAAGAATTTTCTAAGTGGATTATAAAATCAATTTAGTGAGTTGCAATCAGTGTTAAAAAAATACAAGGTATCAAAGTACATCCCTTGTAATAGTGTAGGTATTGTTTCATGAATCCAGTGTTGCAATTACTTATATAGTAGATATGTATGGCTCACAATGTAAAACATATTTCTTACTTTGGGTCCTGGTCAGAAGTTGGACAGTGCCCTGGAGGGAGGTGGGGCATGCAGCAGTGCTGCAGAGGGAGGTTTGCAGGCTTTGCCCTTTAAGGCTCTGCTGGGGATGCCTTGAAGAAGGCAGAGGACGCAGCAAGTCCTGGCAGGTGGGTCAGCAAGCTCACTCTGACTGGCTCTATGAAGTGCTGCAGGGGCTTCAGAGATGTTATAGGGGAGGCCCCTGCCATTCATCAAGAAAGTGGGAGAGAGACTAGCTCTGCGCCATAAGACAGGAGACTATAACAGCCAACATGTACACGAATAATAACAGCAGCACACCGTATCCGCCTTTAACTAACATGGACTCTAGTGCAGACTGTCTGGATTTATATACCAGCTCAACCTCTTATAGTTGTGTCGACCTGGGGTCGTTCACCTAACCCCTCATGCCTATTTCCCTCATCTGTAAAATGGGCATAATAATAGTACATATTACATGAAGTTGTTATGAGGATTCAGTGAGTTACTGTTTAGGGAGTGCTCAGAACAATACCCAGTAGACAGTCATCATAGATCCATGTTTGTTATATATAGAAAAAGTCACATAAGCTTTATTTCAGTGCCCAACAGAAAGCTTTACCAAGGCAAGACTTGAAGCAGGCCTTGAACATTACTCCATTGGATCTTCTTCTTTTCATCACTGTCATCAATAACTATTCATTTCATGGGCCATAAATATGTTCCAGACACTGCAGAGTCCTTCACATATGTCCTACAGTCCAGTGAAGTGGGAATCATATGCCTATTTTACAGATGAAGAATGAATATTTAAAGAGAGTCCAAGCCAGGCCCCGGTTAGTCTGACTGTGTAGCCTGTACTCTTGAATCAGACGACGCAGTCCATCTTTGGCCTGCCATCTGTGTTGTTCTGGGGTCTGGAGACGGTCAGTGGCCTGTTCTGCCCTGTGCTTAGCTTATCCTCTCTCAGCCTCAGAAACCAAGGCCTGTGTGGACAGAAAGCACCACGATGAACACAGGCCTCTATTGGAAGTGCTCTGTTGTCCCAGACTGGAGGCCAGCAGACTCCCAAGCAGGATGTGTCACCTAGCAGAGACCCATGCATTTTTAAATGTCCTCCTGCCTTTGGAGACAGGTCTTGAAAAATGCCAGAATCATTAGGGCTCTTAGTCATTCAGTTCAGCCCTGGGGAGCTGAGTATCACAGCCCTGTTCTCAGCAGCAGAAGTCCTGCCCCCTGGGCAAGACTGGGAGGGCAGCCCACATTGCCTCACCAGGGAGACCCCAGGACCAGTGTCTCTGGGGTGGGTGTGGGATGATTGGCAGTTGACCAATGGGAATAAATGAGGACAAGGAGAAGGCAGGGCTCCTCAGCTGCATGCTATGGGCATGTTTCAACCGAGTGTGGGCTCCGTGTCCATATCTCACCCAAGCACTGTGGACAAACATGAAGCAGAAGGCAGGGCTGCTGTCCACATGGGGAATCTCATCTATTTGGGGAGATACCAGTGCTCAGGAGCCTAAATCCAAGTGTTGCAGGAATCCAGGGAGGGCGCATTTAGGGAAACTGGGGTGGTTGTGTTAAACTTCCTCCAAAAGAGAAAATTCGGGTGAGGGTAACCAAGATTTGGAGTGACTACAATGTTAAATAAATCTGGGTAGTGTGTTTACAGATAATATGCTCTCCTCCTGCAAGCTGCCACCAGCCTGCCAATACTTATATCCCCATCCATCCATCATCCATCCATCCATCCATCCATCCATCCATCCATCCATCCATCCACCTACCCATCCATCCATCCATCCATCCATCCATCCATCCATCCATCCACCCACCCACCCATCCACCCATCCATCCATTCATCCATTCATTTATTCAGCACATACCTTCCAGGCGCCTGCCCTGGCCCAGGCCCAGTGGTAGGCCCTGTGTAGACAACGAGCATAGTTGCATGCTGCCTCCCCTTCTGGGCTCATGGTCTAGTGAGGGACACCAGCATTGAACAAATAAATCAGCAAATAGCTGTGAAATTAAAATCACAGTGAGTCCAAGAAAGGGTATGAATGGGTTGCGATGAGAAAGAACAAGGGGGCCCTAATTTGGACTGAACCAGGCTGCGTGCATCTGTCAAAATCATGCCCATCCTTCAAGGCTCGTCAGAAATACCACCACCTTCATGAAATCAGTCCGTTCCTGCCATTTAACAGGTCCTCCACCACACTGTCTTCCTCCCTGGTGTCATAGTCTACCTTGATTTAGTTTTGGGTACTTGTCTATTTCCCCTGATAGATCTTCAACTCCCAGAAGGAGAGACTGTATTTTTTTTTTTTTGTCTGAGAACCTATTGTGAGTAATCCTGTCTCAGAGATGCCCAGGTGAATTGTTGAATGAATGAACGAATGAATGAACACAGATCTTCATTCCTAGCCTCAGGCATCTGCTATGGGTATGTAGCAGTCCCTGTGGTGAGAGCACCAGCTCCAGAATCAGCTGCTTACTGACTGTGTGACGGTGGGCAGGTGCCTTGGCCTCTCTGAGCCTTCATTTGCCATATGGGGGCAATGCTATAAATAGTTGAAAGGATGGAAAGGATTAGGGCATGTGCATTACTTAAATTCATACTTGGCATATAGTGCTTTATAAGTTAGAAGGAATGTGCCAGACACGTCCAACAACTCTCAGAATCCTCACAAATCTGCTGCAAAGCATTTATAATTATTCCTGTATTATAGCTCAGAAACCTGAGGTTTCAAAGGATTTACTAACCTGCTATAGTTTGCATAATAAATTAGATTTTAATACAAAGCAAAACAAACCAACAAAACAAGGCAATCTGCAAACCTGGGATTGTCTGACTCCAAAAGCTTGTCTTCCTCGACAGTGTCCTATTCCTCTGCCAAGCTGAATTCTCAACTCTGCAGACAGAGGCTGAGATGTTTGTGTTTTGGAAGCCCACCTCCTGGCCAAAGACTAACATATTGTTCGTGGATGGACTGGACATTTGAAATTACATGCTGGCCTTAGGAGGGATGAGAGAAGGAATACTTGACTTCCACGGGGTGCCTCTGCCTTACGCATCTCAAAGAATCAGACCCCTCTCTCATTTTGCAAGGGCCTTGGGGTGAGCATCCTAAAAGTCTCATGATCTGTTGCAGCAGAAAGCAATGCTTTGTCCCCCTTATAAAACATCTGGAGATTTTCAGGTTTTTGCAGACCCCATGTGAGCAGCCAGCCGTGGGTTGGCATGGGTTGGAGAGGCAGAGAAGGCATTCACTTGGCTCTGATTTTTCATCCTGTGGCCTCAGAGCTTGATAATGCAGAGTCCCCACCCCTGGTGTCTCCCTCCTCTCCATCCACCATGACAAGCTGTGTCCACATTCTCTTTTTGGCTCCTTCCTAAGGTATCGGGCACAGGACTATGTCTGCCCAAGAATAAAAATTATACCCCTTATATTTCCAAAAGGAGAGGAGTATAATTTATGACTAAAACTGGGGTGCTCTGACTGAAAATATCTACTGCTTAGCCGTTTCTATGTCGATTAGAGAAGGTGTTTATAGCTCAGAACTAGAGGAGAAGAAACCATTTCTTTGTCACTGAGAAATCCTTGCCAGGGTCTCTCAGTGAGAACCAGGACCTGTGGAGCCCAAGATAGGGCAAAGCCAAGTCTTCTTATCTTATTTACTGACTTTTTTTAGGGTAAAAAATAACCACACACTTTTTGCCATATCCAGCCCTAAGGCATGGATCCAACAGAACATCACATTAATTAGATAATCTAATTTCCAAAAACAGAGCCCAGCGCAGACACCCACTGTCTAGCAGTGATGACAAAGGGATCAGATAGCTGACACCGTGGCTTCCTCCTTCAAAGTTCATGTGGACACTTACCAAGAATAAGGCCTTGGCCAGAGCTTTGTCTGTCCTTGGACTAGAATGTTTCTTAGTGATGCCATAACAAAGGGGGGTGGCTTAAAACAACATGAATTTCTTGTCTCACAGTTCAGAAGGCTGGAAGCCTTAAATCAAGGTGTCAGCAGGGCCAGCCTCTGTCTAAAGGCTATAGGATTTCTCCTTCCTTGCATCTTCCCTGTTTCTGCTGGTGGCTGGCATTCCTTGACTTGCGGCCACTGCTCCAGTCTCTGCTTCTTTGGTGATGGGGCGTTCTCCCTATGTGTGTCTCTTTCTCCTCTCCAGTCATATTGGATTAGGAACTCACCCTACTCTAGTATGACTTCATTTTAACTTGATTACATCTGCAAAGACCTTCTTTCCAAATAAGGCTTACCTTCACAGGAACTGGGAATTACTACTGAAACAAATCTTTTGGAAAAAAAACACTGCAACCCATTGCAGGTGCCTAAGGCTAGAAAGATGCGTCAGGGCTGCCACTGCCAGTGTGAGAAAGTGGACAAGTTGGGGTTCTCCTGGGAATAAGATCCTTGGATGGAGGAGCAAACTCCAGCTAGAGGACTGAAGCCTTGAAATCATTTATTCTGCAGATCAGTGCTTCTCAAAACGGGGTTCCCCTAGCCATCAGCATTAGCGTCAGCTGGGAAACTCGTAAGGCATGTAAATTCTTACGCTGCAACCTAGGCCTACTGAATCGGAAACTCCGGGCTGGGGCAGATTCTTATTTTAATAAGCCTTCCTGGTCATTCTGATGCACACTAAAGTTTGAGAACCATTCCTCTAAGTTCTGCCATCTCTCCTCACTGCATCATTTTTCAGTGGGGCTGCCCTTGGACACTGGCAGTTGTTTTGGGTTAAAGAAGAAAGTTCTTTGGTCAAAATGAGTGTAGGCAGCATTGTATTGGTCTATGTTGAACAAGTTCCTTGACTGAGGGCTAGCTCTGAGCTTTTGCTATGCTGTATGCAGTGAGCATTGAACACTTGTTAGAAGAGGAATGATGGCATTTCCAGATTTCACTGAAAAGAGAAGTGGCCCTTTTGTGTGGAGTATCCCATGAGACTGGTGTTGCATGAACTCACATTGGGAAACATGGCTCTAGCCCACATATCAAGGCATTCAGTGAATTTTTATGAATCACCTTGTGAGAACCAGGCACTGTGCCGGAGAGAGGCATCCGTGAACAAGACGTGGCTTCTGCCTCTAGGAAACTGATGGTCTAGTACAGGGGCTGGCATACCACAGGCTGTGGGCCAGGTCTGGCCTGCCGTCTGTCTTCGTATGGCCCATTAGCTAAGAATGGTTTTCACATTTTTAAATAGTTGAACAACAATTTAAATGAAGGATATTTCATGAAACATGAAATGGTGTGAAATTCTGATTTCAATGTCTCTAAATAAAATTCCATTGGAATACAACCATACTCCTTTGTTTATATATTGTCTGTGGCCACTTCTGCCCCCCAACAACAGAGCTGAATAGTTACAACAGAGACCATATGCTGCACAAAGCCTAAAATATTTCCTATCTGGCCCTTTACAGAAACAATTTGCCCACCTCTAGTCTAGTGAAGCAAAGAGGCCCTAAACAAGTACTTGTAAATGCCTTGAGTGTTATGAAGGAGCAGTACAAAGACCACATGATTAGAAGGTTTTATTGACTGATAGCAACGGCGGTGGTGGAGTGGAGGTGGAGGGTGAGTTAGGAAAGGCTTTCTGGGGAGAGATCTTAAATATGGGTAGGACATCTGGAATATGGCTATGTGAAGAAGGTTGTTACAGGCAAAGGAAACCTAGTACATGCAGATCCCTGAATTAGAAAAGAGGACTGCTCATTGAAGGAATGCAAGAATGTCCAGTATTGCTGTGGACTAAGGGAGGTGAGGCCAAGAGTACTTCAGTATGTGGCCAGATGCCTGGCAAAGGCCAGATGTGCCACAGCATCTTTAAAGGCCATGCTGAGGGCCTTAACTTTTGCTTAAGAGCAATGGAGAGTCCTTGAAGAGTTTAAGCACAGGCATGATGTGACTGATAGAAACCTTGTGGTATCTCTCTGGCTTCAGTGGGGAGAATGAGCCAGGTAACTGAGTGGGAATTGTACCACTGCAGGGTACAATGCAAATGATTATGAAGCTTAGGAGTCAACCAGGGCAGAGAAGCTGAGATTTAGAGGAGTGGGTGGATTTGAAACGTGAAAGTTCTCTGTGATGCTTGGCCTCCCTCCTGCCAGGTCCTTTGTGTTCTCTGACAACCTAAAGAACCTTCCTTCCTGGTTGCTGGGTCTGTGCTCTTGGACCCTGATCTATTAATAAACATTGATTGCTTGTTGCAAACCTGGTGCAAATCCACCAGGCCCAGTGCTAGACACTATGAAATATAAGAATTAATAAGCCCTGGCTCCTGAACTCAGGCTCTTAGCTGGGAGACTGATGGATGTAGCTACTGGACTAGAATGTAATGAGGACTGATAAGCAGAGAAATAAGTGATATCTGAGGGGACTGACACCTGAAAGGAAATGTTGAGCAAACAGCCCTGGAGATGTTAACTCTACTGAAGAGGTCTGGAGAGGCTTCATGGCAGAGGCAGCGTTTAGGCTTTCTCTTGAAGTATGTGTAGGATTTGGGAAGGAGGACAGTGGTCATTAATCCAATGTGAGCAAAATGACAAGTCTGTTAGAGCCTCTGGTGGGTGCACAGGAGGCTAGGGGAGCCATGTGGCTGGCATGAGCCATCAGTGGAGGCTTACAGAGAGCAAAGAGGTGCTCCTGTTTTGGAAACTCAATCTAGACTCCTGATTGCTTCATGTTCCTGACAGTTCAGTGAAGGCTGTGCTGGGACCATGAGTTACCCTCAGCAATGGATCAGCAGGGCAGCGGAAAATTCACTCTTTCTCTGATGACCAGGGCCCTGCATACCTCAATTCACTTCATGCCCTTCCAAGGCAGGTACAAATCATGAATCACATTCCCCTCTCTATGACTTTGTTTATAGGCAGAGCTCTAAAGCTGGGATAACAGCAAACTGTGCATCAACAAGTCCTCTGGGGCTTCTAGCCCATTGATCCTACGACTAGCTGTGATTGCCTCTGACCTCTTCACTTTCTCCTTCAGTTTGGTGCTTTGGCCACTGGGACCAATGACTTTCACTGAAGTTTTGTGATTCTCGGTCCTGCTGTCCAGGGTTATGACACAGGGTGATTTGCAGACTGATCCTCTGTCGTATGTCAGAAGATACTTAATAAATGCTGGCAATGGTGATGGGTCCGTGAAGAGCAGTTTGCCCAATTTATTTTTTAAAGACCTTAAAAAAATAGTAAAATGAAGCAGATACGCAGCAAAGTCTATAAAATGAAAAGTTACAAAATAGCTAATGATTATAGAAAATCTGTGGCCAGGCGCAGTGGCTCACACCTGTAATCCTAGCACTTTGGGAGGCCGAGGTGGGCAGATCACGAGGTCCGGAGATCGAGACCATCTTGGCTAACACAGTGAAACCCCGTCTATACTAAAAATACAAACAATTAGCCAGGCGTGGTGACAGGCGCCTGTAGTCCCAGCTACTCAGGAGGCTGAGGCAGGAGGATGGCATGAACCCGGGAGGCGGAGCTTGCAGTGAGCCGAGATGGCGCCACTGCACTCCAGCCTGGGCGACAGTGCGAGACTCCATCTCAAAAAAAAAAAAGAAGAAGAAGAAAATTTGTGTCACTACCACTGAGTTCAAAAAGTAAAATACTGATAGTATCCCCAGAAACTCCCCCGACTGTCCCTTCTCCTTGGCTGACGTCTCACCTCTGATGTCTCAAGTTCAAGAAATCTAAGTAACAACTCTTTCTGCCTAGCTTCTAGTAAGAAAAACAGCTGCAAAAGGAGAAAAACAAAATAAAACAAAACAAAGACTTGGGATTCAGGTAACCACCTGACCTTTCTTCCGAAGCTGCCCCTACAAAAAAGGTCCCCATCCCTGTCAGTGCTGAGGGCTGGTTGGATAGTTGTTATGGAGACGTTGGAGACGTGAGGCGTCTTTCCAAGACGCCAGCAAAGGTGGTGCCCACAGCGCTCTGGCAGCGCCCCCTGCTCTGCGGGGCTCTTCTCTCCTTGCAGTTGGCAGATCCTTATAATAAGAGACTTCTGAGATGTGAAAGGAACTCCCTCCTCATGTGACCTTCATGCCAGCCCCCCTAGTGCCACCCCACCTCAGTGCAGTAGCCGAGCAGTAACAGAGAGGCAGCTTATTTCCCTCTGTCCAGGGGAGATTGTGGGTCCTCAGGTGAGAGTGTGGCGGCACTAACAACAGCCTAGTCACAATTCATTAGTAAGCTTGGCATTTAGGTTACTGACATTTTTGCAAACTGCACTTTCTAACAATTACCCGCTGGTTAAAATCTGTATTTGTAGAAGGAGGCCAGTCTGAAAAGGAATGAGGGGAGGAACGACTTCCCCTGGAGAAGTTTGAATGGGGTGGCCCTCTCTTCTAAAAGAAAGGTGTGTGCCTTTTGAGATTTCAATTACTGAGCCACTTTTATCGGGAGCTCTTCAATTATTTATACTGGGTGTGTTGCAAGTAGATTCACCAATTTAGAAAGTTGGGGGGAAGAGGGGACGTAGTAGGAAGGAGGCCCCCGTGTATGTAAGTGTGTGGGCAAGTCCTTTTGGCTTCCTCTTGGCTCTTTTTCTGGATCAGACTTCATCGTAGGGCTGGACCAGCCACTTTGTCAAGGGTATCCTCCTCACTGAGGTCTGGAGATGGGGACAGGGTGTGGATGCCCCTGGGTGTAGGGAACCAACACTTCCAGACACTCGGTGAGCTCTGTCTGGGTGGAAAACCTCATCAGAAGCCAGATTGAATCGCACCAGTTTCTAAGACATTCCTCAACCATGTTAGGCAAAAGAGTCCCCCGCTGACAAGCTGGGGTAGAAGGAAACCTGATATAATTTTGGAAAAAACCTTACTTGAGAAAGAAGGTTCTCACAGCTGCCGAGCCTCTCTCGACATCCAGCGTTGGAGGGGTCCTAGGCCATGGAGAGAAGATTGATGGGTCGAGGAGAGCCAAGTAGAGAGTTGAGGCTTTGCAGGGCCAGGCGCTTGCCATCCTTAACTCCCACTAGGGATCAAGAAGGAAAAGGAGAAGGAGTTCTCTGAATCCAATGGAAAAAGAAGTCCTGTCTCCTTTCCCTGGGCTGTTGAATTGTTGTTTTCATTTCACATTAGCAACTGCTCTGGACTCTCTTGTGTTTGGCTGCTGTGTTGGAGACCTAGATCCAAACTAGGGTGTGTGGGAACCCAGGGACATAGAGGCTGAAGTTTTGGAACCCAGCCAGTTCTTCCAAGGGGTGAGGTCAGAGGCAGAGTCCAGGGAGCAGGGCAGCTCCGGGAGCCTGGTCCCTCAGACTGGGCTGTGTTCAGAGCAGTAGGTCCTGACCGCCACTGTATGCCTGGTAACCTGGCCTTCTTTCTGCCTCCCAAAGTCTGTCTGTCTTGCTAGCCCGTGGTTTCCTGAATGGGGGTCATCTTACGTGTGGGGAAAGGCTGTGTGATGAGCTAATTGCAACAGCTCTTTTGACCCGAAGCCAAACCCCATCCAAGTTCAGCAAATGGAAGAAGCAGGAACATGTTCAGTTGGTGAGGTCTATAGGCACAGACTGGATTAGGTCCTAAATCACGGTGGAAATTTTCCTGGCACGGGACAAATCCTTTTGTAAACAAGAACATTCATCTTTCTTTTGACTGACATGCCTGGTGGGGCATGTGCCTCTCAGAAGCTCCATGTCATCTGATCTCATTTGGGATTTGGTGTTTGTATTTGAAAATGTAGCTGCCCTAAGGAACAGCAGTTAGGAGCCAACCCCCAGTTTAAGCTTCAAGTCATGGAAACTGGCCTGGTTTACCCGGATGTCAGTGATGCCTGGGAAAGCTCTTGCTTTTACAATGCCCACTGACCAGAGATTTAATTTACTCAGTCGGTACGTGTCTGTTAAGCACTTTGCTATATGCCAAATACTTTGGGTATAAAAAGTATATAGGCCTTGCCTTCAAGGATTGTCCAGGCTAATTGGGGCAATGCAACATGCATGGATCAAAAGACAGCTAAGTACCTGTTCCATGTGGAATTAGGGGAGCAGATGTGGGCACTGGAGACAGGACAGGGAGAGTTTCAGGGAGATCTAGCCAGGAAGGAGAACTTCACTGCGCCTCTGGGATTTGATCAGGGAGGATGAAGATGGGTGGGGAGCAATGGGGAGAGCATCCCAGGAGTGGGGACAGCCAGCACAGAGGTGTGGCAGTCAAGAGGACCAAATCATAGCTGAGAAGTCAAGTGGGAGAGCAGGTCAGTGATGAGTGGGGAGGGCAGCCAGCAGCCTCAGCTCCAGGCCTTGAAGATCAGGCCTTGAGAAGTTTGACTTCTGTGCTTTGGGCAGTGTGGACTTGGCAGGATTTTGAGATTCCAGAAGATATGAGCGAAGCGTAAAAACAAAGCAGGACAGAACAAAAAACAGGATTCGTTCATTTATTCTTTCAGTGCCCTGTGAAATGCTCACTGTGTGCTAGGTGCTATTCAGGCTCTGAGGATGTGGAGTGGGCAAATGCGGCAGACTCTGCCCTGACCGCTAGAGAATAAGCACAGGTGTGTGATGAAGACAGTAGTGGTGGGAAGCAAAGAACAGCCGCGAAGGGGATGACCATGTTCCCTTCCATGTGGGGCACTGGGCTGTGAGTTTGCTCTCAGGTTACTCATCTTTTTACTCCAAATTGCTTGGAGTCCTCTGTTGACTCCACAGGGAGTATTCAACCATAAACAATGCATCCTATCTGCTATCTGCGGGTGAATTCTTTCTTCCCAGTTGCCCCTTGGGTGGTGGCTTGGGGCCACAGTAATACTTGTAGTGTTTCCAGGAAGGTTGTTATAGTTCTGTGCATTTCCTACAGTAGTGGTAGTGAGGACATCAGATGCCAGGAGCTTGGGCGGTTGGTATGGCCCCGAGCTCTGAAAATACTTGCCTTCCCCTTTCCCCTGTTGTGTGGGCCAGCAGCTTGCAGAGCTCCTCCATCCCTGAGAGACCGTGCCTCCATCCCTCAGACCCTACCTTTCCTGGCCCCAAGGCTGTCTCTGGCTAGCATGACAGACATACCCTGGGTCCCTGAAGTCTGAAAGCCGTATTTTTGGAGGGGGACCTGGCCACTATGAGTGTGGAATATTGGGGCCTTAAATTTCCTGCCTGTAGAATGAGGCATTTGGACTGGGGAGGGGTTCCCAGACTTTTTGTGGGATAATCAATGAATTTTTACAAAACGGAATATCACAAGGCCACCAGCTTTTTATTTTGACAAGCAAAAACATGAAAAAGAAACTGTCAGATGCCAGCTCTGCCACCATTGTCATTTCATTAAAAGGACATGTTAATACCCAACAAAGGAGTGACGACATAATGTCAAAGAAAAGGACAGTTCTTCCCGGGAGAGGCCCGTCATCAGTCGTCTTCCACTGACACACACAGTGCGCCGTACTGAGGCTTTTCATTCCATACTGCATCAAGGGCAGCACTGCCCTGTGGCCATGCAGGACCCATGGGAACAGAGCACCTGTGAGCCACCTGCAGGAGCCTTTGCTGTGAAGCGTGAGGCTCTTTGGGGGCTGGATCCTCCTCTTGGTCTACAGAATGGCAATGGGCTCCCTCTGGTAAAAGTTAACTTGGCATGAAGATTTCTGCCTTTTTTGATGAATATGAGAGTTTGGGATTTCCTGCGTGTCTTGGTTATCCATATCCCAGTCTGCCCTGAGGAGAAATAAATGTAATTTTTGCCTTCCTGCTGGGCCCCTGCCACAGTTTTCTTGTCTGGGCAGGTCTTGAGCTGAGCTTCTGGGGCAGGATGGGCTGCCCTGCAGACTGGCAGCTGTCTCCGAGTCTCTGATGGACAGCAAGCTGTCTTGGACCTGGCCAGGGTCATCCTGGCTGAGGACTCTACTAATCCAGTTCAAAGTCTCTGTGGCTCTGATAGTGGATTCTGGACTGTCATATATATTTTCCCATTTTATTAAGCTATTTGAAGGAGGAGATTGTTATTTTACAAATATGGCGTATTGGCTAGGATGTATGTATTAGCCCTGAAAGTTTGGAGGCTGCCTTACTAATTTTAGGCAGCATATGTGGCCATTTGAGAACATATCTAATGTCTAATGGGCCATTGTATTCCCAGATGGGATCCCTCTCCCCTAGCCCATTTCTCCAACTCTCTGTCCATACATAGCGGATTATAAGTGAATTTAGATGTCTGTACTACAGGATTTTCTTATTTAGGAGCCATAGGTTGTGAGATGGTTGTTTCAGTAGTAGTAGTAAACAGAATTTTATATGGAGATTCCATCTCCGTTCTTGTACATTGGACCTATCCCAAGACAGTGTGGAATAGAAAGAAAAATATGGCCTTCAGACTTCGAATGGACTAGATTGAAATTTCAGCTCTGCCACTTACAAGATGGGCAATCTTGGAAAATTATCCAACCTCTCTGAGCCTCATGACATTCCTACCTTGTGGCCAGGCATGGTGGCTTACACCTGCCATCCCAGCACTTTGGGAGGCTGAGGTGGGCAGATCACTTGAGGTCAGGAGTTCCAGACCAGCCTATCCAACGTGTTGAAACCCCGTCTTACTAGAAAATACAACAACAACAAAAAATTAGCTGAGCATGTTGGTGGGTGCCTGTAATCCCAGCTACTTAGGAGGCTGAGGAGGAGAATCTCTTGAACACGGGAGGCAGAGGCTGCAGTGAGCCGAGATCGCATCACTGCACCCCAGCACCTCATCCTGGGTGACAGAGCGAGACTCTGTCTCAAAAAAAAAAAAAAAAAAAAAAAAAAAAAAAAGAAAAAACATTCCTATCTTGCAGGTTTGTTGTGAAGATTAAGTTGGTGTAAAATCACCAAGGACAGAACACAGTAGATGCAAGAGGGGATCAGTGATCTCCTGAGGGCCAGTTGACCCCCTTGGTCCTCAGGCGATGGGAGAGCGGCTTTGAACCTGGCTCTGAGAAGGGCTGAAAAGGAACCTGTCCTCCTGCAGCAATTCCCAGGGGAGGGAAATGATGCCCCATTGACTTGCCCAGGGTTACAGAGTTGAGACAGTGCGTGCAAAGCAAAGGACTTAATGATCCAGGCCTCCAGGTCAGGCAGTTTAGAGCTGGACAGACCTTGGGGAGCATTTACATGGCCATCTGCATTTGAGACAAGAAAACTTGAGATATAAGATGGTAAGGACTTGTTAAAGATTTCCTGGCCTTTTTTCTGCCATGAAGACTTGCAAAGATTGTTCAAGTAATTGTTCACACCCAGCGCAGGGGTGCTTCTAAGAGCGAGAATCTGGACAGTGCACCCAGAAAGCAATGGCTAAAAATGCCTTGATGGTGGAGCACTGTATATAGGTCCAGCCAAGACACCCAGTAGACTCACCGGGCTTTCTGACAGCTCAGAGCAGTCGGTTAGTTCCAGCTTCTTTTTAAGTTCCTGTTGCCTGAACCTGTGGACAGTGTGTCCCTTCCCTAAAGGTGCAGCCCACAGTTAGCAAACACAGTAGCTGCTAGGTGAATTCATCAGTGCAAATGTCTTAAGCCCTGCTGGTGCAGGGTCTCTGGGGTGCAGAAGGGGAGAAGTGATGGCAGCCAGGGAGAGCTTGGACTATGGAACTTTCCAGGGGCAGAAGTGAACTCTACCACTCCTGACACCAGCTCCAGGAAAGACCTGGGTCCCCTGCTGCCCTATTTCTCTGGCCCTTGAGTCTCAGAGTAACCACCTCCTCCATCTTCTCCCCTTGCAGAACTCTTGCCATGAAAACCCCAGCTGGTGGTGCCCAGGCTATGCTTGATTTGCTTGAGCTGCTTTGGGTAATCTGCCTAATACCCTAATATGCAGGATTATTGGTACCTGGGAGGATGCCCGTGGCTGGGACACCCACCCAGCAGGTTAAAGAGGTTGCTGGGTGGATTTCCTTTGTGTTTGGCATGGGAGGGGGGACATGGAAGACCCAGCCCCAGCACTGGGGGCTGGTGAAAACCTGAGGTGAAGGAGAGGACAGCAGCCTGCGGGGAGGGACCAGCAGCCCTTTTATTTCCATGGGGTCCAGGGCCCTGCCTCCTTTGCCTTCCCCCCGCCGGGGCACCTCACAATGCTGGGCTTCAAGGTACAGAAAACTGTGGATTTAACTCACCACCCCTTCTCATCTCCCAGATAGGGACTCTTCTCAGAGAGGTTCAGTGACTGGCCCAGGCCACACAGCATGTTCCTGGCTTCATAGCTTCTGGTCCAGAAGGCTTCCTCCTGCCCCCATCCTCTGGCAGGAGAGAAGGAGCCCTTCTGCATTGTGCCCAGCTGAGGACAGCTGCATGTGGGGCTGCCGGGTCAGTTTCAACAGACGAGACGGGACCGGGCAATGGAGTGGCCAGGGAGAGGGTGGGGTGGGGCTCCCGGCAGATGGAATGAGTAACTCAGAGCACAGTCCATCAATGCAGGCTCAGGGGAAAAGGCCTTCTGATGTTGACCAGGAAAATTTGAGGACAAAGGGGCTATGAGGCATGAGGCCCTTCCTTCTCCCATAGCCCTCTGGGGGTCAAGCATCCTGGGACTATCCCATGGTGCCAGGGAGCTGGGCAGAACATCCAGCTTCCAGGGATGAGAGGGGCTTCCCGACCCCTACTCTGGTCCCAAAAGGGCTAGGGGAGATGGTTTTGTGCTAACCTGATCTCCCCTGTTCCCTGTCAGAACGCAACCTCCCACTCAGGTGCGTCAGGCCCTGCAGAGCTCGGCCTTTTAGCGCTGGAGACCGCTGGGCAGACTCCAAGGATACGCCTGGCGAGGGAGGAAGTCAAATCTTCCTTCAGCAGCGTCTGCATAGAGAACCATGGCTCTTAGCAGGAGGGCTTCACAGCCCGTCAGCTTGGCCACGCTCATTTCCAATGTGATGCTCTGCTCCATGAAGGGTGATTTATGGTTCTGGGCAGGTTCTTGGCAGAGAAAGGAACTGTGTTTCTCTGTCCTTGATGGAACTGCCCTCCATAGGCACAGGGCCCTGGGAGAAGGGTTGCGATGGTACAAGCAGTACCCAGAAGTGGGATGAATCGAGTGCTCTTCATGTTAATAAACCTTTCGTGGGCACTATGCAGCAGCCGATAATCCTTGTATATGCATTCTCCCATCTGCTCCTCACACTGTTCCCGGGAGGACAGCAGGACGGGTACACATCCCTTTTTGGCATCAGACAGCTGGATTTAAATTCGCACTGTGTCTTCCTGGGCCAGCTACTTAACCTCTCATCTGTCAATGGAGGACATTAATTCCAACCTCATAGAGTTACTATGATCATGCTAAAAAACATTAGTCAATCATATAATTATTATTAGTAGTACTATTTATTAGTAATATTGTCTATTCTAGATTGTGCATGGTAAGAACTGACTTTCCATTTGCTGTAGCTGTCCTCCCTCCTCTCCTCCTTCCCACCCTCCCTCCTTCCCTCCCACCCACCAAGATGTGTCAGGTGCTTACTCTGAGCTCACAGGGATTCACTGTTGAAGATACAGCCATAAATGAAACAGACATGGTGAAACTCCATCTCTACTAAAAATACAAAAACTAAACAGGTGTGGTGGCACATGCCTGTAATCCTAGCTACTCAGGAGGCTGAGGCAGGAGAATTGCTTGAACCCAGGAGGCAGAGGTTGCAGTGAGCTGAGATCATGCCATTACACTCCAGCCTGGGTGACAGAGCAAGACTCTGTCTAAAACAAAACAAAACAAAACAAAAAGAAACAGACAAAAACTCTTTCCCTCATGCAGCTTGCAGACAGTACTCAATGATGAAGTAAAGGAAGCAGGTGGCTTACTCTGGAGAAGAGAGCACAGACAGGGAGAGGTTGGGATGCGGTGAAGTGTCATTTCTAGTAGGGTGGTCAGGGAAGAGCTCACGGACAAGGTGAGGATGCAAACCAAAACTCGACAGAAATGAGGGTGCAGCCACGGGGATCTCTAGAGCAGAGGCAGAGGCCAGCACAGACAGCCCTGAGACAGGACTGGGTCTGGAATGTCCTGGCAGCACGAGGAGGCCATTGCGTCTGGAATGGAGCTAGTAAGTGGCAGACTCGCAGGACATGAGTGGGGCTGATTGGGTGTGAAGACTGTCACTTGTCCTCTGAATGGGCCAAGAAGCCATAGGAGGGTGTCGAGTACAACAATGACATGATTTTGGTTACATTTTTGAAGAAGTATTTTTCTTCCCAGATGGTCTTTGCCTAAACGATTTCCCAGATCCTGGGTGAGGAACCAGTGTCCAAAGAACTGACACGTAGTTAAACCCGAGGCAGACTTGGAACTTCAGGGCTCGGACCTTCGCAGGCAGCAGGGAGGGGCCTTGGATCCCCTCAAGGCAGGCCCAGCCAGCTTCTCATGCCTGACGCAGTCGTCCAGCAGGTGTGGTGCCTGCAGTGACCTTGGTGCCTGGTTCAGCTTGACAGCTTGGCAGGTGTCAGGAGTGTGCCTTGGGGTGAGAGAGTCCAATCGGGTGAGAGCAGGTGTGGCAGCAGCTCACACTGTCAGGGAGGGTGTGCCCAGCATGGCAGGTCACCTGCTGAGACTTGGCACTTTGACATCCTGTTGGGGTACAGGGTGACAACGGGGGCCCTGCCTTGCAAGTTGCAGCTTGGTAGGAATCTGAGTGTTGAGCCCTGCGTTCTGCGAGGCCTCTGGCTTTGTGGCACAGGGACTTCTTTCTCCAGAGCAGCCCTGCTTCCTGCCCAGAACCAGAGGACAGTGACTCCACTTGCCTGCCCTTTGTAAAGCATTGCTTTCAGAAAGGCCGTGCTCTATTACCAGATTAGGGCTCCTGCAAGAATCAGGCAGAGTGACAAGGCAGGACTCATCCCTGTTCATAGAAGAGAATATGGAGGGTTTGAGGAATGACATGATGTGCTGGAGGCCACCCAGAAAAGCTGGACTTGGTGTAGAGTATCTTTTGATTTTCATAGCTCTTCTTGCCACACCACAGACCTGAAAGTCCCAGTATACTGGGTCTAATTCAGCAAGGATGAGAGACAGAGACAGCCAAATCTGAGGGTCGGGGCTGTGGGGTCCTAGGATTAGCACAAGCTTGCTCTCCTGTGCTAGACCAGAGCAGCTGTCATGGCTGGGGAAGGCTGGGCCCTTTGAAGGCAAGCAGGATTGGTCTTTATCGTGACCCTCATACCTGAACTCAGTACCAGGCCAGGTGGAGCCTTCTGCCAGTCCTAGGAACACCCTGAACTCCAGGTTCCAGGATGGAGCAGCAGAGTGACTGTGTCACTTGGGCTAGATTTGGAGCAATTGTCTTATCCAGGAGACAGCAAGAGATAAGATAAACAGAGCAGCCGGGGCTTGCTTCCGGGCCCGGTGGCCACCTGGCTGGGCTGGGTGGCCCTGAGCTTGTGGCTTTCCCTCCAGGCCTCAGTTTTCTCATCTGTACACTGCATGCATGGTAGTTGGGTGGCGGTGGGGATCCTCAGGAATTGCTAAGGTCCCTTCTCAAGCTTTGGTCTTGATCTTGTGATTCAGCGGGAAATGCCCAGACCCAACAGATGAGGTTTGTATCTTGAGCACTAGGTGATGGGGTCTAGTCGGGCCCTTGGCCCCAGGTGACATAGGAAGGGTGAGGCCCTCTGTGGCCATGTCAACAGAAAGTCATCATAGGGAACACCACTAAAGGGAATGGGGAGAAGGCATAGAAAGGGGTGAGGGTGTAAGGCTGGGCACAGCCCTGTGAGAGGTTGCCTGGTAGGGTGGGTGTCGGGAGGGGACTGCGGCCACTCTGCTTTCTGGCATTCCCTGCCTCCTGTGCCTGCACTCTTGCTCTGAATCCCTCCCCACCCTCTGATGTGGGCATTGAGATTAGATGTCACTGTTGCCACTGAGAGGCAGCTGTGGCCTGCTTTACACAAGGCTCTGGTGGGGAGACAGGGCAGGGTTGGAGGCAGATCAACAGAGTGGCCTCCAGTGCAAGGCCAAACACCTTTCTCAGGGAGTGGCCAAGGGCAGGGGGAGGGCTCCTGCAGGACCTCCTCTTTTTGAGATGGCCTTCCCACCCGATGGCCCCACCTCTCATTTTTCTCCCTGTCCTTCCCTCAATGTTCTTCTCTTTTCCCAAGGCATCTTTTCTTCCATTTCAGAAGATCTGGTGGCCTGTCCTCCTGAAGCTGGGGTAGCTGGAGGCTGCAGCCAGTGGGGTTTCTCTCCCTTAAACACACACACACACGCACACACGCATATGTGAGCACACGCACATGCTCACACACACATGCACACACACGCATGTGTGAGCACACGCACATACACACATGCACACACGCATGCATGTGTGAGCACAAGCACACACTCACACACATGCATACACACACATGCACACACACGGGTGTGAGCGCACACACATGCACACACACACATGCACACACACACGTGCATGTGTGAGCACACACACAGTGATTTCCTGACTGACATCAGGCTGCCCCTACTCAGAACTGCTTCCTGCATAAGGACTGGGTCCTCTGCAGTGAGAGGTGGAAGGTTTGGGTGTGGCTGGATATCCCCTTTGCCATTTAGAACAAACCATTTTTTCCCCTGTGAGGCAGTGTCCTGTGGGGACAGGAGCAAGAGCAGAATGCTGGGACTCAGGAGGCAGCCTCTCCCTGGTCCTCAGCCTCCTCATCTTAAAAATGGGAGGTTGATCTAATGGGGCTTCAAGTCAGAAGGGATCTGAGATGTCACTCGGTCTAGGGTCCACCCTGTGTGGGAACCCCTGCCCCAGCTGTCCTGGGTGATGGTCACACAGCGCCTACTAGAAGCTCTGCAGGAGTCACAGCACCTTACCTTCTAGGGGCTGCTTACTCATTGGAGGATAACAGTGTTAGAACCTGCACTCCCTTATCCTCAATTTTGTGATTATTTATTAAAGGTTCACTCTGGCCAGTGTGCCTCCCAGGGCCACTGGTTGATGAAAGCAGTGCAGCTTCAACGGATTACCCTTAGAGGCCCCAGCCCCATCAGTGGGTGCTTCATCAGGGCAGCCATAACTGCTGTGTGCCCGGGACTGTGCCAAGCTTCAGCTTCCCCACCACCTTAATGAGGTGGCACGTTTGTCCCCATCTTACACGGAGGAGGCTGAGGCTCAAGGGTTGATGGGCCACAGTCATCAGCTTGGAAGTTCTGGAGCAGGTACAAGCCCAGGTGGGCTCTCTGCTTCCAGCCTGAGCTCTCAGGCTCTGCGCCTTTTTCTGAGAAATACCAGCTCTTAGTCACCCTGTCTGTAAAATGGAAATAATTTCACTTGCCTGTTGGATGTATTATAAGTTTTAAGCAAGATGATGCATAGAGAACACTTAATTCTTAGGTGCTGGCACCTAGTTCTGGCTTGTTCAATGGTGGCCAACACTCTTATAGTGGACTCTGCCCCTGCATGTTCCCAGCAAGGCTACTGAACCTTCTCTGCTCCTTTTTCTTTGGAACATGGAGTTATAATGCCTGCTCCCCATAAGGGGTGCTTTGGCCACAGTGAAGTCAGTGGTGGAGAGAGGGGCCTCTTCCTCCAGGCACAAGATCTGTGGCTAGGCTGGTGGCTAGCCTGGCCAGCAGGCATCAGGCTTTAAATAGCTCCCCCATCACTCCTCCCAGTCCTGCTTCCCACACATGGTAATTAAGCTCACAACATCTAGTGTAAGCAAATAATAACAAGGGCATTATCTCCCTTTAGTCTGTGTTTTTCCTTGCCTATCATAAAGTAATTAAAATAATGAATGCCTTGTAAAACAATAGGTAAGAGAGCTGGCGAAATAGCATTATCTGCCGCATACCTCTTGTGCTGTGAATTACTGATGCAGTTAACCACTGTGACTGGAGGGCCCCCTGCCTCCCAGCCTTTTTCACGTTTATTTCTCCTCTCCAGGGTCTACCAAGGGGCTCTGGAACTTGGGCCCCCAGGACTGAGAAGCAGGGAACTAGCCTTCCAGGTCCCCACGTGGTGGCCAGGGATCAGTTCAGAAACATCCTGGGAGGCATGACTCAAAAGGAAACACTAGAGCCTCAGATGTGAGGACCATCTCCCTGTCCTCCTCTTTTCCCCACCCCTCCACCAATGTCCAGTATTGAAACAAGCAGGTGGTTCTGTCCTTGGGTGAAGGAAGAGGCCAGGAGAGAGCTGGGGGTGAAGATCCGTGTCTCATTTCAGCAGTCACTGAGCCACACCAGGGTGGTCAGGAGCTGTGGTCCCCAAAGTGGGCTCCCAAGGCCAGCAGCATCAGCAGTGCCTGACATCTTGTTTCAAATGTAGATTCTGGGATGGGTCCGGCACACTGTGTTTCAACAAGCCCTCTGGTGTGCTTACGATGCCTGCTCATTTGTGAGAACCATTGCTTTATGGTGTCAGTGGCATGAGATGAAGCAAGGGGTGCTGGGATCATTGCTTGAACCTGTATTTTGTGCTGTTGGGCACTGTTTAATCCTGACAATGCCTGAGGGGCTGGCAGTACTGTCCCCATCTTATGGAGGAGGTTCCACAGCGGTGGGAGAGCTGGATTTTTTCCCTGAATCTACACCTTCAGTTGCCATGGCTGCTCCTGTATCAGGGCCTCCCCCTCCTCCTAAATACCCTCCTGTTCAGAGTCTCACAGGACAGAGGCTCAAGGACCAGGGCAAGACCTAACAGATCCTATCTGAGGCTGGCCTGGGAGGCTTGGGCAGCAGGTCCCACACATGTCAGTGGGCAGCCCCCAAATACATCTGCCCTGTGGCCTCCCCCTCCCAGGTCTTATCTTGGATCATTCTATCTCCGTGGAGCTTAACACATTTGGAAAGAAAATATTAGCATCCAGGGCTGCAGGTCTGGCTTCTCTCTTCCCCAGCTTCCCTGAGCCACAGGCAGCCAGAGGGAGAAAAGGGGGAATTGGGAGCAGCTCCCTGCCTGCCATGGCCAAGTCCCCAAGAGGATGGCTCACCAGTGCGCCCTCCCCACCTGCCTCCCATGTGCCTGACCTCCCTCTGGCTCGCCCCCTTTGTCACTGCAGACAAAGCTTTTCACCTTTCACCTCTGTCTTTGGTTCTTCCCCTTATTCCAAATCACAATGATCCCCAGTGTGACTTTGCCTTGGGAATTAATTCCAGAGTTTTAAATGATGAACATAATTTGCTGGCATCTTTTTAAACATCTTCATCTGCAGTAATAATTGCAGTGGGTATTTGTGTTGGGGTCCAGTTAAATGTACATTGTTAGATAAATAATGAGTAAGGTTTTAGTATAAGTATGTCTCAGTTAGTATTTGGAATATACTTACACTAAAAAGTTATTTGTTGTTTATCTGAAATTTAAATTTTACTGGGTATCCCATATTTTATCTGGCAACACTAAACCTAGCCTCTGTAGCCAATGAGGGGCTGATACTCACAGCCCTTTCTAGTCATTCATTCATGGTTATTGAGCCAACTCTGTGCAAGACACTCTATTGGGCACCAAGGATGCAGCAGTGGGGGAGGCAGACAGTAAGTGAAAGAAGTAAATGAATTATTAAGTATATTAGAGGTTTTAAGTGCTATGGAGAAAAATAAAGCAGAAAAGTGCTATTGGAAAGAAAGTGTTGCAAATTTAAACAGGTGGCCAGGGAAGACTTCCTTGAAAAGGAGATATTTGAGCAAAGACTTAAGGGAGCAGGCCATAAGTCTCTGTGGGAGAAGAGTATTCTAGGCAGAACACTCACTGTGTGCAAAGGTTTACAATTTAGGTCACTATGTGGGGCTCAGTTATCTGATGAGATCAGCCTTGTTTCCTCAAGCACATTTTAAGCCACTGAAAGGCTCTGGTGTGGATTTCAGGCACAGCTGGATCCGGGTGTTCAAATGATGACATCAGTAGTCTATTACTTTTACTTTTCTCTGTGGTGGCTTCATTCTCAGAGAAGGATGACTTTTCCTATTCTTTCCTGCAAATGTTCCATGCTTGAGTCTTATTGGCTTGACATGGATCATGTGATTATTCATGGCCCAATTGCTGTTGTCAGGGGGTAGAAAGGACTCTATTGTTGGAGCCAATGGCAGGCCATCTGTCCCCTTTGAACCACATAGACTGACAGGAAGAGATAATAATTTTCCTAAAGGAAAGTGGGGGTGCTGCTGTGAAAAGGCGCAGAGAGGTTAGGTAGGCAAAGACCACAGGACATCTCCCACACTTTTCTCCTCCCTCCTCAGCATGCCCAAATCTTTTACAGGTTGCCTTTCCTCTTGCTTTGGTATTTTTTTTTCCCTTTAAAATGGCAGGAGACCAGAACTTTGGGAGGCTGAGGTGGGCAGATCACTTGAGGTCAGGAGTTCAAGAACAGCCTGGCCAACATGGTGAAACCCTGTCTCTACTAAAAATACAACAATTAGCTGAGCGTGGTGGCGCTTGCCTGTAATCCCAGCTACTCGGGAGGCTGAGGCATGAGAATTGCTTGCACGTGGTGGGTGGAGGTTGCAGAGAGCTGAGATCGTGCCACTGCACTCCAGCTTGGGTGACAGAGTGAGACTTCATCTCAAAAAACAAAACAAAATAAAATAAAATAAAATAAAATAAAATAAAATAAAATAATACCATCCTTCTTTGTTTCACTAAGATATTTTAAGAGGAAATAAAGAAAATATTCTTTTTAAAATAAAGACTTTAAAAAATTCAAAGGCATAATTTATCCCTTTTGCTATACTCCTGTACCTTTAAGCCAGTTTCCACCTCAGCTGGGGACCCCTTGGGGCTCTGGCTCTTTATGGACAGGGCATGTTATTTAAATTCTGTTGTTCCCTATGTCTCAACTCTTGCTCTCTTTGTTGCCAGGAGGCCCAGAAGATTAACAATGGCTCAAGCCAGGCGGATGGCACTCTTAAACCAGTGGATGAAAAAGAGGAGGCAGTGGCCGCCGAGGTCGGCTGGATGACCTCCGTGAAGGACTGGGCGGGGGTGATGATATCCGCCCAGACACTGACTGGCAGAGTCCTGGTGAGTTTCCACCCACTTCTCACACTAGAAGGCCTTTCTCTCTGGGCCAAGATGGCTTTGCTTATGAGACATGATGTTTCCCAGGGTCTTCTGCAGGAGGCTGGCTATTGGGAGGTGGGGGTGAGCAGCAAGTGCTCCCGCGTGGTCATGGAGGAGAGGCTGGGTTCCTCCTCGTGTACAGTGGTTTGTGGGGGGATTTGCAGGGAGTGGGATTTGCAGAGGAGAAGGGTTGTTGGGAGGATGTAGCACATTTCCTCTGCTAATAAGCACACACCCACACACACACACACACCCTCCATCATCTTGGAGAGGAGAAGAGGGTTAAGAAGACATACCAGAAACTTATGGAAGGGTTACAAATGCGGGGATCCCAAGGAGTGCTGAGTGAGTGTGTGTGTGTGTTTGGTGGCCTTCAGGGGATGTTCTTCTTGTCCTGTGGTAGCCCGTAGGGACTCCCTCTTGGAGCAGTTTCCTAATTTTCTGCAATGTGTGAGCTGGGCCCTGTGCATGGTGGAAATCAGTCATCCTGATGGTGGATGCATCAGCAGCCCACCTGAGGCTGCCTGGCCCTTGTACCCGGAGCTCACTTGTGTGCCCTTTTCTGATGAAGTTGTCTCCTAGGCCCACCTGCAACCAGGGCTGATTCTGCCCCTTCTCTGTGCATTTCCAGTGTCTCTCTGATCTGCTTACATGAAGCTTGGTTTCACTGGCTGACCTCATGAGCCCTTGGTTTTTGTCAAGGATCATTACTGGGACAGGCTTATAGTGACCAACCATCCCAGTTTGCCTGAGACTGAGGGGTACATGAGACATGAGTCTTTCAGTGCAAAAACTGGGAAAGTCCTGGGCAAACAGGGATGAATTGGTCACCCTAGCCAGGCCCATGCTCTGGGAAAGCCCTGCCCTGTGGCTTTCTTTCTTGGGTCTGCTCTGGGTCAGGAGTTTCCCTGAGAAGAATGTTGCATTTGGAGTGATTTCTCATTGTGATTCTGGAAGCTGCTTTGTTTGGGGCACCTGTCCTGGCTTGAAGCTAGGGCTCAGTCAAGAGTCATTTTGCTCGTAGATGGAAGGAGTAGGGACATCCTGAGACCTGGGTGGCTCAAAGACCAGGCAGGGGCACTGGAAAACAGTCATTATCTCTGAGTCTCACAGCAAAAACTCAGCGAGGAGGTGATTGTAGATGGAGGGAGGTGGTGAGAATTTCACTTCTCAGAATGCTTCTTGGGGAGAACTCAGTGTTATGTCTGGGATCAATATCACACACACTTTTGCGGGAAGGAGTGAGAGAATGAACGTGGTGCTTGAGTAAGGAAAGGTGCTGGCCACACAGCCTTCAAGAAGGACAGGTTCTGTTCACCGAGGGATCTGCTGTGAGCTGTGTGCTGAAGAGTCTGGATATGAAACCATGGCTGATGTCAATTGATGGCAAAATGGGAAAAGGGGACATTTAAAGTTGGAGTTTTGGAGGAGGAGAGAGAAACTGGTGAGGTCAGTGGCTGCTTGGAGGAAGGCAGAGAAGGAGACAATTCAGTCTGGTGTGACCCAGGAGGGACAGTGTCTAGTGGGGACTTGGAGGTGCCTTGCTGTTGGCTGTGCTGTGTAACAGCACCTCTATCTCTCCTCCTGCCTCTTCAGTGAAGTCTCCATTGCTCTTTCATGCTTAAAGAGGAGTGGATTCTGCATTGGAAAGTTAGAGAGGTTGAATTCTGAGTCTGGGTATTCATGGGGACAAAATGGAGGTAGCGTATTCTATATGTATGGTGGTGATAGTGAATGGGGAGCAGTAGACAGTTTGGTTGCACAAATGTGACACTTGTTCCTTCCATGTAGCCATTATAGACAGGTCTAATTTTCTTCATCATCATTGCCAAGAGTTACTGAACACTAATTCTGGGCCAAGCATATTTGTTTCAGCTCTGGAGAAAACAAGGAAGGATTCTGATTCTATTGCACCCTGTATGGACGTTATCGAAGGGATGCATGGAGGATAAGTGCTATGAGTACAAACACGGTGTGCACGTGTGGGGTGTGGGGAGGGGCTGTAGGGGAAAGTAGGGCTGATCAGAAAAGCCTTCATAGGGAGGAAAGCCTTTGAACTAAAACTCCCATTTCAAGATGAACTGCTTTATGGTGGGAAGATATCAAAACTAAAAACATATCCAAACTTAAACACAAGAAAATGACCACTAGGTGGGCTGGAATTTGTGAAGAATGCCTAACAAGACAGAATGCATTTGCAGTGAGCTTTTAAGTGTGAGTTAGGATCTTGAGAATCAAAGGAGAGGAAAGCCCTCAAAGTGAGGAGCAGGAAAAGCAGAGAAGGAGCCTGGTGCTCTGGGGAATAGGGGGTGCAGACCCCAAAGTCTGGGGAAGTGTCCTGGAGACAGCCTGGTGGGGCTTTAAAGGCCATGCTACAGAATTTTTGGGCCGGGCGCAGTGGCTCACGGCTGTAATCCCAGCACTTTGAGAGGCCGAGGTGGGTGGATCACGAGGTCGGGAGATCGAGACCATCCTGGCTAACACGGTGAACTCCCGTCTTTACTAAAAACATAAAAAATTAGCTGGCCGTGGTGGCGGGTGCCTGTAGTCCCAGCTACTCCGGAGACTGAGGCAGGAGAATGGTGCGGACCCAGGAGGAGGAGCTTGCAGTGAGCCAAGATCACGCCACTGTACTCCAGCCTAGGCGACAGAGCGAGACTTCATCTCAAAAAAAAAAAAAACACAAATGACGCAAAAGAATTTTTGAGGCGGGGGTGTTGTGCAGAGAGAGCTGGGGGACAAATAGAGACTGAATGGGTGAGGCTGGAGCTTGGAGGCTATAGGACAAGTTAGGGCAGCGAGCTACTGTTTTAGTGATGGCAAGGGAGCAGATTCCTGCTGTGGTCCTGGTGAGGCACGGTCTGCACTGACACCAAGCAGAAGATGCAGGTAGTCCATGCAGGTGATATTGTGGAAGTGGAACTCACAGGGCCAAGCACACCCAGTGGCCACCTTGATACTGTCCTGGCAATCACACTGTTGAACACCTCTTGTGAGCTAGGCACTGTCCTAGCCTTATATGTTATGATCAGTTTGTAGGGGAAGGAAGATGTCGTATTTTTTCCATATCTCCTTATTGCTGTTGTATGGCAGGGGTTCATTACAAGAAAACAGGCCAATCTTATTGGTGAATTCATTTCCGTTTTACAGTTGAGAAAATCAAGATAGAGCAAGGGCAATTATTTGTCTAAAAACATTCAGCTTTGAGTGACAGAGCCAGGCTAGTACCTGCCAGCTCCCTGTCTCCCAGGCTGGTGCTCCTTTTGTGTCATTCCTTCCCAGTCGAAGATAATGCCTTTTCTTTTCTAAGCCACTGCCAGCTGTCATTTTGGCTGTGACATTTTGACATTACCGTCTTTTAGCCAATTTGGTCCTGAGGATGCTTGGCCTGCTTGTTTTAACATTTGCATGTAGAAGCATGGTCCACTCAGGCCTCTCTGCCTGAGCCTGCCCAAGGTGCCAGCTGCTCTCTGAAGGTCTCCTTGAGAAAATCCTGCCCAGGCTGCCGGGGCCATGCCGAGCAAGTGGGACCCGCTGCACAGAGAGCAGGCATCTCAGAGCTCCAGGCGGTATCCTGAGAATAGGCCTGCCCTTTAGGAGCAGGCAGGTCCCTGCATTGAACAAAGAACAGATTTCACGATTAAGTAATGGCGGGCAAGAGAAAGCAGTACTGCCTGTTCAGAACCCAAAGCTGTGTTTGCCTTGAGCCGTCCAAATGTTTATCTCTGCAACAATGGGACCAAAGCAAGACCAGACAGCTGGCTATTCAGTTTCCCTTTTCAATTTTTAATTTGTTTTCCTTGATGCACGCTCAGGAGCTTGGCCTCCTCATCTGGGCCACTATCTCACCTGTCTAATTGTCACAGGTGAGAATCTTGAAGCTGGGACATCATGAATAAGGTCCAGCTGGGGAAGAATTTGCCAATACAACCTCAGAATATCTGTAGGATCTCCCAGACGAGCACATCCGTTATTCGCTAAGTGTTTACTGCTCATCTGTACCTGGCACTGTTCGAGGCACTGGGCATAAAGCAGTGAGCAACAGAGATCCAGGTGTGAATTATGTATATTGATAAACTAGATTTAAGGATGCAGAGCTCAGTTTGAGAAATGACAAATGATAATTGCCATTCACCAGTGTTTTTTATAGTCAATGCCTGGAGCCTGATTATCCACATGATAAAAATTCCTTGACCCCAAGGCTCCAGATCTCAGAATAGCCTGTCTTTGCCTCCTCTCTCACCCTGGCACCTAGGCTCAACTGGCCAAAAACAGCAGGACTGGACAGAGCCTTCTTTTGGAGCACATGGCTGAGGGCTTCTACATTAAAGTCAATGCCAGGCTGTCAAGGGTACTGCTTCCTTTAGTTTTTTTCTTAATTAAACAAATGTTTATTTTCTGATTATAAAAGTCATATATGTTTGCTTTTTTTAAAAAAAAAAATTGAAACATACTGGAAGAAGTGCTGATAAATTCCACTGTGGGATTTGGAATTGGCTCACGTGGAGGGAAATTTGGATATAGCAGTCAATGTCGTTAGGATTTCTCTCAACCATTTGGGTGTCGTTGAGGACTTTGTTCACTGCATCTCACGTTACCCGCTTTATGCACAGACTCATGGGATAAATAGTGTTTTGCTCCAGAGATGGTTGTGGTTTTCCTGGTGAACATCCAATGAACATGCTAAATCGAGAAAGGGATCATGTCTCTCAGTGGTGGCTGCTCAGAGCCAAGTCGGTGGCTTATGGAAAATACAGAGCGGCTCAGGTTTGCGCTCTGTGTCTTTGCACCCCTTCCCTGGCTTGTCTTCGTCATCTCTCCTCTCGTTTTCCCTTTGCCCTACTTTTCTTACTCCTATTTGAAATTTACATGTATGCAGTTATGTCAGGTACATACATTTTTGTCAGGTAAATTAAATCCTTCTAAGAATAAGGTGGTTTCTAAATAAAGAGGGCAAGAAACATGGAGTAGGCTTTAGTATAGTTTGGTTGTACTGTATAGAATCATAAGCCAAAATCAATAGGGATAGTCAAGTTCAGGGTTGGTAAGTTTTTCTGTAAAAGGCCAAATAGTAAATATTCTAGGCTTGTAGACCATGTGGCCTCCACGACTCAACCCTGCCTCAGTAGTTTGAAAGCAGCCACAAACAGCCTTGGTGTGACTTTGTTCCAATAAAACTTTATAGAATGGGAGAAAATATTTGTAAACAATGCATTCAACAAGGGCCTGATGTCCAGAATTCACGAGGAACTTAAAAAACTCAACAACAAAAATCACCAAATAACATTTAAAAGTGGGCAAAAGATATGAATAGTCATTTTTCAAAAGAAGACATACGAATGGCCAACAAGCATATGAAAAAAATACTCAACATCTCTAATCATCAGAGATATGCAAATTAAAACCACAATTAGATATCATCTCACCCCGGCCAGAATGGCTATTATTGAAAAGACAAAAAATAACAGATGTTGGTGAGGATGTGGAGAAAAGGGATCACTTATGTGGAAATGTAAATTAATACAACCTGTATGAAAAAGAGTACAGAAATTTCTCAAAGAACTAAAAACAGAACTTCCATTTGATCCAGCATTTCCATTAATTGGTACCTACCTACAGAAAAATAAATCATTATATAAAAAAGATACCTGAACTCCTGTGTTTATCACAACACTACTCACAATAGCAAAGCTATGGAATCAACCTAAGGGTCTATCAATGGATGATTAAGTAAAGAAAACATTTGTGTGTGTGTATATATATATACACACACACACATATATATACACACACATGTATATATCACATTATATATGTGTATATATATAACATTTATATATACATAAACTTACACAATAAAATACTATTCGGCCATAAAAAAAGATTGAAATCATGTCTTTTGCAGCAACATGGATGGAACTAGAGACCATTATCTTAAGTGGAACAACTCAGAAACAAAGTCAAATACCACATGTTCTCATGAATAAGTGGGAGCTAAACAGTGTGTACACATAGACAGAGAGTGGAATAGTAGTCAGTGGAGACTCAGAATGATGGAAGGGTGGCAGGTGGCGGTGAGTGATGAGAAATTATTTAATGGATGCAATGCACACCGTTTGGATGATGGTTACACTAAAGCCCAGACTTCACCAGTGTGCAAAATATCCATGTAACAAAACTGCACTTGTACCCCTTACATATATACAAATAAACTGTATTTATAGAAATAGAGGGTAGAAAAAACAGTTGACTAGAAGGAATAAGTTCCAGCATGTGATAGTACAATAGGGAGATTATAGTTAACAGTAATTTACTGTACATCTCAAAATAGTAAGAAAAGAATTAGAATGTTTCCAACACAAAGATAAATGTTTGAGGTGATGGTTGTCTGTTACCCTGATCTAATCGTTATACAAAATATCACATGCACCCCCCTAAAATATGTACACTATTATATGTCAATACAACGTTTTAAAAAAAGAAACAGGTGGTGGGCCAGATTTGTTTCACACACCATAGTTTGCTGACTCAGTCTAATTTATCCCCTTGTTTTATACATAAAGAAATTGAAAGGCTGGGGCTGGAGGCGAAGAGATTCTCTAAGGTCGAGTAGCAAGAGTGTCACACTCTTTGTAAGGGGGAGCGTTACAGACTCAGTGATAAACACATAAAGGTAAATACAGGCACATGTACATACTCTCACTATCCACATCATCACTTAGTTTCTGCATGTTCATATTCATTTCCATGTTGATCTCACAGCAACTGTCTCCCTAGGGAAACTATGTCCTGTGGGCAAGGACAGCCTCACCTCAACGTGGGAGCGACATCTACACTGCCTGGACTTTACCTCAACCCCCTGACAGATTCAATGTTTTGTGTGTCTCTTCAAAGACTGGTCTTGCCAAAATAGCTACCAGCTCCTGAGCAAAGCTAGAGAGAGCCCTTAGAATCACTCTTTGTAGTTACTTTCCCCATAGTCCTATGCTGTTACATTTGTGTATTGCTCCAGGAAGCTTACACAGCTAATTCTATGAACTGAAAGTATATGCTACTTGCTTGAATGTATACAGGATGATTTATCGATGTAAGAAGAAAGAAAAATATTTATCCCCCTAAATATGTTGCATGTGTGGCATTTTACATTAACGTTATATACATAGCCTGAACCATTTCATCTTTGTCTCCAAAGGCCTGAAAGAAAATATGTGTCAAATATGCCTTTCAAATAGGAATAATCCTATTGGTTTAATAGAGTTAAATAGATGTACGTTCACTGGGGTGCTGTTTGCACATGAAATTAGACTGGTTGAACCCAGTGGGAGTACACATGGGCACACACATAATCAAATATATCACATTCATTGCATTCACTACTATTAGGTGCCCTATGGAGCTTGTGACATTTCCCATCAGTATCCTCTACTTTTCTTTCTCAGTGGTGCCTGGTGGCAAATTCACACTCTCTCTCTCTCTCTCTCTCTCTCTCTCTCTCTTTCTCTCTCTCTCTCTCTCCCTCCCTCTCTCCCCTCTCATCTATGCCCCAGCTTTTATTATATTTTTGGCAAGTCTATGTAAAATTCTTACATCATTGGCCAATTCCTTGTGTAACAAAAAGACTAGAGGTTTCACAGGGCTGTACTTTTAGTAAGAATGCCCCATAGTGAATAGATATGTCCTTCTCTCTGCTATTGGGAATCAGTTGGAGTTTTACTTGCATTGTTTTAACACTCCTAAGGGAGGCTTCTGTTTAAAGGAATCATACGATAATTTCCTTCCAGGACTTAATAATGGTTCTGTGTTTCATCCCATGCTTAGATACCGAAATCACATTATGGGTATCAGTCAAAAAGTCAAAGAAGATACCTTCTCTTTTTATTATTAAATATGAAATTTTGTCTTTATCCAATGAAAGATACACTAGATTTGCACTAGATTTGTTATTTGTGACTCAACATCATTTATCCAGATGGGAAAACATAAGTCAGAGAAGTAATTGAATTGAGCAGTCTCCCCTGACAGGTAGTGAGCTGCCTGTTACTAGAAATATTCAAAGAGCGGCAGGATTGCATTTCATGGTGCTGTTGCTGACAGTTGGTTAGACTTTATCCTCATTGCTTTAATTAGGTTCCACAGAACACTAGACCGACGAATTGTTCCCGGATAAAAATGGTTCCCTGGGAACTTGGACAGACTTCATTTCTCATCCCCCTCCTTGAGATTGCCAATGCATATCAGCATATAAATACTTACAGAAGTCCTGCAGTCAGAAAGCGGAAAGGCTCTGTTTTGCCCAGCATTTCCCATTTTCATTTCGCTGTGGAATCCTTTCCCCATGTAATACCTGTGGGCATCACATAGCACTCACTTTGGGAAACATTTAATTAGCCCAGGGATCAGTTAGTTATAGCCCGTGGGACAGTCTGGCTCACTGCCTCTTTTGTGTGGTTCATAAGCTAAGAATGGTTTTTACATTTTTTAATTTTTTTTTTAGAGACAAGGTTTCACTTGATTGCTCAGGCTGGAGTGTATTGGTGCAGTCATAGCTCCCTGCAGCCTCAAACTCTTGGGCTCAAGTGATCCTTCTGCCTCAGCGTCCCTGAGTAGCTGGGATTACAGATGCATGCCACCATGACCTGCTATGTGTTTTTAAAATTTTTTGTACTGATGGGGTTCTGTTGTGTTGCCTAGGCTGGTCTTGAACCCCTGGGCCCAGGCGATCCTCTCACCTTCACCTCCCAAAGTGCTGGGATTTACAGATGTGAGCCACCGTACCTGGCCTTAATGGTTATGTTTTAAAAATCAAAATAAGTATATTTTGTGACATTTGAAACTATATGAAATTCAAATTTCAGTGTCCATAAACAAAGTTTCATTGGAATACAGCCATGCTCACTCATTTACGTATCGTCTGTGGCTGCTTCCGTAACAAGCTACAAAGGCAGAGTTGAGTAGTATCCGGAGTCCAAAACACCCACCAGCCTAAAATAATTACCATCTGTCCCTGTAAAGAAACAATTGCCACTCCCTGTATGCCTGTCAATATTCCTCTTTAAGTGGCCTACAGGACTTGCTCCATAAGTTACCTATGGCATAGCTAATAGATAAGATGTAACATCTGTCCCCTTCTCATGGGGACATGTCTACATTCACTTCCCCAAGCTCAACTAAGTACTGCGTTAGAGATGGAGAGGCTAGAGCCAAGTGGGTCCCCAAGTTCCATAGCAGATTCCCAGCTGGGGTGAACATAGGGATTTCCAGTTTGCAAGGTCAGGAGAATGTGTCAGATAATTTTGTAGCAGCATCATTCCTTGAGTCTCTCCATCCACCTGCCCACTGCTTCAGCAGCCCCCACACCCCAGGCCCTGCTGGCAGCTCCGAGTCTAAGCCTTACCCTCAAGAGGACCCCTGATCAGGGTCTGCAGGCCAGGCACCTCAGCTCGAAGCAGCTGCTGGTCTGCAGGCCTTGCGCCATGTGCTGGGCTCTCCGGCACGCCCTGTAAAGAGCAGCTGTTAATTTTACTAGCTGGTGTGTTGGCTCCTCTGCCCTCCCCAGGGCTGCTGTGAAAACGAAGGAGAGTTTCAGAAATCAACCCTCAGCTGGCTCCGGAGTGAGGAAGAGCCTCCTGGTCCAGGGACAGCCCACTTGATCCTGGCCACTCATCTCTGGCTCCCAGGCCCTCTGGGCTTTGATGGCAAGTGCTGGCGTGCCTGTTTTCCCTCTCCTCTAAAGTTTCTAGGTGCATGTGGGTACCTGCTTTGGCCTTCCATCCCATTGTCTGTCTGTCCATCCGTCTATGTCCATTCATCCACCTGTGTGATCCACCGACATTGATTGGTGTTCCCTAGTATACAGAACTGAGCGTAGCACAGGTCAGTGGGGGCCTGGTAAGCAAGCAGAGCACTTGCAGCCTCTGTGCAGTCAGCAGCCAGGATGGCCTCCCTCTGCCGGTCCTGCCTTATCTCTGTCTTCTCTGCTTCGGTCTCTCTTTTGGGGCCTGGGAGTGAGGAGCCCTGCCCCTTTGTCAGTGCATCGTTATCTGAACTAGAGCTCCTACTCCTTTTTGATCTCCGTCTGGCTGCTTGTGTCTCATTCTCACTTGATTGGAACCAACAAGGAGGATAGGTGGAGCCCACAGCAGCCTCAAAACTCACTCCAGCTCTTGCATTGCCTCTCTCCCTGGGACACCCATCTTGGGAAGGAGCTTCTGTGTGTGGTGCAGCTGGGCAGTTGGGAGCCCAGCCTCTGCAGACTCCTGACTCCCAGCTCCGTCTATCTCAGGGGCTTGGCTTTTACTCTGCGCGAGTTGCTTCATTGTCTCATACCTCAGTTTCCTCATCTGCAAAATGGGGACAATAATAGTCCCTGCCTCTTAATGAGTTAATGCATGTACAATGTTTAGAACAGTGCCTCTGACATGGTTAGTGCTTGATAAGCATGGTTATTATTATTTTTGTTATTGTGTGTATGAGCCCGGTCACCATGTCATGGAGGAAATGGGCTGGTATGGAGGCAGACGGGTCAGGGGGTGGAGAACAAATCCTTTTCTGGAGCATGGGTAGAGCAGCCCTCAAGCCTCCCCAAACCCAGACACCTTCCAAGAGTGCTGAGCAGCTCTGGGCAGGGCCATCTGAAAGGCTCTGAATGCTCCAGGCAAGCCCTGGTTTGGGTCCATCCAGATGATGATGTTTGCTCCATGCACACAATTAATTCAGGCTTGTCCAGGCTGCGTCCTCTTCGCAGCTAGCTTATGCCAGCCTGACTCACCATTGTCAAGCTGGCCAGGAAAGTCTCACTTCATATAGCCTCCCTGAGCTGACTGGAGACTGGAGAACAGGCTGGGCTCTCCCTGGAGCTGTACGCTGTGGCGCGTGTGTAACAGGAAGTCCCTTGGCAGGACGAGAGATGAGTCTGATGGAAAAAGGGTCAAGTGCACTTACTGTGGACTCTGTGTCCACTTCTCTCTGGGGTGGGGCGAGGCTGACAGGGCAGGGACAGGCTGGTTTTGGAGGGCACATCCGCACCAGTATTCGGGGAGGTGTGTTTGATGTACATTTTGACATGTAGTGACCACACATTCATTGAAAGGAGATGGGAAAGTGTGTGAGGTCACCAGAAGATAAAGACCCAGATTCTACTGCACATGTGAGGCAGCTCCTCTGAGCTGTTCCTCCATGTCTTCATCCATTCCTTCAAACATTCTGGAGCACCTGCTCGGGGTCAGATACTGTTCAATGTGCTGGACACATGTTGGTTCATTCAGCAAAAGCTGCAAAGTGCAATCATCCAAAGTGTCGAAGGTGGAAATGTTACGCTTGCATTTTCTAGAATGATTTGGGGTGGGAAGGTTTCTGAAGTAGGGTTTAGTGATAAGTCAGTGCCTGTGACCCATCTGTCAGTCCCTGGGACAGTCCTGGGAGCTCAAACATTCTAGTCCTGATTGCACATCCTGTGCAGTTCTGTAGCTGAATCCCAGGGGCCTGGGTGAATATATGAGTAGTGGTTTCCCTCCCTCCCCTCCTCCCCCCTCTCCCCGTCCCCCCTTCTTCCCTCCCTCCCTCCCTCCCTCCCTTCCTTCTTTCCTCCCCACTGCCCCTCTCCCACCTACCCCACTCCCCTCTCCTCCCTCCATCCTTCCCTCCCTGCCTTCCTCACTTCCTTCCTTCCTTCCTTGCCTCATTCCATTCCTTCCTCCCTCCCAATCCATAAAAGCTGGCGCCCCCTGGAGGCTACTGAGTTGGGCTGGGAGACTTTTCTTACCCAGCTTTTCCCCCAAAGCCTTCAGAGGGTGCTGATGGCTTAGCAGTTCGTTTTTGTCAGAAAAATATCCTTAGATCCTCCATTTCAGCTGCGAGAAAGTTTGTTTAGCAGGGAGACTCAAAAATAGAGATGATGATGACAAAGTCATCAGCCTTTGTTGTTGCAGGGGAGCGCATGCTTGGAAAGTCACACTCGGGACCACACGCAAGCTGATGCTTCCAAGTTTAGTTTACGAGGCTATGTTTAGGAGGAGGCAGACTGACTCGTGCCTACGGGCCCCAAACAGTCCAATTTGGTGCACTAGAAGCCTCATTTTTAGACTCTGGGTCCAGAGTGAGACTTTTTCCAGAGGGAAAAAAAAAAAAAACTACTTCGGGGAAATGACAACAACAGAAAGCCACCATTTGCCCTAAAATTTTTATTGTAAAAACTATTGTCTCCTGTTTGAGTAGTGAGGGATCTAGGACACAACAGTGGCTTTTCTGCCTTTCTTAAGGAATTAGGGCACATGGAAACTCAATTAAATGTACCCAAGCCTCTTAAACACCAAAGCTATCTTTTTGCTCATCCAGTTAATTTTAGTTCATGAAATTGGCCTTGTGATGACATGATGGAGACAGAGTGAAGGTGGGAAGCCAGGGGCCTCTGTGAGTGCAAGCTTGCTTCTCTATTCACAAGCCTTCAAGGGCACACATTCTTCCCTGGGGCATCAAGGGGGACCATTAAACCTGTTTGAGCCACAGTGCCTGGGAGAGCAAACTTCTTGGCCTTCCTTGTTTACTGGAGGTTAGTTTATTCGGAAGGTAGATGGACTGGGCATATTGGTTACCCTGGCAGGAGCACCCCAGGATTCAGTAGGTTAATGAGAAGGATCGAGAAACCATCACCTTCCTAGAACTGTTCCCAGACTTTTAGCAAACAGGCTGAATTTTGACGTTTTTCCCATTTTTCTTTTTAATCCTCTCTCCCTGTACCTTTTGTGGCTTTTGGTAAAATGGCTGACCTAAGGGAAACAGGACAGTTCATTGAAAAGGAGAGTGAAAGTAAAGACCCCTTTCCCACACCACCTTTCCTCAGATGCAGCCTTTGCTTACACTAAAAATAGCTTGAAACAGAGGCTGAATCACAAAAAAGGTCGCATTTCAGGGGACAGAGGCTGCCAGCTCCCTGGCTGTTGCAGAACTCTGTTGGGTTTGTTAGTGTCTGAGCCCCAACTTGCCCAGGAAGGCGTGGGGTTTGGAAGTGTACTGGGAGAGGTTCAGAACATTCTTTTTGTTTCTAGAGCAAGAGCCTGGTTGTGTCTGCCTTGGTTGGAGAGTCTGTCCAGAGCTAATTATATCAGCAGGCACTCATAGAGCACTCTGCCTGGTGTTACGCCTCAGGGGTGGAAAATAACTTCCGGCAAAGGGAAGGAGTTGTTTTCAGGAGCTGCTTAATCCCAGAGGCACCTGCATGGGCTCCCGGGGAAGCTGCCATGAGGTTATTGTTTGCCTCTGAACCATGAGGTGGGCAACTTGATTTCTTGGCCACCTCAGATCTCTCCAGGAAAAAGCTCAGATAATCACAAAGAGAGAAAAGAGTTTACTCACCTTGGTCTATGCTGTGTGTCTCTCTGGCCCTTGGGGATTCATGACAGTGTTTGAGATCAGTTCTGGATATGAGAGAAGAGAGGCAAGTCACTTACTTTTATCTGAGGAGCTGCAATCTGCAGAAACCTGGATACTAACCCTGGCTCTGGTTGACTTTGGACAAGTCAATTCCCTCTCCTAGGCCTCAGCATCTCCATGGATAAAGAGAGGGGGTCACAGTAGTTTTTCAGTAGTTTGCTCCCTTGTAGCCCAAAATGTCTTTATGTTTTCTTATCCCCTTCACTGTCCTTCATCAGCAAAGGCCACAAGGGTTAGCCTCACATCTACCATGCACTTGGCCCTGTGCTAGGCACCAGGAGAACTGCAAAAGGAGAGAGAATGTACTTTTCTTAGCTACCAGAGTGATTGGAGTGAAGCAGAGTTCATCAAGGGGTGTCTCTGCATGGCTCTCCCCTGGTTTTGCCTCCATTTGAAGTAAAATCTCAAACTCTGTCCCTGGCTTACAAGGCCCCGTAAGATATGGTGACTGCTTCTGACACACCTCCAGTGATTCTTTTCCTTCTTCACTCCTTGCTAGAGAAGAAGCAAAGCCTGTAGATATAAGCATGTAGATGGGCCTGAGGCGCTGGATGGGGGGAAGGATGCCATGGGAGTAGGGGTCCATATTCCAAAGGGCTAGCTCAGTGAGAAGGAGTTGGCTTCTTTTGAATCATTTCAGCCGTGGAGCTCTCTTTTGGAATCCTCCTCAGTTGGAAGCCTCTAAGGGGATCTTGTTCCTAGTTGGTATCAAACATGGTAACCCCACTAGCCCCAAATTTGACTGGAAGAGCCTCCTTTCCAATGGCATATCCTCTGCTTGAGGAGCTCTTGGGTGAGATAACAGCCCCTGTCCTTTGCTCTTTGTATTGCTTTTGACTGAACTGCTGCAAATCATGGGGTCCCTGAAAGTCCATCCCTCCTCCAGAGGTAGTAGCGCCTCCATCTCTGTGCACCTGAAAACAATAAAAGGCATGTTTATTTAAAATAATGACTGCCAGAGGCACCCAGGAGGGGCTGGGGATCGAGGAAACATTACTGTGGCTAAAGTCATTTTTTATTTCTGGAGCAAGGTAGCAGACTCAGGGTGGTGGCAGGAGCTGCCAGGCTAGCCCCCAAATTTATAGCAAGGGTGTTAGACACTGTGGGTGATCAGTGGAGTTGACATTGCAGAAATTCCCCAAATGAGAATTCCTTATAAGTCAACTTTTAGATGAACTTTAAAAACCAGGGACAACAGACCCTCTATGGGCTATTTCAAGTGTTTCCAATTTTATTAACATGATTTAAGCAAAGACATTCCCTCCCTGGATGCTAAATGAGAAAACATCACTATTTCTCTGCCCTTGTGCCTAGTCTGCAAACCAGTGGGTTTATCTGGTTGTTTTCTCCAGAGCTGGAGCACCGCAGTCGTTTCCATAGCACTTCGGCCCAGAGGGAGTTGTGTGTTGGGGGCTCAGTGTTGTCTTACAGAACAAACCTTGTAAAGGCAATTTGGCAAGCCACCCTTCCAGCACCAAGAGATACAATTCCTCTTCCCGGGGCTGAGATGGAGAGATACAGATAGAGAGAACAGAAATAAGTAACCAGTTTCTCTTTCATTAAACTCTCAGAAACAGCCTCTGGTGCTCATTATTTCTGCTGTGGATTTTGTCAGACTCTGAATCCCAATCCTTTTGCCATAGGTGGTATATTTTAGAGATGCAAAATGATATAAAAGAAATCCACTTTCCTGAAAGATAATTTTGTGTACATTAAACAGACACATTAAGCCATTTACAAGAGAGCTGTTTGTTCTCAGAGATCTGGAGGAAATCTGAATTTCTAATTCTGGGCTCTTTAATAATTTTCAAAAGAACTGAGGCTAATGATTAAACGTCTTTGAACTTCCCCAGGCTGTCTTCTATCTCATGATCTCAAAGCATTTGAAAAGGAATAGAATTCTTTACCTTGATGAAATCCATAGGAGAGTGGAGGAGACACCAGCCCCACCAGGAGCTTTGTGGCAGAATGGGGGAACTTAAGGTAAAGAGGCTCAAGAAAAGTGCACAAGGTCACTTTCAGAGCTTCAGAAGTGGAGTTGAGTGAAGAGCCTTCATACCAGTTTTTATTTCACAGCCTTGGCTGCTAAGACTTGGAAAGAAGGCCAAAGAGAAAAGAAAACCTAGGTAGGACTTAGTTAAGGATGTCTACAATGAGATTACACATGACATACAACCTTATCTGGCTCTAGTGTTTAAGGATTAGAAGAGATCAAGTCTAGCAATGGTGAACTTTCATCATCTTTCATCAACTTTCATCTTCTGGGTTCATTCTGATTGATCAGTAGCAGCTACAGAGAATATTTTGCCAAAGATTCAAGGTTCAGCAGCAAAGAGTCATCATGGCTGTGCTCTAAAGAATTCCGAGGGCTGGGTGCGGTGGCTCACGTCTGTAATTCCGGCACTTTGGGAGGCCAAGGCAGGTGGATCACTTGAGGTCAGGAGTTTAAGACCAGCCTGGCCAACATGCTAAAACCCTGTCTCTACTAAAAATACAAAAATTAGCTGGGCATGCTGGCAGGCACCTGTAGTCCCAGCTACTTGGGAGGCTGAGGCAGGAGAATCGCTTGAACCTGGGAGTCAGAGGTTGCAGTGAGCCGAGATTGTGCTACTGGACTCCAATCTGGGTGACAGAGCAAGATTTCATCTAAAAATAAAATAAAATAAAGAATTCCATGATTGATTAATGATGCCTGCCATGAATGGCAGCTTGGAGGGTGGTAGTACTAGTGTTATTTGTGCCTTAGCTACCTGTTCTAAGTCACAGTCCCTAAAGTTTACATTATGTGTGATTAAAGTGGGGCTTGTCCAAGGTCATTTGGTCAGTTTCAGGCATGTCTCCTGACTCTGTCTAGTATTTGATATCCCAGCTTCATAGGTTAGACCTCAGAGAAACAGCAAATTTGTCAGCTTCCTGTAGCAGCCTTCTTTTTCTTTTCTTTTTTCATGTGGCAGCCTGACTTCAGATTTCTCCATCTGGAGACTTTCTTTAGTGTTTGGAGAGCAGAGGGGGTGGATTTCAGAGCCACAGTGATTCTACAGACAAACAGAAATGCAAGCACAATTTTCCTGTTTGTTATGTCCACTCTCAAAATTCTCTCTGCATGAAGCACACACTGATCACAGCCCTCCCACTGCAAAGCCTTCCCCTCAGCCCACTCCTGGGTTCTTTCTCCCAATCTTTGCAGATGCCTTTCCCTGTGCCCCACTCCCCCGGCACTGTAAAAAGCTTTTGGTGGGGGTTGATGCGTCATCATTTCCTTCCATCATAGCTTCACCTCCTATTTCTTCCTGTTTCTCCCTTAATGTTCTTTCTCTTAGCTATTCATGCTCACATCTTAATGGCTGTGCTTCCAGAGATAAATACATTTTGCCTCTGACCAAAAGCAGTTTCTGCCTTGACTTGAATTTAAAAGTATGCCAGAATTGCAGTGGGGAGCAGAGGCAGAGTCCTCAGTTTCGTCCTGGGAGCCATAAAAATTTTCTAAGAGTTTATCATCTCCCTCAAGATGAAAATGGGATTTCAAGGCTTCAAATAAGAAAGATAAATAACAAGGAAAACTCCAGCTTTTGTCAAAGCAAAGTTCTCTTTACCAGTTTTGTGAGTCTACCTGTTGTGGCATCTGTTTCACTGTGGTATCAGACAGAGCCTTCTCCAGGAATTTATGCAAACCTACAACTGGATAGAGAATTTCAGGCAATTGGTAGAGCCTGGAAGATGGCTGACAAGTCATATTCTTGGGCTATAACTCACTTTCAGACTCCTCATTCGTTCCTCAATTCTTGCTCCTCCCCTTCCAGCATAACGGGAATTGGAATAGAAAGCTCCATTATCTCTAAGGCCTAGGCTGTGATTTATAGGGCATTATAACAAATGGGACTACGGTTTGTTGTACTTGGCTATCTTTCACATTTGAGGTGGCTAGGATTCTTTGTCAGGATTGGATTTCGCCCCCTTGACTTCAGTAAACAGCTGCATGCAACTGGGAAAGGCTCAGCCGGTGTTTCCAGCTGCTCAAGATGGCATCATGTTTCCTTTGAGGAAACCAGTGCTATAGAGCACCCATGTGCCACTCTGGATGGTCAGGAAAGTGCCCAGTGAGTGCTCCCTGGAACTTGTTTCTGATGTGAATGGTTTGGTGGGAAACTCAGGAAGACATATTACATCTCAGTAGGAGGCACGTCCTGTGGATTTGCCCTTGATGCTTCTTTTTCCATTGTCCTGGCTTAAGCCCTGTGACCCCTTCCTTCACTCATTATAGCAGCTACACATCACTCTCCTCATTTGTCCCATCTCCCTGCTTCAGTCCATATTTCATGCTATTGCCAGATGAATTTTCCCCAAAGCCAGCTTTACTTAGGTTTCCCCATGGCTCACAGACCTTCAGTGGCTTTCCAAGGTCTAAAGCCTAAATGCTTCATGCAAATGGTCAGGGCCCCTATCCTCTTTCTAACCTGTCCTTCTTCTGCTCTCCTCCATGCACTCCATGTGTTCAAATCCTACCTCATCTTTAAGATGCAGTGCATGGTGTTCCCTCCTCTGAATCCATCAGTCTTGCACAATATTCACATACACTTGTGTGTGTGACTTATCCACTCTAAAGGCAATGTGGCTGAGAGGTTAAGAGCACAGGCTGTAGAGCCAGATTGGCTGAATTTGACCTTTGTTCTGCCATGTACTAGTGTGACCCTGAGCCAGTGACAGAAGACAATCATAGTACTTATCTCGTAGGGTTATTATGCAGATTACATGACCTAATATTTATAAAGTACTTAGAACAGTAGCAGGGACAGACTAAGTATTGTATACATTGTTCATCAAACACAGTAAACTATAAGTTCATTGAGAGAAACATGTGGTTTAATTGTATAATCCCCCTTTGTCCTGTGCTGGGCTGAAATAACCTTGAACCAGATTGCTGTGAAAATGAAATTTGAAGAGAGAGAGAGGAAATATATGTGAAAGCACGTTGTCATATCTTTATTCAACTAATCTTATTGAGTATCTGGAGTTACCAGGCTCTCTGTTTGGCAATTGTTGATCAAAATGGAATGAGATATAAGTCATGTCTAAACATTTTGAATATGACTGTGTAGAAGACAAGTGGCAAACATTATTCTTCTCTTGTACCCGTGTTACAGATGAGAAAACAAAGCCTCAGAGAATTGTTAATAGCTTAGATGAGATCACACATCCAATAAGCATCTGAACTGGGATTTAAATCTGGGATCTCATGACTCGATGACCCAGGCTCTTTCCATATTACCATGGTGCTTCTCATTCAAGAGTGAGTGAAGGAATGAATGAGCATAGGAAAGAATGAATGAATGGGAAGATCTCAAACATGCATGACTCCAGAAAGAGAGAAAACCAGAGGCTTGCCATAGAAGATGAGTTATAAGGAAGCTTGGGCAAGTAGCAAAACCCTGAAGCCATAATCATTTGTCCAGTCGAGCACTTACTATGGTGGTGAGATGGGGCAGTTTCACTGCCTGCCTTTTGGGGACCACCTTACTACCCCTACTGTCATACCTCAGTGCTCTCCATTTATTTACCTCTGTGGCAAGAGTGGCTTTATTTTCTTCTCTTTTGGGTATTACCCAGGACAAGCAGTGGATGTGACGATGGATGGTAAAGGTACGTCATCATTCCCTCTTTGATATGCTTTCATCATAATGGGCCTATTTGGAAGATTTCCATAGGTACAGGAACAATGCCTCTCCACTGGGCTTCGTCAGCCACCAAATGATCCGGGCACCGGGGAAAAAGTCTGGAGTGAGGCTGGCTGGTTTCCATGGCAACTACGGCTTGCCTCAACCCTGCACACATGCTGCTCTCTTTCCAAGTAGGAATGTGTTTATTTATTATTGGTCCAACCTGGGAGTGCCTGTGTGGCTACGTAGGTATTGTCCCTACCTCTGCCGTTGAGGTCATATTCTCATTTGGGAGATGAAATCACAGCTGGATGATGGAGGCACGATATTTGCTCCACCAGGAAAAGCTCTCATTTAGGCTCCAGATCTTGTGTTGTCCGTCAGCATGATGACAGTGATCTCTGGTGGGGTTAGAGAGGCTGATCTGGAACCATTAGAGTCAGACACCATCTAGGGTCCTGCAGTGAATCGCAAACTGCCCCAGAGAGCTGATGGTGACGCACGAATCTTTCATAAACATGCAGCGTGCTGCTGTCCCCTGGGGATACCCGTGAGCTGGCTGAGCACGCACAAGCCTGAGAAACTCTAAACCTGGGCCGTCCAACACCGGTGGTCAGTGAGCATCTGAAATATGAATTGAGATGTGCTGTAAAGCTGGGTGTGGTAGTGCACACCTGTAGTCCCAACTACTTTGGAGGCTGAGGCAGGAGAATTGCTTGAGTCCAGGATTTCAAGGACTGTGCAGTGAGCTATGATCATGCCACTGCATTCCTTGTCTCTACAAAACAAAAATGCTGTAAGTAGAAATTTAGTACAAAGAAAAGACTAGAAAATATCTTATTTGTAATTTTTATATTGATTACTTCTTGATAATATTTTGGATAGATTAAATAAACTCCATTCTTAAAATTAATTTCACCTTTTTCTTTTTACTTTTAAAAAATATGCCTCCTAGATGGATAATAGTGATGGCTATGCGACTATGTGAATGTACTTAGTACCACTGAGCCGTATACTTAAAAATTATTTAAATGGTAAATTTTACTTTATGTATATTTTACCACACTAAAAGGAAAGAAAAAAACAAACAAACAAACAAACAAAAACAAAACCTTGTCCAGAGGATAAGGAACCAGCTCTCCAGACCTCTTCCTCAGGAGTCTGGCCCACATTTCTAGAAGCCCCCAGCACACCCGCACATTTATTTCACAGGTCAAGAACCAGTCACAGATTGGCCCCAAGCCAATTGTTGGCATAAGAATGAGAGCACTGGGGCTTGCTCAGACTAACTGAGGTCTGCCCAGGAGTGGGGCCAGGGTCAGTTTTGGTGAGGTACCTGCACCCCTGAACAAAATCAGGGTTTTCTGAACAAGGGAGGGGAATGGAAATGACTGTTAGGTGGCAATCAACATTATAATCTTAAAGAAAATTGTACACGAAAATTAATGTATGGGAGTTACAGGTGAGAGCAATCTGAAAACTTCTTTCCTCCACTTGGAATATATATATATATAAATCATTTATATATATGAAAAATATATATAATATATATTATATATGTATATATGTTTTTGAGACAGAGCTTTGCTCTTGTCTCCCAGGTTGGAGTACAATCGTGCGATCTCAGCTCACTGCAATCTCCACCTTCTGGGTTCAACTGATTCTCCTGCCTCAGACTCCTGAGTAGCTGGGATTACAGGCACCCACCACCACACCCAGCTAATTTTTGTATTTTTAGTAGAGACAGGGTTTTTACCATGTTGGCCAAACTGGTCTCGAACTCCTGACCTCAGGTGATCCCACCTGCCTTGGCCTCCCCAAGTGCTAGGATTACAGGTATGAACCACCATGCCTGGCCCCACTTGGAATATTATTTGTCTTTAAATTTGCATAGAGTTGTAAATAAAATAAGTGTCAAAGAAATGTGCCTTCTAGAAAATTTAGAATGATTTATGTGGTTTGTCTTATATTTCTTCTGGATGGAGCTGCTCTGTAGCATCAGTGGTTAAACACAGGGTAGGGGCTATTCTCCTCCAATTGCAAACTGATCTTGGACAGGCTGCTTCACTGTGTCTCACTTGCTCCATCTGTAAAATGGGAATAATGGTAACACCTGTTTCATAGACTTGTTAGTTAATACATGTGCTTGGAATGTGTCTAGCACGTAGTAGGAGCTGAACAAGGATCACCTCTCATTAGGGGCTGCAGGGGGACTGGTGGCTGCTGCTGAAGCCTTCAGAACCTCCCTTCACATGCTCACCACAGCTCCTCCAGCAGGCAGAAGGCTGACTCTGCGATACAGAGAAATTACCCCAAAGGGAGCTTTTCATCAGAGGTGGCTGATGGGTGCCTGATGGATACTTTTTCCTCCCTGGGTGGTCCCAAGATGACTCTTCCTAGATGAAGGGCCTCCTCCTGAGCCTTGTTGTAGCTCAGTGGAAAATAAATAAAGAAGTAACAAAAAGTCCACGAAGAAGAAACAGTTTGTTGGTTGCCACCTCTCAGGGCTGGTCTGATTTAATTGACCTCAAGCCTGCTATGAGTACTCATATGGCTAGGATAAGTGGCACTGAAAGCTGGGTTGCCCAGCGTCCTTGCTCTCAGAGCCCTACTTTATGACCCTCTTAGGGGTTAGTGCCTATCAGGAGGGTGTTTTCAGAGTATCTGTGGGGAAGAAGGGCTCGGATTTAAAATTGATTCTAAGTCAATAATTCAAAAATATAAACAAGGGAATTTGTGGTTGCTCTCACAATTAATTTGGATCAGCAGCACCTATGGAGATGTTGCTGGGAACCCCAAGGAATGTAGGGATTTTTAAAAAAGTGTCATTGAAACTTAGACCATAATCACTGGGTCCCAACAGGCTCTAGTGTTAATTCAAATTGCTATCTATTTGGTAGAGAAAGAGAATTTCAGCGCCAGAAGGTACCATAGAGAGACCTTATAGTTCCACCTTATACTGCCGAGAAGGAAACCGTGGCCTGGAAAGAGCCCGTGATGTGTCCATGTTTACACTGCAAGTTAGTGTCAAATATTCCATTTTTTGGAAGGAATTTTACTTACATGCATATTTTCCATTATGTTTATAAATTTCCCCCTATTTTAAATTATCCCCATTCCCTATTTGTATCTTTCATTTTTTCTTTATAAACCTTATGATTCTCTAATATACTATGTATACTTTATTTATTTTACTTATCATCTATCTTCCCCTATCTCCACTAAAATCCAAACTAACTCCATAAAAGCAGGGCTTTTTGTCTGGGTCACTCCTGTATGGTGGACACTTATTTCCTGGAACACAGTAGGGACTGAATGAATGAATGTGTTGAATGAATGGATGAGAGCCTGAATGGGTCTCATAGATCCATCTTGGTAGTTCTCCTTTGGTCATCTAATTCAGAGAACCTTGGGGAGAAACAGAAAAGCCATTTCCACTCCAAATGGGAATCTAAGGTCATAAAAGCTAGCATTGCCCAGGGCTAAGCTGTAAGTATTGGCATTCTGAGAACGAGGTCATAAGTTTGGAGACTGCGCTTTCTCTTTGAAATGGAAAAGTCACTTCATTTCACCACATCCACTAGGGTGCATGAGGTAAACATCAGACATGCTGGATGCTTGGGGCGTCATTCCTTCAAAAGGGGACAACAGCTTTCATGAGGGTTCTACTAGGCTAAGGAGAGAGGAGCAGATTTTCCAGGGGGAAGGGATGGCAGAAGCAAGACTGGGAAGGCAGGCGTAATCATTCATCTGAGCTCCTACTATGTGTTGGGCTCAGAACCAGATGTGGGTCTACAGCTTATTTATGGGTGCATTTGAAGGAGTAAGCGTTTATGAGTAGGACAATGAGGGAAAAAAGGATGAACATTTTCTGCCTATTTCCTGAAATGTGTCTTAATTCCTTCCTAAGGAAGGCTGAGCAAGAGAGTAATGCAAGAAGAGAAAGTCTCTTCAAAGGAGCCCAGCTAGGGGCTGTAGATGAAAGGATTCCTTTGTGAATAAAATGAAGGAAGGAAACTGAAATGGTTCAGTGGTTGAACCACTGGCTGAATGAAGACCTGAAATAAGGGAAATGCTTCTCAAAATTAGAGATGAGGCTGGGCTTCCTAAAGATGACTCATGGGGAGGGAGGCCCCTTGAGCTGGAGGGCTCAGTGGAAACCTAGACAGAAATGAAATGTAGCAGTCAAGTCTTTGGCAGAAATTGAAGAATGTTCTTTATGTCGATACCCACCATGTGAAGAGGGTGACAGTGAGTATGATGCCTTTAGATGCATATGAAAGAACTTTCAGACAACAACATAAAATTTCCAAAATATTTTGTTTAACCTGTTGGCACACTTTCATTCATTTTTCCCCCTCTGAGAGTGACTATTTGTAACCCCAACTAATAATGAACTCTAGTGTTTATGAAGGATTTACTAAATGCCACTTACAATACCAGGTGCTTTTTCTACATCACTTTCATTAATCCTCACATCCCTACTGAGAGTAGGTAGCCCATTCATCCCCATTCAGTGGAGCCCATAGGGGAGGAAGCTGACGTAGGAGGCTGGCTCATTTCCCTTAGTGATGGCAGTCCGATGGAGGTGCTGACCCAAGTGGACACCAAATGTTTGGTATTGAAAAATAACACAGTGCAGCATTATGGGGCAGGGATAGGGCGCTGCTGGCCAATGAGCTGGATATAGTCTTGATGTGATTTTATGTCATTAAAGAAACATTAAGTTGCTAAGAGTAACACACCTTTTACCCCTGTAATCATAAATCTGTAATTTACTTTTAAAATCTACTGATAAGCTTCCAAAATTATGGGTTCCTTTAAGAAAGTTTCTCTTTAGTTCTCATTTTATTGTTGTTGTTGTTTGTTTGATTGATTGTTTTCTTTCCTGCCTATCTACGTCTGATTTTCTCTTTACAGCTGCATCCTAGATGCCTTCCTTAGTCTCTTCTGCTTCTCTTCTATCACTCTTGTTTGTTTTCTGCTTCTTTATATATTATCTGCTGTTTTCTTTTCTGAACTTTTCCCTCTTCTGTCTGTACCCATTAGTATCCCTTAAATGCCCATGAAAAGAAATTCAAGTGAGTTCTTATTGCTTATTGTGTAGAAGAGGGTTTTATGCTTTAATTTAAAAATGGTAGAGGATTTAATAATATTTCTGTCTTTAAAAGATAATAACATTACATTGCTTTTTTACTTTATTTGTATTAGAAAAATATTCTGATTCTCCATTAGGCAGTTGTCCTTGATGGAGTGAGAAAAAGGCTCAGAATTCCATCAAGCAGGTGTATCACAAAGTTGATATTTGGTCTGTTGCCTTTGCTGTTTATTCATTATTCAATTTAACACAGAAATCATTAAACATACACTGTTTTCTATGGTGCCAAACATCAAATGAAACACATGCTTATGCTTGTGAACCAAGAACTTGTAGAAACCAGACAATTACCAAGGGCGTCAAAACGTCTCATCTTGGTGCTTGTAATTGAACAGTGAAAATGAATGTACGTGTAGGGGCCATGGAATGAGGATTTTAATTAGAATCAGAGGATGGGGTGAAGAGCAGTCATTTACAATATTACACAAGTCATCTTACAATGAATAATAATCCTGTCTTGAAATTCCACCCCTCCTGCCATGTGATTATAAATTTGTTGGTTTATAATTGAGTAAGTCCCACCAGTCCTGTGAGATTGCACCATGCTTTATGTTTGCATATAGTGCTTTATGCTTGTCAAGGTGCTCTGCCTTCTGCTGTCTTATTTGGCATCTAAACGTCCTAAATACCCTGAAAGTAATGAGACCTGGAGCTAAGAGCTCTCTTTACAATGAGGAAGCTGAGGATCAGAGAGCTATATCATTTGCCTTGACTACAGCAAGTTGCTAGTGGCTGTAGACCCAATGCAGACCCCACCCAAACCAGAGCCCCACCCAAACCAGGGTTTTTTCCTGAATGCATATGGCTAGAGAGAGACATCCCAGTATCCACTGTGTTGAAGGTAGAAAATGCAGAACGTGGTAGAGTGAGCTAACCAGCTTGGTGGCCCTCAACCCAGCAAGAGACAGATTTTCCTTCCTCTCCCTGAAGGGTTAAGACGAAAGAAATATCTGAAACTTTTCCTAGCTAAGCCTTTGCTCCGGAACTCAGGCACTTTTGTGATGGAAGTGGGACAATGAGGAGGCAGAAAAAGTCACCACCTCACCTGGGTCCCTGTGAAACCATTCCACCCAGATGAGTGAGTCAGTGGGTATTCTTTTCCTGGCCTGTCAGCTTGGTGGCACCTGAGGCTGCAGTGACCCCCAGTGCTACTTCAGGTGAATGAGCACACAGAGCATTTTCAGAGCTGTGGCTTACTCTCTCAGTTTATAGCGGTTTAAATGCTTGGGACTTCTCTGAACTCGTTGAAGGAAATAAAGCCCCTCTGTCTTTGGATCCCTAGAATTGGAAGCTCATGTATTCGCGATGCTGGAAAGGACAAATATTCATTGAAAGAAAATAGCTCACATTTATTGAGGACTCACTATGAGCCAGGCATGGAGTGAAGCACCTGGTTGGCCCCACCTTGAACTCTCACACCCAGACTAGGAGGTAGGCACTGTGATAATTGCTGTTTTACACAGGATGGGGGCTCAGAGTGGTTGAATGACTTGCTGAGGGTTGCACAGCTGCTAAGTAGTCTGCCTCGATGGCCTCTACTTCCCAGGACCTCCAACAAGGGATATCTTCTGAGGCAGTGGCTTTCACACTCTTAGAGGCCTGGAACTCTGTGTACACTAACTAAAACCTAGCTGCTTTGATTAAAGGATTGGGGTCAGGAGGAGATTGTACCCTCATGGCCCAGCAAGAGTTCTGCAAAACCCTTGGAATTCGCAGTAGAGCAGATCAGGATGCTAATGCCAGCCTTCTCTGGAAGTCTGTTTCTTTGAAGTGGAGATCATTTCCACCACACCCCAGAGGGACCCATCTAGTTAACGCCCGCCTGCCCAGCCACAAGTTCCTTACTGGAAAATCATCATTTCCCATGTTCTAGTTGGGGAAGGACCCAGCAGCTCTTTCTCTTTGGCCTGTCTCTCTTCCTTTTATGGGCCAGCTAAAAGGAATCCCCCAGAGGTCATCTTTGTCCTTGGCATGGGAAAGAGCAGAGGCCTTGTCAGCAGGTGGGGGAGGTAGGAAATGCTGTTCTCCTGTGGGCTGAAGGTCAGTGAAAGGTGAGCTGGGGCTCCTGAGGCCAGCAGGTTCTGGCACAGAAGCAGCCCCAGAGGAAGCTGCCCTGGAATGTGCTGTGGACAGAACTGCGTAGATCCCTTCTTCCTCATGTCCAGGCCGTCCCAGCGTCTCTGACCTGGCCAAGGTCACCCAGGCACAGGCTCTCCTCCTTACCTCACAGTCAAAAAGAACTTATTAGCACGTGTAATCTAAGTGTTCCCACTCCTCATTTGAAAAGGGACGCATTTATTTATTTATTTATTTATTTATTTATTTATTTATTTAATTTATTTTGAGAGGGAGTCTTGCTCTATCACCTAGGCTGGAGTGCAGTGGCGCGATCTCGGCTTACTACAACCTGCGCCTCTTGGGTTCAAGCGGTTCTCCCACTTTAGCCTCCTGAGTACCTGGGATTACAGGCATGCGCCAGGACTCTTGGCTAATTTTTGTATTTTTAGTAAAGATGGGTTTTTGCCATGTTGGCCAAGCTGGTCTTGAATACCTGACCTTGGGTGATCCACCCACCTCAGCTGGGGTTACAGGCATGAGCCACCACGCCCAGCCTCATTTTTTTTTTTTTTGAATGAATTAAAAAAAAAAGACTTATATGGCAGTCGATAGAATAATTATCTTGAAATTAGCCACTTATCTTCTAGAAAAAAAAAAAATGTTTGTTGTTCTTCTGATATTGGTAGGAGCTTCTTCCAAGGTGACTTTTTGGATAACACCCTGAGGGGACTGCCCTTCATCCTTTATCTCCATTTTAGCCATTCCATTCCTTCTGTGACTCCTGGGATAAAATAAACATTAGTGGGCATTGTTCCATTACAGGGTTCCCTCTTGGTGTGTTCCATTGTTATCTCCCCCTCTCTCCCCAGGACCTATTCTCCCAGGAAATGATAAACCTGGGGGATTTAGTGGTGGAGAAGGTCTACAGAGCCCAACCTCAACTTGAAATTTCCCCAGCCTCTGTTGGAAGCCAACTAGGTACCTGATTTTCCTGAGTGGGACACGGCAGCCCTCGGGTGGTCATAGCACCACAGTGTGCTGTTTTACTTACCTGCATCTTTTGGCCATGCCAGCAGCAAGAGCCTCTTGGACCTAGAATGACCAAGGACCATGGCCTGTCTGAGTTTTAACTCTGGATTTAGAAGATCGGGGATCTTGTTTCAGGCATTTACTCATCAACAGATACCACGTTCATTGCAGGTAGGGTTCTTGGAAAGTAAGCTCTGACACAAAGTTGAGTGTGCTGGAGGCTCATGCCCACAGGAGTGCGGGAAGGCAGTAGGACTGTGCAGAGGTTGAGTCGTGATGCAGGCTGGATGCAGCCACAGCCAGCCCCACGAGCACCAAGATGGCCTGCCAGCATTGTGCCAGAATGAGTGCCAGGATGGGCTGACATGGGCCTTTATTCCCTCACTCCCATCACTCAGAGGAGGTGGGCTGCCCCTGAAGGGCATGACCTCGGGCCAGATAGCTCTCTGAAACTGAGCAAGCCCTGAAGAAGCTGCTGACAACCCTCTCAGCAGCTGAGCAGCAAGTCCTTCTTGAAGGGGGTCTGTGCCTGTCACTGGATTTTCTCAATGGCTGAGGCACTGTGTTGAAGCATGGCAGATCAAGTTGGAAAGGCTTGGTCTCTGTCTATGAAGTGCATGCAGTACTGTTGCCCTGACTGCAGTGTGGTGGATGCTGTTATGGAGGGCTCTTGTGGTGGCTGCTTGGTAGTCCCAGGCAGGCACCGGGTCATTAACAGCCGCATGAATCCCCTTGTCACTCCTAGGAGATATATACCAGCATCTCTGTTTTGCTGAATAACAAAGTGAGGCTCTGAGGTGTTGAGTAGCTCCTAGAGGTCATACAGCCAGCTGGGAAAGATGCCAGATTTCAAACTTAGGTCAGATTCTGAAGGCAGTGTGCTTTCCTTTATTCATAATCGCCTTTGAGGTTGAAGGCAGAGCCAACAGGAGCATCACCATTGTGGGTGTTCGGCAGTGTCCTGTCTCCTACGCTTGCTCATACCCAGTGTTAGCACTGGACCTGGACTCTAGCTGTCCCCTGCCAATGGTGCCACAGCTCCATGCCTCTTCCATGACCTTCACTACTTTCTCAGCCCTTGGGGCTTCCTCTTCCTCTTGACTTTTCTCAGCACTTAGGTGTTGGCCATAACTATGTTTTTGGATGACTGCATTGGGTAAGTCCCACCAGTCCTGTGAGATTGCACCTTCCCAAAAGGCAAGGAAGTTGTATGGAAACTGATTTAGGCCTTCTGTGAGATTCCTTTGCTCACAGTCCAGGAAGCTGTGTCTGGGGCAGCTTCCTTCCCCTAAATGTAGATACTTCTAGCTTCCTGTCTGGAATCAGGGTGTCGTGAAATGTGGGCACTCACTCAGCCCTAGGGATCATGGGGAACCCTACCAGCTTTCCCATGAAACCCAGCTGGTAAAATGGACTCATGTCTGTTTGTTCTTGGGATTTGTATTCCCTCCTACCTCAAGGAACTGCAAGAGAAGGGACAGAGAAGACGAAGGCATCAGCAAGTCTGTGCCCAGGAGTGCAATAATCCTTGTGTTTACTGGAAGGGGAGGCTGGCATTGAACCCATGTCAAGATAGGTTTGGAGAAAACCCAAAGATGCCAAGGCCTTGCCTTCCATCCCCTGTGATCTACTACTTAATCAAATGGCCAAGGATGTGTTAAGAGGGAGAAATGTGTAAATGTTTAGAGAGCAGTGAGTTGTGAGCTGTAAATGGCCCTGGCATGTTTATAAGAAATGAGCAGGCCAGAAATGAAACCCCAATAGTTTTATCGTGTGGATAGAATTACCAAACTGATGGATGGAGGGAGTGTTCTGGTTGTTAAATATTTGGGCCTTGGGAGTCTTTTGATGTAGCGCCTTGTGACAACTGCTTGCAAAGTGAGCTCAGACTAGCTTAAATTAGCTTAGGCCCACATGTTTGGGAAGGGATGCTGGAGTAGATTCCCTCCATGGTGGTTTGCAACTCTACCTTCTAAGAGTTCAGAACTCTGGTAGTCAGATCGCCTAGGCTTGGCCAGATCAGGGCACCTGGGGAAGGGTTTGTCTCTGCCTCTTACCACCACGTGAAGTACTCAAAGTCTGGGTGATTGTGGACAGGGCTTCAGATAAGGAAACTTAAGATTCTCAATCAGCCATTGACATATGCCAAGACCAAGTAATCTTTTTCATCTCATCTCCCATTATCTACCCTTCCCACAGCCATGACCACCCACTGGTCACTGTGCGTGTCTCCCTCCTTTGCCTCCTGGTATCCCTGCCATGGTTCCTTCAGGCAAAGATGCAAGGCCTTGGCATCTTTGGGTTTCCTCCAAATCCCTAAATAATTCTGCTTGAACCTTCAGGGTCAAGCTCAAAGTGGTAACTTTTTCACAGTCTTCCTGCACCCACCAACTGGAAGCAATCACTGCCTCTACTAAAGGCCACATCAATTAGATAATCAATTAGATAGATCTAGAGTGAAAATGGAAACCACCTTCTTTTTGCATCAGTGGGATGGATGGCTGGAAACATGGATGGCCAGACAAGTGAAAGAGGAATCGAAGGAAACATGAGTGAAAGGACAAATGTAGTGTCTCCTGCTTAAAAAAAATACCATTTCAACTTTCTTAACCTCACCTGTAATAGAGCTAGGAACAATAGCCCCATCTCGTTATGTGAGAATTAAAATACCTAGCCGTAGGTATGAAGCACTATCCCATTATTGTTGTTATTTTGGAAAATAACTTTGTAAGATGTTCAACCCTATAAGGAAATTATTCTTTTTAAGATTCAAGCTTAAAATCAAATATTCCTAGGGCTTGTAATTTGCCATGCAGACCTACACCCTCATGTTACTGTTGAAGAAACTGAGTCCAGAAGAGGGGAGGGAGGGACTTGCTCACACTCCCAGATTTGGTGGCAGCTGGGTGGCAAAGTATGATTTTCAAAAAGTTAAAATTGTGACTCATACAAATCTAGAATGTGGACATGTCAAAAATGCATTTAGCTCATTAATGAGGCACCAACAAGATGGCAGCATGAGTTTACACAGGCACTGGAGGAAGAGTGTTGGAATGAGATTGCTAGATTAGAAACAAAACTGGTTAATGTCCTACACGGGAGTCAGTTCATAAACTTTGAGATTATCTTTTCTCCTGGACAGAAAACATTTGCATTTCTACTAGGCAAATTCCTACACATTGATGTGTAACTTCACAGAATCTGGCTATTTATTTGGTAGCAAATATCAAGTCAACAAAGGTACTTAATTTCCCCTAGGTAACTAAATATTTCTTGGGCAGGTTGTTAAATATTGCTCCAAAGAGGACCTTGAAAGGACATCACACATTTCCATTCCATTGCCTGCCCCTGCTAATAGAACCAAGTCTTCTCACCCAAGCCGTTTCTCTCTTCCTCTTCCATCTCTCTGCTGCATGCAGAGAGCCTGGTGCCTTGCTTCCATTTTCTCATTGGAAAAATGAGGGCCATAATACCTGCCTTCTCCACCGGACTGATTCTGTCCAGTTATGACTTGGGGAACCAGGCTAGCCCATGGGAGAAGGTCACACAATCCTGGATCCGGAAGAGCTTGGCATCCAAGGGAAAAACAGGTGTGGGCAAACAATTGCACCACCATTTGGTAATGGCTGTGGCAGCCAAGAGCAAAGTACTGTGGCAGCCTAGAGAGAGGAGTGACTTGGCTGAGTAAAGGAAGAGAAAAAGATTGAGAGAGGAACACTGAACTGGGATTTCCAAGACCCGTAGATCTGTTCGTGAAAAGAGAGAAAGGCATGGTCAGCCCGGTGAGCTGCAGATGTTAAGATATAGGGACTAAAAAGTAAGACACTTTCCATTTAATTTGCATATGCTGAGCTTTTGTTATGTGGCAGGTTCTGTGTTTAGTCCTGGGGAGTGGCAGGGATGGGAACAATCTTCAGCAAAACAAGAAACAAATTCTAGTCCTTGTGGAGTGATTCCAGGAAGCTGGGGGTTTGGGTGGATTTGAGAGGGGAAGAAGGGAGTGGAGAGGAGTGGAGGCAAAAGAGGCTGGAGAGACTGGTCTTGCACTGAATGATGATATGGTTGATAGCTCCTGACCAAACAATTAATCTTTGTTCAGAACTTTCTCTTTGGAATGTCTGTGACTGCCTTCTGGGGAAGGCAAACAAACGTGAACTCAAGAAGTTTACAATTTAGCTAGGGAAACAGGATGTGCAAGCAGGAACAGCCAACTATGAGAAGGTGGGTAAGATAACTGTTGACTCCATGCTTTAAGGGAAGGAGAACTCTTTGTGGCTTGGGTGGTCAGCAAGAATTTCTTGAGAAGAGATACTCTTGATTGGGCTGTGTAAATAAAAGAGCAAGGAGTACATTGTAGGAGGGGAATTGCTCCCAGCAGAGCCTAGAAGCAGAGAAATTTTCCAGGGTTTCCAGAAGAGATTGAATAGGTGCAGTGGGCCATGTGGTGACGCATCTTGAGTGTCCAGCTGGAGAACTGGAAGTGCACATTGTAACAGGGGTGGAAAACTCAGAGGCTGATAGGGAATGGGGAGGTTGCAATGAGGGCACCAGTGGGGACTTTGACCAGAGGAGTAAGAGTCTTCCCAGATGAAGGGAGCAGCTGCCTCACAGCTCTGGCCAACTGTGGACATTTGGCCAGTTTGTAATTTGTCAAAAGAAGTCAGAAATCTGCATTTTTGTGAAATCTCCAGATTTTGTACCTGTTGTCAATTTAATTAAAATATTAAAATCAGTCCATGGGTCAAGACTGCTGACCTATGCATAGGGACTGGGGGGAAACTTGTGGGGCTCCAGCTTGTGGCTTCTCTGTAGGTAGTGCAACTGTTGAAGATTCCTACACACGGGTGCCACAGGGGAAGATGGCACAGGAAAGGAGTGTGGACCTGGAGAAACACGTAAGGAGCAGGCAGCAACTGAGGTAGGGCCATATGCAACTGTGGCCAGGGGTCACATATCATACTGAGCAGAGTTCACCTTGCCCAAGAACCACAAACCCAGGACAAATAGAAGGGAAACAAAATAAAGGAAAGGGAGGCAGCATGTCTCGTTCAGGGTTGGGTAAGTAGTATGTATTTGGTTTCTTTTCCTGGCTGTCTTTAAAGAAGGCTGGGCAGTGCTGGCCTGTATTTCTGAGGAGAGGGTTCAAGTGCACTATTGGATGGCTCAGAATCTTCATATGGTGTTATTGTACAAAGAGCACTGGACTAGAAGTTGGGAGATCTGTATTACAGAAATGACTGGTGTTAGCTGAGTACACCACTGTGTATCAGCTATTTTGTCCATATTTTTAGTGATTCACTGTGACTCTACTTTTCAAGGTCAAGGTCACAGAGCTGGTCAATGCAAGGCTGGGATTGGAATGAGACTTCAAAGGCCAAGTCTTTTCCAGTAGACCCCACTACTGCACAGGCCTATGCTGAGTCCCTCCATATGCTCCATGTTACCTGTTGTGTGAACTTGGATAGGTCATTTTCCACAGAGGAGCAAGAGAGGAAACTACCGCAGGGTTTGCTGGTCCAATCTCAACATGCTGTGGTTCTGCAGTTGAGATGCATCTCATTTGTATGTTGACGTTTTGTGCTTCTAAAGGTCTTTGGATGTTTAGCTTCAAACAAAGAGCTAGGAATTGGAGATGCATCAATCTCAACAGGCAGCGGCAGGGGTGTTTAGAATGAACTTGGCAGCCCTGCAAGAAAAGATGTGTTCTTATCATATGTGGAAGGGCTTTTTTTGGTAGGAAATAGGTACTTGGACTTGTAAAAATCAGGCATTCCAGCATGGCTGTCCCCAAGGCCTGCAGTCACACCTGGAGGCTTAGACTGCAGCTTTTGCTATTTTCATATCTTTCTCCGCTTCTATCCTCTCTGAATGTTTCCAAACCTCCAAAGGACCTGCAACTTTAAAGAGAAATATTATTGATGCGGTTGAATCTATTTTTAACCTGCTGGGGTTGGTGCACATCCAAAGCGGAAGAATTTGGTTTCATATCTATTTTATCTACATCAGGACCTCTTTACCTAAAATCCATTAAAAGATAACAGAAACAGAGCTGACTTCAGACAACATTCAATTGGTTCATATTTTGGGGGGCAATATGTCATGCCCCACCTTGCTGTAGCTGAGACATGCATTTAACATTTCTAAGGAGCCACAGAAAAAGACACAGAAAACCTTTTATTGCATTTAGAGATTAGAGGAGGGCTTTTCTCCTAAATATGGAGCTGTTTCCTTGACTCAGCAGGTATGCAACATGGATATGAAAGCAAAAGATGTTCCCTTGCCATGAAGCAAGTATTTTTGGGTCATAGATCTTATTGATCAGACTTACTCAATTGGACATTTCTCTTTTTTTTTTTTTTTTTTTTTTTTTGGAGACGGAGTCTCGCTCTGTCGCCCAGGCTGGAGTGCAGTGGCCGGATCTCAGCTCATTGCAAGCTCCGCCTCCCGGGTTCACGTCATTCTCCCGCCTCAGCCTCCCGAGTAGCTGGGACCACAGGTGCCCGCCACTTCGCCCGGCTAATTTTTTGTATTTTTTAGTAGAGACGGGGTTTCACCGTGTTAGCCAGCATGGTCTCGATCTCCTGACCTTGTGATCCGCCCATCTCGGCCTCCCAAAGTGCTGGGATTACAGGCTTGAGCCACCGCGCCCGGCCCTGGACATTTCTCTTGTATGCACACATGTTCTCTCTCTCCTCTGTCTCCTGTTGCCTCAGTAACTTCCAGAGAGACTTCCAAAAAGACAGTGGGTTTTTAGAGTTGAGAGTTAAAACTTCTGGAATGTTGTTCTAGCTCCTGGGGTTGGGCAGGGAAAGGCAATCCTCAAATATAGGTGGGGCCTCAGAGGAAGTTTGGTGAATCTGTCAACTAGAATTGTTTCTTGAAAATTCTCATTGAGGTAACCTCTATCCTAAAAGGATTCCAATATACATCTAGGGTTGAAAAGGAATGAACTAATGGCCTTACTCAGACTGATTTAATGAGCATAGGGCCAGAGCCACAAGAGTCCAGACTGGGTTTAGAGTAGAGGTTCACACATGGCTGCCAGTTAGAATCACCTACAGGACTTAGAAAAAATTCCAGCACCTAGGCCCCCCCTTCAGAGATCCTTATTCAGTTGGTCTGAGTGAGGTCTAGGCTTCCATATTTTGTAAATCCTCCCAGACGACTTCATTGTCATTTCTACTCTAGAGCTATGCTTCCCAGACTCTGATGTACAGGGCTTGTTAAGATGCAGATTCTGAGGACCTAGAGAAATGGCAAGACATACCATGTTCATGGACTGGAAGACTCATCCTAGTAATGGTGCCAGCTTACCCCCAAATTTCTCTATAGATTTAACATAATTCCAACCAAAATCTAAGCAGGAATTTTTGTAGATATAAACAAACCAATTTCTAAAATTTATGTGGAAAGGCAAAGTAACTAGAATAGGTAAAATAATTTGAAAAAGAAGTGTATATTAGAAGGAATCACCAATCACCCTACCTGATTTTAACACTTATTATAAAGCTATAGTAATCAAGACAATGTTGTATTGGCAAAGGGATAGACACATAGATCAATAGAGCAGACTAGAGTCTAAAAATAGACCTACAACAAATATGGTCAATTGCTTTGATAGAGGTACAAAGACAATTCAATGGAGAAGGAAAGTCTTTTCTACAATGGTGTTGAAACAATTGGACATCCAAAGGCAAATGAAACAAAACAAAACAAAAAGCTCACCCTAAACTTCATGCGTTATACAAAAATTGACTCAAAGTGGATCACAGATATAAGCATAAAACTATAAAACTTTGATAAAAACACATAGGAGAAAATCTTTCTGCCCTCAAGTTAGGTAAGTTAGACATGACCCCAAAAAGATGATTCACAAAAGAAAAATGGATCACTTGGACACCAACAAAATTAAAAGCTATTATTCTGTGAAAGATACTATTATGAGAATGAAAAATAAGCTACATAATAGGAGAGAATACTTAAAAATCACATATATCACAGAAGACTTTATATAGCCAGGATATATAAAAAACTCTCAAAATTCAACAGGAAAAGAACAAGCTACCCAACTGGAAAATGGGCAAAAGACTTGAACAGACACATGATCAAAGAGGATATTTGGATGGCAAATAAGCACAGAAAAAGAACATCAGCATCTGTAGCCATTAGGGAAATGCAAATATAAGCAATGATGAGATATGAATACACCTATTATAATGGCTGAAATAAAAATACTAACAATACCAAGTAGTGGTGAAGATGGAGAGCAGCTGGAACTCCCAGACATTACTAGTGGGAATGCAAAATGATGTAGCTATTCAGGAAAACAGTTTAGAAGTTTTCTTATAAAATTAAACATATACTTAGCATATTACCAGAAATTCAATGTCTAGGTATTTACCCTAGGGAAATGAAAACTTAAGTTTACACAAAAACATTCATATACATGTTTATAGCATCTCTATTCATAATTACCCAAAACTGGAAAGAACCTCAGTGGGTGAATGGTTAAAACATCTGTGGTACATCTTTACAATGAATGCTGTGCAGTAGCAAAAAGAATGAACTATTGATGAAAGCCACAACTTGGATGAATCTCAAAAACATTTTGCTCAATTATAAAAGCCAGTGTTAATAGGTTACATATTATATGAATTTCATTTATGTGACTTCCTGGGAAAGGTAAAACTGTAGTGACAGAGGACAGATCAGTGGTTATCACTGGGTAGGGGTGGTATGTGTGATCATAAAGGATAATGCAAGATAGTTTTTGGGGCAGAGTTGTTCTGTATCTTGATTATGGTGGTGGCTATACAAATTGACACATATACTAACATTCATAGAACTTTACACCAAAAATAAAAAGTTAAATTTACTGTATAGTAATTTAGAAAATGAAACCTTTGAAAAGTGCAGATTCTTATTCAAGAGGTCTAGCAATGGGGCCTGGGACGCTGCATTTCTTATAAGCTCCTGGATGATGCTGGGGCTCTTGGGAACATAAGTGGAGGGGGTTAGGCTATAGAGGAAACATCGTAACACCCAGCTTCAGCTCATTTCATTCCTATGCTGAGAGACCTTTAATGGATCCATAGTTCTTTCAAGATAAAATTCAAATATTTTATCACTTCAAAAACTTAAGCTATTTTCCCTGAAATCTCCCATATCTCTCAGATCATACCCTAGAGTAGTGTATATTCTCTGCTTTGCTTGTGGCCTAGAGTGCTCTCTATCCACCCATTCCCTGGAGGATGAGTGGCCCCTTAGTCACTGGCCAGCTTGAAAGGCACCTTCCCAGGGAAATCATCCCTGACCCTGCCAGTCCCTGACACACCCGTGCCGAATGAGGGTGCACCTTCTAGTGCAGTGTGCATGCTATTTTGCTCTCATGTTCTTTCACTTTTCAGATGTTTCTCTCCCTAGGAACACAGGCTGTTCAAGGACAGGATCTATGTCTTGTAGGCCCAGTGCCCAGCATCATGGCAAATAGTGAGAGTTACTAGGGAGCTTACAGAATGAAGACAAACTGACTCTATAGAAATAGGAACTATGGGGAAAAGAATGAAGGATATTCATTGATTTCCAAGAACAGAAGATGCCAGGGAAGGAAAAGAGCTTCCTCCACAATCTGTGCTGCCCACTCCATGTAGGAGATAAGGTCCATCCACGTTTATAAAGAACATGTGTGTGTAGATTGGACCTGTAATATATGCATCACTTCCATCACCACCACCATCATATCTCCCCAGTATCACCACCATCTTCACCATTACCACTATGTGCCATCAACAACATTGCCATCATCATCACTGTCATCACTACCACCATCCTCATACCATCATCATCTCAATCTCTTAATGTTATTGCAATTTGTGTGATGTAACAAAAATAATAGTGACTCCAAAAATGAAATAATAAAAACGTTAAAAAGCACATGTGGCTGGGTGTGGTGGCTCACACCTGTAATCCCAGCACTTTGGGAGGCTGAGGCGGGCGGATCACCTAAGGTCAGGAGTTTGAGACCAACATGTGAAACCCTGTCTCTAATAAAAATCCAAAAATTAGCTGGGCATGGTGGCGGGCACCTGTAATCTCAACTACTCGGGGGACTGAGATAGGAGAATTGCTTGAATCCAAGAGGTAGAGGTAGCAGTGAGCTGAGATCTCGCATTTGCACTCCAGCCTGGGCGACAAGAGAGAAACGCCATCTCAATAATAAATAAATAAAAAATAAAACACATGCATAGTACCTGAGAATTTGCAAAGTGATTCCTTGGAATTAACTCCAGCTGCATAATGAGGATGCACTGAATTATTCACCTTACTGCAGTCTCAGTTTTATTCTTTTCTCCAAGCTCTTATATATTATCATCTTTGGATATCCTACATTTAAGTGGGGCTCTAGGCAGGAATTCTTCTGCCCATCTTGCAGGTAGTATAACTGAGCCCCTGGGAGGTTAAGATTATAGAACTTGTTAGCGAAGGATTGAGGAGGAAGATGGTTTCTAAGTAGGACCCACCAAAGTGCCAGAGATCCCCACGAGAGGTGTGATGAGTGGCGGCCTGAACCATCACAGAGCACAAAGCACAGGAAATCGGTTCTCCGAACTCATTTGGGAAGTCAGCGGCAAGTTCACATACCAGGGTGAGAGCAGCACTATAGAAGGATGGATGGAGGTACAGTAAAGAGGAAGAGGAAGAAAAGAGGAAACAAAACGTGGCCATAAAGTGTAGGTTCTGATACATAGTGAAGGGACAGAAGGTGAATCCTTGTCAAGTGGCTAGCCTGTGGGGAGCCACACGTGCTCCAAGTTACCCCTCCTCTGCCCCCAACCAAAGAAGATTGTGCATGAGACTTCTACCATTGATTGAGAGACTTTCTAGGATCATAACATCTGGAATTCAGCCCTGCCTTAGTCATCATCTACGGTGGTAAGTGATCTTGAATAAGTCGACTAAAGCCTCCTCTTCAGAAGGTCCCTAGAAAAGGTATCAGGGTTGCTGAAGGCTTGGGAGTGGAGGACGCACATGGATTGCCATTGCCTGCCTTGGGTTGGGTTATGGTACTTTTGAAGGAGGCAGTGACAAGGTGGCTTTGTTTCCTAGGATGGGGTGCTAGGGAGTGAGATTGTGATGCTTGTCATTTGGTCCAATTGCTACTGCCTTCAGTTGAGCACTGGTGAGGAACCTTAGTTGATTCTTCTATGTTAATGGCTCTTGCACCTCAATTTTCTTGGCAATTACTCCCCAGCTGTGCCCTTCTTGCTGCATAAAACCTCAATCAATCCTTCATTAAAATGCTACAGAAACTGAAAGATTTTCCCCCTTGTTCCCTAATTTTTCCCTGAGTGGATTGGATATGTTATGGCTCAAATGGAAAAGGACTAGCTTTGTAAGCAGGTTCAGATTCTAGCTCAGTTCCTATTTATTTATAGCCCAAATTATTTCAACTGCTATCAAGTAAAAACTCTGTTTAATCACAGGCAGGTAAACGTGCCAATTTCATTTCATTGCCTAAGTAGTCTCCTCTGCTGTGGAGGAGGAGGATGCCACTCTGGATCTTGTCCCAGGTGCTGTGGGGCTGGGGACCAACACAGTTCAAGACTTGCTACCCATTCAGGCCTGGCCACTCAGGTTGTAGCCACTTGTGTCATTTGGTAGGAAAAGTGAGAAGTTATGAGCCAGAGTTTTCAATTCTGGTTTTGCCACTTACTGATTCTATGACTTACAAGGTTACTTAGCTTCTTGGGGTCAGGATTCACTCATTTAAAAATGGTATATTACTAACTGCAAATATAAATGAGTTAATGTAAGCCTCCAGTCACGGCATGGCAGACCGTGGTTTCTTTTTCTTTTCTTTTTTCTTTTTTTTCTTTTTTTTTTTTGAGATGGAGTCTTGCTCTGTTACCCAAGCTGGAGTGCAGCGGCACGATCTTGGCTCACTGCAGCCTCCGCCTCTGGGGTTCAAGAGATTCTCCTGCCTCAGCCTCCCAACTAGCTGAGATTACAGGCATGCACCACCATCCCTGGCTTATTTTTGTATTTTTAGTAGAGACAGGGTTTTGCCATGTTGGCCAGGCTCGTCTTGAACTCCTGATCTCAGGCAATCTGCCCACATTGGCCTCCCAAAGTGCTGGGATTACAGGTGTGAGCCACTGTGCCTGGCCACACAGTGATTTTTTAATTTATAGTTCATGGGAATTATAAAAATTGGCATTTTAATTATAAGTGATTGAATGAAGTCGGACATTGGAGAACTAAATGAATAAATGGACATACTTATTCAACAAAGATTGTTGAGGATCTGCTAGGTGTCAGGCATTGAGCAAACTGATAGAGAGAATAAGCTATTCTCTCTATGAAGCTCTGGCTTCATAGAGTTTACATGGTCAGAGAGCGAGGACAATAAACATACAATTATATAATCATGCATATTGACAAGTCCTTTTTGAAAAGAATGGGGAACTATAGGAGAGAAGGGGGCAGGGGTGGCAATAAATTGTACTGGGAAGCAGTCAGGGGAGTTTTTCTTGAGAAGGCAACTTTTGAACTGACACCAGAAAGGGGAGCAGGAATTAACTGGACAAAGAGGAGGAAGAGTATATGTCTCACTATGAAGCAAGAAAGAGCTATGCACAGTCAAGCAAGGAGAAGTGAAGCCAGGGAGGCTGAATTGGATGGCCAAGCCAGTGCCTGGCAGGAAGGAGGCTGGAGAGGAGAGCAAGAGCATGTGGGCTTTGTGTGCCAGAGAAAGTATTTTACATTTTCGCATAGACACCGTGGAAGGGTTTTAAGCAAGGAAGTAATATAATTCTATTTATTAGGACTAAATGAAGTTGAATTGAATAAAAGATTACTAAGGGTGCAAATGCCATTTTTATGGGAAGAGCTTATGCACTCACCCTGAGGGCTGGCATAAGGCAGGAGTGGCATTAAGTGTCCTTGGCTCTTCCTGGCTTTGGTCTCTGCTGTGGAACTGGGGACAGGCTTATAGATGCTGCAGCCTCAGTGGCTGCAGATTCTGCCCATCTAAAGCCATGGACTTTCCCACGACCAGGATCCATTTTGCCTTTGGGTCTGAGAATCCTCAGGAGTAGGAATTCAGAAGATGTCAGCTATGTGGCCTGAACTGGAGTTCCAACCGGATCATTTCATTCCACTATCAATTGGAAGAGGAACAGTGAAGCTGTGGTGTTAGCTGGAATAAACTGGAGTTAAGAAAGCTCACTGTGTATTTTTCAGAAAAAAAAAATAATTCTTAACAATCAGACTACTCTCAATATTGTGAGTCACCTTGACAGCACAAGGACTTGAATGGTTTGCCTGGAGGACTAATGATCTTGGCTCTCCCAGGTGCCGGTCCCCATAGGGAGATGGCGCAAACTAAGCCAGCTGTGCATCTCTCCTATTATATCATGGACCAGGGGACCATAGACACTTTGAAAGGGAATGTATCTGCCTCTCTCACACTTCAGCCTGCTTGTGGGATGGCTTGGCCCAGACAGCAGCAGGCACTATGTCTTTTCTCAATGTTCTGCCTCTTGACATAAGCAAGCGGTCCGTGGAGAGAGTTATCAGAGGCCCTTGTGATGGATGCATGTCTTCTTATAAGCTGATAGTCCAGGGGAGAGTCCCTTCTAAACAAGAAAGGGAACTGAAGGCAGACTGGCAGCAGTTCTAATGTCCTACAAGGCTGTGGCTAGTCCTGTGAGCTGGACGGCTGGGTGTGAGGCAGGACGTCAGGCAGGGCCATGGTGAGAGCATCTCACATTTATTGAGAGCCTGCTGTCCTCTGGGCACTGTGTTTTCCTCTCACCATCCCATTTATCACTCCCAGTCATGCTCGGCTTTATGGTTGGAGCAGTTGAGGCTCAGAGGGGTTACATAAAGCACCCGAAGACATATGGGCAGGAAGTGGCAGAACCTGGATTTGAATGCAAATCTTTCTGGCTGTTTCCATATTGTCTCACAGCCTATCCCAGCATCGTGTGTGTGTGGGGGGGGGCGGGGGTGGTGGTACTTAGGGATGCCCTCTTCCTAAGGATGTGTCCTGGGGCTAAGTCATTATTGTTGGGGGTGCAGGGAAGGGACAGTGGATCAGGAGGGTCTCAGTTTGCCTCTGGCCTGTCAGTGGGCCACCCTTCTCTCCTCTGTGATGCAGGCTGGCTTTACCAGCCTGCCCTCCTCCAGCCTGCTGGGAGCCTCCCGTGAGACAACCGATCTGAAATCTTCTTAGGGAGGACACAGGGCAGGAGAGGGAGCTGAGGCTCTAAGGGCAGCTGTGACCAACTGCCAGCAGCCACTGAAGGAGACCCCAGGCCTGGCACGGCTACAAATGGGCTCAGCTCCAAGGGAATGGAGAATTGGGCCACATTTGCCTGGGCTGGGTCAGAAATGGCAATTCCTGAGCCCATGTGACCAGCTCCCATTTGCATGGCTGAGGAGGTGCCTGGGCTTGCTGTGCACTGCCTGGCTTTCATCCCTGCTTTTTGAGGCACACATCAGCCTGGGCAGCTCTTGACCCACAAGGTGGACTCCTCTGGGCCAGCCACGGGCAGTGGCCACCCTGTCCTGCCAGGCTGCAGAAAGGCCCTGGGCCACTCCCAACTGGAGCCAGTGCTCCTGGAGAGAGCAGTGACCTGGACCAGCAGCCCTGCGGATCCCCGCTTGCTCCTGCACTCGCCTCCTCCTTGCAGTGACTGCAATGGGAGTGGGAGGTGTCAGAGCAATTAGGTGGAAACTCCTTTCGCGCACCTGTAATTTTCGAGCTCTCTGAATCTCATTAGTTCCCGGGCTTTCCTGCTCTGCCTTCCTGTTCTTTGCTCACAGCAAATCCAGGGGGCAGCCAGTCATCCTGTTGCTGGCAGTGATGATGAGACCCCAGGCCGGTGGCACAGAGGCCTCCCTGGGAGGAAGTCCCCTGTTGGGCACCCAGCACTGTTCAGGGCCTCCTCTAGTCCTGTTCTACTTTAGGCCTTACCTTCTCATTTCTGTCTGCTGGAGCAAAAGGCTCTGAATTCAGAGTTGGGAATTCTCAGACCTGGTCTGAGATTTGTCTGCCCCTGATGATGATGGTGATGACGATCATGATAATACTACACTAATAGTAGTTAAAAAAGCTACGATTTACCAATTGCCTGTTCTGTACTAGGATTAATTTAGACCTCATCACATCTAATTCTAACAACATCCCCGCAAGACAAGCATTATAGTCCTTTCATTGAGAACACAAATACTTAGAGAGATTGACTTTCTCAGACTCAAACAGCTGGCAGGTGACTGAGCTGAGGTTTGTACCCATGTCTTGATGACTAAGCCCAGCTGTGTCCAACAGGGCATCTTGACCCAGTACTTCTCAGAGCCCCAGAGTTACTTATTCAGAGGCTTCCAGAGCTGCCAGAACCCCAGATCATTGCAGCTCCCTCATCCTGGCAGTGAGGAGGCTCAGGCCTCTGTGCTAGTGCCCCACTCCTTGGTTCTACCCCTCCCTCCCTCGCTGTGGCCTGCAGAGATTCCAACTGCTGCTTCCTTTCATCCAGAGCACCTCTTCTGGGCTGAGTGCTGTGGAAAGGGACAGGTAGGAAAGGAGACTCAAAGTAGTTTGACTCAGTTTCTCCCCAAGTTTCCCTTTGGAGACCCGAGAAACACATCTGGGAAGTGGATGGGAAGATGAGAATAAGTAAGCAAAATTGGGAAGCGTGAAGGCCTTGGAAGTGCGGAGGATGCCGGTCGCCCCAGGTGGTTCAGGGAGTATTTCTGTTTAGAGTGGCCTATGGAGGGAGTGCTCTCCTGGCATGCAGGCAGAGTGAGACTCTGCTAGACTCGACTCTTTCTTCTTCTCTGAAGGAATCAGAGACTGAAACAAGGATGGCTTCATCAGTTTGGCCATAGCCTGGAAAGACTGGGAAACCCAGCAGCTCTCTGGCCCCTGGGCTCACAGAAGACACAGTTCTTGGAAGCAGTCATCCCTGTCTGTGATGACTGACCTGCCTCTTGCCAGTCTTCCACCCTTGCTTCAAGGCTTGCTAATCATCAGCTCCACTGGGAGATCTTTGCAGGCTGCCCCAGAATCATAGCTCCAGGCCTTTGTTCTAGAACATCTATTGCATTGTATTACACCTATTGCTTCATATATTTTTCTTCCTTTTCTTCAAGACAGGAATGTGCACTCATTTAAGCCTGGGATGGCCTCTTCTAATGTGCATATTCAGTTCCAAGAAATATTTAAACTGTCACTAGCATAATTCAGCATCCATAATGAGTTTATACTCTTGTGTATTGAGATCAGATGACTTTCCTGTCTTGTAGTTCATATTATTAACATTCTTCTTATCATTTTGCTCTGCTTAGTTCTTTTTTTATACATCTTTGCCTCTCACTCCCTTTTTCTGCCTTGGCATTCATTTGTTCTTCAGCAAATGTCCACTGGGCATCTACTGTGTGCCAGGCACTGTTCTAGGTGCTGGGGATACGGAAATGAACAAGAAGATTGATTGGCTAATTTATTTGAAAAGCACAGAATTAGGGTTGACTCAGGGTGAAGCTTGATCTACTGACTCAACAGTGTCACCCCCAGAGCTGCTATCTCCATGGGCACTCACCCTGTGGGTTAACTGAGTCTTTGGGGTGCTGTTTCCTGGACATGCCTCAAGACTTTCCTGAATGAACAGTTCATCTGGTAGTGAATGAGGCCACACAGGCTCCCGCACACTTGTCCCTGGTGTGGGAGCTGCCTTCTAAGGTTTCATAATGAGAACATGCTTTTTTAGGGGAGCAGGTGTGTGGTAGACTCTGGACTCCTACGCTGCCGTCTTCTGATGATTCCCAGAGACTGCACCTCTCCGCTCTGGTTGGGCTGAGGCTGTTTTTGTCACCCCACAGGGCAGTGTTGTTTGTTCCTAAAGCAGAGAGACATCTGTCATCCTCACTGAGCCCTGACAGATGCCACAGTCAAAGACCCAGCACATGCAGTAGCAGCGGCGGCAGCACTGTCATTGTGGCGCTCACACACACACACACAGACACACTCATTTCTTCTTCCTGGTGGGCAAACCTTCCTGCCCCTCCCTGCCAACCCATGCTTCCACGCCTACGAGATTCAAAAGAGGGTAACAGTGCAACTGCGGGCCTGAAGCACTTGCTGGACAGTGAGGACATCTCTGGGTTGGGGGGACAGAGGTGTAAATGGGGTAGAACCGGAAGAATATTCCTCCTCCTGGGTGTGAACGAGTCTCCTTTGGTCTCTGCAGGAAGTGCCTTGCCCAACCCCTGTTACCCTTAGGAGCAAGAACTTGAGGAAATGGTGTGGGCATATGCACAAAACTTTTTAGCATGAAGGGGAAACTGAGGATGCCCAGCTCGTTGTATAAGAGAGCGAAGGTTTGACCGAGGGTGGCTTCTAAAGCAAAACTTAGACAGATGACGACAAGGATGACGTGGCAGGATCAGAAGACAAAGAAGAACCAGGCACGGATTCACTCGTACTCGTAGGAGGACCTTGGACATATTTTATGTAATACAGAACATTTCCTCTTTTAGGATTGTAAGTAGCATCATGGTAGATGTTACTGGAAATTTTATCACTCCCACCCTGTGGGTCTTAGCAGGAATCATCCTGAATGGTGTTTGTGGACTTGTTTTGGAGAAGTCTGTGTTGAGGGCAGAGGTGGTAGGACTTTGTGTTCAACTTGGCAGGCTCCTGGAGGGAGAGAGTGGCCTGGGACAGGCATTAGAGGGTCAGGCCCTCTGGGCTTAAAAGAGAAAAAGGAAGAGGGGAATGTCTTGGAGAAGGAGGGGCCAATCACTTGTTAGGTCCTAGGCAGTGTCTTGGTGCCATGTAGTAGAAGGCAGGTGGAGGGAGTAGGGAGGTATCAACCTGTAGATAACATCCTGTTCTAATGGGTGGGTGTGAGAAGGTGGGGGAGATGCTTTGAGGCATATTTAATCATATCTCCTACAGACAAGTCAGTGAATCCCACTTTTTACCATGTAGGCTTATCAAAGACCACTAGCAGAGAAAGACTGGTCTAATCCTGAGGGTTTCCTTGGAGGATTTCCTCTTAGTGTAGCTCCTCCTAAGGCTCTGGGATGTTGGAGAACAGCCCGAGAGAGAGGACCAGTTCGATGGCTCTCAGCTAGGTTACGGGAGTCGTGGGAGTGGGTGGGGGATTATCAGCTGATTTTCCCTGCTTTTCCTGAACATCCCTCACTGCTTGAAGGAGCTGTTCCACTTGTATCTTTTTCTTATATTGTGCTTTGGCTCAAATATTTATTTAGAAAAAGTCCTCAAGAACTAAAACCTTTCTTTGTATCTTGAATCAGATCATTTGCAAGTTCCCTCTGACCGTAAGCTGATTTTGTGACTTGGTGTTCTCGAGACCCCCGGTCCACTTCATCTCATCTTGCTTTTGATTTTTAAACCATTCTGTCTTTCTTAAGCTGACATTTGAATTCCTAGGTGGTTCTTTCTGCATTTCATCAGCTTACAGTTGTGACTCATCCTCCTCATGTTGTTTTAAGTCATGAAGAGACTCTGAATCCAGCAGGAAAACTGAGAGCCGTCTTTGTAACAGTGAAAGTTTCTGGAATCTATAAAACATCAATTTGTATATAGAAACTGAAGTTTAAGAAAGACAAGCTTTTCTCTTAATTTAAATTATTGCATCTCATGGGAAATTTAATTTTTTAAATAAATCACATATTCCAATAAAGCAGAAAGCTTTGCTAGATACGCAGTGAAGATGTTTGCTTTAAAAATTGTTCTTTATTCAGCTAGAGAGGAACCAGGGAATACAGGAAGATAAAAAGTGCTGAATGGAATATACAAGACAAGGTTTTGAAATCAAGGCTAAATTAATCATCTCTCCTTTTTAGTGGGCTATATCTAAGCAGAGGCTGGCAGATCCTCTCTGTCAAATTTGAGTCTGTTATTCTCTACCAGAGAATGCTACCAGAATGACTATCTCAGGGTCCATGGGTGTCAGGATCTGTTAACTGATGGAAATCTTCACCTGAGGGAGTGCATGCATCTTCTGGGGTCTCTTACATGCAAGTGAGACAACTATGGCTCAAGCTGCTTAAGAACCAAAAAAATGGGGATGGGAATTTGATGGCTTGGGTAACTGAAAAGCTTAGGGTTAGGCTTCTCTTCAGGCTTAGCTGATTCCAGGCACTCAAATGATATCCTTCAGTCTCTTGCTGTCACTGGTTCACTCCATTCCTTCTTCCATATCTTACCTCTGCTTTCTTTTGTGTTGGTTTTATACTTGGGCAGCCTTCTTTTATGTGGATTTCCATAACAGAATCAAATGCATATCATATTGGCTTCTTATCCTTGGCTTTCAATAGAAAGATAGATTCTCTTTTACATATTGACATACAGTAGTTCCAGCAAAAGTCCTAGAACTCACTCTCATTGGATCAGGTTGGTTGGCATGTTGCTTCTGAACCAATCACCATGGCCGGAAAGATAGGTCTCATAGTCTTACTGAGCAAACCTGGGTGGATATCACTCCTGGAGATGGAAGGTGGAGGTGGGGCCATTCTTGAAACAGAGGGATTGAGAGTGGGGGATAGGGCATACCAGAAGGGGCAATGAATGCTAGTCAGGTAAAGATAATAGCTATCCACTATGATATGGTTTGGTTGGGTAGATTTGAGGGACCAGTCCTGGGGTGACCCATGTTTTCCCAGCTGATCCCATTGGGTGATTTCTTCCTGTTTGATTTCCTGCAAGGTACCTCAGTTGTTGGCATGATCCTCCTGCCATCTTACTCCTGGATGTTGAAAGGCCATGCAGTGTCTAATTTACCAACACAGATATGATCCAGAAGGCAAAGACAAGTTCTATGCCCACACTTTTCCAACTGTAGAGTTAAAAAGTTATTTCTATCCTCCAGGCTTAATTTTTGGCTATCAATATTGAGCTAAAGACTATTGAAGATTTAGAACATTATTTATCAATTTAATTTTACTATAATTAAACACACTTTAATGAAATTCCTGTAGCTGCCATTATTGATATTTTTCACAACAATCCTCTGAGATATACAATTAGCCCTATTTTATAGGAGAGAAAACAGGGTCAGAATGCTAGAGAACTTGTTAAAGGCCATGCAACCTGGAGAATCCAACATCTATATGCTTGTGCTAGGTTTGATGCATATACAGATGAAATAAGACATTCTCTGCCCTTGAGCTGTATGTAATTGCTCTGTGTTTATAGTTACATAAAAGAATGAGTAATATGCCTCTATGGGAATAAAACAGAAGGAAGTGATTAATTTTACGTAAATGTAGTCTAGGTGACAGAAAGGGACATTAGAGATGGGTCTTGATGAGTGAGTAGGAGTTTCCCACATGGATATTGTCTACAGGGAATCTGTTTTTTTACTGAGTAATGCATGAGTTTTCTATGAGATGGAGCTGCCAATTTCAGGAAATGTAATGTCACCCTTGACTCTGCCTTCTCCTTTTACCAGAGGGATAGCCACAGAGATCTACATTCATATTAGTTTAGAGTCTTTCGTTTTCTAAGACTAGAACTCTTAACACAAATAGGCTTAAATAATAAAGGGGATGTATTTTCTTATCTAATTGAAAAGCACAGAATTAGGACTGACTTAAGGCCAAGCTTGAACAGTCGGCTCAACAATATCACCAAGGATCTGGCTTCTTTCCATCTCTCCATTTTGTCTTATGCTATCTTTCATATCCTTTGGTGTCTTTATCAAAAGCTGGCACCTTTTAGGCCCTAATATGACCAAAAGAGCTCCTGGGGCTAGATGCTTCCTTCATCATGCCCAACAGAAAGGAAATGGCATCATTTCCAGGCACTCTCAGCAAGACCTAAGAGTCACTCTGATTGGACTGGCTTAGGTCACATGCTCATCCCTGAACCCATCACTGCTGCCACGGGACAGAGAACATTGATGAAGTTGATTTCCCTGAAGCCACATCGATCCCCAAATGGAATTTTGCAGACTGATGGAAGGAGGAAGTGGACAATGGATGCTGTGTTAGTCCATTTTCACACTGCTGTTAAAGACATACCTGAGACTGTGAAGAAAAAGAGGTTTAATTGGACTTACAATTCCACATGGCTGGGGAAGCCTCAGAATCATGGTGGGAGGTGAAAGGCACTTTTTTACATGACAGCAGCAAGATAAAAATGAGAAAGATGCAAAAGTGGAAACCCCTGATAAAACCATCAGATCTCATGAGACTTATTCACTACCACGAGACCAGTATGGGGGAAACCACCCCGTGATTCAAATTATCTCTCGCTGGATCCCTCCCACAATACATGGGAATTATGGGAGTACAATTCAAGATGAGATTCGGGTGGGGACACAGAGCCAAACCATATCAAATGCTCAGAAGGCATTTGTTGTGGTAAGGCATCAAAGAAATGTTTACCAGAGCACTGAAGTTTGCATAGTCTCTTTTTTGGGCAGTAAAGGTTCTACACAGCTCCAAGACATAATCTTTGATGCTCGGTCTGTGACAACTCAAATTCTAGGCTTTTCCTTGGATAATTCAGCCACTGAACTACCTTTTGCTTCCCTCTGTAGTCTCTTTTTAGTTAGTACTCTGGACAAACTTGCTTTGACTTTGTCCAAAGACAACCATTCTTTATTAGTATATGATGAATTTTGTGGACAGATAAGAGTGTTATGGGCATGATGGCATACTTACCATACAGAATGATCTAAAACTTTGTAACAACTAATGTCCTAGGCCTTTTTCAGAGCTGCTTTCTTCAAAGGGGGCAGCAGACTTGATGCCACATTTTCTAAAGCTCTTCCCAACCTCCAAAACAGCCTCTTTTCTTTCTGCTGAGGAAGCTAAATTTACTTTCAGTCCTGAAATGGTGAAATAAAGGGGAGCCTCCCAGATGTCTCACACCGATAGGAGGAAGAAATATCCAAAGCCATTAGCCAGTGGTGACAAACAGTGTGTGGATTATGACGGAGGCAGGGTGGCTGGAGAAAAGACTGAGTGGTTGGAGACAGGCAGGGAGGCCTGAGTTTCAAGTCCTTACCCTGTCACTTTCAGCACTTTCGGATGCTGAGACAGGCAGATCACAAGGTCAAGAGATTGAGACTATCATGGCCAACATGGTGAAACCCTGTCTGTACTAAAAATACAAAAATTAACTGGGCATGGTGGCACGCACCCATAGTCCCAGCTATTTGGGAGGCTGAGGCAGGAGAATTGCTTGAACCTGGGGGGCGGAGGTTGCAGTGAGTGGAGATCACACCACTGCACTCCAGCCTGGGTGACAGAGGGAGACTCCATTCCCACCCCTCCCCCCCACAAAAAATAAAGAGGCAGGATGCCATGGGGTTGAAGAAAACAGGCCCTGTAGCCAGGCTGCCTGAGTCTGAATCCTGCCTCTACTGTTCACCAACTCTGCCTGGGTTCATGTCCCAGCTCTTCCACTGACTAAGCCTGAATCAAGAAATAGTCATTGAGTTCTAATCTGTCATTCAGGTAATTGCATTCTTATGTTTCCTTTTGTCATTTGGCCTTCCAACTTAGTTGGGATGATGGTGGCTGTCGCTTTACCTCTTTGGCCTCAATTGTTTCATCTGTAAAATATTGATACAAGTAATGTCCACATTATAGGTTGTTGTAAGGATTAATCCTCATTTAACTCATTTACAAGTTGTATGTATTTTATATCTATATTATATAACATATATAATATATACTATATAACATACATTATATATTATATATAATATTATATAACATATATTATATATTATATATATAATATTATATATATATACTTTCATATTTGTGGAAAATACTTGTAACAGCATCTAGTAAGCACTAATGATGTGGATAGATAGATATATCTTGTAGGGTTGCTGTAAGCCCTAGAGACTTTGCATATATATTGTCTGGCAATAGCAGACACTGGATAAATCTTAGCCATTATTAATAATTATTATGTTGATTGAACTGTTTAATAATAATGTGATTCATCTAAATAGAGCTTTATAGTTTCTGGAGTGCTTGCTGCCAATATGATCCTTTTTGAGCCCTACAACCACTCAGTGATGGGGCTCCTATTCCTGTGTCCAGTGGCTCTCGGGGAAGGGTTGGATGCCTTTCCAGGGTCTCCTGGCCAGGTGGTCATTAGCAGGACCAGGGTGTGAACCATAGTGAGGAGCTTCCCAGTCCAGGGTTTGTTCCACATCCTCTCTTCCCCCATTCTAAAGGCCTCCCAGTCATTTGTCACAGCCTCATTTGAAATGCCTGTGCTTCTCATCTGTAATATCCTGATTGTCCCATTAATCTCCTTTAAGCTTCATGAAAAATACAAAGGACTGGATCAGGAAATAGTCACCAAGTTCTAATTTTGCATTCAGGGGATTGTTTTCCATGGACGTGAAGAGATTGATGTTTTCCATTTGGCCTTTGGCTTTCCAACTAAGTTGAGGAGAGATGTCACTTTCTAAATTATCAGCCAGTTTACAAGGTGGCATCTATATTTTGCCTCTAATGTGTCTGTACTTTTGTTGCTTCTCTATCTTCATATCCTCCTCTCCCTAGTAGGTGTTCTACAGTACTGCCCAGAGGGAGTGGTAAGAAATTTCTTTTGATAAGTCCTTAAAAGCCTAGAACTTCCAGTCACTTCCTTTTGCATATTCCTTAGACCCCGACCATAGGCCAGTGCTCACTACAGAAGGAGCAGTGTTTGTTTTGTGAACATACACACACACACACACACACCCCACCCCCATACTCCAAGGTCCTAAATTTTAGACTTAGTTCACTCTTTAATATGGTAGCCACTAGACACAAGTGATTGTTTAAATTTAAATGAAATTACAGGTTCAGTTTCTCTTTGCATTAGCCACATTTTGAGTACTCAGTAGCCATGTGTGGTTAGTGGCTACTGTATTGGGCAGCACAGATAGAGAACACTTCCATCAATCAGAAAGTCATATGGGACAACATTTAGCATAAAGGGGAAAGGGAGCAGGAATGGGCACATGAGTGTAGTGTTCTGTTAAGTAGGATCGCGGGCCAACAGATGTGAAGTAGTCCTCTTAACTCTCTGCATGTATTTCCTCTGTGATTTACAAAGGACCACTAACCAGGAGAAATAAGAGACTATTGTTTTCTGATCCAACACCAGCATGCAATGAAAATAGGATATTTTTCATTGTGTAGGGAACCGTCAATGCATATTTTGTTATCTAATTTGAACCCTGCATGTGGACAGCACATTTCATGTGGTTTAGCCCATTGGTGGCTGGCACAGGTGTGGCCAGAAAACCAGCATAGGATCTTGTTTGTGTTTAAGAGAGGAGTTCAGGAAGACTATTCAGGCACATCGTCTGACAAGTCTAGTGCTGGTCAAACACTCATAAATATTCCTATCCAATCTGAACTTGAAATGTTCTTGTTGTGGACAACTTTGGTGAGCCAGTCTACTTGAGGAAAATCCAATCTACTAGTTTAACTTTAAAAAACATGCACTAGAAACAATTAGAAGAACAGGGTTGCTTTTAAAGCTATCAGGATGGTGTTTGCTGCTGTTTTGTTGTTAAATATCAATGGGTTACTCAATGGTAATAGATCTAAAGAGATGAACGTTGTTACATGAATATTGCAAGAAATCCGTGGATCTCTTGGGGACCCTCCAGATCTAGTTTTGAGAATGACTCATATAAACAATTTGCAGAGTCTAATTCATATACTCAGACTAGGGTTCTGAATTCTTTTCCCCCTGGGAGGAAGGAAAAACAGGATAACATTGGTTATCTGGGGTAATAAGAAAGCAAGGGGCAGACTATAGCTGCCCTAAAATCTGAGATCTGAGTCATAGAGCCTAGTTCAGGGAAGGGCTGACATGCCTGCTGAAATGGGCTTATCCAGCTGCACTCAGAGCTCTAGTGAGTATCAGGGTCATTATGTTCTAAATCATCTGTGGCCAGCTTACCAAACAGGCTGGAGTCTGGCAGAGAATATCTATAGAATTTTCCACAGATCAGAACTTCTGGTCTTCCAGAAGGATAAACTTCCCCAAATATCCTGGTAGTCTTGAGTTAATTTTGGCTTCCTGGGAGTTTCTGTCCTTGGTAAGGGTCATATTTTCATTGTCCCTTGACCTTTAGTCTTCTCAGAGTTGACTGGTAACATTAAAATGAGCATGTCTTCACTATTGTCACTTATGAAGTTCTTTAAAAAATTTATAATACCCTAAACTTATCACAGTAATTAAAGCAATAATATCTCTTTACATTGTTGCAGTCTTTTGGATGAAGTCCCCTGAAAGCATTGTCCCGGTGGTTTTCAAACTTTTTTCTTTGATCTTTCAGAGTCTTTGTTCAAATGACATCTTGACTAGACTCCAACATATAGCGCAGATAAAAATGGAGTTGTGACTGCAGGGAGAGAAAGGGTGGAGCCCAGCTCACTGGACCTCTGCCTCCACCCCCAAACCACCCCCTAGCCTTTGAGTCAACCACTGAGTCACTGGTGAGCAATCCCTGTGGTTGCCCAGTGCATCATCCCACTAAGTCCTCATAATCACCAGACATGATGGTGAGGTCATCACAATGACTTGGTGCTGCCCCTAGAGGTAGGAAGGCAGCTGAAGAGGGGAGAGAGACCCCCCTCCCCCATACAAGAATGGTCTGTGATAATGTGCATGCATTGGAAAGGACTGTCCAAGGTCCCTGGTAGGTAGGGACTGGAATTTTGGCAGTGTCTTTTCTAGAGTAGAACGAATTTCTCAGTTGAATTTGCTGTAGTTCTCTGAAGGTTTCTTTGGCCACATTAGAATTTTTGAGCACTGGCGTCCATGTAGACCAACTTCAAAATGGCTGTGTGCTCCACTCAGAGATTCTGCTCTGAAGACACGCTGGAGATTTTTTAGCCTATTCTGAACTCCAAGCTGTTCCAGTTTCTCTTGCTTTTCAGAGGTGTGAGCACCTGAAAGCCCCTGCTCTGGTCTATACCCCAGGCTCAAGATTCATCCTGCTCACTCAGCCACTCATGCTGTCACCAGAGATAAAACGAAGTGTAAGCAGGTGCATTTGATTCTTGCACAAGAAATAGTTATCCTCCAAAGACTTGTTCATTCTTGTGCCTGTAAAGTGTGGTGTGCCCTATGCATCAGTATTCTTGCCTATGAAATGGGCATATAGGCTGAACACAGTGGATCATGCTTGTAATCCCAGCACTTTGGGAGGCTGTGGCCAGTGGGTCACCTGAGGTCAGGAGTTTGAGACCAGCCTGGCCAATATGGTGAAACCCCATCTCTATTAAAAATACAAAAATTAGCCAGATGTGGTGGCGGGTGCCTGTAGTCCCAGCTACTTGGGAGGCTGAGGCAGGAGAATCGCTTGAGCCCGGGAGGCAGAGGTTGTGGTGAGCTGAGCTGAGATTGCGCCACTATACTCCAGCCTGGGTGACAGAGTGAGACTCCATCTCAAAAAAAAAAAAAAAAACCAGAAATGGGCATATAAATAAATCTACATGAGACTCACTGGAGTTTTAGAGCTCTTTAAAAACATAGACAGCAACAAGTTTTTCCAAATAAATGTTGATTCTGGGCCTGGACAGTTTGAGTGACTGGCTTCTCAGAGACAGTTACTGCCATCCATGCTCTTTAAAGTTCCATTGCTCTTATTCTAGGCTTGAAATCAAAGAAACCAAAGCTGTGGTTTCTTGTCTGACCTTGGCTAATGATTTTCTGATTGACTCTAGATGCAAAAGAACTGCTGATAAGTTTCTTATAGGGGAAAAAAGATGGAGAGATAAGGAACCGAGTTCATTTCCTAACCTCAGTTTCCCTGCTTACTCACCCAGTGGGTTGGGAACCACTTGCTGGGTCCGAGTTTCCATAATCACCATAGAAATGGAAATGATATTATCCTTTTGCCCAGTCAAGGGGAGGATGGATGAATGTCTTAGTCTGTTCAGCCTGCTATAACAAGATACCATAAACTCGGGGGGCTTATAAGCACATTTATTTCTCACAGTTCTGGAGGCTGGAAAGTTCAAGGTCAAGACACCAGCAGTTTTGGTGTCTGGTGAGGGCCTGCTGTCTGGTTCATAGATGGCACTTTCTTGCTGTGTCCTCACATGGTGGAAGGGGCAAGGCAACTCTCTGGAGCCTCTTTTATGGCCTCTTTTATAAGGGCATGAATCTCATTCATGAGCGCTCTGTCTCCATGACGTTATCACCTCCCAGAGGCTCCATCTCCTAATATAATTACATTGGTGGTTAGGTTTCAACATATGAACTGGGGGTAGGCAGGCATGAACATTCAGACCATAGCAAGGAGAATTCAAGGATTGCATTAAGAAAGTAAGTTGCCGAGCAAAGGGACTCATCTTCAAAGGCCAATACAATCTTTATAATCTTACGAAAAGCTTTCCTGGTTTTAGAATTAGCTCCAAGGAATTTGGCACTAGATTTTAGATTTGCTCAGAGAAAGAGTGTGAGAGGGAGAGGGATGTGGCTTTGTGTGGAATTCCAGCACTTTCGTTTGCAAAGATATGCCCTAAAGAACAATGGCAGCCTATCCTCAGGACAGAAGCACTTAATTTTGTCTAATTGTGTCAATTTCTAGGAGTCATTGGGAAATTCAGCAGCTAATGAACATGGCCCTGTTCTGTCAGGTCCCTGCTGGAATATTTAAAATTCTGTTTTTCATACTTATCAGCTAAGAGAATTACAGAAATATATTTCTGGAGCCTGTTGGGAATAAGAGCAGAAATATACAAACCTTCTTTCAAGACGGATCCCAGCAGCCCAAGTGAATGTCACAGTTATGTTAAAGACTGTTGATTCCAGCAGGTTCTGGGCTAGGCCTCAGCTTCCCAGGACTGTTCCAGGCTGACCTCCTTTCCCTGGTTCCATCTTTTTTGGGACTTCCGTGGGCCTTCATTCAGCATGTGGCTTGTGGGTGTCCAGGTCTGCAGGCAGACACACCTCTCCTGATCTGAATCAGAGGACAAAAGATATAGGATGGAAGACAATGGGCTGTTCGCTTTTCCTTTCTCTCTTCTTTTGGTTTTTGCTTTGTGTTTCCAACAGCCAATGGGAGGCTGTTCTATTTAGAGTAAATGATTCAGACTTGGTACCTCTCGAATCGTATGTCAGAGCACACTGTTGCCCCTCAAAACTCAGGGAAGGCTCCATACTCTGTTGCCCTCTTGATGGTTTCCTTGTATTTACATATTAAATACCATGGAAATCCTGTAGTAAAGGGGTTAGCTTGCCTCTGTTTATCCCAGTGATTCTAGTGAAACTAAAATGCTTGTTTCTGTGGGGCACAGTCCACATGTGTTGTTCATTTGGATTGACCAATCCTTTCAATAAAGTTTTGATGCAACCATGTGAATCGCAAGTTTTCAGCATTTAGTTTTGTGACCTTGAGCAAGTCACCTAATCATTACATGCCTCAGTTTCCTCATATGTAAAAGGGGATAATAAAAAACATCCACTTCATTGAGTTGCATTGAGGATTAAGTGCTTTAATTAAAGTTTTAGTACAGTTTCTGAAATATAATGTATTCTATATATGGTAGCTATCATTATGTTAGTATCCGTTATTATTTGCTGAAAGCTTTTAACACTGTGCTGAGTGTTGGTGCTGTCTTCTCATCATGTCATAGAGCAAGGGATAGTATAAGAATTCTACCTTAGGTCAAAGGTCACAAGGCCCTATTGTTTTATTTAATCTTCCCAATAGTCTTACAAGGAAGATGCAGTTGTCCTTGTCTTATGGAGGAAGGAGGCTAAGCACACTCGAGCGGTAAAGAGGCCCCGGGTCACACAGCACATACGGGAGTCAAACCCTGGCCTCTGGCTCCAAACCCAAGCATCTCTCTAAAGCTGCTTGTCAACCAGCCCCAGACAGGGACCCACAGACACGAACCCCATCTCAGCATTGGTAGGAGGCACCTTCCACTTGGATTCTCTTCATGTGGTTAAGAGAGTCCTGAGTTCCAATCCTAATTTCACTCATCTCTACCTCCTTGCCTTTGTGCAGATTACTTAACTTTTCCAACCATCAGTCTTCTCTGTTGTAACATAAGGATGGTAACACCCATTTCTTATGCATGCAGTGACACTTAATGACATAATGTAGGTGGGGTTCATGCACAAGGCCTGGTATATGATGAGTGCTGGTAAATCTTAGCTCCCAATGACACTGTATCAGGCTTTCTGCTAGGGTGTTTTACGCAAATGATCTCATGTAATCCTCACAACACACCAGGACATTGGTACTCTTCATTTTACAGATGGGGAAACTGAGGCTCTGTGGGATTAAGTGACTCACCCAAGATCGTAAAGCCGGATTGTGACATTGAGATTCAAACCTTGGCAACCTTACTTTCTGGAAACACATTCCCCCTTCCTCTTCTTTAGACCCACATGCATGATGCTTGCAGACTCTGTACTTGGCCATGTTTCTTGGTCAGCAGGGCAGTCAGGCAATGGGCATTTCAATCATATTTATGCTGGACAGGGCTGTACCTTGGGCTTGAGGACAATATTCTTGAACCAGAAGAATATGGCAGAAGTATAATGCCATTTCACGAGGACAGATGCATCAAATTCAGTCTTGGGTCCAGTAATTCTGCCACAGATGGTGGCCCATTGATATGTGCATGCTTGGCTGGGGTCAGAGTCTGTGCCAATAACACAGGACACAGCAACCCCAATGAGTCTGTTTATTTATTTAACAGTGAAGGTGACCAGAAAGACACTTTCCTACAGGGCACAATGAGGAGGTACCCAGCAAGTCTTCCAGTTGATTGGGGGAAGAAACCGAGTGTATTACAGGAAAATGAGAGAGTGCATTTGAATTTGTTTCTAATCTGAATTTTCCATATAAACTCTAGTTAGCAGTTTCAAAACTGTGCACGCCCTTCAACCTAAGGGACAAAAACAAAACAAATGACCCGAGGTACCAGCTGCAAGATACTGGAATAGCGGGGAGGGAGGGAAGGCCAGTGAGAGGGCAAGATTATTAATGTGCTTTTCTTACTAAATTGGCTTTCAGAATCAAGGGGAAGAACCAAGGTGGGTTGTTAAGGGAGTACTGATTTGGATGTGCTGAGAAGTTGAAATGTTTTTGTTTCTCAAACATGAGAGCACTTGGCTTTGCATGATTGGGTTTTAAATTGCTCAGCAGAGCATCACTTGGGGCTAACCTGAGTCTGTGAAGTTCCACAATTCAGGAAGGATGGTTACTGCAGCACTCTTGTGTTTCAAGGTTCATCATGAAGACTAGCATAGATTCCACTGTTCAATTAAAGCAACGTTTCCCGTGATATTCCTATTTTCCATGATGCAGGGTCCCGGGAAGCATCCCTTTCAGGGAGGGAGTATGTATTCAAGGTCAGTCAGTACATGAATGTGTCTGAGACTTGGATGGTTCAAGGGGATAGAGCTAGGTGTTACCTGGCAGTCGAGAAAGTGAGAGATGAAGACAAGGCCAAGGTAGGTAGGAGAATGGGGATCCCTCATTCATTTATCCCATCATTATTTATTGAGCACCAACTGTGTCCCAGGCATTGTTCAAGGTTCAAGCACAAAGCTGTGTTCAATGGGTTCAAGTAGAAACATGCACAGTCACATCACAACAGAGTGAACCATGGGAACTGCATGGTGAAAGTACGGGGTATTTGCATGGCAGTCAAAGACCTGTGTTGGGTGTTGATGCTTTTATAATAACCCAACTTGGTTCTTTTCCACTTTTAGAGCCAATTAATTAGGAAAAATACTTCCTTCCTTCCCTCTCTGCCATTCTATTTTGGCATTTGTCCCTTGGGTTGATGGGTGAACACAAGTACAAAACCCGTAACTTCCTCTCTGGGATTCATTTTCTGGGCAGAGTGGGTGAGGGAGGCCAGGTTCTTCTAGACCCACTAAGGAAGAAGTATCTCCTCCTGATCTTTGGTTTGATTTTTCTTTTGAAGGTACTCAGTCCATGATTCCAGATTAGGGAGGCACCACCTGGCAAAGAGGGGAGCCTGAAAATGTGGGGCAGTTCTAAGTACCAGGCTTGGGACCGATGCCATGGAGAGATGGTAGATGAGACTACCCTCAACTGAATAATGTGTGAAGAGAATTTCAGACCATGTCTGACACATAGAGGGTCCAGTGAAAGTTGAAAGCAAATAACCCCGGGAAAGAAGGCAGGAAACCCAAGGGGGCCATTCATTTATTTATTGTTCATTCAATCAACAAATGTTTCTTAAGTATTTATATCAAAAAAACATGGAACCTCTAGCCAAACTCCCTGGGTTCAAATCCTGGCTGTTTTACAATATCTGTATAACCTTGAGCAAGTTACTTAGTTATTCTCTCTGCCTCCATTTTTTCATTTGTAACATGGCAATAATCAAAAAGAATAAATGGAGATTGTTATGAAGACTAACATGTGATTGTTATTAGTATCTTTTTGTTCATTTATTTAGCTATGTCCTTAGTCTGCTGCTTGATTGGTGTGGTGTCGGGGATATGGCCAATGGAGACAGGCAAGGTCCCTGTCTTTACCCACCTTATATTCCAGTGGAAGAGTCAGATTATAAAAAAATAATAAATCAATAAATAATACTTTAAGGTAGTGATGAGTGCTATGCAGGAAACAAGAGAAGATGATTGTGGAGTGAGTGATTACTACGGGTGAGGTCCAATGATAGAGAGGACCAGCGAAGAGGGAAGACAGTCAGTCTTCACAAAGATCATTCTGTTGAAAAATATGAAATATGCAAGTCTTTGGAATTTACAAAAAAAAAAAAAATAGAGAAAGCATTTCTTCAGTTTCCAAGAGAGGCAAGCAGGATGTGCCGCCAAAAATAAGTACGGTTAAATAAAGATTGATTCTGGGACCAAATAAGCTTCAAGATAATTATTTCTCATGGTAGTGAATCATTATGGCTCACAAATGAATTCATCTTTTCATGTTTTCAGTACCCAAGGTCTTTGATGGATGGATTAATCCGCCTTTTCACCTCGCTTCCTTCACCTGATCCCTCACCTCTCAATGAATTGAAATTAAGGGCCATTCATTTGGAAAAACCTGCTTGTCCACAGCTTACTTTCTACTCAGCCTGGCTGGGTTCCACCTCTTAGCTCGTGAGCTCTCACTCAACTCTGCTGTCTCCATTAGTGTCCCTTGTGGGCCGGTGGCCGAGGCAGTTAGGCTTACGAATATTCCAATTGCTCCTGTAAATTTCCAGCTTCCACTGTTAGCAGGACATGAGGTGCTAAGAGATGTACATCACTTCTGGACTGGGGCAGGGGATGCCCAAGTGTGGCAGTGCAGTTGCTGTCTTTCCTGATGGCACTGAAGAGACTGTAGCTTCCAGGGTTGCAGTGCAAGATGGCGGAGTTTCTGATGGCTAGGCCCACGAGTGGGCAGGTGGAGCAGAGCCCAGGCTGCCTTTGTCTTCATAGGTCTCTAACTTCTTGGCTTCTCAAGAGCCTCAATGACTGGTTCCTTCCTGTATTTTGTAGGTGATTGAAAACCTCATAACACAGTCTTGGGTAGGCCTTCTCCTCAACAGTTGTCTCTGGGTATTAAAGTTACCTTTACCTCCTCTCTAAAATAACTTCCTTACCTTTTTCTGCCATGATCACTATGACCTCCTGGTTTTATTTTCTTGATTATATTTGCCAGTCTCTGAAATTGTCTTATTTGTACATTTATATGGGATTTGTGTCTCCTTGCTAGAATATAACTCTTATCTATTTATACTCCACTGTATCCTCAGTGCCTACAGCAGTATCTGCTAGAAAGAGGTGCCTGATAAAAATGTGAATGAAGTGAATGCCAATAGCCAGGAAGGCACCTCATCCCCCTCCCCGCTGCCACCCCCTTTATCAGGGCTGGGCTGTGTCAGCTCATTGAGGCAGTAGGGAGTATGGTTAGGATAATGGACTGTCTGGGCTCAAACACAACTTCCCACCTGTGTGATCTTAGATAAATTCACCTCTCTGTGCCTCAATTTCTTTATCTATACAATCAGGACAATGGCAATACCTATCACATAGGATTGTTTTTCAGATTAAATGAGTTAATGTACATAAAGTCCTCAGAAAATTATCTGATTCATGGTAGGGGCCATGGCGGTATTACCATTGTCAGCAGTTACTGGGGAAGCAAAGGACCTGTCCTCTATCTGGTAACGCCCCAATCCCCTTCAGTCTCTTGAGAACCTGGCTTCGATGCTCACCTGGGGTCCCCTGGGATCCATTCAGCAAGAAGGTTCAGCCACACCAAGCCCTGTTCCTCAAGCCCAGGAGACATAAATCCACAAAGCCTACAGGAGAGATCCCTGAGGAAAGTGGCTATTCTGGATGGGGCCCGAAGGTTCTTTCTCAAGGTCGAAGCTCTCAGAGACCTGGTGAGGCCCTGCCCCTCAAGTTTCTGTCCTTTCCACAGCCCTGCAGTGTTATTTCCATAATGTTATTAAAAACCAATATGTGCTGGCCAGATGAGTGACACTTTGCAGTGATGGGGCTCGGCTCTGCTCCTCCAGGCATGGAGAACTTGTTCAATTATGTGCCACCCCGTGATGGGCCCAATCACAGCACACACATTAGCTTCTGATTATACCCTTGTTGAGTTTCTCTTGACAGAAAGTAAATGAATTTACCTCGTGTCACCTCTGTAGTTTGCAAGCAGGCTTGGCTTCTGATAATAGCACCTTTCATATTTTGTAAGACCAAGAAGCATTCGTGTGGTGGCCACTCCTTAGTGATCCTTTGTCTCAGCCTGGAGGTGAGCTTGAGCTGATTCTTCATGGGAGTGCTTCTTACTCCTGGGGCTTGTAGGAATCTAGCTGGGGGTTGGGTGGTCAGCTCTCCCATAAGGTCACAGGCCTTAGCCACTGCAGCATGCACATCCCTGAATCCACACCCTTATGGTCTCAGGGCCTTGGGCAAATGACTGAATTTCCCTTGACCTTCCCTTCTACCTGTAAAATAGGGACAATGAATGATAGTAGTTACCTCACAGGGTAGGTGTCAGATTTAATGAGCTAATAAACCCAAAGCAGTTGTATGTGCCTGGCATATAATAAATGATACATCATGTTTTTATCATTAAAATATCTTAATATTATTTTGCTGTTGCTGTTATTATTGCTGTTGTTATTGCTTAGATTGGAACATGTCTTTGCTATTTCTAACTGTGTGACCTTGACCATATCGCTTAACTCCCATGTGCCATGACATTTGTAAAATGGGGAAAGAGGAGTCTGTCCCTCGGTGCAGCTGCAAGGATGTCAGTGGGTTGACACAGGAAAGTCGTCTGAAGCAGCATCAGTGCAGGGCAAGTGTTGTGGGTTATTGTTGGTGACTTGCCTCCCTCAGCAAAGGGGTCAGTTGGGTGCTGTGGAGGCAGAGGGGTCTGTCCATGGTGGGTTAGGATTATGCACATAGGTCTTGCTTTGCATTTGGGACAGTAAGCATCTTGAGAGAAGAGTTTGTCCCTGCTATGCCAAATTCCCAGTTCTGCCAAGGAATCCTGGGGCAGACCAGAAAGGGAGGCAGGAACGGAGCTGGTGGTGGACCCAGCATTTCCTTCCAAAGCTTTTAGACCCAGCTGATAAAGCCAGTCATGAAGTGGACATGATTCCTGAGGCAGATCCCTCTCTCACTACCCCCGTCACCAGCCCCAACCTTCAGCAACTTTTCCTGGCAGGAGATCATGTCACCCTCCCCTCCCCTTCCCATCACAGGCATTTCAGAACACAAAGGGATCCGGCAGACTCACATCCAAGGAACTGTGACTGAGAGCCTGGGAAGGGCTTTCTCTTGACCTGGGAGAGGATAGGATTCCATCAGCACCTTTTCTGAAAACAAGCCAACCAACCTTTCCTTAACCATTTCCTTGGAGTTATTTGTTGTTTCATTTTTAGAGTTGACACATTTCTTGTCCCCAGTTAATTCCCAATGGTAAAGTCAGTTTGCTTGAGAGACCCCTGTACCGATGGGGCAATGGGGTAGTGAGGTTCCAGAAAGCCCTGGTCTTTTGATCTGATCTGAGGAGACGCAGAGACTGAGCAGGGCACAACCTCTGGACCCTTTCCCACCCTTCCTGGCTGCCCTTGCTGGGCCTTCTGGGACACGGGACACATCTAGGAACCTCCATCCTCAAAGGAGTCCACTCCAGCCTTGTTGAGGTTTGAAGACCAAGATTAAAGGGTCCCACTTGGACCCCTGAGCCCACAGCCTCAGCCTAACCCAGTGGCTACTGTAAGAGCCTGTGTTTCCAAAAGAGCCTGACCCTGCCCTGTGCTGAACCTGGTGCTGTGCCTGCCAGAGATGTGGTCTTCAGAAACTTGGGAAAATTAGGCAAATTGCTGTGTTTCGCCACCGTAAACATGAATGGGAATGAGGGAGGAGGGAGAAAAAGCCAGAAAAAATGGAGACACATGCAGAGAGATGGAGAAACAGAGAAAGGAGAAGGAAAGAGCTAGAGAGACAAGGAAATGAGAAAACCCTGAGAAATAATTGGGAAATGAGACAGACAAGCTCACAGAAGGACTTAGACCCAGAAAGGGAAAGTGGAAAATTGTCTTGACAGCTAACACATATTGAGAAGGTAGTATGTGCCAGGCACTGAGATGAACATGTGACATATCTCATTTAATCTTTGCAACAATTCTATGAGATAAGTGCTGTTGTCAACTTCATTTTACAGTGAAAACAACAGACATACAGAATGGTGAAGTATCCAAGATCACATAGCTTTTGTGGAGGAGTTAGGACTAGAATCCAGGTCAATTTGACTGCAAAGCCCATGTTCTTAACCTCCTGCAGAGAGGCCATGACCCTGGGACCTAAAGCATGGCAGAGCATCTCTGAGTCTCCCTGCACCCTGGACATTGAGAAGCACTAGTCATTCTGTTTTGTAGTACAGATGTGTTTATAAACAGACTCCAGGGAAGTCAGATGGGTAAGGATTATACCTGTCTCTCTTGACTTCTGTGTTAGTTAGAATTCCTTGGGCTGCATGTAACAGAGAGAAAAGCGTTTTTCCCACAACTAGAAGTCTAGATGTAGGGGTTTCTGGCACTAATGCTGCTGCTACATCATGTCAAGGTTAGCGTCTGTAGGATGTCAGGATTTCCTTGGCTTTTCACTCATGGCTGCAAGACAGATGGGCAGCTTCAGACTTTGGGTCCATTTCAAGGTAGAAAGAAAAGGGGGAAGGGCAATATCAGGTTAAGCTGTTCCCTCCTGCTTTTTATCAGACATCTTCCCCTGCAGAATATGTGGCGTGGCCACCCATAGCTGCATGGGAGACTGGAAGGTGATTATTCAGCTTTCCGTCTTCGAGGACAGGCAAGGTTGGACTCCACTTTGAGTGAGCCAGACTGCAGTGTCTGCCACCTTCCAACAAACCAGCCTAAACCCAAACCCACCAGTAATCCTCCCCTAGTGGAGGGAAACATTTAGTTCTCTTGGGAGTTGCAGGCAGGATCTTCGACTTGAGGCACCATTCTGAGTCAAGCTGGGTGGTGGGGAGGTAGAGTGAGGCAGGAGTGCCTAGCTCTGCTTCACCATGGTGTTGCTGGGGGTAGGTATAAACACGGTCACATCTGTTGTGTCTGGAAAACCAAGACTGGAGTCTCTCAGCTCTCCAATGCCTGCTTTCCCTGTAGCCGATTGCAAGGCTCACATCCCAGGAAAGGCAGCAGATTAGATGAGCACAGGAGCAGAGAGGCTGGGAAGGTGGTGGAGGAGGGAGGAATGTGGGTTTGGCAGAATTTTCTAAAATATCACTTTATTGATTTGGAAGAGACACAAGAGAGGAAATATAAGAGACAAGTGATAAGACTCTCAGCCGAGATGGGCATGGAAGAACGTTTTCCCCCCCTTTATTGCACACCTATGGAGCTTTTCTAAGCATTAAAAAATATCACTTCCTTACCTCCTCTCCATGAGATTTTAATACCACAGGTACATTGTATATCTGTGTGTGTACTGTATATGTATCTGTGTTTATACATAAAGGGAGTAAGAGGTTTTTCCACTTTTCAATGTCTGCCATCCCGGAGGAGACTTTGCCCCCACTGAGAATACGTGCATGAGACACATCTCCAGAGACACATCTGGGCTTACTGGGGGAGGAGAAGAGCTGGTCCCACTTTGTCAAACTGTCTTGTAGACAAAGGGAATTGAGAAGAGTCTCATATTTCTTGAGCACCTGTTATGTACTCAGCACCAAGATAGGGGCTTTAGGTCTGACAACTCACCTGATGCCCAATTGCAGCTCTGTGTGGTCAGAGCAAGGGCCTCATTTCACAAATGACATCGTCAAGATTTAGGGGTTACCCACTCCTTTGAAGAGATCCAGCCTGCCCAGATGAATGAGCTAGCACTATTCTAATGACAGGGCATGGTTGAATGTCAGATGGGTTCAGAGCTTGCAGGATGAGCGCAGAATAGGCTGGAGTCTGTAGTGGTCCTCCCTGGAGGAGATGGGGTGTGAACTGAGCTCTGTAGGACAGACAGACGCAGAGATGAGAAGGGGAGGCAGCACCTGCCAGAGAAGAGCAGGAGCAGAGGCTTAGGGTCTGTAAGGGCCTCTGGCTGCAGGGGAGGATTTTCCCTGAGAGCTGAGAGAGATGGAGGCAGAGCCTTCCTGGGCAAAGAGAAAAAGCCCCACCCTGGCATGTTTATTCCCCAGGCTCTGGTTGTGATGCAGTATTGAGCCAGGGATCCAGCCCAGCTATACTTAGCACCATTTCCAGAAGGCACGAGGGCGGGAGATAGGGATATAAAAGGCAGGAGTCTGGGGCTCCTCACTCAGAGGCTTCTAAAACCTGAGTGGCATTTTCAGCGTATCCCTGTGGAGGAAATCTCTGAAAGAAGGTAGCTGAGTCTGTGACCAAAGAGAGGCTCGAGTCCTGTTTCCTTTTCACTCTCAAGAGCCTTCAGGCTCACTCACCCCTTCCTTTACAGATACTTTGCTGGAGCTCCTCCTGACATGATTGTATTAGTAAAGAGAGGCACCAATAACAAATGGCCCCCAAATCTCAGTCGGATTCTGCAGCAAAGGTATATTTCTTGCTCGTGCTTTATGTTCTGTATAGGTTGTACTGAAACCCCTGCTTCTGGAGCCATTTTCCCCCCAAGATTCTTCATTTTAACATGTCCTTCCATTTGGCATACTGCGGGAAGGAAACATGGAGAATTGTGCACAACTCTTAAAGTTTCTGCCAAAATGGGACATATGCCACTTCTGCTGATGTTTCATTGGCCAGTGTAAGGACCCATGGCTCAACCTAACTTCAGAGGGCGCAGAAAAATGTAATCCTGCTGCATGCCTAGGATGTGAAGAGCAGGAAATATTTGTCAACAGCATAAAACATGACCACAGTGATTATAATAAATGATTTTTCAATATCCAGTTGAAATGATTTTTCTGTTTCTTTTCGTTTTTTCTTTTTCTTTTATTTTATTTTCTTTTTTTTTTTCTGACACAGAGTCTCACTCTGTCACCCAGGCTGGAGTGCAGTGGTGTGATCTCGGCTCACTGCAACCTCTGTTTCTCGGGCTCAAACGATTCTCCTGCCTCAACCTCCTGAGTAGCTGGAATTTCAGGTGTGCAGCACCATACCCAGCTATTTTTTGTATTTTTTAGTAGAGAATGGGTTTCACCATGTTGCCCATGCTGGTCTGGAACTCGACCTCAAATGACCCACCTGCCTCGGCCTTGGCATTGGGCCTCTCAAAGTGCTGGGATTACAGGCATGAGCCACCATGCCCAGCCTAGTGTTTCTTCTTTCTCTGTAATGTTCTGATGATCTCTCCGTCACTCATATTATGCTTGTCACTCATATTATGCTAAATATTTGTCATCCCAATTAAAGTCAAAACATTAGGGACAAAAGTCTGTTGAATGAGGGAACCACAAATGCTTATTGAGGATCCACTCACTGTATACCAGACACAGTGCTAGGTACATAGAGCAAACTCCCAGTCCTACAAGGTGGTGGGTCTAATGAAGTGACAGATGACTTGTCTCCAAGTTCTGGAACATCCTGAGTATGTTCTCGTCCCAGCACTGACTAGTCCACCTACTTGTTGATTCTCTAAGCTAGAATTGGCAGGTGTGGGAAGCTTCCAGAAAGAGATGACCGGTGACCTAGCACGGACTCTACCCATAGCAGGAGCACAATGCATTCTTGACCTTCACAATGCTTTTGACAATGGTTTATCCATCTTCATCACACTTGTTCCTTTCAGTAGGGCAGATATTGTTAGTCCCATTTTACAGATGGGAAGACAGATTCTAAGAGGTCCATCAGCCTGGTCTGCTTAGTTCTTTGAGGATGAATGTTCATCTCTCTGGCTGTGTCAGCTGAGCTGGACCTGCCGAATTCAATCTTCCCATCACTCAGCTCCCAATGCCATCAGTCAAGTGTTCTCAAATTGGCGGAGCTTAAAAATGACAGCCATTTGAAATTGAGTAGAATTTGGTATTATTAAAATAGCATTCTAAATTTTAATCTTGTGCATCGACTTGTTAATAGCTTCTACTTTCACTAAAAATTGTGGGCCATGCTCACAGACATTCAATTTAAATACTGTCAGGCAAGACTGATTTCTCTTCCAACATTGCCAGATATTCTTTTTTCCTTTCTTTGCATTCATCTTCCTCTTTTTTTTTAAAGCACTGAGTTAATTTTTCACTACTTGGAGATTTCACAGGGTATGAAACCTAGGGAAAAGAACATATCTTTGCATACAGCTCTTTTATTCTTTGTCTTCGGTTCTGTAGCCTTCTTTCTAGCCTATTTGTTGGTTAGGGCAGGATCCTCTGTGGAAGCTAGGTAATGGTTAATTTTCTGGGACAACTTTTCTTATCACTTCCTCCTTGTCATGATGCCAAACAAGTCTCGTAGTCAATATCAGCACCCTCCCCTGGATGTGTCCTTTCAATACTTAATCTCTCTAGTACTTAAAAAAAATATCTGGAAGATGCTGGCCATCTCTGAAGGATGCTTCTGCCTTGCTGCTGGGTCCATTACTATTTTTTTCCCAACTTCCCCCTGCATCTGCTGTATCCATTACTGTTTTCCCCCTGCATCTGCTGTATCCATACTGCTGAATCCATTACTGCATCTCACCTAGCTTTCTTCATCCTCTCATTCCCATCCCAGTTTCTCACCTTGAACTAAAATTGCTGGAGTGGAAATGGAGGGCAAGGTTGATGAAGTGGAGGGTCGAGGTGTGATACGAAGCGAGGAGCATGGGTCTTGGAGTCAGACCTGACCGGGCTTGAATTTCTTGCTTTGCCAATTGCTAACTGTGTGACCCTGGAAAAGTTACTTAACCTCTTAGAGCCTTGGTTTTCTCACCTGTAAAATGAGGTTAGTGGTACCTGTCACACAGGGTTATTGTATGGATCCAATGAGAAAGGGTACATAAAGTGTGATGCTGAGTGCTGTGGTTAATGGCATCATAGCCAACTGGCGACTCTTTCCTCTCCTCCACCCTACAATTTCTGCACCCCCGCAGTTCTCAGGCCTGGATACACATTAGAATCACCTAGGAGCGTTTTAAAAAGGTGCCAACGTCCCTAGGCCTCACTCTAAACCAATTAAATCAGAATCTGGGAGTGTATGCTTGTGGCATCTTTACTTTTTAAATTTTCTCTAGGTGAGTCTGATGCATGCAAGGGTTGAGAACAACTTCAAGTCCCCAGGGTTGCCTGAAGCCCAAATACACTTTTCTTTTAAGATCAGAGGAATCTTATTTTAGTGCTTGTGGGCAAAGACCCAGATCTCTCATTAGCGATGGAATGGGATTTAACCTTCCCTGGCTGTGCCTAGGAGAAAGAGAAGAGGCTGTGGGGAACAGGGACTCTCAGTGGGTAAGCCCAGGGTTTTCTTGGGACACCTATGTATCCCTGCAACTATACCACTTGTGCTTCCGTAAGGATGAAGACAGGAGGAGGAGGAAGATGGGGAAGGAAAGAGGAGGAAAAGGAGGGAAGGGGAGAGGCTTCTCTCATGGGACCTTCTCCACATTCCTCTGACCGCTGAGATATTCCCCTCCCCAGTACTCTGAAAATCCTTTAGTCTAACCCTGAGGGTCCAATGTGTGACCAGTAGCCACATATGGTTGTTAGACACTTGAATATGGCTAGCCTGAATTCAGATGTGCCGTGTCATACACATTCCAAAACTAAGAAAAATAATATCTCATTAACGAAACTTTTAAAATATTGGATACATGTTGAAATTATATTAGATATATTGGGTTATACAAAATAGTATCAAAATTACCTTTACTTGTTTATTTTTCATTTCTTAATATGAGTAATAGACAAATTTAAATTAGCTATATAGCTCTCATTATTGTATTTCTGTCAGACAGCACTGGTTCAACCTGTTGTTTGACACTGAGTGTATGTTTCATGTGTAAATATGTCTCAATGCTTGCATTAGATGGGCAGTTTGAGAACAGAGACCTCAGCATCCCATTCATTTTCTGTCCCCCAAACACCTATTTTCAAATGCCTTGTACTTAGCAGGCAGTTGGTAAATGTTTTCTGTAATTGTGGGTGATAACAGTGATGGTAGTGATGATTGTGGTAATGAAGAAGATGATGATGTAATAAAGCTCAAGTGGTATATTGGGGCCAAATTACAAAGATTTTTGTAAGAAAACAATGCATGGTGGAATGGTTACATTTTTTAAGAAAAAATGTCTTCAAATACACCTTAATTTTTTATTAATGTACATATATAAAGACCCTTGATACACAGATCAAAACCATCTTCCATCATTTATATTTAGAGACAGGGTGATTCTTAAAGAGTCTTACAGTGAACTCCCCCACAAAATGCTCAGTGAACTCCTGCTAGGGACCAGTTCTAGGTGGTGGGAGTAGAGTGGTAAGCAAATGAGATAAAAATCCATGCCCTTTGGACCTTACACAGCGTGTGAAAATAAACACATTTCCAAGTAAAGTGCTTACATGTCTGATAGTATAATAAGCAGCCTGGTGGAAAATCAAACAAGGCAAAGGAGAGGAGGTGTGGTTGGGGCAGGCAGGGGGCATGTGAAGAAGGTGAACAAATCTATGTGGGCTTGCTTGATCTTATTATTTCAGTAATTCACCTCATATGTTTCTTTATTCATTTATTCACTCAACAAATGCATCTACTGAAATCCTATTATGTGCTTCAAGCCATAGTGAGACAAGGAAGTGGGTTTCACCTCCCAAGGAGCGCACAGCTTACTCTCAGAAGCAGGAAAACGTGCCAATTACCCATCACACTCACATCCTCTCTAAAGTAGATCCTCAATTAGGCAACACTTCAGTAGCTGCGGAGTCTCTCCGTAGTAGTCTGAGGCAACACAAGTGCATCTCATCTGAAATATCCTCTAATGCAGGATATACTGGAGCTGTTGCCTAGGGAGATACCACTCAAGGAATATGGGTTCCACGAGCAAATGCTATGAAGTTCTAGTTATTATTTTGAGCCCAGAATGAGTTGAGGCCTAAAAATGTTGCCATTCCATTAAAATGTGTTAGTTTGAATTTAGGCACCAAAGTTATTTTTGATTTATAAGTGTGTGACTCGTTTATAGTGATGTAGCTTTGAGAGGACTGTGGGTTATTTGCCAGGCCATTCTTTTCTTTCTTTCTTTCTTTCTTTTTTTTTTTTTTTTTTTTTTGGTAGACATGGGTCTCTCTATGTTGTGCAGGCTGATCTCAAACTCCTGGGTTCAAGCCTCCCAAAGTGCTGGACTTACAGGCATATGCAAGACCATTCTTGATACAAGCTGTTTCTCACGCATTTGGTCCATAAAGAGAGACGACGACAGGCCCTCTGTCCAGGGCAATCCAAGGTATAGGACTCACATCCTACTCTGTGCCATCTATACCCTTGCTATTTGCCTTCTGGAATGGGCTGGCAGAACCAGACCTTCCCTGACCAGATGAGGCCATTCTGGAGCTCCAGGCAGGAAGCAGAATGAAAACATGTGTTTATTTTACTAAGTAGCTGTTGCATGTGTTGGATGTAAGGGTCCCCCTTGCTTAAAGAGAAAAGAACCTAAGAACTTGCTCTTCATGCATTTCACCTTTAGAACACGAAAAGTTGTCTAAGTAGATTAACACACAGGTGCGTGAGTATGTGTGTTATAGTATAGATACTGCTAAAGAAATCCAGTATTTCTCTGTATTAGTCTGAATTTTGGAAAATGGGATGAGGCTGATTAAGTGGCTTTCATCTGAGACCTGTGTACTTCTGTGGTTTTGTTTTTCTCCTTTGAATCCCTATCCTATCTCCTCTGGCCTCCTTGCTGTGATCCCATGGATGTGTTCAAGTGTACTGCTAGTTCCCGCCACTGCAAAACTCTCCTAGCTCTGCCTGGTGACCCCACAAATCCCCAGTGTTCCATGCCTGGTGCTCTGGGGAGGGAAGCAGATGGCAGGGCTGTCCATTCTGCCACCCAGGGAGGCAGGAGGTCAACTAGGGTAACAGCAGCAGGTGGGGAGGTGGGGTTTCTGGGCTGTGCGTGCAGGGGACAATGGATCATCAATGATCCCTGGGCAGAACAGCCCTCCTGGAACTAACACTGCTGGCAGAAGGTGGCAGCAGCTGGAGGCTGCTTCAGCTCTTGATCAAGCACAGAATAATGTTGGGTGGGTGGCTGAGAGTTGCTGCATTTATGAATTGTCACTCAGTGGCAGCACTGAGGTCCCCAAGCTCTGTTTACAAATGGGTTTTTGCTCAAGTGTTTCCTTAACTCAGAGCAAATCTCTCTTCTTTTTTTTCCTCTTATCCCCCAGCCAACTCCTGTGCACCGTTTAGGTCTCAGCTTTGGGCCCCAAAGTCAGGAAACATGTTCCTCCTCTATGTTTCCTTACCCCTGAGTACTCAGCCCGTCGTACTGTAAATGCTCTGTAATCTGTCTCTCACAATGGGCTGTGCCCTCCTAACAACAGGGACTGTAACTTGTTCCTCATTGTATTTTCAGGACCTCAAAATGTGTATCTAGTGCTGTCAATATTTGTAGACTTGAGTGGATCCCATCTATGTGCATGGTCTTAATTATAGACAAAAAGGAAGTAGCAGCTTGGGTAATCAAACAAGCAGATAATCCCCAATTTATTTCTTTAAGGCTTTGTAGTGCTCCCCAGGGCAATTTGGGACACGGGACAGGTTACCTATTTTGTATATATACATATATTAGAGACGAATTCTGGCTGTGTTGCCCAGGCTGGAGTATAGAGGTGCAATCATAGCTCCCTGCAGCCTCAACCTCCTGGACTCAAGGGATCTTCGCATCTCAGCCTCCCAAGTAGCTGGGACCACAAGCATGCGCCACCACACCCAGCTGATTTTTTTTTTTTTTTTTTTTTAAAGATTTTATAGAGGCCGGGCGCAGTGGCTCAAGCCTGTAATCCCAGCACTTTGGGAGGCCGAGACGGGCGGATCACGAGGTCAGGCGATCGAGACCATCCTGGCTAACACGATGAAACCCCGTCTCTACTAAAAGATACAAAAAACTAGCCGGGCGTGGTGGCGGGCGCCTGTAGTCCCAGCTACTCCGGAGGCTGAGGCAGGAGAATGGCATGAACCCGGGAGGCGGAGCTTGCAGTGAGCCGAGATCGGGCCACTGCAATCCAGCCTGGGCGACAGAGCGAGACTCTGTCTCAAAAAAAAAAAAAAAAAAGATTTTATAGAGATAGGCCCATGCTTGTCTTGAACTCCTGGGCTCAAGTGATCTTCCTGCCTTGGCCTTCCAAAGTTCTGGGATTACAGGTGTAAGCCACTGTGCCTGGCCCATTGTCATATTTATTAAGTAAATATGAGGACTTAAGTGGTATTTGAATATTGATATTTATAAAATACCCTTCACTGCCTTCCTCTTCAGCATCATTTCATCCATACTGGCTCTACCTAGTCAAGACAGGAATGGTTCTTTATGGAAATGGCTATGTTTAATGGAAATTTGTATGTTTCACTGACCCATTGTTGCCATGATGCCATATATCATAAAGCACTTTTGTATAAATTAAATATAGGGATAAGAAAGTTATTGCTCAGATTAGATATTGTATTCCTCATGCTCAGACCTGCTGCCAGTGTCAGAGGCCTGAGAGTATGCCAGCTGGGGTGAGCCAGGCCAGTGTGGGATTTAAAAGTTCTCTAGATAAGCCACATGTGATGATTGAGCTCTCTGCTGTTCAGGCATGTGATTGGCAGGTAAATGGGGGGTGGGGAGAAAGGCACTGGAGTTTGGTTGGAGCCAAACTCCATGTGTTTTACGGCCTCCCTGGTTTAGATTCCATGTGGCTCTGTACATTGGAGAGGGAATGGGGCTCCCCTAACAATAGTAATAATAACAATAGCACCCTCCTGTTTAATCCCATCTCTGTGCCAAACACTTGGTTCAGTGCTCTCTCACATTATTGCACGCTCCAGCATCCTGAATGGAAAATAGTATTTTCATTTTACATGTGAGGAAACTGAGTCCTCATAGGTTAAGTGACTTTACTGAGGTCATATAGGTAGTAAGTGGTAAGATTCAAGTAGAGTTCTCCCTGGCTGCTTTTCCCACTAAAGCTTGCTGCCTGGAGAGCCAACCTGGGCTGTTCTGATTTTGCCATTCACTGATAGCTGTGTGACTTTTAGCAAGTCATGTCACTCTCTGGGCCTTAGCTACCTTTCTGTATAATGGGGAGGTCACTAACTGCCTGCTTTGGAGGGATGTTAAGAAGATTGAAGGAACCAAGGTGCATAGCAGTATTTATGAAACTATTGTGAGTTCCAGATAAGGAGGGGTCATTGCCATTGTTTGTATTTCATCCTGACTCCTGGAGGCTTTAGGCTGTGGGCTGGGAACACTGAGCTAATACTGAACATTCTTTCAAGGAGCAAGGCAATGGAGATAGTGACCTTGGTGATCTGCACAGCTTGTGTGAGCCCCGTGGGCTCCTCTAAAAGCTGACAGAATGATGAGGAAGTGAGTAGGGGTGGCCCCAAGCATGGCTGGGTAAGGGAGTGGAGAGTGGCTCTGTTGTGATGTGGACTGGGGGTATGTAAGCTTTCTGAAGCTTTTGTGGGAATTGTGGCCATTATGTTTTTACTGTCTCCCATTTTAAGAAATTTCTGAATTCTTTTTGTGGTAAACTCAGTGGGTGGGTGGGTGAGTGAACAAACTTTCCTCAGCTCTTACGTGATATATTTTTATAATAACTTTATGAACTAAGTATTATTTTTATTATCATTTTTATAGATGAATAAACTGAGGGACAAAGAGGTGAAGCAATTTGCCCAAGGTCTTATCCTGATTAGTGACGGATTTAGGATTGGAATCAGAGGTTAGGATTGAAATCTCAGAGCCTTGCTCCTACTAAATATTTTCTGCCAAATCTTCGCAATAAATGAGAGAATAGAAGAATTAAATTCATTTCAGGATAGGAGACTCATGTTCAATTTCTTATTATCCAAACCGACAGAGGGGAGGTATTTTAGTTCATTTGAGCTGCTATAATGAAAATACCTAGACTGTGTGGTTGAAGCAAAAACATTTTTTACAGTTCTGAAAACTGGGCAGTCCAAGATCAAGGTGCTAACTGATGCCATGCCTGGTGATGACCTACTTTCTGGTTCATAGATGGCAGTCCTCTGGCTGTGTCCTCACATGGCAGAAGAAACAAGAGGGCCCTCTGAAGTCTCTTTTTTAAAGACACTAGTCTCATTCATGAGAGATCCTTCTCATGACCTAGTTACCTTCCAAAGGGTTTGCCTCCTAATATCACATTGGATGACAGGATTTCAACATATGGATTTTGAGGGGACAAAACATCCAGACCATAGCAGTAGCCAAAGATCACACAAGTGATTTGTGTTATTTCTGGTATGCATCATGAAGGGTTTTTTGATGATTTTAGAGTCAGGGGCATAAGAGGTGGGGAAGCCCAATTACTAAAAAATATAGATATATATTGGCCGGGCGCGGTGGCTCACGCCTGTAATCCCAGCACTTTGGGAGGCCGAGGTGGGGGGTTCACGAGGTCTAGAGATTGAGACCATTCTGGATAACATGGTGAAACCCCGTCTCAGCTAAAAATATAAAAAATTAGCCAGGCGTGGTGATGGGCGCCTGTAGTCCCAGCTACTCTGGAGGCTGAGGCAGGAGAATGGCATGAACCTGGGAGGTGGAGCTTGCGATGAGCCAAGATCCTGCCACTGCACTCCAGCCTGGGCGATGGTGCAAGACTCCATCTTAAAAATCAAAAACAAAAACAAAAAATATGGATACATATTTATTCTCAATAATTTTGTTTATTTGAACTTGATGCCAAAGAGTCTTTCTGTTTTCTCCTTGGAAATGTCTCAGAAGTCATGACCTCCCATATGTGTTTTCTTCTGTTATCTTTTGTTGATACCATTTGCATCAGAAAAGGTCTTCAACTATTTGCAAAAGGGAAAAAGAAAAGTCATGGTCACCGTCAGTCTATGTCCACTTGTCTCTTTCAGGACCATGGACAGGGGCTACGGTGTCTGAGTAGACAAACATTTTAGTTAAGCTACACCTGTGTTCTTGGCTCAGTTTATCTTCTTTGAGGCATTTTTTTTCTGACTTTTATAGGATGTCACACTAGCACTGCCTGAGCATACACCTGCTGACATCAGAGTGGATGACGTTTCAAACATTTTCCAAGGATGATCTGCGAATGGATAACTGGTCCTGTGTCCTTGTTGGGACTTAACAGTACTGGCCCTCTGCCTTGCAGTATGACCTGACTGCCTGAGATTTTAGTGTGGTTGGTGCCAAGATTTAAAGGAAGTGATAAGCACTTACTTGTTCTTCAGCATCATTAAATGATGATGATAACATGGGTGATGACAATTACATATCTACTGAGTGCTTACTGTGTGCCAAGTACTGTTTTGCATGCACTGTTTTGTTTAATTCTCACAACAATCCTTGGGGATATGAATAGTTTTAGATGAAGAAAATGAGACACAGAGAGATATTTAAAAATGTGCAAGATAACCCAGTTATGTCATAAACAGTGGAGCAGAGTCCCACTTTACCTTGAGGTCATGCTGTGTGCACTCCGACAAGGTCCTCAGGCTGGAAAGGGAGGGGCTGACCTCTTCAGAGTGCCTATTTGTGTGCTTCGTGAATGTCAATATACTCAATGCCTATTTCCTGGGGTTGTGTTGAGACGAGAATCCCCACTTTATAGTAGAAGAAACTGAGAGAGCATTTAAGTGGCTTACCTAAGATGGCACACACTATATATAGAGAAGCCAGATTTGTCTGTCTTGAAACTTTTTCTTTTTTTGCAGTGGGCTATTTATTATTTATTTCCCAGATGGCTCTTTACACCATTGTGGACAGTCCTACCTTACAGTGGGGTCTGGTTTCTCACCTTATAGGAGGATGTGGTTGATACTTGACAAGATTTGATGCTGGCCAGGCACAGTGGCTCACGCCTGTAATCCTAGCACTTTGGGAGGCTAAGGCGGGCAGATCACCTGAGGTCGGGAGTTAGAGACCAGCCTGGCTAATATGGTGAAACCCCGTCTCTACTAAAAATATAAAACATTAGCAGGACATGATGGTGGGCACCTGTAATCCCAGCTATGCAGGAGGCTGAGGTAGGAGAATTGCTTGAACCTAGGAGGCAGAGGTTGCAGTGAGCTAAGATCGCACCACAGCATTCCAGCCTGGATGTGACAGAGCAAGACTCCATCTGAAACAACAACAACAACAAAGATATGATGCTCAGTCTCTTCTTCTGCTTGGGATTCAAGTTTGTCTAGACAAGAAGGTGGTGATGCTCTCGATGACAGGGATGGTAGGTGAACTTGTCTTATGTGTGAAAGTGTGGGCCCAGAAGCAAAAATGGGTACGCCATGCGGAAGGGTTAATAAGCACCTCCAGTCTGGATCATTTTGCTGCAACATCTGCTGCTAACCCACTGCTGGGAGAGGGAATGCCAATTGTAGTGCTGCTGGAGTAGACTTTAAAACAAAACATTTATGTGTTGAAGTGAGGACTGGCATTCTGTTGTTTGGATGACATAAGTCCCAATTTCTGCCATTTCCCCATTGGTGTGCTTGCATTTTGGGACCCAGGTATGCTGGGAAGGGATGACCCATATGGATGGAGTGTAGGCTCACTTTGGTGTGGACTAGTCTCACTGATAACCACACAATTGTCATTGCTAGAAAGGACTACAGATCATTCTGAAAAACTCACTTATTTATAGCTAAGGAAACTGAGGCCCAGACTGGAAAAACAGGAATGAAAGTCCACATTTGACTTTGAATCCAATGCTCTTTCCCTGGTAACATGATTAATACCAATAACATGAAAATATTATCAATAGCATTAATATGATCAGTAAAGCTTCCACCAGAAGTACAGCATTGGGCCATACGTTTTAAAGTTTGTCAAGACCACTATAAGCAGTGGCCCTTTTCCTCAAAGAGGGAATTGACATTCTGGGTCTTGCAATATAAAACAGAGAGATATCACCATCACCATCACTGTCACCACCACCACCACCACCCTTGTCCTCATCATCAGACAAATCTATTTTCAGCACCTACTGTGTGCCAGGCTCTGTGTTATGAGCTTTATTTATATTGCATCATATTTTAAAATTTATGACAAATCTGTTATGAACCATCCTTGCAGATGAGGTCCAGAGGTATAACTATTACAAAGCCTTCCATTATGAATTTCCACGTGGGGGATGCAGTTAGAGAAGACAGAACAGTGTAGAGGCTTCATAGTGGTGACACTTGTCGGGGAACCCGAGCTAAGCTCCAAAGAGTGATTAGGACAGAGAAAACAGATGAGATGAGGAAGACATCATGTCAGGAGCAAACTGAAGGATTTTTGCAGTGAGGGAGGTTGTGGGTTAGACTCAAGGACAATTTGTAGAGAGGTCTGAGTAAGGAATGAATGGCTTCCAATCACTACTGAGCACATTTCCTGTTCCAGACCCCATGTAAGGCACTGGGCGTGCAGAGGTAAGAGGCATAGTTCCTGTTCTTAGGAATGGGCGAGAAGACACCAAAGCAGTCAACCCCCATCCTGGATAATAAGGGTTGGGCAAAGGGTAAACTCAAAGGACCATGTGAGTTCAGAGGAATGGGGTCAAACTCATTCCTCGGTGGCTTGCTAAGGGTTTGGCTTTACATTAAAAGCCAGAGGGAGCTACAGAAGGATTCTAAGTTAAGGAGTGACCTGGCTAGATCATCTAACTGGGGAGACTCTGCAGATACTATGGAGAATGGTGTGGAGACAAGGAGACCTGTTGGGGCAACAGAGGTAAGCACAGCAAAGCCCCCCAGCAACAACACCATCAGTGACAATGCAGAGATAAGGCAGAAAGGAGCGATCATGAGAAGTTAATATGGATAGGGACTTGGTGGAGGAAGGAGTGGGGATGGGCCAGTGGGCATCCATGGGAAATGCATTTGGAGCGTGTTCTGTTGGTAACTGGCCTTGAAGGTTGTCCTCCCTCTTTGCCTACCTGTTCTTGGCTTGTGAGTAAGTACACGGAGAACATCTGTTAGTGCCATCCCCTGGCTTAATCAGCTGCCCAAGCTGTAGCCCAAAGCCCAGAGCTCCCCCAAAGTCAGAGCTTGAGGCTGTCCCGGGATATCACTACATGCAAATGCTGATTCCCCTCTGTGGTTGGACTGGTTGTGTTTGCATTTACTCTGCCAGTCACACCTGCTCTCCTCAACTCCCAGTGCTAAGCCTGGGTAGCTGGTGAAGGGCAGACTTCCGGGAGCCTGAACTCACTGTAGCAGGGAAGGAGGGGAGAGGCACAGCTAGTGCCAAGAGAATATTAACTTGACATTTAGCAAAAGGGTGAATCCGCTTATTGTGATGTAACAATGAGGCATTTGCATCCTGAGTCACCTTCTGTTTTCCTATTGTCTTTGCTCCTCAGTGGTCAGGCCAGGCTGCAATCTTGACAGTTTAAATCAGCATGGTAATGAAAGGGTGGCACCCAGTCAGTTCGAAATAAAAAATCAATCTCTCTCTCTCTCTCTCTCTCTCTCTCTCTGACACACACACACACGCACGCACACGCACGCGCGCGCACGCACACACATACACACACACAGAGTCTCTAGAGCTATACTGAGTGTTCAGAAGTTCCTCTCTCCAGCTTCTTCCTTGATACTCTTAAAATTGTAGTATCACAACCCAGATAACTTGGAGGTCTGGAATGGGGCCTCCTGTATTCCTTCTGTTGCCTCCACCATAGCCTGGCTTTCCAGCTACCAAAAAAACCCACTTGTAGGCAGGAAGAAGCATGAATTGAACTCCTGATGCATACATCTAGGAATGCTGAGAATGTGACAAAAAAACTCTTACCCAAGCTGGTCATAGTAGCACCAAGCTACTCTGGAGGCTAAGGTAGGAGGATCACGGGAGTTTGAGTCCAGTCTGGGCAGCATAGTGAGACCCTGTTTCTATACAAAAGAAACAAAAAGTAGACATTCAGGATGAAAATTTTAAAAATCTAGATAGTTTCATAAGTATTTTAGCATTGACAGGGCTTGTGCGCTTTTATCATCTCACAGTGGTATAGTGAGCTGGTGGGAGAGGTGTCATGCTAGGAGAAAAAGCTAAGACGTAGGCTCTTGGATGTTTATGATGTGCCAGGCTTGGTACTGGGTACTTTAATGGCATGATATCATGTAATACTCACTAGGATACAACGGAACAGGTCTGGTTTTTCCATTTTACAGGACACTGGAAAAGTTTAAGAATGTTTTCAGCTGGGAATTGGCAGAGCTGGGAAGGAAGCCATATCTACCTGACCCTGGAGTGGCCACTCCACTACTGTGGGTGGCATGGACAGGTCTGGAGAGTGGGCACAGTGTCCAGTTGGTGCCATGCTCTCTGCTCTCCCTCTACTCCAGTAGCCTGCAGTGGCTTGTAATGAAGCAAGATGTTCTGGAGAAGAAGGAAACACTCTTTTGCTTCTGTGCCCATCCCTACCACCAGAATCCCCACAGAAGATATTACTTCTTACCCTCTTCTTTTTCCCAAATTGGATCTGGTAAATCAACATCTGAATACCGACCTCAGGATCATTTAGAAGCTCACAGAATGTTCTCTCTAGAAATTGCCTCCAGGCAGGATTTACCTATGACAGTCTTGGCCAGTGGATGGCTCTATATATTTACACCCAGTTCAAACTCTGGAACACTCCTATCCCTGAACCCCTCCCCATCTCCCAGGTCCCTCCCTCTATGGCAGGAGAAAGATCCAACAAGCCTGACATGGAACTTGACTGCTAAGGTTTATAGTGATACAGGAGGCAGGAGAGAGAAGTAGAAAACACATATAAATACATCTCATATACAGTGTAACTTATCTTCAGTTACTAAATTAGCACTCCTTGCTCTCCCTACCTATACGCACATGGATATCACTCCTCTTGCAGCTCAATAGGTATGTGGTGAACCTCTTGCCATAAAATTATACTCCTGTAAAGTGGTGGACCTGAGCACAGTTGGGATGGGGACAGAGGAAATCTCACAGATCCAAAGCTGAGTCCTGCTCCTCTAGACTCTCAACTGGGTTCCCAAGCTGGCGTGGATAGAAGGGGCACAGCTTACAACTGGCAAAGGCTTTGCTCTTTAGAATTTGTCCCCCACCTCAAACTCACTTTTCTATGCCTATAAATATTCTTCCATGGAGTTCTACTTGTCACTAAAGGAAAGATTCAACTCCTGAGAGTCTTGGTGCCCAAATGAGGGGACCTATTGCTTTTTTAATGTACCAGTCTGTCCTCAACATGGAGACCAGTTTCAGCTCCTTTGCCTACCATCAGATGTGGATGCGAGCCCTGTATTCTGCTAAGCTAATAGAATGCCTATGTCCCTACTGGGAGGTGATGAGGAAGTATGCATCCAGCAATCTATGGGAATGTCAAGGCCACATCCCCTTTTTTAGAGAGAGGATGCAGTGTGTTAAAATAGAAATAGTCGACATGAAAAACAGCTGTGAGGTTATGAATTCTGATCTTGGTTTGGTCCCAATCAATTACATGGTCTCAGTTCTCATTTAAATGCTGAATAAGTCAATCTTCAGGGGTAAATTCTTTCAAAATGTTCATAAATTGTGAAATCCTAGTGTTGGTGGGGACCTTGGATATTCCTCTAGGGCAATGACTGCAAAATATGACTGTGCATCGGACTGCCCATGGATGCTTGCTAATATGTCAATGCCCAGGCTCTAGCATAGAGTATTTAGGCTCTAGCATGGGTATGTTTTTTAAAACAGTCGGTCCTCCTTCCAGTGATTGGGAACAATGACCTGGTTTATCTGCCAGCTCACAGGTAGAGGAAAATTTGCCATGAAATCTTCCCAGCATGGCTACTCTTGGCCAGTCCTCACTCCTTTCCCCTCATTGACAATTTTCATTCTGTTCCTAAGGAGAAGGGCTCTTACCAAAAGGTCAAAGTGACCCACCTCTGGTCCACTCTTTCCTTCGCAGAGCATAAGAAGTAGTTCTGTCTGGCACTCCTGGAATAGTCATAGGACAGAGAAAAGAGAGGGAACTTTTGAGTTCTGATAAACACATCTGTAGCACACACCTTGTGAGCTGCTCAGTGTTCTGTATCCTCTTGTCTCTTCGGGTGATTTGATGATGAAGTTGGAGCATGGACTTCAAGGGCTGGAATCCAAGAGTTTCTAAATGGAGTAACAACATCATGAAGTCTCTTAAAATCACTATGTGGTAACTAGTGTAAAGAGATATTTAATAACCGTCAGATACTTGTGGACTCTCCCATGCTTCCAAGGCCCCTTGTTGTTGAGTGGACTGTGCACAGAAATAATATGTGTCTCTCCTAGTCCAAGTTAGTAAAATACTTCTGCCTGCTTCTCCATGCTCTCCTTTGGCCTTTCATGGTGATTGCAGAGGCCATGCATTGAGATCGTAGACCACAAGATACAATCAGCTTGAATCCCTGAGTCATCTCTTTAAAAGAAGCTGTGTTGGAGAGTCACCAGACCCAAAGTGACTTTTCCTGAGTGAGAAGTAAGTGTTTAAGTGTTATGACTTTGAAATTTTAGGTTTTAGTTGTTACTGCAGCATAACCTTATCTATCCTGATTAATGCAGTTGGTATCATCCTGAAACATACTCCCTTGTGGATGAAGCTTCTAGTTCTTGGCATGTTTAGGTTGCTTTTCCTGCTAAAAACTGAATGGAACTAGAACTTTCTAGGAACCCTTTCAAGTTACAGTAATGATTTACTGAAGCAGAAAGAACGTGGTTATTCTGAGTATCAGAAGAAAAACACAAAACAAAACAAATTTAGGACTGTTGTATTCCCCCAAGAAAGGAATTAAAAATAGACTCATATGGAAGGGGAAAGAAAACCAACAACACTGCCTGATCTGGTGTGGACATGTTCTTCGAAAGTATTAATTGCACATTCATGCCATTTAAAAATATTAATTTAAATGCACACAGCTTGTAAATCTCTTCTTATTCTGTCTGCTGGATGACTTGGGACAAAGCGAGCTGAGAATTAATTGATTAATAACAAGCTGTGACCTGTGTGTGTGGTTTTACTGACAATATCCTCAGGACTTGGGCTTCTTGGAGCCATGCTTCTGTCAGTGGGAAAAGTGCTTTCCTCTTTAGAGAATGTTACCACTAAGCAGAGTTATCTAATCTGATGCTTTCTCCTCTGGGTATGGCAGAAGTCACTTACTTGAGAATGGATACTGATGCGTTATTTTTGGAGCTGTGTTTAGGAGATTTATTTGGCACATATGGTATATATTATAGAATGGCATGTAGGGTGAAGCCAGGGATTCCACAAAGAGCCTTCTGTCCATTATGATCTATTGCATACTGAAAATTTCCACTCTGAGTAATGCATATCTTTATACTAAACATATATCATTCTCAGAAGTTGTTAGATTAAATATAAACATCTTGCCTATGGAAGGCAAAATATTAAGCTGTTAGAGACATGCATTTGGAATTTTCTTAGAAAGGCCCTGAAAGAATAGGACACAAGTCAGACACATTTTGATGGGGGACGTGAATGAGGGAGATGAACCACTGAGGACAGAGTCTTGCACGAGCAGAACATTGTAGTGGAGGAACTGTCAGCTCAACAGCACAGATTCCTGGAGGCGGACAATGACGTGGGTTCCAGGGATAAAAGATTTGGATTTGTTCAGGACAGGCCATGAGTGCCTGCCTTGGTGTGTTATAAAGATTCTTTGTGGCTGGTTTATTTCACATTCAACACAGGATTCTTGAATGTTTTAGAAATGTGCTTGGGTTTTTTTTTCTGTAACTCCTAGGCTAGAGTTACATCATATCATATTTAGTTCAATGTGTCTGCTGTTCTCAAGTGTGGTGGTGCTGGCAGGTAAGAAGGAAGAAGTGAGGCAGGGGAACACATACCTGTGTGCATCCTGGCCCAGGGAGTGGGCTGAAAGGAGGGCAGGAGTGGGCTGGCCTGCTCAGGCTCCCACTACTGTATGGCAAGAAGGGTTTGACCCAGAGAAGCAGAGCACTGAGAGCCACAGAAGCTCCCTCTTCCTTCTTCGAGTGTGCCTGGGGTCTCAGCCTCAGCTTTGGCACTCAGAGCCACATTCCAATCAGGTTCTTAGGGGAGTAGCCCTGTCTTTCCTTGTAGAGAAACCTGCATGAAAGTTTAGGGGACTTCACTTTCTTCTTCAAGGCATCTTATGTCCAAATTAATCCTACTGTTTCCTGTGTCCCCACTGTTTTGACACTTACATTTTTCATGCACTTCCCAGAGCATATTTCTTTTGTGCCAGACACTCTTTCCCCAGAATTCTTCTTGGGGTCTCCACCATTTTGTTTAGAAAAAGTATGTTGATGAGTGTCATGGCATAAGGGGTAAGACCTCAAGGAAAATGCTCCACCATCAAAAGATGCCATAACTTTCCATTCACAGAGTGTAGATTGTGTTACCTGGAGACTCTTTTGTTTGGTGAATGCCCACCTTGGTTTAGTATGAAAGTCTGACTGTAGGTCAGAGCAGAGCAGAATTGTTCTGCATCGAAGAGGGCAATATCTGTCAAGTGAGGCCATGCTCTGCTGCAGTAACAGACAACCCCCACAGTGGCATAAAACAAGAAAGGTTTATTTTTTGCTCAATAGAGTATATATCAGTCATGAAGGTAGGGGGCCAGTAGGAGGGTGGAGGCTCTTCATCAGAGTCACTCAGCAGACCAGACTGATGGAAACTTCCTCTTGGTGTTTGCTTCCAGCACCATCCCGGTAGGAGGCAGTGGTGAACAGCTCTGGCTAAGAGCTTCCATCCAGAAGTGTCACACATCATGTGGCTCACGTTACATTGGCTAGAGCAAACCACTCAGCACTCAGCCACACTTAACTTCAGGAGACTAGAAAGTGCAATCCTATGATTGCCCAGGAAGAGGAAGCAATAGGAATATTTGTGAATATCCTTAATGATGTCTACAGAGGGTGAAGACTGCTCTAGTGAAAAGGTGAGGCTTTTGGAGGGCAAGTGAAGGACTTGGGCTTCTTGGAGCCACCTTTCTACCTCAAGGAACTCTGTGGGGAAAGGTCAAGGAAGGAAATCCTTGGTTGTGCTTTGTCCTGGAAGGAACTAAGGCAAACTCAAAATCTTTTGGAGCCATTTGCCATGAGATGTGTGATTTAAATTCCTTTTCTGCCTTACCTGTGAAATCTTCAACGGTCAGTGTTGTTCCTTTTTGCTTGTATCTGGAGCAATGGGGTGAGGTGGTGATGGGGTGGGATAAGGGACAAGAGGGAGAAGCTGAAAAAAGTGTAACCTTCAGGATACAAGTTATTCAGGGCAAAACAAGGGGCTCTATACATGGGCCTAGGCACTGGAGAAGCCAGAGACAGCTGACACCTGAGTTAATGTACCTGTTATTTTTCCTCCTAGCTCATAAATTCCTCAAGGTCAAGGATGGTTTCTTATTTATATGTATGTTCTCCGCAGAGCCCAAAACTACTCTGGCCTCAGTAGGTGCTCAATTGCTTGAGGCATGTTTGTGGGTGAATGAATAAATGAGCAAATGCGCTTCTGCCTCTTTCTCTTGTGTGCCAAGGCTTGCAGCGGGCCAGCAGCCAGGGGAGGAGGTGGGGTGGGCCAGCACTCTCTTTGCTCAGAAATCAACTTGCCTAGTTGTGCATCCAATCTTGACTTCTAGGCCAAGGAACGAAGTCTCCAACTGCTCTCAGAGTAGGATACAAAAACCTTCCTCAGCTCTTCTCACCTGTGCTTAGGGACATTTGGCCCTTGGTGAATAGGTCCACCAAGATACCAAGAGTTGGACAGCAGCATAGGAGACTAATTTCAACTGTTCTGAAGGAGGGTGAAAAGAAACACTTTCACAAATCTTCTAGGACGTGAGTACAGACTGACCATCAATTCATTTGTTTATCAAACATTGAAAGGGTGCCTACCAGCTGCCTGGTTCTATGTCAAGAGCTGGGGCTCCACCCTTCTGTAAGATGTGGCCTATGAGTGCAAGCTGCTTTCATACTGGAAGGTAGGATGATAGGTGAGCCACCTTCTACAAGTGGAGAGCCATGGGATCCTCTGGTTTTGCCTCCACAGTACAGTCCATGGTGGCGTGAGCTGTAACAAGCACAGTCCATGGCAGCATGAGCTGCAGAATCCAACACACGTGGATTTCAGCACTGGCTATGCATCTTGCATCTGATCTTGAGCCTCACGTTTAACCTCTCTAAGCCTCTATTTTCAACTCTGTAAAATGGCCATCACAGTGCTTAATTGATAGCTTGTTGTGCAAATGAAAAGTGAAAATGCAGGTAAAATCCTAAGCTCAGTCACAGAGAAAGCACTTAGTGTCAGTCAGTATTGCAATATGATGATGCCAATATTATTAATGATAACCTGTCTAAGTTGGAGTGTCCTCACCTAAAAATAGTACCTCCGTCACTGAGTGTATGGTAATTACATGAGATAGTATGAGATACTTAGCACTTTCTGGGTACAGAACAATAGCGAGTAACATTTACCCAAGACTTCTTTTGTAAATGCCTCTCTTCCATCACTACTGTCTCACCTGGGGCACCTGGGAACATCCAGGTTGGAGATGTGGGCTCAACCCAGGAGTCAAGCAAATAATTTCTAGTTTTTGGGATGCCTTAAATAAAACTGTGAATTTCTAAGCTCCTCAGGCTGGAAATGGCTCACCGCTGGTGGGATCATTAAGAGTGCCAGCCAGATCTGATTGCTGCATTCAGAGGTTTATTAATATCACCTCAAATTTATCTTTTCCGATGAGGAAATTTTGCCAGCATCTGACAAAAATGAAATGTACAGCGGCCTTGTGCCAGCAAGCGTCCTCTTCCTGCCATCGGCTGTTAGCAGAAAGCCAGTGCAGTGGGCTGCTATGGGGCTAATAAAAATATTAGATGAAAATGGGCTTCGCATCTTCAATTAGGAATTTGGGCTTCCAACCCTTCTCTTGAGACTCCCTTCCCCACAACCAGGCTATGATAATAAATTCCAGAACCTCATCTCCCTCTGAGAGTGTGGATTCTCTCCCCAATGAATCCTCCAATACTTATCTGAGCATAACACTCCCGATGAAACCACACTTGTCCCTTCTAAACACTTCAATGAATTCCGCTTATCTTCCAGTCTAGAATGCAATCACAAAAGAATATCAATGAGAGGCATGAGTGGAGCTGGCTACAAATGAAACATGACAAAATCTTGGTGGAGTGCAATAGGGTTTCAGCAAGAAGGATCCCAGGTTGCGCTTCCCAGGTGGAAGTGGGTTCCTTAGACTACATTTGCTGAGTCAGGTGGGCACCTGTGGCCAAATGGAGAGACCCTTCAGGGCAAAGGAACCAGACAATGTCTCCAAGGCAGTCTTGAGTTATCCTGCTGGGGCCTGGCAGTTGGCGGTCTGAGTGGTAGGGGGTGATTGGAAAGGCTTTACTGATATGTGACGCTGTGTAATAGAGTCAGGAGCAAGGAGCTTTGGAAGCTTCTAGCTCCAAGGCACCTTCAGGCCTTTATAGAATGTCCAGTGTCCCCATTTTACAAATAAGGGCATGACCCAGAAAGAAGTCACTTGCCCAGCATCACACAGCAAGTCAGTGTGGCAGGGCTAGAGCTAGAATGCGTATCTGGCTTCTCTGACCAGCAGTCTTTCTCCCAGACCATATCCCTACCTTCCTTTATGTGGTTAACTTTATTCAAGCTCTTTCTACCTACCAAGCACCTGCTTTCTCTCCACCAAGCAGTGGATGTCCTCCTTTGACCTTCATAACAATCTCATGAGAAAGATCCTCTTGGTGCTTTGGTTTGACACTTGCATCATGAAGATGGGAAAGTTTAAACAACTTGCCTAAAATTATTGGCTGAGGTGGTGGATTCAGGGTTCCAGCATAGACAGACAGCTCTAGAGTCTTCCTTGTAATTAGCAGGCTAAACCAATGCTTCTCAAAGTGGGGTGCCTGGAGGAGCAGCATTACTTGGATCTTAGAGGTGCAAATTCCTAAATCAGAAACTCTGAGGGTGAAGTCAACCCTCTGTACTTGAACAAGCCCTCCAGGAGAGTCCCATGCAGGCTCAAGCTCAAGTTTGAGTTGGCCTAAACTACTTAAACTGGTAAATCTTCCGTATTTTCAGTGAGTCTTCTTTTTCATGCTTTGTAAACCAAATTGCTGACTTCCCAAACCTGAGGACATTTCCAAGGTCATCGTTACTTTTCAGCAGCCCTTTTTCTGGTGGCCTGTTTTAACCATGGGATTATTTAGAAAGACTGAGATTGGCACAGGTTCCCTGCCACCTAGCGGGGCTCCTGAGCTTGAAGACAGCAAAACTGGTGTTGTTGAACCTTCTGTTGGCCAGAGGGGATTTTGAGAGTACTGTCTGCTGTCATGTGGACTTGGAAAAGTTGGTCCAGTCAAGTGGAAAATTAACAAACCAGAAAGGAAAGGGACACAGTATTCAAGACACCAAATGCTCATTGCAACCAGGGAGCCTCCAGACTTCTAAGCATTGCTCTTCTGAAACCATGAGGAATCCCACACTGGAGATATTTTCCTCTTAATTCAACAGATATTTATCTTGCACCCACCAAATGCCGAGTACTTTGCTTAGCACTGGGAATATAAAGATGAAGGGATGTGGTCCCTGCCCACAGAGAACCCACAGTCTAAAATGATTATCTGGTGATGGGATCCTCCACTGGGGAAAATGCAGTGGCTTTCACTTGATGCAGTTTATGATGTCTGGCTAATAGACTGTCACATAAAAACAAATCCCCTGATTATCCCATTGCCAATGGGTGGCACTGCATTCTAATAAAGGCAGCACTTCTTTGGTGGTGTGGGGGAAAACAATTGCAGCCCAGTGCAGGAGAGCCTGATGAAGTCTTCATTATTTAATGAACCATGTCGTATGAACAGCTGTGGTGTAAACCAGCCAGGACAATTATGCAAGTTGGATTATGTCTCCAGTAAATTGATTCTACTTTATTTGATTAGGTTGGTTCTCCAAAGACAAATTCTTCCAAGTTGGGTTGGGGGAAAAAATCACCGTTCAAACTTTGCTTCTGACTTTTAATCTCAAATTGCTTTTGCTTTCTAATCCTAAGAGGAAACAAACACAAGATGGCAGCTACGTTGTTATCAGCAAGAGAACTGAGAATAATCATGTATCTGTAATAGCTATCAGCGTGCTCTGTACAAGACTCACACTGTCTTTTCTCAATGAGCTTGCCTAGGGAGGCAATAAGAGACAGGCAGGAAACTGTGACCATTCCTTTGTGAGTCCCCAAAACAGCCTGGCTGCAGCTCACGAAGCCATTATCTTCCTTTACACACAACCAAACGCAGGCACACAGCTAAATAAACATAATGAAAAGAAATGGGCTCGGTGTGAAATTCTTCCTAGATGCCCTTCCCTGCCTTTTCAGATTATTAGGCACTATCTAGTTCAGTGTCACTGTGGGTCATGGTCCATCAGCAGCTTGTGAAATCTATTTAATGGGTCATCACCAACATCATAAGAAATGAAGCAGAAGAGAATAAAACATCATAGTACATCCCATTATATATAGTAAAGGTAAACATTGCTTCATTTGTGTGTGTGTGTGTGTGTGTGTGTGTGTGTGTGTGTGTGTGT